>NC_090927.1:856601799-857201799 GCF_040938575.1 Ambystoma mexicanum
AGAAGGGCGAGGATATGGGGTTTGAGAAGGGCGGAGGATGGGTGGGTGGGTGGGGTTTGAGAAGGGCGAGGATGGGTGGGTGGGTGGGGTTTGAGAAGGGCGAGGATGGGTGGGTGGGTGGGGTTTGAGAAGGGCGAGGATGGGTGGGTGGGTGGGGTTTGAGAAGGGCGAGGATGGGTGGGTGGGTGGGGTTTGAGAAGGGCGAGGATGGGTGGGTGGGTGATGGTGGGTGGGGTGGGGTTTGAGAAGGGCGAGGGTGGGTGGGGTTTGAGAAGGGCGAGGGTGGGTGGGTGGGGTTTGAGAAGGGCGAGGGTGGGTGGGTGGGTGGGGTTTGAGAAGGGCGAGGGTGGGTGGGTGGGGTTTGAGAAGGGCGAGGGTGGGTGGGTGGGGTTTGAGAAGGGCGAGGGTGGGTGGGTGGGGTTTGAGAAGGGCGAGGGTGGGGTGGGTGGGGGGTTAGAGAGGGGCGAGGGTGGGTGGGGTTAGAGAGGGGCGAGGGTGGGTGGGTGGGGTTAGAGAGGGGCGAGGGTGGGTGGGTGGGGTTAGAGAGGGGCGAGGGTGGGTGGGTGGGGTTAGAGAGGGGCGAGGGTGGGTGGGTGGGGTTAGAGAGGGGCGAGGGTGGGTGGGGTTAGAGAGGGGCGAGGGTGGGTGGGGTTAGAGAGGGGCGAGGGTGGGTGGGTGGGGTTAGAGAGGGGCGAGGGTGGGTGGGGTTAGAGAGGGGCGAGGGTTGTTAGAGAGGGGCGAGGGTGGGTGGGTGGGGTTAGAGAGGGGCGAGGGTGGGTGGGTGGGGTTAGAGAGGGGGCGAGGGTGGGTGGGGTTAGAGAGGGGCGAGGGTGGGTGGGTGGGGTTAGAGAGGGGCGAGGGTGGGTGGGTGGGGTTAGAGAGGGGCGAGGGTGGGTGGGTGGGGTTAGAGAGGGGCGAGGGTCGGTGGGTGGGGTTAGAGAGGGGCGAGGGTGGGTGGGTGGGGTTAGAGAGGGGCGAGGATGGGTGGGTGGGTGGGGTTTGAGAGGGGCGAGGATGGGTGGGTGGGTGGGGTTTGAGAGGGGCGAGGATGGGTGGGGTGGGTGGGGTTTGAGAGGGGCGAGGATGGGTGGGTGGGTGGGGTTTGAGAGGGGCGAGGATGGGTGGGGTGGGTGGGGTTTGAGAGGGGCGAGGATGGGTGGGTGGGTGGGGTTTGAGAGGGGCGAGCATGGGTGGGTGGGTGGAGTTTGAGAGGGGCGAGGATGGGTGGGTGGGGTTTGAGAGGGGCGAGGATGGGTGGGTGGGGTTTGAGAGGGGCGATGATGGGTGCGGTTAGAGAGGGGCGAGGGTGGGTGGGTGGGGTTAGAGAGGGGCGAGGGTGGGTGGGTTAGAGAGGGGCGAGGGTGGGTGGGTTAGAGAGGGGCGAGGGTGGGTGGGTGGGGTTAGAGAGGGGCGAGGGTTGGGGGTGGGGTTTGAGAGAGGGGGCGAGGGTGGGTGGGTGCGGTTAGAGAGGGGCGAGGGTGGGGTGGGTGGGGTTAGAGAGGGGCGAGGGGTGGGTGGGTGGGGTTAGAGAGGGGCGAGGGGTGGGGTGGTAGAGAGGGGCGAGGGTGGGGTTAGAGAGGGGCGAGGGTGGGGGGTGGGGTTAGAGAGGGGCGAGGGTGGGTGGGTGGGTGGGGTTAGAGAGGGGCGAGGGTGGGTGGGTGGGTGGGGTTAGAGAGGGGCGAGGGTGGGTGGGTGGGGTTGAGAGAGGGGCGAGGGTGGGTGGGTGGGGTTAGAGAGGGGCGAGGGTTGTTAGAGAGGGGCGAGGGTGGGTGGGTGGGGTTAGAGAGGGGCGAGGGTGGGTGGGTGGGTGGGGATAGAGAGGGGCGAGGGTGGGTGGGTGGGGATAGAGAGGGGCGAGGGTGGGTGGGGATAGAGAGGGGCGAGGGTGGGTGGGTGGAGATAGAGAGGGGCGAGGGTGGGTGGGTGGGGTTAGAGAGGGGCGAGGGTGGGTGGGTGGGGTTAGAGAGGGGCGAGGGTGGGTGGGTGGGGTTAGAGAGCAGGGTGGCTGGGTGGGGTTAGAGAGGGGCGATTGGGGTTAGAGAGGGGCGAGGGTGGGTGGGTGGGGTTAGAGAGGGGCGAGGGTGGGTGGGTGGGTGGGGTTAGAGAGGGGTGAGGGTGGGTGGGTGGGGATTAGAGAGGGGCGAGGGTGGGTGGGTGGGGTTAGAGAGCAGGGTGGCTGGGTGGGGTTAGAGAGGGGCGGTTGGGGTAGAGAGGGGGAGGGTGGGTGGGTGGGTGGGGTTAGAGAGGGGCGAGGGTGGGTGGGTGGGTGGGGTTAGAGAGGGGCGAGGGTGGGTGGGTGGGTGGGGTTAGAGAGGGGCGAGGGTGGGTGGGTGGTTGGGGTTAGAGAGGGGCGAGGGTGGGTGGGTGGGTGGGGTTAGAGAGGGGCGGGGGTGGGTGGGTGGGGTTAGAGAGGGGCGGGGGTGGGTGGGTGGGGTTAGAGAGGGGCGTGGGTGGGTGGGTGGGGTTAGAGAAGGGCGAGGGTGAGTGGGGGGTTAGAGAGGGGCGAGGGTGGGTGGGTTAGAGAGGGGCGAGGGTGGGTGGGTTAGAGAGGGGCGAGGGTGGGTGGGTGGGGTTAGAGAGGGGCGAGAATGGGTGGGTTAGAGAGGGGCGAGGGTGGGTGGGTGGGGTTAGAGAGGGGCGTAGGTGGGTGGGTGGGTGGGGTTAGAGAGGGGCGAGGGTGGGTGGGGTTAGAGAGTGGCGAGGGTCGGTGGGTGGGTGCGGTTAGAGAGGGGCGAGGGTGGGTGGGTGGTTGGGGTTAGAGAGGGGCGAGGGTGGGTGGGTGGGGTTAGAGAGGGGCGAGGGTGGGTGGGGTTAGAGAGGAGGGTGGGTGGGTGGGGTTAGAGAGGGGCGAGGGTGGGTGGGTGCGTGGGGTTAGAGAGGGGCGAGGGTGGGTGGGTGGGTGGGGTTAGAGAGGGGCGAGGGTGGGTGGGTGGGTGGGGTTAGAGAGGGGCGAGGGTTGTTAGAGAGGGGCGAGGGTGGGTGGGTGGGGTTAGAGAGGGGCGGGGGTGGGTGGGTGGGGTTAGAGAGGAGCGTGGGTGGGTGGGGTTAGAGAGGAGGGTGGGTGGGTGGGGTTAGAGAGGGGCGAGGGTGGGTGGGTGGGGTTAGAGAGGGGCGAGGGTGGGTGGGTGGGGTTAGAGAGGGGCGAGGGTGGGTGGGTGGGGTTAGAGAGGGGCGAGGGTGGGTGGGTGGGTGGGGTTAGAGAGGGGCGAGGGTGGGTGGGTGGGGTTAGAGAGGGGCGAGGGTGGGTGGGTGGGGTTAGAGAGGGGCGAGGGTGGGTGGGTGGGGTTAGAGAGGGGCGAGGGTGGGTGGGTGGGGTTAGAGAGGGGCGAGGGTGGGTGGGTGGGGTTAGAGAGGGGCGTGGGTGGGTGGGTGGGGTTAGAGAGGGGCGAGGGTGGGTGGGGGGGTTAGAGAGGGGCGAGGGTGGGTGGGGTTAGATAGGGGCGAGGGTGGGTGGGTGGGGTTAGATAGGGGCGAGGGTGGGTGGGGTTAGATAGGGGCGAGGGTGGGTGGGTGGGGTTAGATAGGGGCGAGGGTGGGTGGGTGGGGTTAGATAGGGGCGAGGGTGGGTGGGTGGGTTGAGAGGGGCGTAGGTGGGTGGGTGGGGTTAGAGAGGGGCGTAGGTGGGTGGGGTTAGAGAGGGGCATAGGTGGGTGGGTGGGGTTAGAGAGGGGCGTAGGTGGGTGGGTGGGGTTAGAGAGGGGCGTAGGTGGGTGGGTGGGGTTAGAGAGGGGCGTAGGTGGGTGGGTGGGGTTAGAGAGGGGCGTAGGTGGGTGGGTGGGGTTAGAGAGGGGCGTAGGTGGGTGGGTGGGGTTAGAGAAGGGCGAGGGTGGGTGGGTTGGGTTAGAGAGGGGCGATGGTGGGTGGGTGGGTGGGGTTAGAGAGGGGCGATGGTGGGTGGGTGGGTGGGGTTAGAGAGGGGCGATGGTGGGTGGGTGGGTGGGGTTAGAGAGGGGCGATGGTGGGTGGGTGGGTGGGGTTAGAGAGGGGCGATGGTGGGTGGGTGGGTGGGATTAGAGAGGGGCGAGGGTGGGTGGGTGGGATTAGAGAGGGGGGGGTGGGTGGGTGGGATTAGAGAGGGGCGAGGGTGGGTGGGTGGGATTAGAGAGGGGCGAGGGTGGGTGGGTGGGGTTAGAGAGGGGCGAGGGTGGGTGGGTGGGTGGGGTTAGAGAGGGGCGAGGGTGGGTGGGTGGGTGGGGTTAGAGAGGGGCGAGGGTGGGTGGGTGGGTGGGGTTAGAGAGGGGCGAGGGTGGGTGGGTGGGTGGGGTTAGAGAGGGGCGATGGTGGGTGGGGTTAGAGAGGGGCGATGGTGGGTGGGGTTAGAGAGGGGCGAGGGTGGGTGGGGTTAGAGAGGGGCGAGGGTGGGTGGGGTTAGAGAGGGGCGAGGGTGGGTGGGTGGGGTTAGAGAGGGGCGAGGGTGGGTGGGTGGGGTTAGAGAGGGGCGAGGGTGGGTGGGTGGGGTTAGAGAGGTGGGTGGGTGGGTGGGGTTAGAGAGGGGCGAGGGTGGGTGGGTGGGTGGGGTTAGAGAGGGGCGAGGGTGGGTGGGTGGGTGGGGTTAGAGAGGGGCGAGGGTGGGTGGGTGGGGTTAGAGAGGGGCGAGGGTGGGTGGGTGGGGTTAGAGAGGGGCGAGGGTGGGTGGGGTTAGAGAGGGGCGAGGGTGGGTGGGTGGGGTTAGAGAGGGGCGAGGGTGGGTGGGTGGGGTTAGAGAGGGGCGAGGGTGGGCGGGTGGGTGGTGTTAGAGAGGGGCGATCTGGGGTTAGAGAGGGTCGAGGACGGGTGGGTGGGTTTAGTTAGAGAGGGTCGAGAATGGGTGGGTGGGTGGGGTTAGAGAGGGTCGAGAATGGGTGGGTGGGTGGGGTTAGAGAGGGTCGAGGATGGGTGGGTGGGGTTAGAGAGGGTCGAGGATGGGTGGGTGGGTGGGGGTTAGAGAGGGTCGAGGATGGGTGGGTGGGTGGGCTTTAGAGAGGGTCGAGGATGGGTGGGTGGGTGGGCTTTAGAGAGGGTCGAGGATGGGTGGGTGGGGTTAGAGAGGGTCGAGGATGGGTGGGTGGGTTGGGTTAGAGAGGGTCGAGGATAGGTGGGTGGGTGGAGTTAGAGAGGGTCGAATGGGGTTAGAGAGGGTCGAGGATGGGTGGGTGGGGTTAGAGAGGGTCGAGGATGGGTGGGGGGGTTGGGGTTAGAGAGGGTCGAGGATGGGTGGGTGGGTCGGGTTTAGTGAGGGTCGAGGGTGCGTCGGTGGGGTTAGAGAGGGTCGAGGATGGGTGGGTGGGTGGGGTTAGAGAGGGTCGAGGATGGGTGGGTGGGGTTAGAGAGGGTCGAGGATGGGTGGGTGGGTGGGGTTAGAGAGGGTCGAGGATGGGTGGGTGGGTGGGGTTAGAGAGGGTCGAGGATGGGTGGGTGGGTGGGGTTAGAGAGGGTCGAGGATGGGTGGGTGGGTTTGTTAGAGAGGGTCGAGGATGGGTGGGTGGGTGGTATTAGAGAGGGTCGAGGATGGGTGGGTGGGTGTGTTTAGAGAGGGTCGAGGATGGGTGGGTGCAGTTAGAGAGGGTCGAGGATGGGTGGGTGGGTGGTGTTAGAGAGGGTCGAGGATGTTTAGAGAGGGGGGAGGGTGGGTGGGGTTAGAGAGGGGGGAGGATGGGTGGGTGGTTGGGCTTAGAGAGGGGGGAGGATGGGTGGGTGGGTGGGGTTAGAGAGGGGCGAGGATGGGTGGGTGGGTGGGGTTAGAGAGGGGCGAGGATGGGTGGGTGGGGTTAGAGAGGGGCGAGGATGGGTGGGTGGGGTTAGAGAGGGGCGAGGATGGGTGGGTGGGTGGGGTTAGAGAGGGGCGAGGATGGGTGGGTGGGTGGGGTTAGAGAGGGGCGAGGATGGGTGGGTGGGTGGGGTTAGAGAGGGGCGAGGATGGGTGGGTGGGGTTAGAGAGGGTCGAGGATGGGTGGGTGGGGTTAGAGAGGGGCGAGGATGGGTGGGTGGGGTTAGAGAGGGTCGAGGATGGGTGGGTGGGGTTAGAGAGGGTCGAGGATGGGTGGGTGGGTGGGGTTAGAGAGGGGCGAGGATGTTAGAGAGGGGGGAGGGTGGGTGGGGTTAGAGAGGGGGGAGGATGGGTGGGTGGGTGGGGTTAGAGAGGGGCGAGGATGGGTGGGTGGGTGGGGTTAGAGAGGGGCGAGGATGGGTGGGTGGGGTTAGAGAGGGGCGAGGATGGGTGGGTGGGGTTAGAGAGGGGCGAGGATGGGTGGGTGGGTGGGGTTAGAGAGGGGCGAGGATGGGTGGGTGGGGTTAGAGAGGTGCGAGGATGGGTGGGTGGGTGGGGTTAGAGAGGTGCGAGGATGGGTGGGTGGGTGGGGTTAGAGAGGGGCGAGGATGGGTGGGTGGGTGGGGTTAGAGAGGGGCGAGGATGGGTGGGTGGGTGGGGTTAGAGAGGGGCGAGGATGGGTGGGTGGGTGGGGTTAGAGAGGGGCGAGGATGGGTGGGTGGGTGGGGTTAGAGAGGGGCGAGGATGGGTGGGTGGGTGGGGTTAGAGAGGGGCGAGGATGGGTGGGTGGGTGGGGTTAGAGAGGGGCGAGGATGGGTGGGTGGGTGGGGTTAGAGAGGGGCGAGGATGGGTGGGTGGGTGGGGTTAGAGAGGGGCGAGGATGGGTGGGTGGGTGATGTTAGAGAGGGGCGAGGATGGGTGGGTGGGTGGGGTTAGAGAGGGGCGAGGATGGGTGGGTGGGTGGGGTTAGAGAGGGGCGAGGATGGGTGGGTGGGTGGGGTTAGAGAGGGGCGAGGATGGGTGGGTGGGTGGGGTTAGAGAGGGGCGAGGATGGGTGGGTGGGTGGGGTTAGAGAGGGGCGAGGATGGGTGGGTGGGTGGGGTTAGAGAGGGGCGAGGATGGGTGGGTGATGTTAGAGAGGGGCGAGGATGGGTGGGTGGGGTTAGACAGGGGCGAGGATGGGTGGGTGTGGTTAGAGAGGGGCGAGGATGGGTGGGTGGGGTTAGAGAGGGGCGAGGATGGGTGGGTGGGGTTAGAGAGGGGCGAGGATGGGTGGTTGGGTGGGTGGGGTTAGAGAGGCGCGAGGATGGGTGGGTGGGTGGGTTAGAGAGAGGCGAGGATTGGGTTGGTTGGTTATTAGAGAGAGGCGAGGATGGGTGGGTGGGGTTAGAGAGAGGCGAGGATGGGTGGGTGGGTGGGGTTAGAGAGGGGCGAGGATGGGTGGGTGGGTGGGGTTAGAGAGGGGCGAGGATGGGTGGGTGGGTGGGTTAGAGAGGGGCGAGGATGGGTGGGTGGGTGGGGTTAGAGAGGGGCGAGGATGGGCGGGTGGGTGGGGTTAGAGAGGGGCGAGGATGGGCGGGTGGGTGGGGTTAGAGAGGGGCGAGGATGGGTGGGTGGGTGGGGTTAGAGAGGGGCGAGGATGGGTGGGTGGGTGGGGTTAGAGAGGGGCGAGGATGGGTGGGTGGGGGGGGTTAGAGAGGGGCGAGGATGGGTGGGTGGGGGGGGTTAGAGAGGGGCGAGGATGGGTGGGTGGGTGGGGTTAGAGAGGGGCGAGGATGTTAGAGAGGGGCGAGGATGGGTGGGTGGGGTTAGAGAGGGGCGAGGATGGGTGGGTGGTGGGGTTAGAGAGGGGCGAGGATGGGTGGGTGGGTGGGGTTAGAGAGGGGCGAGGATGGGTGGGTGGGGGGGGTTAGAGAGGGGCGAGGATGGGTGGGTGGGTGGGGTTAGAGAGGGGCGAGGATGGGTGGGTGGGTGGGGTTAGAGAGGGGCGAGGATGGGTGGGTGGGTGGGGTTAGAGAGGGGCGAGGATGGGTGGGTGGGTGGGGTTAGAGAGGGGCGAGGATGGGTGGGTGGGTGGGGTTAGAGAGGGGCGAGGATGGGTGGGTGGGTGGGTTAGAGAGGGGCGAGGATGGGTGGGTGGGTGGGGTTAGAGAGGGGCGAGGATGGGTGGGTGGGTGGGGTTAGAGAGGGGCGAGGATGGGTGGGTGGGTGGGGTTAGAGAGGAGCGAGGATGGGTGGGTGGGTGGGGTTAGAGAGGAGCGAGGATGGGTGGGTGGGTGGGGTTAGAGAGGGGCGAGGATGGGTGGGTGGGTGGGGTTAGAGAGGGGCGAGGATGGGTGGGTGGGGTTAGAGAGGGGCGAGGATGGGTGGGTGGGTGGGGTTAGAGAGGGGCGAGGATGGGTGGGTGGGTGGGGTTAGAGAGGGGCGAGGATGGGTGGGTGGGTGGGGTTAGAGAGGGGCGAGGATGGGTGGGTGGGGTTAGAGAGGGGCGAGGATGGGTGGGTGGGTGGGGTTAGAGAGGGGCGAGGATGGGTGGGTGGGTGGGGTTAGAGAGGGGCGAGGATGGGTGGGTGGGTGGGGTTAGAGAGGGGCGAGGATGGGTGGGTGGGTGGGGTTAGAGAGGGGCGAGGATGGGTGGGTGGGGTTAGAGAGGGGCGAGGATGGGTGGGTGGGTGGGGTTAGAGAGGGGCGAGGATGGGTGGGTGGGTGGGGTTAGAGAGGGGCGAGGATGGGTGGGTGGGTGGGCTTAGAGAGGGGCGAGGATGGGTGGGTGGGTGGGGTTAGAGAGGGGCGAGGATTTTAGAGAGGGGCGAGGATGGGTGGGTGGGGTGGGGTTAGAGAGGGGCGAGGATGGGTGGGTGGGTGGGGTTAGAGAGGGGCGAGGATGGGTGGGTGGGTGGGGTTAGAGAGGGGCGAGGATGGGTGGGTGGGTGGGGTTAGAGAGGGGCGAGGATGGGTGGGTGGGTGGGGTTAGAGAGGGGCGGAGGATGGGTGGGTGGGTGCCGTTAGAGAGGGGCGAGGATGGGTGGGTGGGTGCCGTTAGAGAGGGGCGAGGATGGGTGGGTGGGTGGGGTAGAGAGGGGCGAGGATGGGTTGGGTGGGTGGGGTTAGAGAGGGGCGAGGATGGGTGGGTGGGTGGGGTTAGAGAGGGGCGAGGATGGGTGGGTGGGTGGGGTTAGAGAGGGGCGAGGATGGGTGGGTGGGTGGGTTAGAGAGGGGCATGGGTGGGTGGGTGGGTGGGGTTAGAGAGGGGCGAGGATGGGTGGGTGGATGGGTGGGTTAGAGAGGGGCGAGGATGGGTGGGTGGGTGGGTTAGAGAGGGGCGAGGATGGGTGGGTGGGTGGGGTTAGAGAGGGGCGAGGATGGGTGGGTGGGTGGGGTTAGAGAGGGGCGAGGATGGGTGGGTGGGTGGGGTTAGAGAGGGGCGAGGATGGGTGGGTGGGTGGGGTTAGAGAGGGGCGAGGATGGGTGGGTGGGTGGGGTTAGAGAGGGGCGAGGATGGGTGGGTGGGTGGGGTTAGAGAGGGGCGAGGATGGGTGGGTGGGTGGGGTTAGAGAGGGGCGAGGATGGGTGGGTGGGTGGGGTTAGAGAGGGGCGAGGATGGGTGGGTGGGTGGGGTTAGAGAGGGGCGAGGATGGGTGGGTGGGTGGGGTTAGAGAGGGGCGAGGATGGGTGGGTGGGTGGGGTTAGAGAGGGGCGAGGATGGGTGGGTGGGTGGGGTTAGAGAGGGGCGAGGATGGGTGGGTGGGTGGGGTTAGAGAGGGGCGAGGATGGGTGGGTGGGTGGGGTTAGAGAGGGGCGAGGATGGGTGGGTGGGTGGGGTTAGAGAGGGGCGAGGATGGGTGGGTGGGTGGGGTTAGAGAGGGGCGAGGAACTTGGGGTTAGAGAGGGGCGAGGAACTTGGGGTTAGAGAGGGGCGAGGAACTTGGGGTTAGAGAGGGGCGAGGAACTTGGGGTTAGAGAGGGGCGAGGAACTTGGGGTTAGAGAGGGGCGAGGATGGGTGGGTGGGTGGGGTTAGAGAGGGGCGAGGATGGGTGGGTGGGTGGGGTTAGAGAGGGGCGAGGATGGGTGGGTGGGTGGGGTTAGAGAGGGGCGAGGACTGGGGTTAGAGAGGGGCGAGGACTGGGGTTAGAGAGGGGCGAGGATGGGTGGGTGGGTGGGGTTAGAGAGGGGCGAGGATGGGTGGGTGGGTGGGGTTAGAGAGGGGCGAGGATGGGTGGGTGGGTGGGGTTAGAGAGGCGCGAGGATGGGTGGGTGGGTGGGGTTAGAGAGGCGCGAGGATGGGTGGGGGGTGGGGTTAGAGAGGGGCGAGGATGGGTGGGTGGGTGGGGTTAGAGAGGGGCGAGGATGGGTGGGTGGGGTTAGAGAGGGGCGAGGATGGGTGGGTGGGGTTAGAGAGGGGCGAGGATGGGTGGGTGGGTGGGGTTAGAGAGGGGCGAGGATGGGTGGCTGGGTGGGTTAGAGAGGCGCGAGGATGGGTGGGTGGGTGGGGTTAGAGAGGCGCGAGGATGGGTGGGTGGGTGGGGTTAGAGAGGCGCGAGGATGGGTGGGTGGGGTTAGAGAGGCGCGAGGATGGGTGGGTGGGTGGGGTTAGAGAGGCGCGAGGGAGGGTGGGTGGGTGGGGTTAGAGAGGCGCGAGGATGGGTGGGTGGGTGGGGTTAGAGAGGCGCGAGGATGGGTGGGTGGGTGGGGTTAGAGAGGCGCGAGGAGTGGGTGGGTGGGTGGGGTTAGAGAGGCGCGAGGATGGGTGGGTGGGTGGGGTTAGAGAGGCGCGAGGATGGGTGGGTGGGTGGGGTTAGAGAGGCGCGAGGATGGGTGGGTGGGTGGGTGGGGTTAGAGAGGCGCGAGGATTTGGGGTTAGAGAGGCGCGAGGATGGGTGGGTGGGTGGGTGGGGTTAGAGAGGCGCGAGACTGGGTGGGTGGGTGGGTGGGTGGGTGGGGTTAGAGAGGGGCGAGGATGGGTGGGTGGAGTTAGAGAGGGGCGAGGATGGGTGGGTGGAGTTAGAGAGGGGCGAGGATGGGCGGGTGGGTGGGGTTAGAGAGGGGCGAGGATGGGCGGGTGGGTGGAGTTAGAGAGGGGCGAGGATGGGCGGATGGATGGGGTTAGAGAGGGGCGAGGATGGGCGGGTGGGTGGGGTTAGAGAGGGGCGAGGATGGGCGGGTGGGTGGGGTTAGAGAGGGGCGAGGATGGGCGGGTGGGTGGGGTTAGAGAGGGGCGAGGATGGGCGGGTGGGTGGGGTTAGAGAGGGGCGAGGATGGGCGGGTGGGTGGGGTTAGAGAGGGGCGAGGATGGGCGGGTGGGTGGGGTTAGAGAGGGGCGAGGATGGGCGGGTGGGTGGGGTTAGAGAGGGGCGAGGATGGGCGGGTGGGTGGGGTTAGAGAGGGGCGAGGATGGGTGGGTGGGGTTAGAGAGGGGCGAGGATGGGTGGGTGGGTGGGGTTAGAGAGGGGCGAGGATGGGTGGGTGGGTGGGCTTTGAGAAGGGCGAGGATGGGTGGGTGGGTGGGTGGGCTTTGAGAAGGGCGAGGAAGGGTGGGTGGGTGGGCTTTGAGAAGGGCGAGGAAGGGTGGGTGGGTGGGGTTTGAGAAGGGCGAGGAAGGGTGGGTGGGTGGGGTTTGAGAAGGGCGAGGAAGGGTGGGTGGGGTTTGAGAAGGGCGAGGAAGGGTGGGTGGGGTTTGAGAAGGGCGAGGAAGGGTGGGTGGGGTTTGAGAAGGGCGAGGAAGGGTGGGTGGGGTTTGAGAAGGGCGAGGAAGGGTGGGTGGGTGGGGTTTGAGAAGGGCGAGGAAGGGTGGGTGGGGTTTGAGAAGGGCGAGGAAGGGTGGGTGGGTGGGGTTTGAGAAGGGCGAGGAAGGGTGGGTGGGTGGGGTTTGAGAAGGGCGAGGAAGGGTGGGTGGGTGGGGTTTGAGAAGGGCGAGGAAGGGTGGGTGGGTGGGGTTTGAGAAGGGCGAGGAAGGGTGGGTGGGTGGGGTTTGAGAAGGGCGAGGAAGGGTGGGTGGGTGGGGTTTGAGAAGGGCGAGGAAGGGTGGGTGGGTGGGGTTTGAGAAGGGCGAGGAAGGGTGGGTGGGTGGGGTTTGAGAAGGGCGAGGAAGGGTGGGTGGTGGGGTTTGAGAAGGGCGAGGAAGGGTGGGTGGGTGGGGTTTGAGAAGGGCGAGGAAGGGTGGGTGGGTGGGGTTTGAGAAGGGCGAGGAAGGGTGGGTGGGTGGGGTTTGAGAAGGGCGAGGAAGGGTGGGTGGGTGGGGTTTGAGAAGGGCGAGGAAGGGTGGGTGGGTGGGGTTTGAGAAGGGCGAGGAAGGGTGGGTGGGTGGGGTTTGAGAAGGGCGAGGAAGGGTGGGTGGGTGGGGTTTGAGAAGGGCGAGGAAGGGTGGGTGGGTGGGGTTTGAGAAGGGCGAGGAAGGGTGGGTGGGTGGGGTTTGAGAAGGGCGAGGAAGGGTGGGTGGGTGGGGTTTGAGAAGGGCGAGGAAGGGTGGGTGGGTGGGGTTTGAGAAGGGCGAGGATGGGTGGGTGGGTGGGGTTTGAGAAGGGCGAGGATGGGTGGGTGGGTGGGGTTTGAGAAGGGCGAGGATGGGTGGGTGGGTGGGGTTTGAGAAGGGCGAGGATGGGTGGGTGGGTGGGGTTTGAGAAGGGCGAGGATGGGTGGGTGGGGTTTGAGAAGGGCGAGGATGGGTGGGTGGGTGGGGTTTGAGAAGGGCGAGGATGGGTGGGTGGGTGGGTGGGTTTTGAGAAGGGCGAGGATGGGTGGGTGGGTGGGTGGGGTTTGAGAAGGGCGAGGATGGGTGGGTGAGTGACGTTTGAGAAGGGCGAGGATGGGTGGGTGGGTGGGGTTTGAGAAGGGCGAGGGTGGGTGGGTGGGTGGGGTTTGAGAAGGGCGAGGGTGGGTGGGTGGGTGGGGTTTGAGAAGGGCGAGGGTGGGTGGGTGGGTGGGGTTTGAGAAGGGCGAGGGTGTGTGGGTGGGTGGGGTTTGAGAAGGGCGAGGGTGGGTGGGTGGGGTTTGAGAAGGGCGAGGGTGGGTGGGTGGGGTTTGCGAGGGTGGGTGGGTGGGGTTTGAGAAGGGCGAGGGTGGGTGGGTGGGGTTTGAGAAGGGCGAGGGTGGGTGGGTGGGGTTTGAGAAGGGCGAGGATGGGTGGGTGGGTGGGGTTTGAGAAGGGCGAGGATGGGTGGGTGGGGTTAGAGGGGCGAGGGTGGGTGGGTGGGGTTAGAGAGGGGCGAGGGTGGGTGGGTGGGGTTAGAGAGGGGCGAGGGTGGGTGGGGTTAGAGAGGGGCGAGGGTGGGTGGGTGGGGTTAGAGAGGGGCGAGGGTGGGTGGGTGGGGTTAGAGAGGGGCGAGGGTGGGTGGGTGGGGTTAGAGAGGGGCGAGGGTGGGTGGGTGGGGTTAGAGAGGGGCGAGGGTGGGTGGGTGGGGTTAGAGAGGGGCGAGGGTGGGTGGGGTTAGAGAGGGGCGAGGGTGGGTGGGGTTAGAGAGGGGCGAGGGTGGGTGGGGTTAGAGAGGGGCGAGGGTTGTTAGAGAGGGGCGAGGGTGGGTGGGTGGGGTTAGAGAGGGGCGAGGGTGGGTGGGTGGGGTTAGAGAGGGGCGAGGGTGGGTGGGGTTAGAGAGGGGCGAGGGTTGTTAGAGAGGGGCGAGGGTGGGTGGGTGGGGTTAGAGAGGGGCGAGGGTGGGTGGGTGGGGTTAGAGAGGGGCGAGGGTGGGTGGGTGGGGTTAGAGAGGGGCGAGGGTGGGTGGGTGGGGTTAGAGAGGGGCGAGGGTGGGTGGGTGGGGTTTGAGAGGGGCGAGGATGGGTGGGTGGGTGGGGTTTGAGAGGGGCGAGGATGGGTGGGTGGGTGGGGTTTGAGAGGGGCGAGCATGGGTGGGTGGGTGGAGTTTGAGAGGGGCGAGGATGGGTGGGTGGGGTTTGAGAGGGGCGAGGATGGGTGGGTGGGGTTTGAGAGGGGCGAGGATGGGTGCGGTTAGAGAGGGGCGAGGGTGGGTGGGTGGGGTTAGAGAGGGGCGAGTGTGGGTGGGTTAGAGAGGGGCGAGGGTGGGTGGGTTAGAGAGGGGCGAGGGTGGGTGGGTGGGTTAGAGAGGGGCGAGGGTGGGTGGGTGGGTTAGAGAGGGGCGAGGGTGGGTGGGTGGGTTAGAGAGGGGCGAGGGTGGGTGGGTGGGGTTAGAGAGGGGCGAGGGTTGGTGGGTGGGGTTAGAGAGGGGCGAGGGTGGGTGGGTGGGGTTAGAGAGGGGCGAGGGTGGGTGGGTGGGGTTAGAGAGGGGCGAGGGTGGGTGGGTGGGGTTAGAGAGGGGCGAGGGTGGGTGGGTGGGTGGGGTTAGAGAGGGGCGAGGGTGGGTGGGTGGGGTTAGAGAGGGGCGAGGGTGGGTGGGGTTAGAGAGGGGCGAGGGTGGGTGGGTGGGTGGGGTTAGAGAGGGGCGAGGGTGGGTGGGTGGGTGGGGTTAGAGAGGGGCGAGGGTGGGTGGGTGGGGTTAGAGAGGGGCGAGGGTTGTTAGAGAGGGGCGAGGGTGGGTGGGTGGGGTTAGAGAGGGGCGAGGGTGGGTGGGTGGGGTTAGAGAGGGGCGAGGGTGGGTGGGTGGGTGGGGTTAGAGAGGGGCGAGGGTGGGTAGGTGGGTGGGGTTAGAGAGGGGCGAGGGTGGGTGGGTGGGTGGGGTTAGAGAGGGGCGAGGGTGGGTGGGTGGTGTTAGAGAGGGGCGAGTGTGGGTGGGTGGGGTTAGAGAGGGGCGAGGGTGGGTGGGTGGGGTTAGAGAGGGGCGAGGGTGGGTGGGTGGGGTTAGAGAGGGGCGAGGGTGGGTGGGTGGGTGGGGTTAGAGAGGGGCGAGGGTGGGTGGGTGGGTGGGGATAGAGAGGGGCGAGGGTGGGTGGGTGGGTGGGGATAGAGAGGGGCGAGGGTGGGTGGGTGGGTGGGGATAGAGAGGGGCGAGGGTGGGTGGGTGGGGATAGAGAGGGGCGAGGGTGGGTGGGTGGGGTTAGAGAGGGGCGAGGGTGGGTGGGTGGGGTTAGAGAGCAGGGTGGCTGGGTGGGGTTAGAGAGGGGCGATTGGGGTTAGAGAGGGGCGAGGGTGGGTGGGTGGGTGGGGTTAGAGAGGGGCGAGGGTGGGTGGGTGGGTGGGGTTAGAGAGGGGCGAGGGTGGGTGGGTGGGATTAGAGAGGGGCGAGGGTGGGTGGGTGGGGTTAGAGAGCAGGGTGGCTGGGTGGGGTTAGAGAGGGGCGATTGGGGTTAGAGAGGGGCGAGGGTGGGTGGGTGGGGTTAGAGAGGGGCGAGGGTGGGTGGGTGGGTGGGGTTAGAGAGGGGCGAGGGTGGGTGGGTGGTTGGGGTTAGAGAGGGGCGAGGGTGGGTGGGTGGGTGGGGTTAGAGAGGGGCGAGGGTGGGTGGGTGGGTGGGGTTAGAGAGGGGCGGGGGTGGGTGGGTGGGGTTAGAGAGGGGCGGGGGTGGGTGGGTGGGGTTAGAGAGGGGCGGGGGTGAGTGGGGGGGTTAGAGAGGGGCGAGGGTGGGTGGGTTAGAGAGGGGCGAGGGTGGGTGGGTTAGAGAGGGGCGAGGGTGGGTGGGTTGGGTTAGAGAGGGGCGAGGGTGGGTGGGTGGGGTTAGAGAGGGGCGAGAATGGGTGGGTTAGAGAGGGGCGAGGGTGGGTGGGTGGGTTAGAGAGGGGCGAGGGTGGGTGGGTGGGGTTAGAGAGGGGCGTAGGTGGGTGGGTGGGTGGGGTTAGAGAGGGGCGAGGGTGGGTGGGGTTAGAGAGTGGCGAGGGTCGGTGGGTGGGTGCGGTTAGAGAGGGGCGAGGGTGGGTGGGTGGGGTTAGAGAGGGGCGAGGGTGGGTGGGGTTAGAGAGGAGGGTGGGTGGGTGGGGTTAGAGAGGAGGGTGGGTGGGTGGGGTTAGAGAGGAGGGTGGGTGGGGTTAGAGAGGGGCGAGGGTGGGTGGGTGGGTGGGGTTAGAGAGGGGCGAGGGTTGTTAGAGAGGGGCGAGGGTGGGTGGGTGGGGTTAGAGAGGGGCGGGGGTGGGTGGGTGGGGTTAGAGAGGAGCGTGGGTGGGGTTAGAGAGGAGGGTGGGTGGGTGGGGTTAGAGAGGGGCGAGGGTGGGTGGGTGGGTGGGGTTAGAGAGGGGCGAGGGTGGGTGGGTGGGTGGGGTTAGAGAGGGGCGAGGGTGGGTGGGTGGGGTTAGAGAGGGGCGAGGGTGGGTGGGTGGGGTTAGAGAGGGGCGTGGGTGGGTGGGTGGGTGGGGTTAGAGAGGGGCGAGGGTGGGTGGGTGGGGTTAGAGAGGGGCGAGGGTGGGTGGGTGGGGTTAGAGAGGGGTGAGGGTGGGTGGGTGGGGTTAGAGAGGGGCGAGGGTGGGTGGGTGGTGTTAGACAGGGGCGAGGGTGGGTGGGTGGGTGGGATTAGAGAGGGGCGAGGGTGGGTGGGTGGGTGGGATTAGAGAGGGGCGAGGGTGGGTGGGTGGGTGGGATTAGAGAGGGGCGAGGGTGGGTGGGTGGGATTAGAGAGGGGCGAGGGTGGGTGGGTGGGTGGGATTAGAGAGGGGCGAGGGTGGGTGGGTGGGATTAGAGAGGGGCGAGGGTGGGTGGGTGGGATTAGAGAGGGGCGAGGGTGGGTGGGTGGGATTAGAGAGGGGCGAGGGTGGGTGGGGTTAGAGAGGGGCGAGGGTGGGTGGGGTTAGAGAGGGGCGAGGGTGGGTGGGGTTAGAGAGGGGCGAGGGTGGGTGGGTGGGTGGGGTTAGAGAGGGGCGAGGGTGGGTGGGTGGGGTTAGAGAGGGGCGTGGGGTTAGAGAGGGGCGTGGGTGGGTGGGTGGGGTTAGAGAGGGGCGAGGGTGGGGTTAGAGAGGGGCGGGGGTGGGTGGGTGGGGTTAGAGAGGGGCGTGAGTGGGTGGGGTTAGAGAGGGGCGTGGGTGGGTGGGTGGGGTTAGAGAGGGGCGTGGGTGGGTGGGTGGGGTTAGAGAGGGGCGTGGGTGGGGGGGGTTAGAGAGGGGCAAGGGTGGGTGGGGGGGTTAGAGAGGGGCGAGGGTGGGTGGGGTTAGATAGGGGCGAGGGTGGGTGGGTGGGGTTAGATAGGGGCGAGGGTGGGTGGGGTTAGATAGGGGCGAGGGTGGGTGGGTGGGGTTAGATAGGGGCGTAGGTGGGTGGGTGGGTGGGGTTAGAGAGTGGTGTAGGTGGGTGGGTGGGGTTAGAGAGGGGCGTAGGTGGGTGGGTGGGTGGGGTTAGTGGGGCGTAGGTGGGTGGGTGGGTGGTGTTAGAGAGGGGCGTGAGTGGGTGGGTGGGGTTAGAGAGGGGCGTGAGTGGGTTTGTTAGAGAGGGGCGTGAGTGGGTGGGTGGGTGGGGTTAGAGAGGGGCGTAGGTGGGTGGGTGGGTTGGGTTAGAGAGGGGCGATGGTGGGTGGGTGGGTGGGATTAGAGAGGGGCGAGGGTGGGTGGGTGGGATTAGAGAGGGGCGAGGGTGGGTGGGTGGGATTAGAGAGGGGCGAGGGTGGGTGGGTGGGGTTAGAGAGGGGCGAGGGTGGGTGGGTGCGGTTAGAGAGGGGCGAGGGTGGGTGGGTGGGGTTAGAGAGGGGCGAGGGTGGGTGGGTGGGGTTAGAGAGGGGCGAGGGTGGGTGGGTGGGGTTAGAGAGGGGCGAGGGTGGGCGGGTGGGTGGGGTTAGAGAGGGGCGACATGGGGTTAGAGAGGGTCGAGGACGGGTGGGTGGGTTTAGTTAGAGAGGGTCGAGGATGGGTGGGTGGGGTTAGAGAGGGTCGAGGATGGGTGGGTGGGGTTAGAGAGGGTCGAGGATGGGTGGGTGGGGTTAGAGAGGGTCGAGGATGGGTGGGTGGGTGGGCTTTAGAGAGGGTCGCGGATGGGTGGGTGGGGTTAGAGAGGGTCGAGGATGGGTGGGTGGGTGGGGTTAGAGAGGGTCATGGGTGGGTGGGGTTAGAGAGGGTCGAGGATGGGTGGGTGGGGTTAGAGAGGGGCGAGGATGGGTGGGTGGGTGGGGTTAGAGAGGGGCGAGGATGGGTGGGTGGGTGGGGTTAGAGAGGGGCGAGGATGGGTGGGTGGGGTTAGAGAGGGGCGAGGATGGGTGGGTGGGTGGGGTTAGAGAGGGGCGAGGATGGGTGGGTGGGTGGGGTTAGAGAGGGGCGAGGATGGGTGGGTGGGTGGGGTTAGAGAGGGGCGAGGATGTTTAGAGAGGGGGGAGGGTGGGTGGGGTTAGAGAGGGGGGAGGATGGGTGGGTGGGTGGGGTTAGAGAGGGGCGAGGATGGGTGGGTGGGGTTAGAGAGGGGCGAGGATGGGTGGGTGGGTGTAGTTAGAGAGGGGCGAGGATGGGTGGGTGGCGTTAGAGAGGGGCGAGTATGGGTGGGTGGGTGGGGTTAGAGAGGGGCGAGGATGGGTGGGTGGGTGGGGTTAGAGAGGGGCGAGGATGGGTGGGCGGGTGGGGTTAGAGAGGGGCGAGGATGGGTGGGCGGGTGGGGTTAGAGAGGGGCGAGGATGGGTGGGCGGGTGGGGTTAGAGAGGGGCGAGGATTGTGAGAGGGGCGAGGATGGGTGGGTGGGGTTAGAGAGGGGCGAGGATGGGTGGGCGGGTGGGGTTAGAGAGGGGCGAGGATGGGTGGGCGGGTGGGGTTAGAGAGGGGCGAGGATGGGTGGGCGGGTGGGCTTAGAGAGGGGCGAGGATGGGTGGGCGGGTGGGGTTAGAGAGGGGCGAGGATGGGTGGGCGGGTGGGGTTAGAGAGGGGCGAGGATGGGTGGGCGGGTGGGGTTAGAGAGGGGCGAGGATGGGTGGGCGGGTGGGGATAGAGAGGGGCGAGGATGGGTGGGCGGGTGGGGATAGAGAGGGGCGAGGATGGGTGGGCGGGTGGGGTTAGAGAGGGGCGAGGATGGGTGGGCGGGTGGGGTTAGAGAGGGGCGAGGATGGGTGGGCGGGTGGGGTTAGAGAGGGGCGAGGATGGGTGGGCGGGTGGGGTTAGAGAGGGGCGAGGATGGGTGGGCGGGTGGGGTTAGAGAGGGGCGAGGATGGGTGGGCCGGTATAGAGAGGGACAAGGTTGGCCGGGTGGGTGGGGTTAGAGAGGGGCGAGGATGGGCGGGTGGGTGGGGTTAGAGAGGGGCGAGGATGGGTGGGTGGGTGGGGTTAGAGAGGGGCGAAGATGGGTGGGTGGGGTTAGAGAGGGGCGAAGATGGGTGGGTGGGTGGGGTTAGAGAGGGGCGAAGATGGGTGGGTGGGTGGGGTTAGAGAGGGGCGAAGATGGGTGGGTGGGTGGGGTTAGAGAGGGGCGAAGATGGGTGGGTGGGTGGGGTTAGAGAGGGGCGAAGATGGGTGGGTGGGTGGGGTTAGAGAGGGGCGGAGATGGGTGGGTGGGTGGGTGGGGTTAGAGAGGGGCGGAGATGGGTGGGTGGGTGGGGTTAGAGAGGGGCGGAGATGGGTGGATGGGTTGGTGGGGTTAGAGAGGGGCGAAGATGGGTGGGTGGGTGGGGTTAGAGAGGGGCGAAGATGGGTGGGTGGGTGGGGTTAGAGAGGGGCGAAGATGGGTGGGTGGGTGGGGTTAGAGAGGGGCGAAGATGGGTGGGTGGGTGGGGTTAGAGAGGGGCGAAGATGGGTGGGTGGGGTTAGAGAGGGGCGAAGATGGGTGGGTGGGGTTAGAGAGGGGCGAGGATGGGTGGGTGGGTGGTGTTAGAGGGGCGAGGATGGGTGGGTGGGGTTAGAGAGGGGCGAGGATGGGTGGGTGGGTGGTGTTAGAGAGGGGCGAGGATGGGTGGGTGGGGTTAGAGAGGGGCGAGGATGGGTGGGTGGGGTTAGAGAGGGGCGAGGATGGGTGGGTGGGTGCCGCTAGAGAGGGGCGAGGATGGGTGGGTGGGGCTAGAGAGGGGCGAGGATGGGTGGGTGGGGCTAGAGAGGGGCAAGGATTTGCTAGAGAGGGGCGAGGATAGGTGGGCGGGTGAGGCTTTAGAGGGGCCAGGATGGGTGGGCGGGTGAGGCTTTAGAGGGGCCAGGATGGGTGGGCGGGTGAGGCTTTACAGGGGCCAGGATGGGTGGGCGGGTGAGGCTTTAGAGGGGCCAGGATGGGTGGGTGTGTGGATGGGGCTAGAGAGGGGCCAGGATGGGTGGGTGGGTGGGGCTAGAGAGGGGCCAGGATGGGTGGGTGGGTGGGGCTAGAGAGGGGCCAGGATGGGTGGGTGGGTGGGGCTAGAGAGGGACCAGGATGGGTGGGTGGGTGGGGCTAGAGAGGGACCAGGATGGGTGGGTGGGTGGGGCTAGAGAGGGACCAGGATGGGTGGGTGGGTGGGGCTAGAGAGGGACCAGGATGGGTGGGTGGGTGGGGCTAGAGAGGGACCAGGATGGGTGGGTGGGTGGGGCTAGAGAGGGGCCAGGATGGGTGGGTGGGTGGGGCTAGAGAGGGGCGAAGATGGGTCGGTGGGTGGGGTTAGAGAGGGGCGAAGATGGGTCGGTGGGTTGGGTTAGAGAGGGGCGAAGATGGGTGGGTGGGTGGGGTTAGAGAGGGGCGAAGATGGGTGGGCGGGTGGGGTTAGAGAGGGGCGAAGATGGGTGGGCGGGTGGGGTTAGAGAGGGGCGAAGATGGGTGGGTGGGTGTGGTTAGAGAGGGGCGAAGATGGGTGGGTGGGTGGGGTTAGAGAGGGGCGAAGATGGGTGGGTGGGTCGGGTTAGAAAGGGGCGAAGATGGGTGGGTGGGTGGGGTTAGAAAGGGGCGAAGATGGGTGGGTGGGTGGGGTTAGAAAGGGGCGAAGATGGGTGGGTGGGGTTAGAAAGGGGCGAAGATGGGTGGGTGGGTGGGGTTAGAAAGGGGCGAAGATGGGTGGGTGGGTGGGGTTAGAAAGGGGCGAAGATGGGTGGGTGGGTGGGGTTAGAAAGGGGCGAAGATGGGTGGGTGGGTGGGGTTAGAAAGGGGCGAAGATGGGTGGGTGGGTGGGGTTAGAGAGGGGCGAAGATGGGTGGGTGGGTGGGGTTAGAGAGGGCCGAAGATGGGTGGGTGGGTGGGGTTAGAGAGGGCCGAAGATGGGTGGGTGGGTGGGGTTAGAGAGGGCCGAAGATGGGTGGGTGGGTGGGGTTAGAGAGGGCCGAAGATGGGTGGGTGGGTGGGGTTAGAGAGGGCCGAAGATGGGTGGGTGGGTGGGGTTAGAGAGGGCCGAAGATGGGTGGGTGGGTGGGGTTAGAGAGGGCCGAAGATGGGTGGGTGGGTGGGGTTAGAGAGGGCCGAAGATGGGTGGGTGGGTGGGTGGGGTTAGAGAGGGCCGAAGATGGGTGGGTGGGTGGGTGGGGTTAGAGAGGGCCGAAGATGGGTGGGTGGGCTTTAGAGAGGGGCGAAGATGGGTGGGTGGGTGTCGTTAGAGGGGGCGAAGATGGGTGGGTGGGGTTAGAGAGGGGCGAAGATGGGTGGGTGGGGTTAGAGAGGGGCGAAGATGGGTGGGTGGGGTTAGAGAGGGGCGAAGATGGGTGGGTGGGGTTAGAGAGGGGCGAAGATGGGTGGGTGGGGTTAGAGAGGGGCGTAGATGGGTGGGTGGGGTTAGAGAGGGGCGAAAATGGGTGGGTGGTGTTAGAGTTGGGCGAAGATGGGCGGGTTGGGTTAGAGAGGGGCATCGGCGGGTGGGTGGGGTTAGAGAGGGGCGAGGATGAGTGGGTGGGTGCGGTTAGAGAGGGCGAGGATGGGTGGGTAGGTGCATTTAGAGACGGGCGAGGACGGGTGGGTGGATGCTTTTAGAGATGGGCGAGGATGGGTGAGTGGGTGGGGTTAGAGAGGGCCGAGGATGGGTGGGGGTTAGAGAGGGCCGAGGATGGGTGGGTGGGTGGGGGTTAGAGAGGGCCGAGGATGGGTGGGTGGGTGGGGGTTAGCGAGGGCCGAGGATGGGTGGGTGGGATTAGAGAGGGGCGAGGATGGGTGGGTGGGGTTAGAGGGGCGAGGATGGATGGGTGGGTGGGGTTAGAGAGGGGCGAGGATGGGTGGGTGGGGTTAGAGAGGGGCGAGGATGGGTGGGTGGGTGGGGTTAGAGAGGGGCGAGGATGGGTGGGTGGGTGGGGTTAGAGAGGGGCGAGGATGGGTGGGTGGGGTTAGAGAGGGGCGAAGATGGGTGGGTGGGTGGGATTAGAGAGGGGCGAGGATGGGTGGGTGGGTGGGGTTAGAGAGGGGCGAGGATGGGTGGGTGGGTGGGGTTAGAGAGGGGCGAGGATGGGTGGGTGGGGTTAGAGAGGGGCGAGGATGGGTGGGTGGATCGGGTTAGTGAGGGGCGCGGATGGGTGGGTGGGTGGGGTTAGTGAGGGGCGCGGATGGGTGGGTGGGTGGGGTTAGAGAGGGGCGAGGATGGGTGGGTGGGTGGGGTTAGAGAGGGGCGAGGATGGGTGGGTGGGTGGGGTTAGAGAGGGGCGAGGATGGGTGGGTGGGTGGGGTTAGAGAGGGGCGAGGATGGGTGGGTGGGGTTAGAGAGGGGCGAGGATGGGTGGGTGGGGTTAGAGTGGCGAGGATGGGTGGGTGGGGTTAGAGAGGGGCGAGGATTGGTGGGTGCCACTAGAGAGGGGCGAGGATGGGTGGGTGGGGCTAGAGAGGGGCGAGGATGGGTGGGTGGGGCTAGAGAGGGGCGAGGATGGGTGGGTGGGGCTAGAGAGGGGCGAGGATGGGTGGGTGGGTGGGGCTAGAGAGGGGCGAGGATTGGGGCTAGAGAGGGGCGAGGGTGGGTGGGTGGGGCTAGAGAGGGGCGAGGATGGGTGGGGCTAGAGAGGGGCGAGGATGTGCGGGTGGGTGGTGCTAGAGAGAGGCGAGGATTGCTAGAGAGGGGTGAGGATGGGTGGGTGGGGCTAGAGAGGGGCGAGGATGGGTGGGTGGGGCTAGAGAGGGGCGAGGATGGGTGGGTGGGGCCAGAGCGGGGCAAGGATTGGTGGATTGGTCGCGCTAGAGATGTGCGAGGTTGGGTGGGTGGGGCTAGAGAGGGGCGAGGATGGGTGGGTGGGGCTAGAGAGGGGCGAGGATTTCTAGAGGGGCGAGGATGGGTGGGTGGCGCTAGAGACTGGCCAGGATGGGTGGGTGGGGCTAGAGAGGGGCGAGGACTCGGGGCTAGAGAGGGGCCAGGATGGGTGGGTGGGGCTAGAGAGGGGCCAGGATGGGTTGGTGGGTGGTACTAGAGAGGGGCGAGGATTTGCTAGAGAGGGGCGAGGATGGGTCGGTGGAGCTAGACAGGCGCGAAGATGGGTAGGTGGGTGGGTCTAGAGAGAGGCGAGGATGGGTGGGTGGGTCGGGCTAGAGAGGGGCGAGGATTGGTGGGTGGGTGCGGTTAGAGAGGCGAGGATGGGTGGGTGGGTGGTATTAGAAAGAGGCGAGGATGGGTGGGTGGGGTTAGAGAGAGGCGAGGATGGGTGGGTGGGTGATGTTAGAGAGAGGCGAGGATGGGTGGGTGACGTTAGAGAGAGGCGAGGATGGGTGGGTGGGATTAGAGAGGGGCGATGATGGGTGGGTGGGGTTAGAGAGGGGCGAGGATGGGTGGGTGGGGTTAGAGAGGGGTGGGGTTAGAGAGGGTTGAGGACGGGTGGGTGGGGTTAGAGAGGGGCGAGGAAGGGCGGGTGGGTGGGGTTAGAGAGGGGCGAGGAAGGGCGGGTGGGTGGGGTTAGAGAGGGGCGAGGAAGGGCGGGTGGGTGGGGTTAGAGAGGGGCGAGGAAGGGCGGGTGGGTGACGTTAGAGAGGGGCGAGGAAGGGCGGGTGGGTGACGTTAGAGAGGGGCGAGGAAGGGCGGGTGGGTGACGTTAGAGAGGGGCGAGGAAGGGCGGGTGGGTGGGGTTAGAGAGGGGCGAGGAAGGGCGGGTGGGTGGGGGGGTTAGAGAGGGGCGAGGAAGGGCGGGTGGGTGGGGGGGTTAGAGAGGGGCGAGGAAGGGCGGGTGGGTGGGGGGGGTTAGAGAGGGGCGAGGAAGGGCGGGTGGGTGGGGGGGGTTAGAGAGGGGCGAGGAAGGGCGGGTGGGTGGGGGGGTTAGAGAGGGGCGAGGAAGGTCGGGTGGGTGGGGTTAGAGAGGGCGAGGAAGGTCGGGTGGGTGGGTGGGGTCTTTAGAGAAGGGCGAGGAAGGTCGGGTGGGTGGGTGGGGTCTTTAGAGAGGGGCGAGGAAGGTCGGGTGGGTGGGTGGGGTCTTTAGAGAGGGGCGAGGAAGGTCGGGTGGGTGGGTGGGGTCTTTAGAGAGGGGCGAGGAAGGTCGGGTGGGTGGGTGGGGTTAGAGAGGGGCGAGGAAGGGCGGGTGGGTGGGTGGCGTTAGAGAGGGGCGAGGAAGGGCGGGTGGGGTTAGAGAGGGGCGAGGAAGGGCGGGTGGGGTTAGAGAGGGGCGAGGAAGGGCGGGTGGGTGGGTGGGGTTAGAGAGGGGCGAGAAAGGGCGGGTGGGTGGGTGGGGTTAGAGAGGGGCGAGGAAGGGCGGGTGGGGTTAGAGAGGGGCGAGGAAGGGCGGGTGGGTGGGGTTAGAGAGGGGCGAGGAAGGGCGGGTGGGTGGGGTTAGAGAGGGGCGAGGAAGGGCGGGTGGGTGGGGTTAGAGAGGGGTGAGGAAGGGCGGGTGGGTGGGGTTAGAGAGGGGTGAGGAAGGGCGGGTGGGTGGGGTTAGAGAGGGGCGAGGAAGGGTGGGTGGGGTGGGGTTAGAGAGGGGCGAGGAAGGGTGGGTGGGGTGGGGTTAGAGAGGGGCGAGGAAGGGTGGGTGGGGTGGGGTTAGAGAGGGGCGAGGAAGGGTGGGTGGGGTTAGAGAGGGGCGAGGAAGGGCGGGTGGGGTTAGAGAGGGGTGAGGAAGGGCGGGTGGGGTTAGAGAGGGGTGAGGAAGGGCGGGTGGGTGGGTGGGGTTAGAGAGGGGCGAGGAAGGGCGGGTGGGTGGGGTTAGAGAGGGGCGAGGAAGGGCGGGTGGGTGGGGTTAGAGAGGGGCGAGGAAGGGCGGGTGGGTGGGGTTAGAGAGGGGCGAGGAAGGGCGGGTGGGTGTCTTTAGAGAGGGGCGAGGAAGGGCGGGTGGGGTGGGGTTAGAGAGGGGCGAGGAAGGGTGGGTGGGGTGGGGTTAGAGAGGGGCGAGGAAGGGTGGGTGGGGTGGGGTTAGAGAGGGGCGAGGAAGGGTGGGTGGGTTGGTGTGTACAGATTGGCCAGGTAGGGAGGGTGGGTGGGGTAGAGAGGGGCAATGTAGGACGGGTGGACGGGGTAGAGAGGGGCACAGTAGGGCAGGTGGGCAAAGGTAGAGAGAGGCATGGTAGGGTGGTGGGAAGATGAGAGGAACAAGGTAGGGTGGGTTGGAGTAGACAGCGATGAGTTGAGGTGCGTGAGAGTTGCAGTAGGCTGGCTGAGAGGGACAGGTAGAAGGGATGAGGGGTGATGGTCTGTCAAAGGAAGAGGGTGAGGTGTGATGGAAGTTCAGACGTACAGAGGGTGAGGGATGATGGTGGTGGTGTGGCCAAGAGGGGTGAGGTGGGAGAGTTAATTTAGGGCTCTACCACCATACCCCACAAGTAGGCAGACTAGGGGTCTCCATATCACCAATTTCCTGTAACATGTTTCTTTTGTCTGCTGCTCGGTTCCAATTTGATCACTTCAGCTGTTAAGTCTTCCTGGGACATTGGTGCAAGTGTCGGTTCTGGCCACCGAGGGTGGGGCTTTTACCACCAACGAAGCCCTCCAAGATGGAGGAAACCTCTGCAAACATCATTACAATGCCAAACAAAGGGGGGGTCTGGGAGTCTCTCTACCAGCACAAACACGGCCCATTGACCTGTTCTTGGGTGGATGGCCCCTGGGAGAGTCTCAACCAAGTCTTTAGCTCACTGTCCCTTTCAGAGGGGAAATATCCCTGCATATCAGTTTTGTCCTTGTTAAGGAGATTTCTCACACAAGTGCTTAATTCCCTCTACCTTTGAGCCCTTCAGCTCTTTTGTTATATTTTGGGGCTTTGAACCTTTTATTTTCGGTGTGTTTTACTTTTGTGTTCTTTGGTTATGGAGTTTTAACCTCTTTAGTGCCAAGGACGAGGTATCTCGTCCTTGGAATTCCCTCCCTGTTGCCAAGGACTTTTCGGCACTCTGTTTTGTGCGATCCATGCAAAGCAGGGATCGCACAAAACTGTAATCCAACCCCCGGGCTATGTGAGGGGGAGGTCCCCCTTCACTGGCCGGGGGTTGGATTACCTTCAATTTCACGTCGGCGTGCGTAACGCACGCTGACATGAAATTGAAAGTAAATTCACTGCGGCAGCCATTTTCGGCTGCCGCGGTGAAGAGAGAAGGTAAGAGCCATTCTCCCTCTGCCTCGATCTCCGGCTGTATTTCAAGCTGGAGATCGAGGCAGGTATTGTTGGAAAGGGGAGATTCTCCCCTTTCCAGCGATACCTTGTGTGACAGCAGTGCTGGTCACGAATCGGGTGCAGAGCTCGATCCGTGACCAGCAATGCCCACTAGACCACCAGGGATCTGTTTTGGGAATGGGGGTAGGGGGGCTGCTTACTAGGTAAGCGGCCCCCTCTCCCCCAAGCCCCCAAAGCATGGCGCCACAGCGCTGGAGACCCCTGGGGGCAGTGATCATCTGCCCCTAGGGGTGTGGAGGAAAAAGAAAAGAAAAAAAAAATCGAAGGAAGGGGGGAGGTGGGAGGGGGTTTGGGGCCCTGGGGCCCACTAGCCACCAGGGATTCTTGAAAAAGTGGTGTCGTTGGAAAGGGGAGATTCTCCCCTTTCCAACGACACCATTTATGACGGCATTGCTGGTCACGGATCGGGCACAGAGCGCTCGATCCGTGACCAGAATCCCACTGGACAACCAGGGATATGTTTGTGACGTGGAGGGCAGGGGGGCTAGTTAAAGTAAGCATCCCTCTCCCCCCCCTGCCCCCAAAGCAAGGGGGCACATATCTGATAAACCCAGGGGGCAGATGGCTGATCATCTGCCCCCAGGGAAGGGGGCAAAATAAAAAATAAAAAGAAATAAAAAGAAACACAAAAACAACTGGGATGGGGCATGGGAATTTTCTTTGCCCCCTGAAAGGGTGGTGGCCCTCCCCCTCCCACACCAAGTGGAAAGGGGGGGCTTCCCCTTGTAGCCCTGTCTGGGGGCAGATTTATGCCTTTAAGGTTTGGGCACCCCAGGGCCAGATTGGCACAACAATGTGCCCCTCTGCGCCAAGGGGAGTTGCCTTTAAGGTTTGGGCACCCCAGGGCCAGATTGGCACACCAATGTGCCCCTCTGCGCCAAGGGGAGTTGGGATACCAAAGGGAAAATGGTGGAACGCATTTTAGGGTAGGCTGTGGGGCACCCCAAAGGGACAGGGAATTTTCTAATGGGATGGGGTGTTGACCCCCCACCCGCAATGGAGTGGGTGCCATGTCATGCAGCCCTCCCTGGGACCAGATATCTGCTCCTAGGAAGGGACGCCTGAGCCCAGGGAGGAGTGCAGGACAGCCCCCCCTTATCTGCCCCCAGGGAGGACTACATGAGATGCGCCACCCCTCCAATTGGGGTGGGGGTGGAGAGGTGCACCCCCTTCACATTAGAAAATTCCCCAGCGGTGTAGGGGTCCCCTCAGCCCCCCCCAAAGTGCAGGCTACCATTTTGAATTATTTTCTTTGTTTACTAAACTTGCCTTGGCCCATAGGGGCACCTTAGTGGGCCATCTGACTGATACTTGGCCTAGTAGGATTGTTCTCTGTTCTTCCTTTGTTCCCCCTCCCTTGGCTCGTTACACCTTGAAACACTTGTGTATAGGTGGTTATAAATGCCATATCATATCAATCTGGCCCCAGGGTGCCTACAACCTACTGCCCAATTCAATGGAGGGCCTGTGTGGGTGGTTTGGTATTTGGCTGGGCTGACACAAATAATTTATGTTTTTTTTCTTCCCTTTACAGGTCTTATGCAGTTCAAGCTTCTCCCTTGTTACGTACGTATGGACTTTTGGTTATTTCAACATTGTATAGTATGGGGGGGGGCAGATTGCTACTGGGTGGGTGGGAACTGGGCCTGTAGTGTTGGATTGAACGGGAGTGTTTGCTCTGGGGAGGTATTGGGGTGGCCAGGGACACACTTGCCGGGGTAGTGCACAAATTGCCCCCAGACCAGCTGAACAGTGCTGTTGCCCTTGGAGGGCAGTTTGCCACTAAGCCATCCGTACTAGCTTTTGTTTGTGCTGGGGATTGCCATGCGCTCATCGGTCTAATTCCCATTTCCTATCAGTGTGCAGTCTAGCCTTCCGTGGTGGTAGATGACTCGGATGTGCTATGTATCTGGTGGAAGGAATCGAAAAGTTTACAGATAGCGGGCAGACAGTGTGAATGTGTTATTGGTAGGCTAAGTACTGAATGTAATTCTTTTTTGTTTCCTTTGCAGTTGTGGCTACTGGAAAGCTTTTGCTGGCTTATGTAAGTACTGCATATGTTACTTTTGTGGATAGCTATGGTAATGTGGGGGTGGATGGTTACTGTGGTGGGAGCATCTGTGGCTGCAGTGTCAGTGGTGTGGGTGGGAATGGGTAGTGGGGAGGTCCTGGGGGCAGTGATGGGTGTGCCTTGCATTGAGGAAGGTGGCCGCTTTGCAGAAAAAAAAGTTTGCTAAACATAATTAGCAACAATTTTGCAAAAACTTTTGTCTGGTAGTAATGCAGACGGTCATTTCTTCTGAGTATGCAATGCACACTTGGTACAGAGCTCATTCCTTTTTTTTAGCAACGGTCACTGTTTCTGTGGTTCAATTCCAACAGTGGTCCCAGTGAGCCCCGCCAGGGTCCCCATTCTTTTGCAGGGGGCAAAGCAGTAACGCAGGGTAGCTAGAGGGGCAGTCGGGGGTGATGTCACTGGCCTTGGCCGCCCGTCTCCCATGTGGGTGTTTTCTCCCCCAAGTTCAGCAGTAGGTGCAGGGTGCCTCGGCAGGGTCCCCATCCCTTCCTGGAGGGGAAAGCTGTAGCGCTGGCCAGGCAGAGAGATAGGAGGGTTGTGGTTGATGTGTGTGCCCTTGGGTGCCTCTCGGCCTTTTTAGTTGAGTGCCCTAAAAGTCACCAGTGGTCCTGGAGCTGTGGCCAAAGCTCTGACAATGAAACTGTCGAAAATTGCATCCATTTGTGGTAAATGGCGCACATTCTGTCAGGGTGCCTATATTCAGAGAGCATACAAAGCACACTTGCTGTGGAGTTCTTTTCCTCTGTCAGAATACTTACCCTGCCAAAGTGTAACGGTGCTGCATGTGCAAGTCACCATACCACTGTGCAGTGCAATCGGTGGCCCACAGGAGCTCAAACCTTCTGTTATGACAATTGCACCAGCACAACTGTGTCATTGGCATAAGGTGACATACTGTGTTCTGCACCTCGTTCCCCCTAAGAAGAATGTGCCATTTATGTATCGACCTTCTTTTATCTCACATGGTAGGTGCATGTCAGAATGGGGGAAGTGTGTGTCTGGGATTGTTACAAGGGCCATTTGTTGACGCAATCATTGTGCTATTTGGTAAACTGTAGGTCTGGCCATATTCATGGGGGTTTACTTGTTTCCATTTCCTAGTGAGGATGAGGGTTGTGTAGATAATTGGATACTCTTTCATCCAAAGGGCTGCATGATTTTTCCGAGGGCCAAACACATCTGGGTCTCAAAGGGATGACCTCCCGGTGCATTAGTTTGGGGTCAGGGGGAAGCGCTTTCACCAGCTCAGAGGAGCCATCAGCGATGTCTAGGCAAAAGGAGATGCACCCCCCCCTGACCTTACAGTGGGGCACCTGGAAGGAAATGATTTGGCGTCTGTGGGAGGGGAAGGGATACAGGAGCTGCTCATGGAGGAACTGGAATGGATTGCACAGAGGTTTCCAAACACTGGTGATTTCCAGGAGGTTTTTTTGTGCTGGGGGATGCCATACGCCCACTGGTCTTATTTCCATTTCCAATCAGTGTGCAGTCCAGCCTTCCATGGTGGTAGATGACTGAGAAGTGTCATGTATCTGGTGGAAGGAACTTAAAAATGTACAGATAGCTGCCAGACAGTTTGGATGTGTTATTGGTTGGCAAAGCACTGAATGTAATTTTTTTATGTTTCCTTTGCTGTTGCAGCTACTGAAAAGCTATCGCTGACTTATGTAAGTACTACATATATTACTTGGTAATGTGGGGGTGGAGGGCTACTGTGGTGGGAGGAACTGTGGCTGCAGTGTCAGTGGTATGGGTGGGGAGGTTCGGGAGCCAGTGATGGGTGTGCCTTGCATTGAGGAAGGTGGCTGATTTGCAGAAGGAAAAGTTTGGCCAACATAAGTAGCAGTAAACTTTCAAAAATGTTTCTGGTAGTTATGCAGATGGTAATTTTTTCTGAGCATGCTATGCACACTTGGTACAGAGCACATTCCTTTTACTGCAACGGTCACCATTTCTGTGGTCCAATTCGAGCGGGTGTGCCTTGCAGTGAGGAAGGTGGCTGCTTTGCAGAAAAAAAGTTTGCTAAACATAATTAGCAACAATTTTGCAAAAACTTTTGTCTGGTAGTAATGCAGACGGTAATTTCTTCTGAGCATGCAATGCACACTTGGTACAGAGCTCATTCCTTTTTTAGCAACGGTCACCGTTTCTTTGGTCCAATTCCAACAGTGGTCCCAGTGAGCCCCATCAGGGTCCCCATCCTTTTGCAGGAGGAAAAGCTGTAACGCAGGGTAGCTAGAGGGGCAGGACATTGGGGGAGGGGGGCAGGGGGGTGATGTCATTGGCCTTGGGCGTCCGTCTTTCAGGTGGATATTTTGTCCCCCAAATTCAGCAGTGGGTGCAGGGTGCCCCGGCAGTGTCCCCATCCCTTCCTGGAGGGGAAAGCAGTAGTGGTGGCCAGGCAGAGATGTAGGGTGGTGGTGGTTGATGTGTGTGACCTTGGCCGCCTCAATGCCTTGGTAGTCGAGTGCCCCCAAGTTCACCAGTGGTCTTGTAGCTGTGGCCGAAGCACTCACAATCAAAGTGTCTAAAGTTACATCCATTTGTGGTAAATGGGGCACGTTCTGTCTGGGTACCTATATTCAGAGAGCGTACAAAGCACACTTGCTGTGGACTTCCTCTGGCAGAGTAGTCACCCTGCCAAAGTATAGTGGTGTAGCATGTGCAAGTCACCTTACCACCGTTCAGTGCAGTTGGTGGCCCACAGGAGTAGAAACCTTCACCGATTACAATTGCGCCAGCACAACAGTGTTATTGGCACAAGGTGACCTACTGTCTTCTTCACCTCTTTCCCCTGAAAATAATGTGCCAATTACATATAAACCTACTGTTATCTCACATGAGAGGTGCATGTCCGATTGGGTGAAGTGTGTGTCTGGGATTGTTACAAGAGCCATGTGTTGACGCAATCGTAGTGCTAATTGGTAAACTGTATGTCTGGCCATATTCATGGGGTTTTCCTGTTTCCATTTCCTAGTGAGGATGAGGGTTGTGTGGATTTTCGGCCACTCTTTCATCAAAAGAGCCGCACAACTTGTCTGGGGGCCACCCACATCTGGGTCTGGAAGGGATGCCCTAGCGGTGCATTGGTTGGAGGTCAGGGGGATGCGCCTTCATCAGCTCCGAGGAGCCATCAGCGATGTCGAGGCAAAAGGAGATGTCCCCCCCTGACCTTATAGCGGTGCACCTGGGAGGAAACGATTTGGCGTCTGTGGGACAAAAGAGGGTATGGGAGCAGCACATGGCGGAACTGGAATGGATCGCACAGAGGTTTGCAAACACTGTGGTGGCCTGGTCCCAGATGATTCCCAGGAGAGAGTGGAGAACTCCAAGGAATGCAAGGGCCATCAACTCCTCGGTGAGGAAACTCAATGGGGAGCTTGCCAGACTGACAAAGGGGAATGACAGAATTCGGACGATACACCATGGCTTCATCAAAGGGGAAGTGATGTTTCACAGAGATGGGGTCCACCTTTCAAAAAGAGGCATGGGCCTTTTCATTGAAGACATTTTGACCTTTGCCCAGACGCTATTGTGTGTGGGGGAGGCCAGTAACTGATGGACTAAAAATATCAGTAAGTATGTTGATTGCGAGACTCCCACTTCCTCGCAATTGATTTCTGTGCATGGCATGTCAATGTATTTTGTATATGTCGATGCTGCTTATTTGCTTATTTCTTTGCTACCCATCATCACTTTCATCAACCTAATTCCACTTGCTTGCCCTTGCATTAATTTCGTCCTTGTGACCTTCCCCTTTCCAAAACAGAACCCTATGTGAATGTGCAGGTGTTTCTGCCAAAAGTGTGCTAGCAATTGTCTGGAAGGGCTTGCCATGTAATTTTCTCATCTTCCCTGTCAGTGTCTTGATTGCCTCTGGTTTTCAACTCACCCAATCACTTATATGTTGCTTCTCACCTCCATTTCCCATCCACCAGCATCGCATGGAGGAGGGGATGGTGCAACGCACGTTGGCTGTTTGTGCATTGGTAGCGTGAGTGCAATTTTCATCCCTACACTTGTATTTGTGTAATGTATAGCGCATCGTCCGTAGCTTTTTTGTTGTCTTTGTTTTAGGTGCAGGTGTGTTGTAGCTGTCTACCCACTTGTGGGAAAGCAGTCAGCTGGTCCTTAGCATTTCTGCAAAATAGTACTCCATTTCTTGTAGCGTGTTGAGAGGACCTCATATTGCAGAGGGCTGCTACAGTTCCTGAGCAAAGTCTGGACCTTTGGGCGTACTTGTGTGGTGTAGGTTTGTGGCACTGAATACCACTAACTGTACTAGGTTCCATACTTTGAGAAGCACACATACCTATTGTTTCAGTCTTCATCTGGTCTTTGGGCAATGAAGGGTTCCATAGTGACAGCACTCATGGCTTCTCGTCGATCAATGTCTGGTGAAGAGGCTTTTGCTGCAGTGATGGAGTCTGCCTCGGAGCAAGGCACAGAGGTGGATATGCAATCTGAAACAGCTAGTGCTTCTGAGGGTCGGCAGGAAAGTGATTGGGGAAGTGATTTTTCAATGGATGATGGTTCCGGCGCCGCCGCCGCCGCCTCCTCCTCCTCCTCCTCCTCATCATCATCTGATGACGAAGAGGATGACAGAGTACATGTACCTTTGTGCACACTTCCCACACGCAGGGGACCTGGAAGGGGGAGGGGATGTGCAGGACGCCCACGCAATGTGCCAGTTCCTGACATGGCTGAAGAGTCGCAGTGGGTGCCTCCAGCAATGGCTCAGCCTGTTGTGCCCCCTTTTACTGGTATATCTGGGTGCACAGTGAATAATGGGTTTCAGCCTATTGATTTTTTCAACCTTTTTGTTGATGATGGGTTCATTGCAAATGTGGTTGAGCAAATCAATGTATACGCTGCACAGTTCTTGAGGTCACGGGGTCCCACTCTGAAACCCCAGTACTGAGCACATGCATGGGTTCCCACAACCGATGTTGAGCTGAGAAAATTTTGGGCTCTCATTCTGCTCATGGAAATATCGTAGAAGCCGACTGTCTCAATGTACTGGTCTACTATAGCGGCACATTCTAGCCCCTTTTTTCTAGCTATAATGAGTAGAAATTGGTTTCAAGCACTGCACCGTATGTTGCATTTCAATGACAACTCAGCAGCATTACCCCGAACTGACCCAAACTTTGATAGGCTCTTCAAACTCCAGCCATTTCTGGAGCACTTCAGTCAGCGATTTGCGGAGATTCCTAGCCAGAACATATCCATTGATGAATCGTTGGTGTTGTTCAAAGGTCGCCTAGTGTTCAGGCAATACATTCCTAGCAAGAGAGCATGATACGGGATCAAAATGTACATGTTGTGTGAAAGCACCACTGGGTATGTCAGCAGCATGAGAGTCTACACTGGCAAAGACCATTTGTATGTAGACAATTTCTACACTGGAATTCCACTGTTCAAGGAATTGTTGAATGTGGGCACACTGGCATGCGGTACAATCTGCAGTAACCGGAAAGGCTTCTTCAGACAATTTGTGTGTAAAAAGATGGCCAAGGGAGAATGTATGGCATTGCGAACTGTTAGCAGTGAAATTCTGTGACAAAAGGGATGTGTACATGCTAAGTACTGTTGTGGAAACAGAAAGCCCCCAAGGTGGGTATGTGCATTTCCCAAGGAGGCGAAAGGTCATAAATATATATTTATTCCGAACTGGCTGAACCCGTGTGGTGAGTTAGGCGATTTTTCCACTACCGCCTATATAATAAGCATATGGAGAAACAGTACTGACCTCACAGACTGCGCACTATCTAACGAACGGCATCTGCCATTGTGCGCGAGCATTTACAGCTACAAGCCGATTACGGCCAGTATAGATTTCAGAGGAAAACCTTCTGAGAACGACTGCTTCCATGAAGCGGATGATACCTGTCCATAGCTAAAGTAGCATACAGCAGCGAACCGTCAAGCTCAAAATAAAAAACTGCAACATTTTCGGCGCACTGCCACAACTTAGCATATATTTTGGGGTTCTACTATGTGCAATGTTCTATGAAAACCTTAGGTTTAGATCAACAATTGTCAATTAATTTGCTAAGTTCTTGCTATACGCCCTGAGGACGACCTTTTGCAAGCTTGAAACACGTGTCGCTGTGATGCAATTGTTATACGTACCCACAATAACTGTATAGGCATGAGATGCATGTACTATACATTTCCATACCAACTGTATGAATAAGAATACAGAAGTAAAATTGACTTATATCTACAAGATATGTTTACTGGACATCATTAATCTGTATGAGATGTAATACAGAAGTTCCAATAACTACTATGACTTCGGAATTATCTTTTACTACAAGTTTGAATTATTAAGAAACTAATTATCATTTGATCAGTCTAATTCATTGATATGATTGGATGATAGTGTGCAGTCTGTGAGGTCAGTACTGTTTCTCCATATACATGCTAAGTACTATTTATGATGAAAGTACTTCAGCAGTCACTCCGCGCGGGCAGACCCGGCAAGTGTGGAAGCCCAAATACATGGGTGGAGTAGATAAAACCGACCAAGTGCTTGAGTCATACCGTGCTGAGCGCAAGTCGCACTTCTGGTTCAAAACGTTGGCCACACGCATTGTGCATATTGCAATGTACAATGCGTATGTGGTGTACCGGGCAGCTACGCCACAAAAAAACTTTCTTTTCTGAACTTTGAAACAGAAGTTGTTAATTCTCTACTATGGGCCATGTAGAAATTCCCTCCTTTCAAGAGGTAGAAGATGTGGCCAGATTGCAAGAGTGACACTTTGGTGATTATGTTCCTCCCACAGCCACGAAGTCACAAACTTACAGAAAATGTAAAATGTGTACAAAACAAGGAAAGCGGAAGGATACTCAGGTGTACTGTCCCCAATGCCCTTCCCACCGAGCCATCTGCTTTCAGCCTTGTTTCCTTTTGTATCATACAAAGGAAAAATATTGGGAGATCGACTGATTTCCGAAAATGCCCATCATTCCTTGAAGGGGACCCTTAGGCTCTGAATTTGTGCATGTCTTATAAAGGAATGGCACTCCTGCTCCCTGTACTGGAGGTGTACCTTCAATAAAAATGCAACAGGATTTCAACTCCTGTTCAGTAGATTTAGCGTGCTTTCACGAGCATTGCTAGTCCTGCTCCCTCTACTTGAGGCCTGCCTTGGAAAGGCACACCACTGCCATAGCTTTCCCTTGAGCCCTGCCTACGAAATAAACGTCAGTCCAGCTCCCTCAGCTCAAAGCATGACTTGCAAAGGAACGCAAATCAGGCTCCTTCCATTACAGGCCTGCCTCTCAAAGAACATTCATTATGGAACCCTCCACTTGAGGCGTGTCATGACCAAGAAAAGAACTCCACTGCGGTTCATTCCCCTTTGGTATGCTTTGGCAAGCAATGCTAGTCCTGCTCCCTCCACTTGAGGCCTGCCTTGGAAAGGCATTCCATCCCGGTACCTTTCACTTCAGGTCTGCCTCAGAAGGAAACGTCAGTCTAGCTCCCTCTGCACGAGGTGTGACTTGCAAAGTAACGCCATTCAGGCTCCTTCCACTTCAGGCGCTTCTTGGAAAGGAATGGCACTTGAGCTCCCTCCACTTGAGGCGTGCCATGGAGAAGAAGGGAACACCGCTCTGGTTCAGTACCCTTGGGCGTGCTTTGGCAAGCAATGCTAGTTCTGCTCCCTCCACTTGAGGCCTGCCTTGGAAAGGCATTCTATCCGGTACCTTTCACTTCAGGTCTGCCTCAGAAGGAAACGTCAGTCTAGCTCCCTCTGCGCGAGGCGTGACTTGCAAAGGAACGCTATTCAGGCTCCTTCCACTTCAGGCGCATCTTGGAAAGGAATGCCACTCCAGCTCCCTCCACTTGAGGTGGGCCTTGGAGAAGAAGGCAACAGCACTCTGGGTCACTCCCCTTTGGGGTGTCTTGGCAAGGCACGCTAGTGCAGCTTGCTGAACTTCTGCATTACCGTAGAAAAAAGCATCAGGGAAGCCCCCTTTGCTTCCGGCGTACATTGGAAAGGAACCAGATTCCGGCTCCTTCCACCTAAGGTTTGCATGCAAAGAAACGCCAGTCCCGCTCACTCGTCTCGAGGGGTGCATTGGGGAAGGCCGGAACACCATTCAGGTTCCCTCCACTCAAGGGGTGTCTTTTGAAAATAGTACACGACACTGTGGCTCCCTCCCTTGAGGTCTAAGTGTCATGAAAGTGTTACTTGGACACAAACTGTATGGCGGCGGTGTCTTGCATACCTTGTAACATCCTGCCTTGTTCATTGTTTTACTGTAAGTAATGTTATGTGTGGTGTAAGTGACATGTCTTCTGTAGGAATTAATTGGATACGATTGGTGTGTGAATGAGGTAAAGCTAGGTAGAACATGCAGATGTAATTTCTGTCAATGCACTTTCCCAGCACTGCAGAAATGATTGCCATGTTTCAGGGTGTGTGTTTTGTGTGGGTACGGTTGAACATATGAATGTTTGAACAGAGTGGATAAGCGCATACTTGAAGTTGGTGTGGAAGACAGCGCCTGTAGGGCAGGTAGCCAAGTGAGCCAATATGTACTTGCTATCAGTGTCCACATACCATTGCAGGCACAGAGTTTGAATGAAGACACAGTTGCTATGCAATTGCTGACAAATGATGTACAAGGTATTGCTAGAGACACAGTTGCATTGTGAGTAGATGTGCACGTGCTATTAGTGTGTAGATATGCTCAAGTGTAGATACGCTTGCTCTAGCACAAGTGATTTGGTAGAAGTGCAACTGCTGAAATGGATGCCTACTGACTGCAGACACAAAAGGGGTACGAATGGCCAGTGATCCGGTGGGTGCCTTGTCGTGGCATCACTGCTCACGACGACGATCCTCCTTGTGCTACACAAGGAGGTTCGTCCTTGTGCTAAATCCCACCTTGCCTGTGCAATAGCATTGTGACTGGTACGTATGAGAAGTGTGAGGAAAGGTGCATGTGAAATGGCTTACTGACAGTACTTTACTGTTTCCTGAACGCACTAAAGAGAACTTACTGTACAAATGATGTTCCCACTGTCACTCAGGAACGACACCCGCGTATGAGAGGTCTGCCTCTCATTGGGACACCTGTAGGAATGCAGGAAGGAAGGACATGTGTTGTTGGCAGCCTATTTCGATGGGTGACCAGAGTGAAATTTGCGGGAATTGTTTATTTCCAGCAAATTTCAGATACATTTCCCTCTGCCCACCCACCGAAACACGTCACCGACAACAGATGTCATACATTCCCGCGTTCCCACAGGTGTCCCAACGAAAAACAGTACCTCACATGTGTGGGTGCACCAATCTAGCCGCAAAGGGAAAGGCTAACCCACTAGTAACCACAAAAGGGTTTGGGGAGATAACCTACAGATTTGGGCCTAGGGTGTCCAAGCCACCAAGAAAAACTGGGAACCCCATGCATTTCTGAAAAGAGGGCACCAGTGGGAATCCACAGAGGTCCAACATGCGCGAAGTGGACCAGAATGTTTTACCGAGAACCCCTGACAAAGTGAAAAATGTGGGGTTTTTCGCCAAATTTCAGACTTTGCCGGGGCTTCTGGGTAATAAATTCTGGGCCGATTTGCGCAAATCAGACCTCTACGGATTCCCACGGGTGTCGTCTTTTTGGAAATGCATCGGGTTCCCCGTTTTCCTTGGTGGTTTGGACACCTGAGGCCCATATCTGTATGGTGTGCCCATCTGGAAAAAGTGTGAAATTCAGCTGTCAGAACAGACTTGGGGTTACCTCTGTTTTAGGCTTTCCCCTTGGCGCTCAGGTAGGTCCACCCACACATGTGAGGTACTGTTGTCATCGGTACACGTGTGGGAACGCGGGAAGGTATAACATTTGTTGTGTTTGTGTGGTTTTCATAACATTTTGATCCATTTGCTGGTGCCCTTTGTCACACAACCCTTTCATTTCCCAAATGTGCCCTACATTTAGTCGCTGCTTTAGGCACCATACACTTTTGTAACCCGCACAAGTCACCTACCCTTGAAAAGGTCTGCCTTTGCTCTTTCAAAAAATGTATGCTTGCCGTTCCTCACCACATTGGTTTTCCTGATTTACACATGCTAAGTACGTCTGTTCAGGCCGTAAGCATAAAACTCCTGTGTACCATGGCTCAGTGTTTGGCTTGTGGTAATGCTTGTTTTGTAAAACACTACAAAAAATGTGTGCTTTCCTAACTGCAAGAGTCGGGGGGATGTAGCGGAGCATTGCTTTTCTCAAAATTCATAGAAGCCATTGCCGTACCAAGGCAACCATGCCCACCACATCATTTTTTTCTCAGTCATTTTCCCGCTTTTCCCCCAATCTATGGCATTTTCCCCTACCTAGTTGTTGCCCGACCTACGCAAATCACCCCTTCCTAAACCTGGAATTTTGTCTACTTTTCAGAAATGTATGCCTTTCTGTCCTCCAATTCGGTTTTCCTTCCCTTTTCTTCCATTCCGTCCATGCATGTCCAATTGGCAAAAATGACCAAAATCGCCTACCTCTCACAAAACGGTTGATAACCACATCAAAATAATATTTTTTGGTTTCAACTCAACCTGTTCTTGAAAGTCGGGAAATTGGGGAATTCAGCACAGCAAACCATTTGTTCATAGCTCTTACAAGGAACCACAGGCTTCTTTGTACATCATTTTATTGGCATTTTTTGAAAAAACACAAAATGTTTGCCCTTTTTGCTTATTTTCTCTCACCCACGTACAGCAACTTAGGATTCCTGGGTGGCGTTACGACCACCTACATGTGGGAAAAAAAGGGGCCACATTTGGCCGAGATGTCTCATGTAACAAAAAAGTTACAAGGCATTGAATGGCCACATACCGAAATCACCAAAAAAAGCCTTGGCACTGGGGGGAAATACCCATGGCAGTTAAAGGGTTAAAACAACTCTATAGGCATCATCTTTTTCTGTGTGTCAAACAGCACCTTCAGTGCAGTGGCAGAGGGGGGTCTTTCAGACTCCCCAAGGTTTAAACACCTTCTCTGGGACGGACTACTGTCTCCCAGAGCATGTCAAATTAAATTGACTTCACTAGTCTCTTTAAATGTACAGTCCCCGCACACACTATCTTCCTATAGAGTGCTGGAGGGGTTGCCTAGCATCCACTGAGTCAAAACACTCATGTAACAGTCAAATGTTACCCTTTCCTACTTGAAATGGCTGGTGGCAGTGGTTTAGATCAAACTACCATGATTTTTCCCGACCGCGAACAATGGTAGCTAAAAATCGGGTCAGCCATGTTTTTCAATATGGCGCCCAAGACCTATCTGTAAAAACAGACTCCGGTCAACTTTTTTCGCTGTTTCTTTTTGGAAAGGTCCTTCTTGTGTTTAACTCTGCGCACCAACCCAGGTTTTGTCCCTTTGTTCGTTGGCCTTTGGTGGGCTTCAGTGCTGAAGCCCTCCTCTGGCGCCCGAGTGTCTGGGGTGGACAGGATGTGAGGGAGGTGCCCGAAACTCCATGTTCTTAGTCTCCTAGGAGACCTCAATGCACTCTTGCGGGATAGGCCGGCTAGCTGTCTGGCAAGGACAGCCACCCTGCTGTGTGAGTGACAGCCAGGCTGTAATGAATGGGGGAAAACTGTTTAAAAGCAGGTCTCTGGGACTTGGAAAGCAGAGTCGACCACTGGAACGAAAGAACCGAAGACGAGCTGAAGGAAGACGACTGCTGCAACTCCTCGAGGACCAGTGAAGCCCTGCTCCGAATTGCCTGAAACTCCATCCATAGAGATGCCCTTAAAGGTTAACTTCTTCCCTTGAGTTTGGTGGGAACAACCAACTCGTAAGCCGCCTTGACACCGTCCTCTCCTGGTCGAATTTTCTGCAGAGCGCTGTGGAAAACCGGATAGCCATTGGGAAGGATGCCAGTTTGTGGTCTTTAAGGCACTCACACCTTAAACCGATGTTTTGCCAAGCTTGTGGCCTCTTCCCTGGGCAGTACAGGAACCTCCGACGTCCTCCTTGTCCCCACGACTGAAGCTCAGGAACAGCGAGATCTGCTCGAACTGCCAGGAATAACTGCCTCAGCTACAGCTCTTCTTCACTTTAAAAGGTACTGTGCAAACGCGGTCTAGAAATCTTTTCGGCCACAGTGAAAGTTTGTGTAACTTTCCCCTCTTTGAAGGCTTGTCCTTTTCCTAAACATTCATCTAACTTTTCGTCTGACCAAATTCTTCTGAAAACCGTGGCAAACACTTAACTGTTTACTACCATAACTGTGCTATCCTATACAAAGACTCTGAACCATTGACTTTGGCCCAGGCCTATGAATTGAATTGCTGGTTGTAATTAACTGAAACCTTTTGCCCTGCCTATGAAAGTATTTGTGCTTCATTTTTTATAATGCTGTCTTTTTACCCCTACTTAAAAAGTAAAAAGTAACTGAAGTGCCATTTTGCTCCCACTTCAGGGGAGCTAAACTAGTTCAGCAACGTATTATTTGTGTATTGTAGTATACTAGTGTGTGATATTGAGCTGCTCTTACTAGTTGAATGTTTTCCAACTGACTGTGTAAATAAATATATATTCTTTTACCAAGAAACCTTGAGTGTTTCTTTGAACCACTGTGATTGCTAGTCCTTTGTGTAACCTGTTGTACTGCTCACTAAACTCTTGAGATAAATCTGGCTGCTCAGCCACTACTACCACATTTCTGTGTATTACAGGCTTGTACCAAAGGTGAAATTGTACTGACACTTGTAGTCTTAATTGCATGTAGTGTACCCCAGGTGAACTGCATGTGATTCTGCCTAACAGTCCTGCCCAGGGGCAGTCCAGCACCCAAATGCTAGGTAATTCTTCTCTGAACAAGAGTACCAACAGTAACCCCATACACGTGTTGCAGCTTGTTGGGCATCATCAGTAAGGTGGAGCTGTGCCTCTCTGAGAACAGTGAGGAAGGGGTCCACATCTGGATTCCCCAGGTAACTTAGGGTGAGACCCAAAGTTACTTAAAATGTAAAACAAAGCGGGCTCTGGGAGTCTCTCTACCAGCACGAACACAGCCCATTGACCTGTTCTTGGGTGGATGGTCCCTGGGAGAGTCTCAACCAAGTCTTTAGCTCACTGTCGATTTCACAGAGGGGAAATATCCCTGCATATCAGTCTTTGTCCTGCCCGGGGCAGTCCAGCACCAAAATGCTAGGCAATTCTTCTCTGAACAAGAGTACCAACAGTAACCCCATACACGTGTTTCAGCCTTGTTGGGCATCATCTGAGAGATGGAGCTGTGCCTCTCTGAGAACAGTGAGCAAGGGGTCCAAGTCTGGATTACCCTGGTAACTTAGAGTGAGACCCAAAGTTACTTAATATGCAAAACAAAGGGGGTTCTGGGAGTCTCTCTTACAATGCCTCTTCAAATCATCAGCGTTAGAACTCATAGCAGCAATATCCCAAGCCAACCAGTATGTCACATTGCCCCTACCTCTCTCCCTGCAGCCAAGAACTTCACCCACTGGGTGAGCAGTAGCAATGGGTGTGGGCGGGGTATGGCAATAAGTGCCAGCAATGCAAAGGTGAATATGAGAGAGAGAGAGAAAGAGAGAGAGAGAGAGCGAGAGAAAGAGAGAGAGAGAGAGAGAGAAAGAGAGAGAAAGAGAGAGGAAGAGAGAGAAAGAGAGAGAAAGAGAAGAACAAGTTACTTCTTACCTTGTAACGTTCTTTCGACGGGATGTTCCTCCGACGTATTCCTCATCTTAGATATCTCCTTCCAGCTCTGCTGGCCTCGGAAAAATGTTTCTCTAGAGGGCGCTGCGCGTCGACGTCCTCCGAGTCGATGTCCCTCGACAGCCGCCGTATCGACGTCATCCTGCCTATAAAGGCCGCGCGCAGCGCCCGTTGCTCAGTTCCGTTTTGTAGCCCACAATAATTCTTTCTGGACTAGACTAATCACCCTGAAGGAGCGTAAGCTGCAACAACAAGGGAAGTAGAACTGCGGGGATGGATGGGAGGGTCGATGAGGAATACGTCGGAGGAACATCCCGTCGAAAGAACGTTACAAGGTAAGAAGTAACTTGTTCTTCGAAGGGATTGTGTCCTCCGACGTATTCCTCATCTTAGATAGGCTCCCATAGCAGTATTCTATTATTGGAGGAGGGAGTACTGACTTCACGCTGTCTTCTATTGATGAATAGAATGCAGTACAGCCCTTCCAAACCTAGTCTCTTGACTGGAGGAGGAATCCAAGTTGTAAAATCGTGTAAAGGTATGGACAGACGACCATGTAGCGGCCGCACAGATGTCTTTAACCGGCACACCTCTTTTGAGGGCCGATGAAGCTGCAATACCTCTGGTCGAATGAGCCCTAAGGTTTTGAGGGGGCTCTTTCCCTGCCAGTTTATAACATTCCAGAATGGCTAGAATGATCCATCTGGAAATGGTCTGCTTAGTTATTGGTAACCCCAGCTTGTGACCTGTGTAACCTACAAACAGCTGGTCTGCCTGTCTTATCCTGGCTAGTCTACTGATGTAAAAACTTAAAGCCCTTCTAGGGTCTAGCCTGTGTAACCTCTCTTCCTCTTTCCCCGGATGAGGAGGAGGATCGAAAGATGGTAGGGTAATCTTCTGAGTGATATGGAATTCAGAAACCACCTTTGGGAGGAAATTAGGCTTCACTTGCAGGACAACTTTGTCTTTGTGAAAGATTGTGTGAGGGGGTTTACAAGAAAGAGCTTGTAATTCGCTCACCCTTCTAGCAGATGTAAGTGCTATTAATAAAACAGTTTTAAGGGTAAGGAATCTTAACGAACAAGAATGGAGTGGTTCGAAAGGTGTGCCCATCAGGAAAGTTAGGACTAAGTTTAAATCCCATAGGGGAACTTGGAATGGTCTTGGGGGATAAACATTGGTTAACCCCTTTAGAAACTGTATTACCAAGGGTAACTTGAAATAGGATGGTTCTTCCGCAGTGCGCTTAAAGATGGATAGCGCTGCGAGATAGCCCTTAATGGTGCCAACTTGAAGGCCTGAATTCGCCAAATATAGAAGGAAGGACAAAACCATTGGTGTACCACATGAAAAAGGGTCGATATTCTGTTCTTTACACCAGCTGCAAAATCTGTTCCAACGGCAGCGGTATAAAGACTTTGTTGCTGGCCTCCTTGCCGAAAGCAACCCCTCCATAACATCATCAGGGAGGTCCCAATCCTTGTACCTCAACCTTTCAGAAGCCAAGCGTGAAGGTTGAGGGTTTTGATGTCTGGATGGAGAACCTGACCTCCCTTCTGTGAGAGTAGGTTCTCTCTGAGTGGAAGTCGAATTGGAGGGCAGATGGACAAGTCTAGAAGGTCCGGGTACCACATTCTCCTGGCCCAATCCGGGGCAATTAGGATCATGGTTCTCCGGAATCTTCTCAACCTCCTGATCATTTGAGGAATGACGGGGACCAGTGGGAACGCGTACAGAAGCGGAAACTCCCAGTCCACTATGAACGCGTCTCCCAGAGCTCCTCTCGGGGGAAATTCCCTTGAGCAGAACAGATCGCATTTCCTGTTGACGCTGGTGGCGAACAGATCCACCTGAGGGGTTCCCCAAAGGGCGAAGATCTCTTGAAGGACTTCCTGAGCTAGTTCCCACTCGTGGGAGACTGTGCTCTGCCTGCTCAGAGCGTCCGCTGTCAAGTTCTTCTCTCCGGCTAGGTGAACTGCCGATAGAGAGATTCCTTCTTGGATTGCCCAAAACCAGAGCTGCATCGCCTCTCTGCACAGGGGTAGTGATCCTACGCCTCCTCTTTTGTTGAGGTAATGCATGGCCACTGTGTTGTCCGTCATTATCAGGACGTTTTTCCCTTGTACAGCTGGCAGGAACGCCTTCAGCGCAAGTCTGATGGCTCTCAGCTCTAACAGGTTGATATGTAGTCTGGACTCTGATGGAGACCAACGACCGCTGATGGTCAAGTCGTAGGCGTGGGCTCCCCACCCCGTGAGTGAGGCATCCGTGACTACTGTTATCTCCGGCCAGGGTTGCCAAAAATGTTCTCCTTTCAGAATGTTCTCCTGACAGGCCCACCACTGAAGGTCTCGAGCCACCCTGTCGGGAACCTGAAGAAGATCTGTCATTCTCCCTGAGAATTGTGACCACTGAGTCCTCAGTGCCCACTGGAGGGATCTCATTCTCAGGCGAGCCTCTGGCACTAGGAAAATGCAGGATGCCATGAGGCCTAGCAACCTCAAAAAGTCGAAGGCTGGGAGACGTTGGGCATCGTGGAACTTGGTAACCATCTGTAGAATATCTTGAGCCCTCACCTCTGGTGGCGAGGCTTTTCCCAGGGATGTGTCCAGGATCGCTCCTATGAACTGGAGTCTCTGCGATGGTATCATTTGTGACTTCTTTAAATTGAGGGAGAAGCCTAGTTTGTGAAGGGAGTGGCACACGTGATTTAGCTGGATCTGAGCTTGTTCCGAAGAAACAGCCCTGATCAACCAATCGTCCAGGTAGGGGTAGACGTGAATCCCTTCCCTCCTTAGACTTGCCGCCACTACCGACATTAACTTGGTGAAGACCCTTGGGGCGGAGGTCAGCCCAAATGGCAGCACTCGAAATTGATAGTGAGAGTTGCCAATTGCGAACCTCAGGTATTTCCTGTGTTTGAGATGGATAGGCACATGGAAATAAGCGTCCTGAAGGTCCAGAGATACCAACCAGTCCTGGAACTGAAGGGCCTGGAGGATCTGAGAAAGAGTGACCATCTTGAATTTGTCTTTCCTGAGGAATGTGTTCAATTCTCGCAAGTCCAAGATGGGTCTCAGTCCTCTGGGTCTCAGTCCTCCGTCTTTCTTTGGAATGAGAAAGTAAGGGGAGTACCAGCCCTTGTTCCTCTCCGCTACAGGTACCGGTTCTATGGCACCTTTCTCTAGCAGGTCCAAAATTTCCTGCAAGAGGAGCGGATCTGGAGTTTTCTGAGAGCTGATCCCCGGTGGATGACTCTGAGGTATGCGTAGGAAAGGCAGGCAGTAACCTTGGGCAACTGTTTCCAATGCCCAAGCATCTGACGTGATAGCCTGCCATACCGCCAGATGTTGAGTCAACCTGCCTCCTACAGGTGTCCTGTGAGGGAAGTCCTCAGAGTGGTTTTGGGGCGGCTGATGCAGATGCCGATGGTAAAGAGGCACCTGCTGTTGCTGCGGCTTTTGAATATCTACCCCGTCCACCTCGGGTAGTTCTTCTTTGTCCCCTTTGAGCCGGTCGTCCTCTACCTCTTCCGAATGCGGAGTAGAAGCGAAAGGACTTGCCCCTCGCAGAGGTTCTTGTGGGACGAAAAGGTGTCTGACGGATTGCAGCGCCTAGGGATTTTGCTGCTGCTTTTGAAGTTTGCAGTTTCTCTAAACTGTCATCCGCCTTTTTCCCGAACAAAGAAGAGCCATCGAATGGCATGTTCAAGAGCCTGGCTTGCACATCTGGGGCAAAACCAGACTTTCTCAACCAAGCGAATCTCCTGGTTGTTGTACTTGCCGCCATTGCTCTGCTGATACTGTCAGCCGAATCAATGCCCGTCTGGAGGGATTCGCACATAGCGTCTTTACCGTCCTGTATGATATTTCTTCTCCCTCCGGGATGCAGTCAGCCGCTGTAGAAGCACACTCCCAAAGTGTATGGCTGAATCTAGCAAGGGTGCAAGTAGCATTAACAGATTTTAACGCCATGCGACATGCCGAAAAAACTTTCTTTGCCATAGCATCATATTTTTTATCGTCCCTGTCCTGTGGGACGGCGGTAGGATAAACCGTCTTGACATCGGTAGAAGATGCTGCCTGTACCACCAGACTTTCTGGGGATGGGTGTTTTGACAAAAACTCTGGGTCTATAGAGGATACCCTGTATTTTGTAGACAGTTTTTTATTTACTGCCGGGACGACATCTGGGGTTTCCCAGTTCGTCATAATCTTCCTCTGAAGAGCTTTATGAAAGGGCACCACAGGATCCTCCTGTGGGCCTTTGTCAAGAATATCCGTGAGGTCATCTTGTTGGAAAGATTGTGAAGGTGCAGACCACCCCATAAACTCTGTGATCCTGGCCATTAAGGCTCTATGGGGGGTTTCAGCATGCTCCCCCGGGTCTGGCCTAGCAAACTCCACCTCAGGGGAAGTGTCTAACCCACTTGCCTCATGTAAGGAATCATGAAGATCCTTTAACCTGCGTTCTTCAGAGGAAAATTCCTCTCTAATTGGGGTTACAGGTCCCTGCAACTCAAATGTGTCTTCCTGTTCAGACAATTCACCCTCTTCCATAATTGAGGACATAGTTCTCAATTGTTCTGAACTCATAAAGGGTGTAAACCCCATTTCCAAGGCAGAGGGCGCCGAACTTGTCATAATCGGCCTCGAAAACGTCGATGTCGTCGACGCCGACTTCGAAGGCTTCGAGCGTGGCGTCGAAAACAAAGGCGGAGGCCTCGATGACCTCGACAGAATTGGGATTCTGCTCGACAATCTCGAAGCCATCGTCATCGAGGACCTGGGGATAGTCACTGGGTGTGTTGTAACCGTGACTTTTCTTGGCGTCAACGCCGGTGTCGAAGCTGGCGTCGAGTCGACAGACCCGTGTGTCGAAGGTCCCTTCGACAACGGCGTCGAAGACACCGACCTCGGCGGAACCTTCGTCGACGGAACCTTCGAGGAAGGTTTGGAGGTCATAGTCCTACTCGAGGGTTCGAGACGCGCTCAAGAGGTTTCCTTCGCCGGGTACTGCGACTCGCGGCGTTTTTGACCTTCGGGTCTTTCGACCAGAGCATCGCTCTCGGCAGTCTTCGAGGGGGTCGAGGCCACTTTCTCGAAGACGCTCATCATATTTTTGCGGAATTCCTCCCATTCAGCCCGGGAACTATGTTTCGTGGGGCAAGGGATTCTCTTTGGCGAAACAGAGGAAGAGGAAGACGGAGAAGGGGATCTTCGACGTCTCCTCTTCGAGTGCTTCGATCTCGAGGAGTGATGGGACCCACTCCGAGACCTGGAGCGCGAATGGTGACGAGGAGACGAATGTCTCGACTTCGTCGACGAAGAAGAAGCTTTAAAAGTCTTACCTTTCTCCAGCTTCCCCCTACGCTCCTTCAGGGCCTTAGCTGTCATGGACATACAGTCCTCGCACTCTGAACAATGGTGTTCAGCTCCCAAACACCACAGACAAACTCTGTGAGGGTCAGTCAGCGACATCTTTTTCCCACAATCTCGGCATTTTTTTAAGCCGGATCGAGGAGTTGTCGGTTCCGACGAAGAAGCCATCGAGTACGGATCGAATAACTCGAGGTAAATAGGTTTAACCTGACAAAACTGAGCAACGGTATTCCGAGGCACTGAGTAAGCGCAGAAAAATGGAACTGAGCAACGGGCGCTGCGCGCGGCCTTTATAGGCAGGATGACGTCGACACGGCGGCTGTCGAGGGACATCGACTCGGAGGACGTTGACGCGCAGCGCCCTCTAGAGAAAAAAATTTCCGAGGCCAGCAGAGCTGGAAGGAGATATCTAAGATGAGGAATACGTCGGAGGACACAATCCCTTCGAAAGAGAGCTATTAGCCTGGGGTGTCCCAGGTTCATGCTTGTCGAGGAAGAAATCGTCTCACACACCGGAAAATTAAAAGCTGGTATGCATCTCTCAGACCTCTTAAATGAAGAAAATATTGAGGTGAACCATGAAAAAGCTGTCTGTGGTTAAGTCAGTTCATGTCACCAGTGTTACCAGTTGATACGCCAGTTGATATTCTGCTTTCCATCACGCTTTTGCGCTCTCTTCTTTGACACAAAAATGCACCAAAAGCAATTAATAACAGGTTCAAAGCCTTACCGCAGTTCATGTAGACCACCAACCACTGACTAACAATTAATCTCAGATAAATTAGGTTATTCTGAGAGAAGGTGGAGTGCCAAGGCTTGCAGGACAGAATTTAGGCACACAAATGAATAGAAAGAAAATGCTATGGCACAACCAGAGGTTTGTATTATGCTTACTCTTCACTTCAGAAACTCGAGAAGCAAACAGAAACAATACACTTTTACCACAAACTCAATGAAGAACTACAATTTCCTGGAACATGTAGTTTTTGCAGTTCTAACTCGAATGATCTAAGATATGTCACATGACACAGTCCACCAATCGTGACGGTAGGGGGTCCCCATCACCTCTCGGATCCTCCTTAATACTTCCTCTTTCTTTGCTGCTCGAGCAGCAGATAAGTACACCTTCACTAATAAATGGGCTTGAATGTGTATGTATAAGTGGTGTTGAACTTCTGGTTCTTTAGTATCGCGCATCCAATGGATGGGGTTCGTAGAATAACTCTGAGTCCAAATAACCGAACCAACTCAGGAAGATGGCAAAGATTGCTGTTTAATCAACAATTACCCAAAACAGGGAGGTTACAACGGGCATCAACGGACGTTTGCTTAGTTCTCGACAAATTTCACATAAAAACATCCTCATATGCAAAAAATACTAAGTGGCAAATAAGAAAAACCTACGAGGGGTTGTGATAAGGGGAACATCCAAGTATACGTTCTATAAGTACTGGGATTGTGATTGGCTGTCTACTGCCAGGTGGACAACTTATGCCTACTTCTAAAACATGTAATCTTCAGCACTATTAAGTACACAGTATATCATTGGCTCTCAAACTATAAAGCCCTTCATTATACGGCCCTCTACAATTGGTTGGCACGCTCGTGCCATGCCTGGAACATTCGGTTCACTTAGCAGCACGTAAGCTCATACCTAGTTGCCAGGAGGTGGACTTGACTTTACCTCCCCAGCCAATTAGCCTAACATCTCTCATCACCCATGCCTTCTGCCATGAAGATTGTCTTTGAATTTGGCCTTGCAAAGTATACTTGTCTGTGTGAATATATGGGAATACAGGCTTTCACTATCGTTGTTCTAGGACTCCAAGCTCAACTCTAGTTCCATCCTCGGCTCACGTGGCAAGAGACCATGATTCTGGTCTATTCTGCAGCATTTAAATCTTAAATTAATAAAACTTGGCACTATTGGTCTTCTTTCTTTGCCCCTCGATAAGGTATGATTCATCCTTCTAACGTTTATTGCTTTCAAGAATAATAATAAGAATAGATAACGATCTTGGCTACTTCTGTTTTGATGCCAGACAGCCCTGCCAGGCTCTTCCCCAATCTTAGCTTATTTGTGCTGCGACACAATTATCAGCCTTTCCTCTTCATGGGTTTCAGCTTACTACAATTCATGACACTGATGTCTAACTTCTATACAATGGTGGCTTTGCCTGCAGTCTATTCACTATGTTTAGCCAGCATCTATGATCACTTAGTCTATCTGCGTTTCAGCGTCTGTAAATCATTGAACGGTTGCATTTCTATAGCACTTTGCATGCGTGCAATCTTTTCTGCATATTCAAGTTTACTCGATTCTTAACTTTGTCATCAGTGTCCCGAAAAATCCATACATTCTCTTCAGCCAGTATTCTCAGTGCGTCATGCTCGTCTCTTGTGACGTCACTAGCTTCTCTTTCACTCTTTCATACTCCTTCAGGGAGTTCCTCAATCAGATTGTCATCTCTTCAGGGATACATTCGATCGAGATTTCTCAGAGGATATCTTTTCTCAAACACTCACTGCGGAATTGGCACAACTGCTGGTGTCAAACATGGTGCAGTCTCTGACTTCCAACTTATAGGAGGCCGGATTTCCTGCAGAGGCATGTAGCTGCTCCTCTACACTGTTGTAGGTGATAGGCACAGGGAAGCGCTATTTGCAGTATCGAGATAGGTAGGAGTGCGATTGGTAACACTGAAGTGTTTTCGTTTGTGTGTCTTGGCAGCGCGTAGCTAGTTGTTTCAGTCGAGCGAGATTGGGAAGGAGCAGCAATGCCGGAACTGGTTATCCCACATATTGCCAGCCTTAGTGATACTCACAGTGCACCGCAGTACATGCCTGCTGTCGCTGTCGAGTTTCAGTGCCAAGGCTCCACTCGCCAACGGAATCGCAATGGCCCCACGAGACACCAGCATGCTATCTTCTGGCAGCAGTGAGCACCGCAGCTCAGGAGCCGTGCCTAGGAGCCGGCTAGTGTGTATTAACGTGCACGGGTCCCAAGATTAACGGAGCGTAGGAGCAATGATCATATTGAAACTCCACATAGTGTGTTAACGGGCACAGGTCCCAAGATTACCTGAGCGTAGGAGCACACAGGCCCGAAGATTACCTGCGCGTAGAAGCACCAATAATATTGACGCTCCAAACAGTGTGTTGATAAGCACCTAGTTTGGTGTGCGAAGCCTGTCCTAAACAAGTGGCTGAAGCCTCACAGAAAACAGATGGATGTAGGCCCAAGACTACCTGCTGCACTAAATTTGCATACGGGTTCAGGCCCAAGGTAAGTCCAGTAACAGCCTCACAGAAGGTTTACAGGTGCTGGTCTAAGACTACCTGCTGCACACTATATCACAGAGGCTCTGGTCCCAAGTTAACCTGGTTGGCATACGGATTTATGCCATGCTATCATTATCTGCTAACAAGACGCTGGTGCGGCAAGATGGCATTTGCAGAGTTTTTCTGCAGCAATGGTAGCCCAGGGCAGGGCCTTTGGATCCCTCATTGGATCCCTCTATGGACAAGCTTATGTAGAAAGCAGCATGGACAGGGCTGGGGCTACTGTCCCAAAAACTGGACATTATACAGAATTGGACCGCCTTTGCTCAAGGCCCCATGGTGATCAAACCTAGATTGCATGATCAGAAGAGGGGGTGGCAGGAGGGGAATTCTGCCGTAAGCTCAAGGCTCATGCAGCTGAAATAGCTCAGACTCCGAGTTTGTCAAGAGCGGAGCATGCATAGGGCAAGCGTGTATGCACCAAAGAGCGGCAGGCATCTGTCAGAAGGCAGAGATGGCGTGGTGACATACCCTACATTCCAGGGCAAGAAGGCGAATCATTCCTACGAATCATTGGATTTCAGCTACAATGAGGATTTGCAGGTCTCCTTAAGCTCGTCGTCACGCAGAGAGGACGAACTCCGCAGGAAATGATGGAAGAGCGACAAAGGTCACAGGGAGAGCGCCCCAGAAGAACAAGTTACTTACCCCTGTTAACGTTCTTTTGATTGGATGTTCCTCCCACATATTCCTCTTCTTTGATAATTATCTTCCAGCTTCAGCTGCTTTGGAAAAAAAATCTCAACAGAGGGTACTCCTCTCTGAAGAGCAGAAGAAGTAGCCATGCCCCGGTTGAATGAGCTCTTAGATCCTCTGGGGGGATCTTCATCAGCCAGTCTATAGCATTCTTGGATAGCCAGAATAATCCATTTGGCTTTTGTCTGTTGTGCTATTGGTAACCTGAATAATTTGTCATCCTGCCGAATTTTAGACATTTGTGAGATATAAAAACTGAGAGCCCTCCTAGGGTCCAGTATATGTAACCTCTCCTCCTCCTTTCCAGGATAAGGAGGAGGATAGAAAGCTGGTAAAACTATCTTTTGGGACCAATAAAAGCCAGATACTATTTATGGCAGAAAAGAAGGTCTTACTTTAAGAATAACCTTATCCTTATGGAAGACCGTATATGGAGGTTTACAACACAGAGCTTGCAATTCGCTCACCCTGCGGGCAGATATGTTTGCGACCAGCAAAATAGTTTAGTGTTAATAGTCTCAATGGACACAAATGCATGGGTTCAAAAAGAATGCATGTTTAATACAAGATTTAAATCCCAAACAGGTACCTGAAAAGGAGTAGGAGGAAACATATTAGTGAGTCCTTTAAGAAACGGAATGATTAAAGGCATCTCAAAGTATAAGGTTTCCTCTGATGAGCGCTTGAAAATCGAAAGCGCTGCCAGATAACCTTTTATTGTTGTGATCTGGAGCCCCAGTTTTGCTAAGTGAAGTAGAAAAGATAACACTTTGGGTGTATCGCACTGAAATGGATCCACATTCTTATCCTTACACCAGCTGCTGAACTTGTACCAACAACAGCGGTATAAGGATTTCTGGGAGGTCCCAATCCTTGTCCAGCAGGCTCTCAGAAACCATGCGTGAAAGCTGAGTGTTTTGACCTCTTTTTGTAATACCTGACCCTCCTCTCGCAAGAGAAGGTCCTCTCTTTGTGGAAGACGTATCGGAGGGCAGATAGACATTTCCAGAAGGTACCATGTCCTCAAGCCCCAATTCGGGACACTTAGGATCATGGATTTCCCAAACATTCTCAATCTCCTGATCACGTGAGGAATGACGGGGAATGGAGGGAATGCGTACAGAAGTGAAAACTCCCAGACCACCACAAACACTCCTAGAGCTCCTCTTGGGGGAAATTCCCTGGAGCAGAATAGCTCGCACTTCTGGTTGACACTGGTCACGAACAGATCAACTTGAGGGGTTCCCCAAAGGGTGAAGATTTCTTGAAGGACTTCCTGAGCTAGCTGCCACTTGTGGGAGACTGTGCTCTGCCTGCTTAGAGCGTCTGCCGCTGTGTTCTCCTCTTCGGGTAGGTGAACTTCTTGAATTGCCCAGTACCAGAGATGGATTTCCCATCTGCACAGTGGTAGTGACGCTACACCACCTCTCTTGTTGAGGTAAAACATGGCCACTGTGTTGTCCGTCATTATCAGGAGATTCTTTCTCAGTACAGAGGGCAGAAAGGGCTTCAGTGCTAGTCTTATTGCCCTCATCTCCAAAAGATTGATATCTAGTTTGGACTCAAATTGTCAGATCGTTGGTGTGGGCTCCCCACCCAGTGAGTGAGGCATCCATCGCTACTTTTATCTGCAGACATGGTTGCAAAAAAAGTTCTTCCTTCAGAATGTTGTCTTGGCAGGCCCAACAGAGAAGGTCCCGTGCGAGACTGCTTGGAACCTGAAGGATGTTTGACATCCTGCTTGAGAATTGGGACCATAGAGTCCTGAGAGCCCATTGTAGAGATCTCATTCTCAGGTGAGCCTCTGGCACCAGAGAAATGCAGGATGCCATGAGGCAGAGCAACCTCAAACAATCAAAAGCCTGGTCAATGTGAAATTTGGTGGCCATCTGCAGAATATGCTGAGCCCTCACCTCTGGTGGCGAGGCTTTTCCCGAGAAGGCATCCAGGACTGCTCTGATAAATTGGAGTCTTTGAGATGGCATCATGTTTGACTTCTTGTAATTGAGGGAGAAGCCCAGTTTGTGGAGAAAGTGACAAGTCACGCTGAGATGTTCCAGGGTCTGTTCGGGAGAACCAGCCCTGATCAGCCAATCGTCCAAGTAGGGGTAGACGTGAATCCCCCCTCTCCTGTGACTTGTTGCCACTACCGCCATCAACTTGGTGAAAACCCTCGTGGCATAGGTCAGCCCAAATGGCAGAACTCAAACCTGAAAATGAGAACCGCCAACTGTAAACCTCAAGTACTTTCTGTGCTTGTGATGGATAGGCACATGAAAGTAAGCATCCTGAAGGTCCAATGATACCATCCAGTCTAGGAGTTGGAGGGCCTGAAAGATCTGAGAAATGGTAACCATTTTGAACTTGTCCTTCTTGAGGAACTTGTTCAAGTTTCTTAAGTCCAAGATGGGTCTCAAAAGCACTCTGTCCTTTTTGGGGATTAGAAAATACTTGAGTATCAACGCTGCAGGTACCGGTTCTATTGCACCTTTCTCTAGCAGGATAAAAATGTCCTGCATAAGGAGCGGATCTGGAATTTTCAATGAGCTGTTCCCCGGTGGATGATCCTGGGGCCTTTTTAGAAAAGGAAGGCAGTAACCCTAGGCCAGTGTTTCCAGTGCCCAAGCATCTGAAGTAATGTCTCGCCACTCTTTCAGATGCTGCGAGAGCCTGCCTCCCAATGGGGTCTTGTGGATTAAGGCCTCAGAGGTTTTGAGGCGGCTGAAGCAGCGACTGAGGGGAAAGCTGCAGCTGCTTGAGCTGTTATATCACCTCTACCTCATCCACCAAGAGGGAATCTTCTTTGTGCTCTATGACTGGCTTGTCCTCTCCCTCTTTCAATTGAGGAGTAGAAATGAAAGGACTTACCTCTCCAAGATGGCGTACCGGAGTATGAATGTTGAGGCTGTCTAAGAGATTTTGCTGCCCCTTTTGAGGTCTGTAGCCTTTCCAGACTTCATCAGCCTTGCTATCAAACAGTCTCAATCCATCAGAAGGCATATTGAGTAATCTAGATTGCACGTCCGGTGCAAATCCAGACTTCCTCAGCCAAGCAAATCTGCGTAGCACGGTGCTAGTCGCCATGGATCTGCTATTACTATCTGCAGTATCCAGACCTTACAGGAGGGCCTCACACATTGCCTCCTCACCATTCTTGATGATAGCCAGGAAGCCGCCTCTCTCTTCCCCTTCGGCGATGTGGTCAGCCACCATTGCTGCGCCTTCCCAGAGGATGAACGAAAATGTAGATAAGACACAAGTGGCATTTGCCTATTTCAATGCCATGCTACAAGTAGTAAATACTTTCCGTGCCCAAGTGTCCACTCGTTTATCATCCCTGTCTGTAGGACGGTAGGGTAAGCAGATTGTTTTGTGGACATGGCTGCATGGATTAGCAAACGTTCTGGAGTCTGGTGTTTGGTCAAGTAATCTGAGTCACTGCTTGACGGTCTATTATTTTTTGGGAAAGTTCTTATTAACCGCAAAAATAGAATCTGGGGTTTCCCAATTTGTCGTAACCTTTTTTTGCAAAGCATTATGTAAGGTCAAAATGGGATCCCTCTGTGGACCCTGATCCAATATGTCCGTCAAGTCATCCTGTTGAAAAGGAGGAGCAGGTCTACTCCATCCCAAATATTCTACTACCTTGCTCATCAATTGTCTATACGAGCTGTTAGCGCAATCTGCAGGATCTGGCTTACCAAATTCCAGCTCAGGAGATGTATCTACTCGACTGGCTGTTTGTAGTTTGTCATAGAGATCTTTAAGTCTAGATTCATCTGAAATGAACTCATCTGGCACATTTGGAGTGCCATATTGAAGACCAAATAGTGTCTGATCATCATCCGATGGTTCATGTTTTTCATAGATTGAAGAAAGAGATTTGAACAAAACTTTTTGTGGTAGAGGCTTTTAAGATTTCTCTCGTGATGCCTTCAATGGCTCCGAAAAGGTCTTCAGAGTAGGCCTCGAGGCCAATGGCGTCAAAGTATTCGACTTTGGCGTCTCCGATATGGGTCTCGAAGGTTCCAACGTCAAGGCCGTCGATGGAACCGATTTTGTTTTTATCGAAACCCTCGAAGGGCTGGACTCTTAACTCATCAAGGTCCTCAACAACTTTTCACTCTTTTGAGGCTTCAAAGTTTGTCAGGCTTGCATCCCGGACTCGAGGGTGCACAGGGTTTAGCTTTTAGCTTTAACTTTCCCTTATCGTCTTTATGCAGAGGGACTGGGACACGGTCTTTCTACCAATCTTTCGAGGGAGTAGGGGCTTCTCTCTCGAAGATTTTCATCATCTCCCTCCAAAACTCTTCCTATTTTGCTGGGGAGTCGGATTTAGTTGGACATGTGATTCTCTCGGGTGAGGAGTCACTCGAAGAAGATGAGACCTGTGACACCTTTTCTTCGACTTCCTGGAAGATGAAGAATGATGTGAACGGCTTTGCGATCGAGATTTCTTTGAGCTTTTTTTTTCGACAAAGGAGAATCTCTTGACTGATCCGAAGTAGGTCTTTCAGGACGGAAGGGGATTTTGGAATTCTACCCACCGCCAATTTACCTTTGCGCTCTCAGAGTCTTGTCAGTCATCTCCTGACAGGATTTGCACTTTTTTGTACGATGCCCCGTGCTGAGGAATGACAGGCAAATGCGGTGGGGGTCGCTGATGGACAGCTTCGACTCGCAATCCTGACACTTTAAAACCCGTTTTAGGCGTGACGGTGAAGACATGACGTTCTTTATTTAACAAACCGAAGCATGCCGTAATTTCTCTAGAAGCAAAAGCTGCATCAGAAAAATAAACTGAAGTCAACGAGCGATGCACGTGCTATATATACTGTGGAGGACGTCGACCATCAGACAAAGGCCTTCGAGGGACATCGAGTCATCGATGCTACCACACACAGCCGTCTGTCAACAATTTATCTTTCCAGAGCAGTTGAAGCAGGAAGATAATTATCAAAGATGAGGAAAAGATGAGGAATACATGTGAGGACAAAATCCATTCAAAGATGCTTTTGACCCAGACTTGTTGGCCCACCCGAGATCTTCAGAATGGGAGCCCACCCACTAAAGTCACAGGTTATTTGACCAAGCATCTACGTATGCCTTTTAATAAGAAAGCCAGGAGCAAATTGAAAGCAGAGTGCCGTAGGCCCTTGCTACCAGACAAGGTGGCGGAGATGCCAGAGGTCAACCCTGTGATGTTCACGTTTACGGCCAAGTACAGCAGAGAAACTCCTTGACTCAGTTGGTCCACTGGCAAAGATGCTTCAGATGGCAGAAGAGGCCAAGGATAACAGCTCCACCATAGACCTGCTGGTGTTAGCGGGGTAGGCCCGGACAGCAGTTTTCCTCAAAGGCAATGCAAATTGTGCGCTGGCTGCCGAGCGCAGAAGGTCCCATCCTAGTCAAAATTGACCCTCAGCAGGGCGCTGTTGTGCAGCAGACAGATGCAGACCTAAGCTCTGGAGCTCTGGCAGGGTAGCTGAAATCCTTGTCTTAAAATCCTGTTTCCGGTGACTAATTTAAGATTCTGTGGGTGCCGGAGATCGCAGGAAGGCACTGGCACTACACCACTGCAATCCCCATCAAAATCGGGGAAGTAGAGGTTTGACTGTGCATCTCGGGAGGGGCGGACCAGGCTTGGTGTCAATTCCGGGCTGGGTGCCGAGAACCGTTGAGAGAAGGAACTGGAGGCCCCGCCGGCTGAAGACCGCGGCTGGAACAGAGCGAAAAGCAAGGGCAATCGGGGGAACCAGAGCGGCGAGGCAGTCAGTGGCTGGAACCACTGAGGTGACCGGGACAGATGACGAGTGCCCCGGCAGACAGCTCGCTGCAGGCGGAGGCCCTGGCCAGTGAGCCTGCAGCAACAGGCGCAGGCCCATGGTGCTTTGTGAGCCGTGCCCCCTGCTGGAGAATCGGGTGAGTGGGAGTCTATCCCCTGGTCCAGCGGGCAAGGCGCTTGCCGGCGCTCAAACATATAGAAGGTGCAATGTCATTGAGGCTGGGGCAGCCCGATTTGCAGAAAGATCCACTGCAACACCAGGGGTCTCAGCCTTGCCCCCCGCCCTCCTGATCAGCGGCGAGCAGATCGCAAACCGCAGGGAGGCTGCTGCAAAACACGCCGCTCTGAGGGATAACGCAGCTTTTGGGGAAGCCAGCGGAGCGGGGCTAGCAGGAATGCCTGTGGACGCGCCACACGGGACAGCAGCACTGGGAACCATAACAGCAAAGGGAGTGACTGGCTCCACAGCGCTCAAGGTGAGACCCCGGACCCGGCCGGTGGGACTTGCGCTGGGCCGACCAACTTTGTGTAACACACTAGACCCAAACAAATGGCTGCCTCAGCAAAGGTGCGAAACAAGTATAGCAGCAGCGACAGACACTCCTGACCTTCGCAAGTTAAAAAGTCCAGGAGAACAATGCTGTTTTTTCTATCTGCATTGGGCCGACTAGCTAAGCAGACTCTTTCTTACTGCCTGCCCTTCTCCCACCACCCGCCAAAACCTCCTGTTGGGTCACTTTGGGACACCACCAATCTGGGGTCCCACACCACGTACAGGGAGGTGTAACCCTGCAAGCCCTCCCACACTGAAGATCTGCAAGGGAGGCCCTTGCACAGGGGCGCATGAAAACTGGTCCCCCTCCCGGAGCGATAAGAATAGAGTGGAAGCGGGGCGCTACCACCACTGACCAGCCCATAAAACGCATAGGGGGTGATCCAATTACAGACACCCAAGGAGAAGGAGGGTCAAGGGGCTCTCCGGCACCTCAAGGTGGGACCCCATCCCCATATGCAAAGGCACATGAGAGCAGCAGCGACGACCTGGGTGGGACATAGGAGCTCGCAGTTACCCTAGCCCCGGAAAAAGAGTGCTCCAAAATATAGAAGGCAGAGCAGCAGCGGAGAGAGGAGGACAAGGCGACAGGGTCGACTGGGCTGTAATCATGGTCAAAGACAAGGCTAGAAGAACGGCACCCAACATACAATGGATCAATACACAGTGAGTGGCCTATTGTCCCCCTCGGCCTACACCCCAGCGATGTCGAGCTCAGGACAGGAGTCAGAGGCTGCCCAGATCTCCCTCACAGACATCATGACCGCGATAGGGGAGTCCAGATCATCCGTAGAAGAGAAGATAGACGGCCTGTCAACAGAGGTCAAGACTTGCAGAACCTCTCCACCAAGGTGGGTGAAACCGAGCAGCACATTCCAGACACAGGACTCGATCAAGTGTATGGAGACACAACTAGCAACAGTTACCCAAAGGCTGGCCTACCTGAAAAGCAGAGCCGAGGATAGCAAGGGAAGATCACGGCGCAATAACCTGCAAATCCGGTGGGTGCCGGAGGGGGAAGAGGGGACCAGCATGGAAGTCTTTTTGGAAAAGTGGCTAACAGACCTTGTTGCCCCTAAAAAACTCAAAATTCGTCTCAATTGAAAGAGCCCACAGGATTCCAATGGGCCGACCGGTGCCTGGGGCACCTCCCTGCACCATAATAACCAGACTCCTGAACTTCCGAGACAGGGATGCCTTGCTGCAAATGGCGAGGGCCACGGCCCCCATAACCTACAGATACTGGATTGGGTTCTTCCAGGACTACACAAGGGAAGTTCAGAAAGCATGCCAGTCCTTTGACTCCGTCAAGCCTGAGCTCAACTCACTTGGCATAAAATACGCCCTCTTCTCGGGACAACTGAAGGTCTACTAAGGGGGTAGGGAGCAGCTTTTCAGCAATCCGAAAGATGCCTGGACCTGGCTTGAGACTCAAATACTGTCCACACCGGATCTGCAGCAATCGGGAGGAAGGCGGCGACCAAGGCGGCGACAGGAGCCTGGGCCCTCCCGGGTCCTTTGGAGACGCAGCCCACAGAGAATCACAGAGACAAGCTGGTAGCCAGAGAGGCGACAGACTAAGGCTGAAAGATGCCCGGACAAGTACAGACCTGAATGCACAGGAACTTGAAGCGGGTTGCTGATAGACAGGAGGCCGGCTAAACTGCAATGGCAGGTGCCCCGCACATGGTTGCAATGGTTATCCCACATCCGTTTGACGTGGAGTTAGGGCGACAGGTGCTTCTGGTTGGTGGGGTGTGAGAAACCTGAAGGTGTCTCCCTGTCTAAACCTCAAGCATCCGTTATCCAGGTGGCCAGGACACAGCCATCACTATTGGATCTAGTTCCTGGGGGTGGACCAGTGAGGGAGGATCACCTGGATGGGGGGTCCTTGAGGAGTGAGAGCGGGACACTGACGGGTGAGACACGGTATCCCCCTTCTTATGATACCTTTTCCCCATCCTCTCACGTAGGACATTCAAAACCACTGCCTTCCACTTTTGCAACACGAACACCTTCGCACCACACAATAGACAACAGACTAATATGTAACCTGTTTACCTGACATATCCCAACCAGAGGGTCAGGCCAAGTCAGGCAATTAACCAAAATCACACACACCTGACGGACCTTTCCTTTCCCCGCAGGGATAAAAGGTGGAGGAAGACAGCGCAGTACGAGCAAGGCGAGCACAGCAGACAGCACAATGTTTTTTTTGTTGTTTTTTTTTAATTGTGTTTGGTTCAAAAAAGAAATGACATTTCATTAGAACCTTTACAATTATTAGTCAACCAATACAATTAAACATTCACAGAAGTGTGGAAAATAAACCAAATAAAGAAAAGTAAAAAGAAATAAAAATTATTAACCATTTACAGACAATAGCTTCAATAAAATAAGTCCATTCTCCCCACTTCGTAAAACCCCCCGTGGGACAATTACTCCCGACTCCTCTGTTTGCGAATTGCTTTCCAATTAGTAAAGGAATACATTTGTCCCTCCCTTTTACCCAACACTCAACAAAAATGTTCACATAAAATAGTTTTCCTATAGGCATAACCCTATACCTCTCATACACTATCCAGGACATTTCTCATCGGAACTAATTTAACAGGTTCAGTTTTCCCAATATTTCAACAACTGTTGCAGTTAACTGAATTTCATGGCCTGCAATCATTCTTTCCCAGAGATGTTATGAAATAAGACCATCCTCCTTAAGCGTGAATCTTCTTAATTTCGCTAACCTCAGGGACCACGTCCCTTCACACTCCATTAGCATGTGTCGGAGTGATTGGAGTCATGGGTTGGTACATTTTTTACATAATTTGATTGCAAGTTCTTCTTGATTTCCTATTGCCAAGACTTCCCCAGTGGGGACCATGTTCAATCTCACCGGCAAAAAGTTGGATCTTAATCTGGGGTCAGGGTATTTTGCTAAATAACAGGGAAGGTGGCCTACATTTTTTTCTGCAGTCAGAAAGGCATTGCGTGGTTTACAGCTTCTCACCAAAGAAATAGTTTTAATCCAATCTAACCGCTCCAGATCACGTTTTACCTTAAGAGGGTTGGTAATCAGAGTTTCAAGATCTACATCTACTCTGTCTAGTATGTTTTTTACTTTTTAGTCCAACCCTCTCCATTCTCCATCTGAAAGACTTTGAGCCTTTCAGATGGACTCTGACATCTTCATACAGTGAACCTGGCTTAGGGCACACATTATCTCTCTATAAAGTGCGATTAGCTTCCATTCTGCTCGGCACTCTAGGGAGATAAGACCCAATTCAAACCGCAAGTTCCAGCCTGGTGCACTCATAGGAAGATTAAGGGAAACCTTCCAAATGCTGTCTTCTACTCCGGCCCAGTTTGTACTCCAAAGTAAGGGTTTGGCTTCTAAGCCATACAGAATGATCGGTATTATTTTGGCCACATAATATTTAACCATTGGCAAGATGGAGAATTTACAGTATTTAGCCTTAATTTTTTTCATATGGAGGATCAGTTCATATGCTTTGGAGAGGATATCGGGCTCCTGATTTCTCGGGCTGGCATAGATTTTATAGCCAAGATAAGTTCGTTCTTCCACTCGTGGTATAGTCTGCCCATTCATTGACCAGTTTTCAAAGCTAATTTTCTTTCTTGGATGTTTAAACAGAAGAATCTTAGATTTTAGCAGGTTTATTACTAGCACGTTTGTCTCTGCATAGCTGCCCAGTTTGGTCAGCAGTCTTTGGAGACCTAGAGCTGTTCTGTCCAATAGGACTATGTCGTCCGCAAAAGCCAGCCAAAAGATCTTGCTCCCATTAAGGATTGGGCTAGCCAGTAGTCATGCCCCATATCGGACAGAAAAAAGTTGAAAAATAGAGGAGCTCCCAGACACCCCTGCCTTACTCCTCTCACTAGCTTCACTTCATTTGACAGATGTCCCTTGTCATCCAACCTTACTCTTACTGTTGTGTCCCTATGCAACTCTATTAACATAGCCAGTAGAGGTTCTGGGACTCCTTTTAATTTACGTTTTGCCTACAGCAAGCCTCTGCTGATCTGACCAAAGGCCTTCAAAAGGTCTATCCACACCCCAGACCCGTAATTCTCCTTTCTCGGCAGAGGTCTCACTCACTAGGCTCAAAATTAGCCCAATTAGCCGACATGGAGAGGCCCTTTCTAAACCCTGTTTGAAATCGGGATAAGGCCCCCACACTATCCACCCAGATTGTGAGCTCCTTAACTATCAGCCTCATAAAAATCTTACTTTCGATATCCAAAAGCACGATCGGAGAGTAACTAGCGGGGTCAGTCCTATCCCACCCCGAGTGGAATAATCAGCGCTGTTTTCCAAGAGGGTGGGAAGTGTTTTGTGAGCAAGATCACCCCAAATAAATTCCTCAAAAACCCAGCCCAGAATTCTGGTTTGTTTTTAAGAACTTGATACGTCAACCCGCTAGGGCCGGCGGCCTTGGATAGCGATGAGCTCCTGATTATCTCCACAATTTCCTCCTCTTCCAGGGCCAGGGACCATTTGGTCTCCAGCTGCATTGGCTCCCCTTCATCTCTTGGTTTCTGAAAGATGGCTGACAAATGATTAACCCATTTGGTTTCTGTATCCAAGTTACACAGGAATATTTGAATGCTGATCCAAATGCCCCATTGCTGAACAAAACACTTGAGTATTGGTTTCAGCCACAAGCTTCAACATCTGTTCACCATCTTTTTGTAATCTAGCCATTCTATGATTTTTTTACCGATACCTGTACTTACTCCTAATACCATTTGCTTCCTTTATGAGTCTGTACGGTGTCATATTCTGTTTTTTAAGGCCCCAGAGTTTACTTCTCATTTCCCTCTTTCTGATCATAGTTTCCTCATCAAACTCATGCAAATGGTGCTGCATGGCTCCAATTGATGGCATTTTGGGTGGTACAGTTGAAGATAAAGCTGATGTATTTGTCTGGATGGCAATGATCTATCAGGGGAGGGTTTGGAATCGTCTTCAATGCTTTGTTTAGTTTTTCCCCTCCTTGACCAATCTAACTCTACCCCCCCCCCCCCACCTTCCCTCCAGTTCTTGCTTATGTAGCCACTGCTGATGCCCATGAATATCTGGGAAGGATAACTCCAGCCTGGCATGATCACTGCCCCCTCATGATTCACTGTCAATGTAGATGTTCTTGAGAAAAGACTTGCGCTGATGAAAATATAGTCTAGTATAGATGTTGAGTCTCCTCGTCTCCATTTCGTAGTGGCTCATTATGCCCCCTCCGAGCTCCCATTTAGCATTTCGAGATTGCATGAGCTCATGAATGCTTACCATTTGTCCTCTTCGGGAGATTTTTTTCCCCCCTTAATCCCTCCTTTTCATTTGCACACTCAGCACATATGGAATTGATGATATTAGCCTTGCCCAGGTCTGTCTTCACTGTGGAGAATACACACAAAAATGTGTTGAGTGTGGAAGAGGCCGGGTTCCAATAAACATTAACCACCACCACCCACAGGGTTTGGATGTCAAAGTTAAGTTTAATTTTGTTGGCCAGAATGCCAATTTTATTCTCAAAGATCACCTTAGCATTCCTCACTGAGCTGTTTTAAATGCTATCAAAAGTCCACCAGCTGGTCTCCCCCGCGGTTTTTGACTTGCAGGCAGGCAATGGATGGTAAAGCCTTCTATTTCTATTGCATTCACCATCCAAGTTTCCTGGAATATCAAAATATCCATCTTACCCCAAAGGTGATCTTTATCTTTTTTTGGCTCTAAAAGTGCTGGAACCCCACGTGTTCCAACTCACTACATGCAGGGCAGACTGACTAAAGTTGTCTTGACCCTAGGCCAATACTCGTCAGAACTTGGGCCAGAATTTCAGGGAGGGCAGCCAATACATTTTCTTCCTTCTTAGTTTCTGCCATGTCTCTACTACCCTCTTTCTTTGGAAGCCGGAGCTTCTTTCTTGATTCTGAGAGTTTGTCTGTACAGGCCCTTGCAGACAGCACAATGAGATGGCTACAACGCGGCAGTTCAAGAGAAGGAGAAAGACGCCAGGAATCGAGAGGGTGGCGAAGAGAGAAGTGACCTTGCCCTTTTCATCCCAGTCGCAGAGGAACCTTCATGGAAGAGAGCCTAAGACTGCATACAATAGCAGAAGTGTCCTGCAGCAGATGTCAACGGCACACGGGGCAAGCCTATGCCGATAAGCAGGAGTGAGGGAAGCTCCCGCGCCCGTGGTACTGGCCTTGACTCCAGAAATAAATGCCAAGTAGCTCATCACAGCCGGTGAGTCGAGGTGAGAACCGATAAGAACCGGGCTGTGTTGAGTGAGAATCACAGGAGTGGCAAGTTTGAACCATGTTCAATGAACTTTGAATGAACTGTAGAAAGTGTGAAGGGGAGACCAGCTAAAGGGAGAGCCATGTGGGTGCTAACTAAAGATACTCTGGTCGATCCCCATTTGAGTGAAACTACGATTACCAGAAGGCTGCAGGAGGGCCAGCGAAATAGATCAAAGTGGTCATACAGAGGGTCAAGCAAAATCCCTGCACAATCGAAAGACTTTGATCTACAAGCACTGTGAAAGAAAGGGAAGTGAATCCGAAAACCATTGAATTGTGTAAAAAGAAAACATTGAAAGTAGAGATTGGTCAGCGCCCAGAAGAGCGGTACCCAGGGGTGAGCCACTATCACCCTGATCGAGAGCCACAGTTCCCCGAAGAACAGAGACTGAGAATCGAGAGGGGTCAAAGCCCGGCAGAGGGGGATCCAAGGATGAAAAGTTGTCATGACAAGATTGAGAAGAGTGAAAGTAAAAGTTAAGAGACGGCAGGAATGAACCCGAAGGAAGGATGCCAGAGAAACAAGTGATCCAGGGGTGAAGCTATCATCAAAACTGCAAGTTAGAAAAGAACTGACATAGATACGTGAAGGGTCAGCACCCAGAAGAAGGGGACCCAGGGGTGAAACCATCACCGTATCTGAACTGTGGATTACAATTTAGAAGGGTCAGCACCCAGAAGAGGGGGACCATGGGGTGAAACCATAACCCTATCTGAACTGTGCATTAGAATTGAGAAGGGCAAAACGCCCAGAAGAGGGGGACCCAGGGGTGAACCATTTTTTATTTTAAACTGTTTTTATTGACATTTATATATACGCATTGCAGTACCATAATCAAATGATTCATTTTCATCAATGCAGTTACTCATTTGTATAACTTCTTATGCCCTTGGTAAACCAAAAAACAAAACAACCAGCATAAACTGTCTTCTTTACAAGGGTTCAAACCTTCCATTTAAACACATTATTTAAAGGTGCAGACATTCCGGAGCCTAGCTTAGTAATCATAAATATTTTCCGAACCAACATTATTCCCAGAGGCCATTCCAATATTCGCAGCCTTCAACCTCGTCGACCACCAAATTCTCACCAAACACCTCACCACCGCTGCAACATTTTCCGCTGATGCTTCCGATTGGGTTAAATCCTTTTTATCCGACCGAACCACCAGAGTCTTCTCTCCGTCGGCTTCAGCAGACCCAAGTCTGATACTGTGTGGTGTGCCTCAGGGATCCTGTGTGTCACCCACACTATATAACATCTTTACAAAGCTTCTCTTCGACCGCCTGGACAACTTGGGTGTCGTCTACACTAACTATGCAGACGACACTCAAGCCCTTATCCCCCTCACTGGCTGCTACGACCACGATTCTAAACTGCTAAACAGCATCTATCTTGAAATCCAAGCCTGAATGGCCACCAATGGCCTTTGCCTCAATGATGACAAGACCGAGTTAATGATCGTGGGTACTCAGGTACGTCTGAATAAACTCAACAACAGATACTCGTCTTTCACCATTGATGGAAACATAATCAATGTCTCTAAAGAGGTAAAAACTTTGGGGGTCTATCTCGACTCAACACACTCTCTTAAAAAACAGGTCAACAGTGTTGCATCCTCCACGGCCTATACTAATAAACTGATCTACAGCTGTAAATCTTACCTATCCACAAGCAGCTGCTTAACGTTGGCCAGAGCACTTGCCCTATCAAAAATCGATTACTGTAACACACTCTTCCTTGGCTCCTCAGAACGCAACCTAAACAAACTCCAGGTACTCCAAAACAACTCTCTAAGAGCTGCACTCAGTCTCCTGAGATCATGCCACATCTCCACCCACAGACACAATGCCAACTGGCTACCCATCCGAGATAGAATCACTCTACGCACCCTGGCCATCACGTACAAATGCATTACTAACTCTGCCCCGAAATACCTGGCAGACAAAATCTGAATTCACCAACCCACACGTACTACTAGATCCTCGCAGTCCCACAATTTAGCAGTCCCAAGATACAATCTAAAAACAGCAGGAGGAGCCAGCTCCCCTGTTCAAGCTGCCAAACGCTGGAACGCTTTACCTATCCCCCTCAGACGCGAACCCTCATTCCCTCCTTTTAAAGCCAGTATAAAAAACTGGTTGAGTAACAAGCATCCTCAGTAAGATGTACTCACCTCCCAATCAGCCTAGTTCCCTTGGCCTAGCCTGCGCAGCTCACTACTGTACTTTCCTTCCTTTGTCTTACTGCTCGGCCCACCTGTAACCAGGATCCATCTGTTGATGATATTCTGTATGCCTGTTTATAACAGTAACCTTTAAGTTTCTCCAGCGCCCAGTTACCTCAGGGTTTGGCGCGTGATACAAATATTAAACAAATACAAATACAGAGGTTTGTCATCGGAGGGATGGAACATGTCCCAGACCAGCGTTTTTCGGTATTTATAGGGGGTGCTAGCGTTCGCCTCCGATTTGCCCACCATGTTGCCCCACACTCGTGTTTCCACCTCTGTCCAACATTCAAATTCCTTGTGCCAGCGTGCATATTGCGGGCCCTTAGTTGATTTCCATGCCATAGCGATACATCTGTTGGCCAGTAGACATTCCAAGGCCATGAACTTTATGACGCGCTTAAACTTGCCATCCCTAGAGTAGGCACCCAATAAACCTTCCTTTGGGTTTCATTCATACCTCATGATCCCCGCTCTTCTACAAGCATGTTCTATCCGCTCCCAGAATCCCAGTGTGCGCACACATCCCCAGAAAATATGCATTAAATTGGCTCCATCCATGCCACACCAGGGGCACGTTGGCTGTGCTGTTTTAAATTTACCCACCATATACGGTGTCAAGTAGGTGCGGTACAATACATTTAGCTGAATTAATCTAAAGCAGGAGTTCCTACACACTTTCCGGGAGTGCACTAATATATGCTCCCATTCCTTCTCCCCTATTTCCACTCCCAGGTCTGCCTCCCAGCGTTCCTTCAGCACCGTGCTCCTGGGGTTTGGCATGTCCGCTAGGAGTGTGTATATTCTGGATACAGGCTTCCAGCCATCACCCAGGTTGTGCATCAGGGCCAGTAGGGGGCTTATTGCTGGTTCCTCCGGCCAATCTGCTCTCTTCCCCTTTGCAACCCCCCTCACCCTTTGATACCACAGAAATAGCCCCTTGGGTAGCCCCTCCTGTTCCAGTAAAGACCCAAACTCCCTAAACACACCTTCCACGTACATGTCTCCCCACGTGTAAATGCCCCAGTCTTCCCAGCGCCTCATCACTGACAGGTCCTCCCTATCCCTGCAAGAGTCCACCGCTAGTGGTGTCTCAGGTGAGTAGGGGCGCTCCAATTTCAGCAGTGTCAGGGCCCTATGCCACACCCTCCGTCCTAGTGACAGCAACATGGGCATGCTACCCAGGCAGCTCAACGGCAACCACAGTGTTTCCTTCAAGCGCGCCGGGGCTACTAGGTTCTGCAACAGCCCCGACTCAGAGGTAGCCTCGTCAGAGAGCCATCTAGTTACATAGCTGAGCTGCGATGCAAGATAATACCTCACTAGGTCTGGCAGCTGCATCCCTCCCACCTCGTAAGGGTAGAGCGTTGTGAGCGCAAATTTATGCCAGCCGTGCCCCACAGGAATTCCTGCAACAGCGCATCTAGCAAGCGGAAGAAGGAGGCCTTGATATAGTAATGGACTTTGTTAAAGAAGTACAAGAATCTCGGCAAGATTATCATTTTAGTTATAGCTATCCGGCCCATCAACGATAGTGGTAGCCTGGACCAGAATGCCATGGACTTCCTGAAGCCTTTTGCCACCATTGCTGTATTACTTTCAAGCATTCCCTCCGGCGTTTGTTTTATGTGTACCCCCAAGTATCAGAATGAATCCGGTTGCCATGGGAGCCCTATTCCTCTCAGACCAGCTAATGGGAATATACAGGACTTATTTTTGCTGAAACAGATTCCAGACACCCTTGCATAATTGTCCACCACCTCCATTATCAGTGGCACATTTTGACGCGGATTACTCAGGTATAGCAATACATCATCCGCATACAGCAAAATCAGGGGTCCTACCCCTCCAACCCCCCCTCCCCTCTGGGAACTGAGCAGTTAAATCGCTATCAGTTCCAACCGCAGCACATATAGCATGGGTGACAATGGACAACCCTGTCTGGTGCCCCTCTGCATGTCCCAGGCAGATGATACCAGCATTCTAGACTTGACCTTTGCAACCAGTGAGGCATTTAATAACTGTACCCATTTGAGAAACCGCCCACCGAACCCAAACTCCTTCAGTACAGCAAGTAACCATTCCCAATATTTCGAATCAAAAGCTTTTATCACATCTAGCAAGAGTATTGCGTATTGCTCTTGGGAGGTCGCGGTTTGTGTGAGGACGTGTTGTAGTCGGTGTAGATTCAAGGCCTTGCTACGACCCGGGATAAGTCTGCTTTGGTAGCCGTGAATCAAGCACCCTATCACCCTGCATAGCCGCTCCGCTAAAATGGTGGTCAAGATCTTCATGTCGTAATTCAACATGGCCAAGGGCCTAGATGAATCACATTCATCTGTGGGTTTTCCTAGTTTGGGTATCGGGATCACTAGCGTTTCTCTCATACTTGCTGGTAGATCCCCCTTATCGTAAGCCTCCATGTATACTTCATGTAATATTGGAATCACTACCGACACTTATGTTTCATAGAACTCCGGTGGGAGTCCATCGCTGCGGTGTCTTGCAGGTGGCCAGTGATTTAATTGCTTTGCCTATTTCCTCTGCTGTTATGGCCTGTTCAAGTGCCTCTCGATGTAGTGCGCCCAGGCTGGGTAGTCCCATTTCCTCCAAGGTGCCCAGTATATCCTCCTGGGGGACTAAAGTATTGTGTTTGTATAGTTGGGAGTAGAATTTGGCAAATGTATCATTCATTTCTTGCTGTGTCATGTGTGTAACGCCTTCCTCGTCATTGAGTTCTGCGGTTAGGAGTCTCGGGTGTTCCCTCTTGGAAAGCCGCGACAGTAGTCTGCTCGGTTTGTCCCCTTCTGCATGCGTCCTAGTGTTCTTAACCATGTAATCGAATTTAGCTAGTCTCCCCCAGGCTTCCTGGCAGCTTCTTCTAGCCTCCGCCAGTTCCAACTCCTTAGCCCCATGCCCCTGTGGGTGACTCTCCATTTGATGGTTGCCCTCCTCTAACTTCTCCGCATCTGCTCTTAGTGTTTTACGAATACCGTCAGTGCTAACTATAACCTCTCCCCTCACCACAACTTTCATTGCCTCCAACACTGTGCTCCAGTCGTGTACACTACCCACGTTAAGTATTCCTCCAGCTTCGTTTTGAGCCCGTCCCTAAAGATATGATCCGTCAGGGCGTCAGTGGGCATACGCCACAACGGAATGGGGGGGCCTTGGCCCGTTCAACTTCCACTCCAGCAGAAGCGGTGCGTGGTTCGATATTGTCCTGCCCAGATACTGTGCCGAAACTATTTCCGCCAACTGGGTTCTGCCCACACAAAAGTAGTCTATTCTGGTGTACAAACCATGGGGCGAAGAGTAATAGGAATATCACCTGTCCTCAGGATGGAGTTCCCTCCATGCATCCACAAGATCTAAATTCTGTAGCACTGTGTTGGGTGCCGAGGATGCCGGACCTATGCTGCTTGGGGGCGGTAGTGATCTGTCGAATCTTGGATCTCTGACACAAAGTCTCCCCCCCAAATAAAAAAGCATTCCTGGTGCAGGGCCAACTTCAAGCATATCATATTGAGGTGGGCTGCAATTCCATCGTTGGGGAAATAGGAGTTGACCATGCATAACTCCACTTGTTCTATGTGGCCCCGTACTAATAAGTACCTCCCGTCCGTGCCAGCCTCTACTTCCTGCAAATGGAATGGCACAGCAGCGTTTATCCACGTAAATAGCCCGCGTGCGTACTTAGAGTATGCCAACCCGTATCCCTGTCCAAGGATTCTCCCCCCCCCCCAGCGTTCTTTAACTTTTACCATATCACCCTCCGTGAGGTGGGTTTTTGTAACAAGGCTATGGCCACCTTTTTCCTATTGAGGAAAGATTTCACGTGGTTTCTGTGCAAGTAATTGCCCATCCCTCTCACATTCCACGTCAACACCTTAATAGTAGCCGCCATAGTATAACACAGTTCGTCCCTCCCAGCCTCCCTGGTTCATTTCCAAGCCATTGTCCCCAATTTGCCGCAACAGTTTCCTTGTTTGCCCCTTTCTCATCTGCCCTCCCAAATAAACATTGTTTTACCCGTTTGTGTGAAGTCCAAAAAAATAACAACAACCAAACAGTTGAAAACAGAACATTTGCGCCCAGCAGCTGCTTCCATCACGCAGCGCTCAAGTGCCCCCGCACCTTTGTAGCCCACCCGGGCCAGTGTGTGCGAGAAAGTAGATGTCAGCAACAGGCCGACACCAATTTGTATGCGGGATAGACCGTTAAGCCCAGGCCGGCAGCGAGACATCGCCCCCGTCTAGGCTATAGTCAGTTGCAGCAGGCTCCGCCCGTCATCAATCCAAACACAGCGACCAGTAGTAAAAGCTTAGCAATTGCAGGGTGCTTCAACTCCCACCTCCCCTGTGTAGCAGCACTCATGTCACTTATCAGGTTCCTCGCCACTATCCAAGTTATTATGTTCAATCCACATAGTGGCTGCAGCCGGGGTCTCCAGGAAGATCGCTTTGCCATTATAGATCACCTTAAGTCTCGACGGGTACATGAACATGCACTTAATGTTGAGTTGTCTTAGCCTGACCTTGAACCGGCACAAAAGAATTTCTGGCTCTCTGGACCGTCGGCGTGTAATCCGGGTATATAGCGATGTTGGAGTTGTCTCTCTGTATTGCCCCTCCTTCCCTGGAGTATTTCAAGATTACCTCCCTGTCTTGGAAGTTAAAGATTTTTGCTATCGTTGGCAGAGGGTACGATCCAGGCGGCGGTCGTTTCTGCAGAGACCGTGTGCCCTTTCCACCACAAATCCTTGTGAAAGGTTGCCAGCTCTGACTTCTTGTAATAGCAAATCCGCCACGTATCTTGTGGGGTTCGGGCCCTCCAGCCCCTCAGGAATTCCTAACAAACGAACATTGTTACGTCGAGTGTGCCCTTCCGCATCCTCAGAGTGTTGCTCCAGCACAGCATTTCTTCTCTCGGGCTCACTCAGTCGTGCTTCCAGATCCCTCGTAGTCTCGCTGGTCTCCCTGGTCTCCCGCAGGGTGGTTTCTGCAGTAGTTACTCTCTCTGGTAGGTTGCATACATCCTGTTTTATCAATTGCATGTCGACTTTAACATCAATCTTTGATTCAAGAGACAACCTCAGTGCCGCAAGTACCTGGTCTTCTTTGTTGCCATGTTCTGTTGTCCCCGCAGCCGTTTGTTTCATATTGCTGTTCTGCGCTGAGCCACGGGATTTAGCTGCACCACTAAAGGAATCCACAATTGTGTTCTTGTTTTTCCCTTTAGTTGGGGACATGACACTGCCTGCTGTCTCGGGGGCAAGCCCTCAATAGCGGCTCAGTTCCTTGGTGATATACTGCTACGCAACGTACACTGGTTCCTGAGCACTGCACCGGTAAACACTCCCACTGCGGACTTCTGTGCGTGGTCACGATCCGCCAGGCTACCACTCAGCGCTTTTTTTGCACAACACTTATATTGCAATGGGTGGTGTCTCATAGCTCCCTCTTGTGTACCTTCACCACGGCCACACAGTACTCCTAGCAGGTAGCTCAGGGCGTCTACAGTTTGTCCCCCACCCGCCGCATTAGGAAGAGGGGCAGCCGCCAGCAGAGCGTACCTCCAACTGTTCGCTCACCCAAGGCCTAGCGTGGTGCTGTGTTGCAGGTCCAGCTCTCCCAGTGGTGTGCTGTTTCACTGCTTTGTAGTGCAATACTCGCCGCTTACCATGTGCTCTTTGCTAGGCTCTCTGTGTCACAAAAGATGGTTGTGGCAGCAACTCCAGATCGGACCTGTATTGTCCCAATACACAGAGCGTGTTAACCTGCAGGGTCTAATCAACCTTAGTGTTCACGCCAGGCAGTTTATGCACACCACTCCAGAGAACCCAAGCCTCCACACCCCACGCGTGTGTTGCTGCCCAGGAAGGGCAAAGGCACCAATCCTCTGGATTGCAGTCCAGTTCTTTGGCCAGTTGTTCGAAATTTTGCACCGCCAACACCGCCTCACCCCAAACGGCCAAGTGCAGCACCCAGCCAGACAGTACAGCTTTGGATGATTGCTAGGCCAACTCTGTGCGCTCCACCACTGACTGTCGTGGTAAAAAACAGTCCTCTGCGTTCTGGTTCCCCTTTTATGTTCCCCTGGGTAAGCCAACAGGTACTGCAGCCTGCTATTCCAACCCCAGTGGAGGCCGTTAATGCGACCCACGCAGTTGTCTCAGTGGCAGCCACTGTGTTCACACATGCTCATCCATGTGTCCTGATATGTGTAAAGTTCCAGTGATCGTGCGCCCTCTGTGCCCTTGACCCTGTATTAGTGTTCAGAAAGGTTGCCCCGTACCGTCTTGGGGTGCTAGTTCCCGTTGCTCCCTACGGCTCCTTCTGGTGAGAGCTGAGGCCCCGGGCTATCCGCTCTCCTTGTGGTTCACAGCCGTCATCCGGACCCAGCTTCTGGGTTGTCTGTGCAGGAGCCGATGTTTTTTTTTAACTTTGTTTATTTTAAATCAAGGCAGGATGTCAATTACAAACATTATAAGCAATGATTCTTCAGGGTGTCCAGTCATAATATCGAAAAAATAAAGTCGAATGACAAAAAAGTCGAATCAATAATGTCGAAAAAAAAAAAGTCGAATTTGTTTTTTTATTATTTATATATTTTTTTTGGGTTTGGTAAGTAAAAAAAAAGGGGTAAAATAAAAAAAAAAAATAGAAAAAAAGGGGGTTGGGGGGGGGAACCCCCCCATTTCGAATAAAAAACGTATTAAAAAAAAATTCGACATTTTTTTTTCGAGATTATTTTTTCGACATTTTGACTTTCGATTTTATTGATTTCGATTTTATGTCTAGGAACCATTCTTCAGGTATGTTGATCCCCAGTCCCTTATTCCCCCCTAGGTTTCCTCCCTCCCACCTCCCTCTGGCCCCTCTGCCCCTTAGTTTTTGGAGGCGGAATCTTCCCTCCCGGGCTGCCCAGATTGCGCCTCAGCGTCTATGTGTCTTCCTCAGGGATCTCTTGGTCTTTCAGGATCCAGCGGGCCCGGATAGGTTTATAGGTCAGGGCGGGGAAGCGCTGGTCGTATTCCAGCACTGGGGCCCAAATATTCTGGAAACGATGGAGTTCCCGCTTGTGCTGCCGTCACCTTCTCCGCAATCAGAATGTCCCAAAGTTTAGTCCACCATTGGGCTATGTGAGGGCCTTCCGGGGATTTCCAGGCTCGGGCCACCACTGTTTTCCCTGCTAATAGGCAGTGAGTCAGTAGTTTCGATCTGGTCCCGGAGCGCGGGTAGATCGCTGGGATCGGAGCTCCCAGCAAGACTGGTTCTGGTTCCAGGGGAATCATCGTTCCGGTAATTCGTGTGATGGTCCCCAGGCATGTCTTCCAGAATTGTTGGATCTTTGGGCAAGCCCGCCACATATGGAAGAAGGAGCCTGGGTGGCCACATCCTCACCAACAGGAATGATCCACTTGAGGGTTCATATGGTGAAGTCGGAGGGGCGAGTAATACCACCTCAGCGTAATCTTGTACGCACATTCCCTGTTGGTAATGCAGGTGGATGAGGAGTGTGTTCTGGTCCATATGTCCACCCAGGTTTGATCCTCTATTGGATGACCTAGGTCCGCCTCCCATTGGGCCATGCAGCGGGTCTTTGTGGTCAGGAAGTCGTTTAGGAAGCCCCTATATAGGGTGGATACTCTGCCGCGGGTTGGAAGGTCTCCCAGTGTGATTTCTAGGGCGGTGGGAGGGCGTGTCGCCGCTTGCAGAGTTTGGGGGTGCGAGCACCAGTGGCGTAATTGTATATAGGTGAATCTGTCTCTTTCCTGGAGTTGCGATTTCTCCTTGCATTGGTCGAATGTGAGAGGTCTCCCCCCCATATATAGCTGGTCTATAGTCTCCAGCCCGCCCTTTATCCAGTTCCGAAAGTTGCGAGGATTCGTTCCAGGTGAGAACGTTGGATTATGGAAGACCGGGGAGCGTGGGCTCAGTCCTCTTGGCACTCCCTTTCGTTTTAGCGCCCAGTCCCAGGAGCTAAGGGTGTGTTTGGTGGATAGAAGGAGATCTCCCCACTGTGTTGTGAGGGGGGGCGGGATGTATGGCAGAAATCGTAAGGGTAGGGGCACTTGTGATTGTTCCAGCTCCACCCATCTAGGGCGGTTTGTTATATTTTGCCATGCCTGAACCTGTGCCAATTGAGCCGCCACTCTGTAGGCTTGCAAGTCTGGGACCCCCAACCCTCCTAGTTTGGAACTCCCTAGCATAGTTCTGAGAGGGATTCTCGCTCTCTTACCTTTCCAAATAAAGTCCAGCATTTTCCTCTGGATACCTCGAAGAGTTGGTGTGGGAATCGCTACTGGTAGGGAGGCGCAGGCATATAGGAACCTCGGGAGGAGTTTCATCTTGCATGCAGTGATGCGCCCCATTAGTGAGATCTCTTGGGTCTCCCAGCGTTTCAAGTCGCCCTCCAATTCTTTAAAGAGCTGGGGGAAATTGGCTTTGTATGTGTCTTTAGGGTCAGCCGGGATGTGGACCCCTAGGTAAGGGATGGCCCTTTTTTCCCATGTTTTCGGGCACATCTTAGTCAGTGGCTCCCGTTCTGCTAGGGTGAGGCCGATGCCCAAAGCCGATGATTTGTCAAAGTTTATGGTGAGGCCTGAGACCTCCCCGTAGCTGACAATTTCTCGTATCGCATGTTTTAGAGATGAGTGGGCCTCTGATATCGTGAGTAGAATGTCATCCGCATATAGGGCGATTTTGTGATGCGTGGGGCCTCTCTGTATACCCTTGATTTGGTCGTTTTGCCTGATCCTTTGGGCAAAGGGCTCCATGGTATGTGCGAAGACCAGGGGTGACAGCGGACAGCCTTGCCGGGTTCCGCACGATAGAGGGATTGGAGCCGAGCTGTGTCCGTTGATTCTCAGGCTAGTTCTTGGGCTATTATAGTTGGCCAGAACCATCATTTGGAAAGTTGACCCGAAGCCAAAGGCCCCTAGGGTATGTTTCATGAATGTCCAATCCACCCGAGCCGATGTTTACACACTCGCCGGCGTCTCCAGAAGCACTCCTGCTTGCCGTCCAGGTGCACCTCCAGCCTTGAAGACACAGTCAGCTCCTCCGTCGCTGCGCCTCTCCCTCCGTTCCACCCGCAGACTTGCCATCAGCACTGCGCCTCAAGTCGCAGTGTCGGAGCCGCGCACCGGCACTCAGAGCTGCCAGCATCCGTTTTCCCTCGGTCCTTATAGATGTCCCCAGCCTTCCAGGGACCAGCCAACTGCCAGGACGCCAGCCAGTGCGCGGCAGCCAACGTAGAATCCATGTTCTCGGCTCCTCCTCCCCCTCAGTTCCAGGTCGCGGCTCCGGCCGCCATCTTTGTTCCACGGGCTTCAGGTTAACACAGTCTTCTCCAGCCCGCTGCAAACAGGATCTATGTCAGGATCTCGACGGGAGCTTAGCTCCTGCGCTGCCTCACTCCATGAGCGCAGGCCATGCCCCCCCCCAGGAGCGAACCATTATCGCCCTAAAAGAACTTTCATTTGGTTAAAGGAACTTTTGTTTTTGTTATTTGAACACGCCAGGCTCCGAAGGCAAGAGACTTTCAAAGGAAACAAGACTTGGCATTCGACGGTCCTGCGAACTGTCATTGGAACTGTCATCTTGTGTGGGAGAACCTCGAGACTGTACTGTGCTCCTAGCTCCCATCTTACCCTGTACTCAAAACGTGGGGAAGGAAGGCCCAGGCTACTGCATCCTGACATATTATTTAAGAACACTTGTTTCTTTTCTTGATAACTATCCCATACCCCTGTTTGTATTAGTTGTGAGGTTTGGCAATAGGTTTCTTGTTATAGGCCCTTTTATTTTGACACAACGCTAGTAGGACTGCCTTGATTTTCATTTGATGATTGACGCTTGCTCCCATCTTCGTTTTAGGTTTAGACTAGGGGCCTCTTTACAAAGAAGGCGGTAGGGGGTTAACGGGGCCGGTAGAGCTGCCGGCCCCGTTAACCCCCTTCCGCCTCATTACAAGGTCTCCTCGCAGGGGCCGCTAAGGACGCCTGGTAAAACCACGATGTTATTAACGGGCCCGTTGTTTGCATCCTCCCCATTCCCATTGAGCCCTATGGGGGCTCGAATGGGAATGGGAAAATACCGGGCCATCCAAGGTCGGAATGGCCCGGTATTTCCCCATTCAGGGAACCCGGACCCGGTACCCGGAATGGGGGTAGCCATGTCGCAAATAGCTGCATGGCTACCTCCAACGTCGTAATGAGGCCCTAGGTGTTTTTCCAACCTGCATACAGCATTCATTGTTCAATATACACCCTTGAACTGTGATCACTTGTGTCTGTCTTACTTGTTGCCTCCATGAGTTCCTCAAAGGGGGACGGGGGGACTGGGAGATTTCTGTTGTAGTTGAGTTTTGTTGGTCGCTTAGCTTGGGATATCAGCAAATGTCTCGAGACCCGGATGACACAGGGAGGTTGGGGTGGAGGGTACTGGCTGGTGCTATATTTGATGATGTTTGACTTAATTGTTGGTTCGCCCTGCTTGGGACACCCTCAAGGGGTGAGATGGGTGATGGGTCACAGGACTCAGGGGATACTTCGGGAGGTGGAAAGAAAGGGGTCGGACATTGGCATTCAAAATATACCTCTCGGGACTGATGGCACATGATGGGGTGATATCTCTGTTGACATGGAACGTCAATGGGTTAGGCTCCAGCATTAAATGAAGACTGCTACTTCAGTTCCTTAGCAGACACTCATCAGACATAGCCCTCCTGACACACATTTGGTTGGCACGGAATGCAGGTTTTTCAAAAGGTCAACAATACACTGGCATACTATGCTGGGTTCTCGAGAGGGGCGAGGCGGACATTAGTTCTAATACATAAAAGAGTACCAGTCCAACAGCAGGAGGTTTGGGTGGACACGACAGGGCAATTTGTGGTAGTTACTGGGGAACTGTAGGGGAACAGATGGGGCATCCTGGTGGTATACGCACCCCCCCACTCACACTTGAGCTGCTGACTGATCTCCAAGCCTCTATAGTCATTGACCAAGCAGACGTGTGGGTGCTGGTGGGGGGACTTTAATGAGGCCATGGACGTGGACAGAAATAGAGCACACATGGGCAACAGAAATCCTGCACTCCCAACAATGCTACACTCCTTCACGACTGCGTTGGGGCTAGTGGACGCATGGACGAAATTGCACAAGGTCAATTCTGGGGATTCGTTCAAGTCCCTATCAAGGATAGATTACTTCTTCGTCCCATAGGGCATGGTACAAAGGTTGCTGTCTGTGACATTTCTGGCGTGGGGCATCTCAGATAATTCCCCCCCTACTCATGGAGATCAAAAGTGGGCAGATGAAGCCTAGTGCAGCTTGGTGACTTAACGCATACTACTTGGGCATGCCTGAAGTAATAGAGGGGCTATCCCTTAAGACGACAGAATACTCCACCTTAAACGAGAGGTCAGACGACTACCCGGTTATGCTATGTGAGGTCGTCTACAAGGCGGTGCTTCTGGAGGAGGCTCTCTCTCTTGTGGTGGCTCAACACCGGCAACACACCCAGGAAATAGTGGAGGCGGAGTCGCTTGCGGTGAGGTGGGAAGAGGAGTTTGTAGAATTGGGGTCCCAGGCTTCGCAGGAATCTCTAGTCACAGCGCAGGATGCGCTGAGGAATGTGGCACTGGAAAATGCGAGAATGGCCCACTGGACAGTGCGTAGTCAAATTCACGAGTCTGGGGATAAAGCAGGGAACATTCTGGCCTGGTTCAAAAGACGGGACAGGGGTAAGAGATATGTACAGGCCATACAGGACAACGGGGGAGGGATGCCGATAGAGGACTCAGACATTGCTGGGGCATTTACGTCCTTTTATGAGGAGCTGTAAAACCCTCCGCAGGGCCCTTGTTAGATGGACCAAATATCCTCGACTCGATAGTGATGCCCCGTATCTCGGAACAGCAGAAGCTGGGACTCGATACTGAGATCACAGAGGGGGAGGTGGCGGCAGCACCTTCCCAGCTTCAATCTGGCAAGACCCCAGGACCAAATTGTTTTCCAGTGGAAACTTGGAAGCGAACTGGGGCCTATGCACTGCATGTTTATACAAAAAATAAAAATAATAGACGCCTCCTTCCTGGACCTCAGGAAGGCATGTATCGTGGTGCTCCACAAGCCCGGGAAACCACCAGAACTCTGCGCCTCGTATGGGCCAATATCACTAATTAATGGGGAGACCAAGGTCCTGGTGCGGGTTCTAGCTAATCAACTATTGCGGCAATAGACTCCCATATACACCCAGATCAATGCAGATTTATGCCCTCTAGATCCACACGGATGAACCTGTGCAGAGTGCAGTTTGCCATCAGTCAGACCTTGGTGACACCAGACCCAAAAGCGCTATTAGCCGTGGACTACGAGAAGGAATTTGACTCAGTAGGCTGCAATGATTTATGGGACATTATGGGCCGCATGGGATTCGGGGACAGCTTCATGTCATGAGTCAGGCTGTTATATGATTCTCCGGAGGCAGTTGTGCGTGTGAATGTGGTATCTTCTAGGGCTTTTTCTCTTGGGCGGGGGACCAGGCAGGGCTGTCCCCTTTCACCCCTGCTGTCCCTGCTGTTCACGTTGGCCATAAAACTAAGGATGGCAGCGGAATGGACAGGTTTCACATGGCCGTGGGGATGGGGGGACCGTGTTTCGCTCTATGTGGATGATCTTCTCATTTACATAAGCAACCCTATAACCTCCTGCCCAGTGGTGACACGCATCCTAACAGAATGTAGAGGAGGAGCCAAAAGCCTCTACCGAAGTCCCGCACCTAAGCTACCTATATGTTGGGAACCAGAAATAGTGACAAGCAAGATACCTGTAATGATGCCAATAACACGAGCATCCTTTGAAGCCAAGTATCCATTGAGAAAAACTTTGTTATGGTGACTGTCATGATGCCTACCCCCGGAGCACCAGGCCAGGCCCAGCACCCCCGGGAGCAGGCATCACGCCCCCGGGTAAAAGCCCAGCGGCCCTTTATAGGGACTCTTTGGACTCTGTCCTGGCGCCGTTGGCGCCAGGCTCATGTTGGACATCAGTCCTGGCGCCATAGGCGCCAGGCTCATAAAGGGAAGTGTTTGGTGCACTTACCTGAGGCAGACCATGCTGCACACTCACCTGATGCAGACCATGCTGCATGAAGAACCAAGCCAAATGAGGCTTAGGAGGGACTATTTTTCTGAAGGAACTATTTTGTTACTTGGGTGGGGCTGTGGAAGAATACTCACCTGGAACTTCTTCCAAAGCTATTTAAGCCACACCCGGACAGCCACACGTGCTTCGCGTTGTTCTGCATCCCAGCAGCTGAACGCTCACCGTGTCTGCTCCTGCACCTGGACTCCAGCCACGCCCGCCTCGAACCTTGAACACCTGTAAGGGAATAAGAGAAGGGAAAGGTGAAAACCAATAACTATTTCAACCTTCTTACCTGCATCCGGAATCTTCACGCCAGTATTCCTGAAGGAAGACTTCCATTTAAGAGCACCGCGTTGTTCGCTGCAGCGCCGCGCTTCACTCACCTGTTCCCGAGACGCCGCCCGGCTCCATCGCGGCTCTCAGTGCCGGTCGCCACATCTCAGCACCGCACCTAAGGGAGAGAAGAAGAGACAAAAGGTGAGCCAGGGAACACAAGAGGAAAGCCGGATTTTCAGCCATATTACTTACCGGCTATTCTTGGTGAGCCATTCCACATCTCGGGTCGGCGCCACATCTCTGGCAGGTACCGCACCCCGGCCCCTATGGGGAAAGGACAAAAGACATTACTGGGGAATTATAAAGACATTTAGAGGGGTCGCCCTCATCACTGACTCACCTGATTTTACCCCGGCAATTTAACCCCTCAACGCATCGCCTTTGTTCTGCACCTGAAATAAAGGACAGAAAAAGACAACATAAAAGGAGGCTCACACTTGAACTTTTGCATCTTCATACTTACAGCGTATTGCTCAGTAAAGTCAAGTGGATTTGCCAGCGCCATTCTGAAAACCAGTGAAGTAACTGGACGAACGCGCGCCCCTGCATCAGAAGCAGGATGGAGAGTTCATCCTTCCAAACCATAAGGTGAGCTTAAATCGGGGGTTTTGGAGGAAGTCAGAGGAGAACAAAGGGGAAAAGGGGGGAGCAAGCACATTATTCAGCAGACAGTTAATCCCCTTTCTCATCTGCAGAAGGATATTCCTACGGGCCAGACAAGCAAGATTTGGGGGTCCTGTTCAATCGGTGGTCCGAATTCTGCGCATCACGCTTGAAGAGGCCACAGCAACACAGACCAGCGCCTCCGTGGGAGCCAGGTGAGCGTTACAGTGACGTGACAGGACATAAAGTGACACAATGAGAAGAGATGACAGAAGAGAAAGTAAAGAGAACATATAGAATCCTGTGACAAAGTAAAGAAGTGAGTGACCTTTTACGTGCAAAATGAAGATTACATGTGTGAAGAGCACGGAAGAAAATGCAAACCATTTTATAACTTAATAACTAATCTGTCTGCAGCTTTTTTAATAATGTCATATTGATAACCTCTATTTAAGAAATGCTCAGTAAAAATTACACATTCCTTAGCATAATCAGAATCCAAACTACAATTCCTTCTAGCCCTGTAGATTTGTCCCGCAGGTATATTATTGATCGTGCTCCGTTGATAGCTACTTTTGGCATAAAACACTGAATTCACTTCTGTGGGTTTACGATAAGTACTGGTTTGTACTTGAACATCCTCAATAAAAATATGCAAATCCAAAAAATCAATCTGCAACGAGCTAGCATAACCAGTGAGTGTGATACCAAAGGTGGTGTTATTAGTGTGTTACAATATTGTCAATATATTACAGACAGAGTGACACAGTGCAATTGGAAATCATTGCCTCGAATTAAACCAAATTGATTGAAACATTCAGAAAAAATATTTCTCATAGGACTAATTACTCCCTCAGGTATGTTGAATTATTGAATGTTATTCTTAGAGGATAGATGGTTCTAAGTAGCCATTGTCAAATATTTGCATTTCATGAATGCTCATAACTATGATTTCAGGTAACAGAAGTTTACAAATCAGCAATAGGGTAAGTTGGTTGATTTCCAAATAGCTGCCAACTTTATTTACGATTAATAGTGTTACAACCCACATGGGTCATGGTCTCCCCACTCTGGTTTTTACACCTAGGGTGATTTATTGGCAAGGTGAATTTATACAATGGGAATATAAACCATTTTAAGGGTATAATGCACATTAACTCAGTGGCAAGTCAGTCTAGCCACACATTAAATCTCTCCCTTGGACTATTTTCTCTTTTCCACTCAGAATTATTCAAATGATACACAATTAATTTGATGATCATGTGTCATCATGAACATATGTTTCAAGATGTGTATATATTTCTTTCAAATTTGTTTCTCCCAAAATTCCTGACCATTCAGTTGCAAATCTGTGCTTCAAACATCGAATGTGGTATGTTTGGTCCGCTTAAATGTTTTGTGACAATTTTATCTGATTAGGTCTATTGATGTTTATTGGAATCAACATGTGGATTATACATGACAATTTCTGTTATTTTGATATGTATTATTTGGTTTTGAACAATGACATTTACAGCCTTGAGAACGACCAGGTGGTCGAAACACGTGACAGCTGTACATTACACGGAATAAATCTGCCTATTTCAGCCCAACTTGTGTTTTTCTGTACATCATATACATTTATCGAATGTGCTTTGCAGATACTGGTTCCTTATATAATTACTAGCTTTAATATTTGTATCCAGAGCGCGAGCCATTATCCCAAATCTTATTTCATTTATTCTTTATATTCCAAACCCCAGTGGGTGGGTTTATAGTTTTGGGACCCTCGCTGCCGGACTAGAACTTCTAATGTTCTTAAAATACTGAGTGGACAATAGCGCACAGTCACTGTATCGAACCCATTACTTTCAAATTTCTTGCCATTTTGTAACTGTACAGATGTTGGAAACGCAAGTAGACTAATCATAAAGGCTGGCTATACGTAGTGAATAGATTGCGGCGATGTGCCAAGGTATATAAATGCATAGGAAATCTGGATGTTCCACATCGTGTTTTAGTAAGCAGAGACCCCACAAGCAGGAAAGCTGAAAGTGTGGCGCAGTTGATAAAAGTAGCTGACGATCACGAACGAAAGCAAGAGGGCTTGGTTGGCCCAGTGTCAAAAGGCCAGTACAGCCAAGAACTGGTTGTTTAGCTTCAAAGGATACAATGAATGCAAGAGGCGGGCCAAGCCCTGCAAAGGTACAGCAAAAAGACAACGATTGCCAAGTTTTATTCGTTTTAAAACCATTAAATACAAAAAAGAAGCCCGAAACATGGTCTCCAGTCATGTGATCTAGATTGAAATCGACTTGGGCGGACGACGCTGAGGTGAAAAGATGAGATCAGGCTCACACTCCCTTTTTATTCCCAGGAGTTGTGCAGTTTGCAAGGCCATGTTCAAAGTCTAATTGAATGACAGAAAGTAAGAGTGATGATAGATGTTGGGCTAATTGGGTGGGGAGGAATATTCCAGAAGGGTGCAAGCGTGCCAACCAATTATATAGGGCCACGTATCAAAGAGCCCTATAGTTTGTGAACCAATAAATCGTTGTGTATTTTATGACGATGAAGATAACTTGCACTAGAGGAGGGCTTAGTTGCCCGCCTGATGATAGAGACCCAATCACACCTCAATACCCCATATAAAGTATATGTAGATGTTTCCCATTATCCAATCACAATCCAGTTTAAGTTTTACAGTTTGCCATGTAGTATGACGTCAGTGATGACAAAATTTTACTATGAAAGCTTGTTTTTTATGTAAATCGTTGAGGCCTTGCCATGAGTCGTCCATCGATGTCCATTGTACTCCCTGTTTTAGAGAATTGTTAATAAAACAGCGTACCTTTTGCCAACTTTCTGAGTCGATCTTTTTATTGATATTTGAGCAACTTCTGCATCCCAGTCCTTCCCATAAGAGTGCCACCTCGTTTTAGTGGGCCCTATACGGGTTCAAGAATATCAGAGGTTTTGTGGACTTAGGGTGAATAAACAAAAGACAGTTCTTTTTCCTCTTCGGGGGGGGGGGCAATCCCTAGGCAGTGGCCATTCTCGATCTTAGGTTTTGAATATCTAGGCATCAGTGTGGGCCTGATTCCTGGGGATTTCCTGGGGATTTCCTTCACCTTAACCTGCAACCGCTGATAGATTGTGTATGTTTCGGAAACAGCGGAAGGAACCATGGAATCGATCGAATATGGGGTCCCGCAAGGAGCAAGTCTGTCTCTGTGTTTTTGCAACAAGGGTGCAGCACCCTTCTTCGCAATGCTTGAACAGGAAGGCATTTGGTTCACCAACTTGGCGGATGATACCCAGTGTATTATCCCCTTGACTGGTAACCATGTTCAAGACGAAGCAAGGTTAAACAAAGCATGCGCCTGTATTGTGAATTGGACGATGAACGGCCTTGCCGTGAACAGGTCCAAGACCAAACTCATGATTGTGGGGTCTCCCAGCATGCTTTCCAAAATAGATTCTCTGTACAAACATCAATACCCTTAAGAAAGTAAAGTCTCTGGGGGTTATGCTGGACCAACACCTCTCCACTAAGGCCCACGTAGGCAGTGTAGTCTCAGGTGCAGCATACTATCTTAGACTCTTTGCGCATCTGCGTCCCTTGATTTCCCGGGGCAATGCAGAAACATTGGCACCGGCGATTGTGGGAGCTAAAATGGACTATTGTTGCAGCCTCTTGATAGGCATTAACAAAATAGAAACAAAGCGCCTCCAGGTGATCCAAAATGGGGCCGTAAGGGTAGTTACGGGCCTGGTTAGATGTGATCATGTGACGCCAGCCCGAAGAACACTGCACTGGCTCCACGTGGAGGCGAGAATTCGATATCGCCTTATGTTAATCACATTCAAAAGTCTACTGGGCAAGATGCCCAGATACCTGAATGATCTCATCACGATAAAGTCCTCTTTGAGATCATTAAGAGCTAATCAATTCAAAATGTTGGTGATTCCCAGAAGCAAGTCTGAAAGGGTGGCCAAAGCATCCTTCGCAATAGCTGCTCCGTCTGCCTGGAATGGTTTGCCGTTGGATCTGAGGCTTGAATCTAATATAGAACCCTTTAAGAAGAGGCTAAAAACTTGGCTGGTCGACTAATGGAGCCCCTCTCTTTTCCTCCTTCCGACTGACCCTCTGGAGATTTGCCGCTGTACTTGTCATCTGTGTTGTCCGCGCCATCATGCGTCTGGGTTCACTGTGCGCATTATAAAATTGACTAAAGTAAAGTAAAGATTCTCGGCCAACGCAATTCACTGGCAATCCCTTCCAATAACACTGTTGGGCAAGGGCGGCCCTCCTTAAGATGCAAACACTCCAGAGGTTCCTGCATGTACTCCAGAACGCCCCGCTCCACATCCTCATCCTCAAGGTGGTCTTTTCATCCATCTATGGCATTCTCCGGGGGTTGCTCTGGGGGGAGGGGGGCAACCTTGCATTGTTCTTAAAACCCTTCAGCACTCAGTTTGGGAGGGGGGAATTTGTCTGCCCTGCCTCCGTAGGCATTACTGGGCGGCACAACTGGAGGTAGTGAATGAATGGCTTCATGGTAACCCTAAGCTACCGCATATAGGGGGGGGGCAGAAGGAGAATGGGACCTAACACACCCCTGCAAGTACTGTACGGGGATGGGAAGGGGACCGCAGAATTGCTGGGGATGACGCAACATATCCAGCAAACATGGGCGAATGCTCACCACTACATCGGCTGGGGAAGGAAGCCGATGCTGGACTAACCCCTCTGGAATAACAGGTGCATCCCTGAAATCCTGAAAAGTGGCCATTTTGTGCACTGGGAGGAGCCAGGGGTTCAGGCCCTTGCAGATGTAGTGCGGTGTATCACATTTGGTACACTGCAGGATATGTTTAAGTTACCAAACAAAGAATACTACAGACATCTGCAATTAACGCACGCCATCGGGTCTCTGTTATCTGTGTTAGAAGGGGTTCCGAAATGCTCCCCCCTAGAAGCTAACCTTTCCCCAGAACAAATTGCAAATAAGGCCACTTCCCCCGCTGTATCAGGTACTTACCGCTGTCCGGGCCCAGGAGCTGTCCCGACAAAGAAGTGGGAGAGGAATGTGGGTCCACTGAAGTCCGAGGAGTGGGTGGAAGCACTCATGTTTCCATGAGACATCGTAATAGCTGCCAGGCTTCCCCTAATCCAATGCAAAATATTACACCAGGCATATCACTCCCGGGCAGCGATGGCACGGTGGGGTGGTGGACAGCGGGGTGTACCTGAGATGTGGGCGGGCATAGGGCACCTTTTTCCACATGGTGTGGAGCTGCGACTCAATTCAGGACTTTTGGCGGAAGTGCATCCATAAGACATCCAGGGAGCTGGGTTCTCAAGTTCTGCATACTGGGAATATGGTGGGAAGTGGAGTTCAAAAGACACGAGAAAACATTCCTCACTGTGGCGCTGGGGCAGGGGATATCATAGCTGCAATCTGGGGTTCTCCAGAAAGACTAAGCTTCAGCCGTTGGCCTGCAGAGGTTGACAGATGTGCGTCCCTGGAAAGGCAAATTTATAATGGCAGAGGTTGTCCTTAGAAATTCCCAAAAGTGTGGGGGGGATGGGTAGGAGACGAGTGAGGGATGAAAAATGTATTGCCCTAGAGGGTAGACTCCTTCCCATCACGTATAGAATAGAATTATTGTCTGCCACTGCCCTCTCTCGGGCCACCTGTGATCTTTATGTATGTACCATGACACCTTTGACATGCTGTAACTAGGTGTTGGCGATCTTGTTTGTTATGTGTTTTATTGGAAACCAATACACAGATTTATAAAAAATAAAAAGAATTTGACTCTAAGCTCAGGAAGTTTGCGTTGTCGGAAGCTGCAGCCACAGCAAAAGGGTTACTGTTCGATGCCAGTTTTGTAAAGGACATGGCGAAGTTAGTCAGTAGCTTCGCTGCCCTGGATAAAGCACAAGCATTCTTAACCACTTCAGTGCCAGGGACGAGATATCTCGTCCTTGACATTACCTCCGTAGAGCCAAGGACAAGCTATCTCGTCCTTTTTGGCACCTTGCTTTGAGCGATCCCTGCAAAGCAGGGATCGCCCAAAACAGTAATCCAACCCCCGGGCTATGTGAGGAGGAGGTCCCCCCTCACTGCCAAGGGGCTGGATTACCTTCAGTTTCACGTCGGCGTGCGTAAAGAACGCCGACGTGAAAGTCATTTTCACTGCAGCAGCCATTTCGGGCTGCTGCGATGAAAATAGAAGGTGAGTGTTCACCTTTCTCCCCCTCGATCTCCGGCTGTATTTCAAGCCAGAGATCGAGGGAGGTGTCGTTGGAAAGGGGAGATTGTCCCCTTTCCAACAACACCCTTTCTGACAGCATAGCTGTCCTCGTATCGGGCGCAGAGCACTCGATACGCAGGCAGCAATGCCCACTTGTCACCAGGGATATGTTTGGGACGTTGGGGGGAGAGGGGCTGCTTACACTAAGCAGCCCTCTCCCCCCCAGCCCCCAAAGCATGGGGGCACATATATAATGACCCCTGCGGGCAGACAGGTGACCATCTGCCCCAGGGGTGTGGGCATAAAAAAAAAGGAAAAAAAATAATACGGGATGGGAAGGGGGGAGGGGGTTTGGGGGCCTTAGCCACCAGGGATTTTTTCGGAAATGGTGGAGGCACCTCATGCAGGTCTCCCTGGGCCTCCTACAAATGGCTGCGTGAGGTACACCCCCCCTCCATTTGGGGTGAGGGGGGAGGGCACCCAAAAATGGTGGGACAGGCCCCCCAGTGGGTGGAGCAGTAAGGTTTGGGCACCCTGGGGCCAGATTGGCACACCAATGTGCTCCTCCGCGCCAAGGCAAGTTTCGTAAACCAAGAAATAAATGGAAAATGGTACACTACACTTTAGGGCGGGCTGAGGGGCACCCTAAACGGCCAGGTAATTTTCTTATGTAATGGGGGGTGACCCTCTACCCCCCCCCACACCAAATGCAGGGGGGGCATCTCATTCAGCCCTCCCTGGGGTCAGATGCCCCTTCCTAGGAGCAGATATCTGCCCCCGGGGAGGGCTACAAGGGGTACCCCCATTTCCCCTTGGGGTGAGGGGGAGAGGGCCACTCCCACCCAAAATTCCCTTTTTTTTTGTTTTTTTTGCCCCCTTCCCTGGGGGCAGATGATCAGCCATCTGCCCCCAGGAGGGGCCCTATCCTGCAGGCCCCATCTTTTGGGGGGCCTGCACACTTATTCCTGGTGGCCCTTCCCCCCCACCCCCCAAATGGATGGCGGGGGGGCACCTCATGTACTCCTGCCTGGGGGCATAAATCTGCCCCCAGGGAGGGCTACAAGGGGTGGCCCCCCTTTCCACTTGGTGTGGGAGGGCCACCACCATTTCAGGGGGCAAAAGAATCGCAGGCACCCCCATCCCCCATGATTTCGTTTTTTTTGTTTTGTTTTTTTGTCCCCTTCCCTGGGGGCAGATGATCAGCCATCTGCCCCCAGGGTTGCACACATGTGCCCCCATGCTTTGGAGGGCCGGGGGCGGGGCGAGGGCTGCTTACTGTAAGCAGCCCCCCTCCCCCCACGTCACAAACATTTCCCTGGTGGTCCAGTGGGCATTGCTGGGCGCGGATCGAGCGCTCTGCGACCTCTCTGCGCCCAGCAATGCTGTCACACAGCGCAAGTCATAGCTCTGCGGATTCCCATGGGTGTCCTCTTTTCGGAAATGCATGGTGTTCCCCGTTTTCCTTGGTGGCTTGGACACCCGAGGTCCATATCTGTATGGTGTGCCCGTCTGCAGAAAGTGTGAAATTCAGGTGTCAAAACAGACTTGGGGTTACCTGTGTTTTAGGCTTTCCCCTTGGCGCCCAGGTAGGTTCACCCACACATGTGAAGTACCGTTTTTATCAGGACATCTGTGGGAACGCGGGACGGTAGGCCATGTGTTGTTGGCGGCGTGTTTCGATGGGTGAGCCGAGTGAAATGTGCGGAAAATGTTTTTTTTGTTTTACACATTTCGGACTTGCGGGGGTGTCTGGGTAATAAATTCTGGGCCGATTTGCACAAATCATACCTCTGCGGATTCCCACGGGTGGCCTCTTTTCAGAAATGCATGGGGTTCCCTGTTTTCCTTGGTGGCTTGGATACCCCGAGGTCCATATCTGTATGGTGTGCCCATCTGCAGAAAGTGTGAAATTCACTTGTCAAAACAGACTTGGGGTTACCTGTGTTTTAGGCTTTCCCCTTGGCGCCGAGGTAGGTGCACCCACACATGTGAGGTACCGTTTTCATGGGGACACCTGTGGGAACGTGGGAAGGTATAACATTTGTTTTGTTTGTGTGGTTTTCATAACGTTTTGACCTTTGTCACACAACCCTTTCATTTCCCAAATGTGCCCTACATTTAGTCACTGCTTTAGGCACCATACACTTTTGTAACCTGCACAAGTCACCTACCCTTGAAAAGGTCTGCCTGTGCTCTTTTCAAAAAAAGTATGCTTGCCGTTCCTCCCCACATTGGTTTTCCTGATTTACAAATGCTAAGTGTGTCTGTTCAGGCCGTAAGCATAAAACTCCTGTGTACCATGGCTCAGGGTTTGGCTTGTGGTATTGCTTGTTTTGTAAAACACTACAAAAAATGTGCCCTTTCTTACCTGCAAGAGTCGGGGGAATGTAGCGGAGCATTGCTTTTCTCAAAATTCACAGAAGCCATTTCCGTACCAAGCTAACCATGTCCACCACATACCTTTTTTTCAGTCATTTTCCCGCTTTATCCCCAATCTATGGCATTTTCCCCTACCTAGTTGTTGCCCGACCTACGCAAATCACCCCTTCCTAAACTTGAAATTTTGTCTACTTTTCAGAAATATATGCCTTTCTGTCCTCCAATTCGGTTTTCCTACCCTTTTCTTCCATTCCGTCCATGCATGCCCAATTGGCAAAAATGGCCAAAATCGCCTACCTCTCACAAAACAGTTGATAACCACATCAAAAGATTTTTTTTGTTTCCACTCAACCTGTTCTTGAAAGCCAGGAAATTGGGGAATTCAGCACAGCAAACCATTTGTTCATAGCTCTTACAAGGAAACAAACACAGGCTTCTTTGTACATCATTGTATTCGCATTTTTTGAAAAAACACAAACATTTCGCCCTTTTTGGTTATTTTCTCTCACCCCCTTAACACAACCTAGGATTCCTGCGTGGCGTTACGACCACCTACATGTGGGAAAAAAAAGGAGCCAAATTTGGCCGAGATATCTCATGTAACATCAAAGTTACAAGGCAGTGAATGGCCACATACCGAAATCATCAAAAAAGGTTTTGGCACTGGGGGGGAAATACCCATGGCACTTAAAGGGTTATAGAGGGTCTGCGCGCCCAGAGATTTTGGATGGGCTGGCAGAGGCAGGGGCTGCTCAGCCAGCCGAGGAGGAGAAGGACAAAGGCCCGCTGGCAGCAGCAGGGAGACAGGAAGCTGCACCCTTTCTTTCCCTCGCGAGGGAGGGGCAGAGGGTGGAGAGGTGCTGACAGACTGCAAGTCATCCAACACAGGTGAGAGCAATTCTGCACGCACCCAGCGCAACAGCGAACGCACCCACTCGCACAATAGGCAGCAGGCTAGCAGCACATCTGAGAAAGTGGCAAGAGATTACTGCAAGACGCCTGGGTCCTGGAAACAGGGCAGGCCTTCTGCTAGAGTTTTTTCAAGAACCCTTGCAAGTTAGACGGCCAAACCCGTTCGCTCTGTCTGTTGGGGAACATTTCTCAAAAGGAAACTTTCCCTCTACATTTGAGGACGGTCCGAAACATTTTGCTTTCGTTTCAGTATACTGACCTGACTTTCACCAATAGGGGCACAGCCTTCAGCTGCACTCCCCTGGGCTTTTGCTCTTTGTTACAGGGAAACTGACATGTTCTTTGTCTTTGTTACCACTTTTGGTAACATCTTATCATTGTGCAAAGTACATTACTGTACTGCGCAATGGGGTTCTTGTGCTTTCTGGACCTAGTCAACCACTAAGGATTTTTTTGGTGATTGCAAAGTATGTCTAGGAACAGACTGGTGGCAGCGCATGCTTTATCTTTATTTGTATTTTTACAACATTTTGCCATGACTGTGGCTAGTGTACGTCATGGCCATGCCACAAGGTCTTTTGGCTGTTCCTTTGGCCATTTTGCTCTTTGGCCTTCACCTGGTTTTGGTGAACCAAGAATTCCTTATTTGGGCATGCAGTTGCTTGCGAAAGCTGCTTCTTTCGCAGGCTCCTACAAGTCACATATGTGGGTACCCAGGAAGGAACAAGTTACTTACCTGTAACTGTTGTTCTCCAGCATGGGTCTGGCGAGGATTCACATGCTCATGAATATTCCCCAACAGGCTAGGAATCCTCGGTAAAGAAAAAATCAGTATCAGTTTCGTTTCTGATCTGTCTTTCTTAGTAGTAACCAATCACTGGTCTCTGGGTCATACTGCCCCTAGGCAATGACTGCCCTCTCCCTAAGCCCCTCCCCCGGCAGCCATCCTCAGATTTGGTAGCACGTAAAGTTGCAGTATGACCAAGTGAAGAGCCGCAGAGGGGAAGGAGGGAGGGTTTGCATGTGAATCCATGCCAGACCCATGCTGGAGAGCAACAGTTACAGGTAAGTAACTTGTTCCTTCTCCAGCATGGGGTCTGGCATGGATTCACATGCTCATGAATATAAGAATACATAGCAGTACACACATGCACAATCACGGGAGGTGGCAAAAGGCTCAACATTAAGCATTACATAAACTCAACATTAAGCAACTCTTACCTCCTCACCAGGCCCACCTTCAGGCGAACAGGTTGCGCAGCACTGCTTGGCCGACTCTGGACTCCTCCCTGGAATCCCGGTCGACGCAGTAGAAACTCGTGAAGGTGTGCGTCGACCTCCACGTAGCAGCCCTGCAGATGTCCAGCAGGGGCACACCAGACAAGAACGCCATAGTAGCAGCGATCGCTCTGGTCGAATGGGCTCTCGGACAGCTGGGCAACGGTCGGTTGGCCAACTGATGACAGTGCATGATGCAGCTGGAGAGCCATCTGGAAATGGAAGCCTTCGAGAGAGCCTTCCCTTGGTTCACAGGTCCAAAGTTCACAAACAGCTGTGATGTCTTCCGAAAACTCTTCGTTCGGTCCACGTACAACTTAAGCGCTCTAGCTACATCCAGCAAGTGCAAAGTCCTCTCGGCCGGCGACAAAGGCGACGGAAAGAAAACTGGCGACACCAAGGGCTCGTTAAGATGGAAGTCTGACGGCACCTTGGGAATGAAAGAGGGGTGCGTCCTCAGCAGCACTCTCGTATCATGAAAAGTCAAGTATGGAGGCTTGCAGGATAGGGCCTGAAATCTCCCATGCGTCGTGCACAGGTGATGGCTACAAGGAACACTGTCTTCCACGACAGGAACTTCAACAGAGCCGAATGCAAAGGCTCGAATAGTGGCCCCATGAGCCTGGTCAGCACCACGTTGAGCTCCCACGCCAGGGCTGGAGCCTTCACCGGCAGGAACGATCGGAACAGTCCCTTCATAAATTCCTTCACCAGTCGATGAGACCACAAGGACAGAAGTTCTGGTGTATCGGGAGATCGCTGCCAGATGTATCTTGATGGAAGTGTGAGCTAGTCCAGCTTTGGCCAGCGACAGTAGGTATGGTAGCACTTGAGGTGCCGTAATCCGTAGAGGGTTGATCTTCTGTGCACAGCACCAGACAGAGAACCTCTTCCACTTAAGTCCGTAGCACTTGAGAGTGGAGGACGCCCTGGCCTTTGCAAGAACCTCTCTGCAGTCAGCCGGGATATCGTACCCTCCAAACTCTAGTGCTGCAGGAGCCAGGCCTGCAAGTTCAGCGACTCCGGGTCGTGATGAAGAATGGTGCCTCCCTCTCTGGAGAGAAGATCTGCGTCTGTCAGCAGCTTGACTGGTGGGGACGCTGAGATTGTCCAGAAGGTCCGGGAACCAGATCTGTCTCGGCCACGCCGGTGCGACGAGGATCATCCTGCACTGGGACCTCTTGAGCTGGCTGATGAGTCGAAGCAGCAGCGGCAATGGAGGAAATGCATACAGGAACAGGCCGTCCCAGGGGAACGAGAAAGCATCGCCGTCGCCGTCGAGAACAGGTCGACCTGGGGTTTGTCCCATCGTTGGAAGAGCCGATCCACTTGATCCCGGCGTAGGTCCCACTCATGGCACAAGTGCAGCTCCCTGTTGAGTGAGTCTGCGATGGTGTTTTTTATTCCTGCCAGATGGAAGGGAACCAGAAACATCCCCTGAGTGACGGCGCAGTGCCACAGACCCTGGGCCTCCTTGGATAGGGCACGGCGCAGTGCTCCAAGATGTTAATTTGGAGGGACCTCTCCTCCGGGAGCCAAAGGCCTCTTGCGTGGAGATCTCTGGTGTGCGCACCCCATCCCTCCAGGGAGGCGTCCGTCGTCACAGTCTCCTGATGTTCCGGGGTCTGGAAGTCCGTGCCTGCCGTGAGGTGTGCACGGGTGCCCCACCACTGAATTGGCCGACGGAAAACCTCGTTGAGCGGGATCTTGTCTTCGAAGCTGCCCACCGGTTACATCCAGCGGGCGTTGAGGAACTCCTGTAGAGGACGCATCCGTAGCCTGCACAGGCGCACTAGATAGATGCACGAGGACATCATTCAGAGGAGGGACTTGATGGATCTCACCCTGGCCACGTCCGTGCCAGCAGGCGCTGCACCTTGCCTAAGATGGCCTTCGTCCTTTCCTCCGACGGAGACGCCAATCGTTCCACTGTATCGAGCGACGGACCCAAACGGGATTTCGGGTAGTTGATGGAGAAACCCAGCTCCGTGAGTAAGCGGACAGTCTTCGCCGTGTGCTCGACGGCGAGTTATCTTGTCCTTGCACCGATGAGCCAGTCGTCCAGGTAGGGGTAGACGTGGATCCCCTGCAGGCGCAGCCACGCCGCCAATGGTGCTAGGCACTTGCTGAACACCCTGGGTGCCGACTTCAATCCGAATGACAGAGCTCTGAATTGGTAGTGGCGTCCTTGGACTACGAATCTGAGGAACTTTCGGTGTCCTTTTAGGATGGGGATGTGGAAGTAAGCATCCTCCAAGTCCAACGACGATAGGAAGTCGCCTTCCTCCAGCTGTCCCAGCACGTGCTGGAGAGTGACCATCCTGAACTTATGTGCCTTGTTGTACTTGTTCAACCGATGTAGGTCCAGGATGGGGCATTAACCGCCTGTGTTCTTTCTGTCGAGGAAGTATTTTGAGTATACTCCGGAGCCCCGGAGCCTCTTGGGGACGAGCTCGATGGCACCCTTCTAGAGCATTGCCTTTAACTCCAACAGCAGTTGAGGGACTTGATTTTCCTTCCTGGCCACGGGAGGAATGCGGGCACACTTCTTTTGGAATTCAAGAGTGTGCCTGTGGGCCAGGGCATCCAGCACCCAACGGTCGGTGGAGATGGACTCCCACACGCTGACGAACTTCGCCAGCCGGACTCCCACCAGGGTGCTTCGGTGGGGGCCCGACGCTACGGCCGGTTCAATCTTGCTTGGAGGCGGCCTTGCCGCCTTGGCCTCCTTGGCGATGACGCCAAGAACCTCCTTGCTTGCCGCGACTTCTGTAAGCCTCCTCGGACGAGGAGCGGGCCGCCTGGCGGTACGTAAAGGAGCCACCGCTGATCCCTTGGAGGCCCCCTGTCTGCCTCCGGCACTCCGAAAGGGCCGTCGTTGCTGAAGGACTCCCAGGGCTCGGGCCGTCTCTGTGTCGGCCTTGATGGCCTGCAGCGACTCATCCACTGTTTTCCAAACAGGTTGTTGCCGTCGAATGGCATGTCCAAAACTCTGGTCTGCATGTCCTGACGGAAGTCTGTCGCCATGAGCAAGCCTCGTCGTCGAAGGCAAACACCGTCGCCTAACTGGCGAAACCCGGTGTCGGCAATGTCCCTTGCCACCGTTATGGCGTGGTCCGACGCCACCTCACCTTCCTGCAGAATCTCCAGGGCCTCCGCCCTCTTGTCCTCTGGTAGGAAGTCCAGTAGGGGGGCTATCTTGTACCATAGCCCCCTGTCGTAACGGGCCACAATCGCTAAGGCGTTGGCCGCCTTAATTGTCGTCGCCGCCGACGAGATGACCCGTCGACCCATGGCGTCCAATTTCTTACCCTCGCCGTCAGTTGGGAAAGTAGAGGTTGAAGATGTCGCCCCCGCTGCCTTCTTCTTGGCCACCGTTGAGACGACCGAATCCGGCGTAGGTTGAGCCCTGAGGCACAAAGGGGCGGCGTCAGGGACCCGGTACTTCTTCTCGTACCTGTCCCTCTTGTCAGGCGTCGTGGACGGGTTCTTCAGTATCGCAAGTCCCTCGGCCCAGATATCGTTGAGTAACGGTACCGCGAGGACCGTCTTTCTCTTGGCCTCTTGCCGTTGATAGAGGAAACCCTCCTCCTTCTGTTCCTCGGGGCAGAGCTGGAAGAGCTCGGATGCCCTGGTGATCATGGCGTGAAAGGAGCCAATTTCGTCAGGCGGGGAACCCCGAGGGAGTGGTGATGGAAGGTCCGTCCCGTCATCACCACCGTCGTCATCCGTCCCCGTCGTCGTATCCGTCGCCGTGTCATCCCTGGGGTCAGGTGAGGGGGATGAGGGCTCCACGGGTCGTGGGGGCATGAAGGGCGGGGATGGATGAACTCTCCTCCGCTTGTTCGGAGGGCTTCCCGACGGGCCCGGTTCTGGATCGTCCGCCGGGGTTCGTGGTAATCTCGTCCTTATCTCCGTGCATAAGGTTTGGATTGCCATCAAAATGGCCGCCGAGTTGTCCTGAGGCTCGGGCAATGCCTGCGACGGGAGGGATGGCTGCTCCTTCACTGGGGCCTCGACGGCGCCACCATTGCTTTCTTCGACCACTTCTTCGGGATCCCTCCCGTGGGATCGTACCTTCTCGAACCTCTCGTTGAGGTTCTTCACGGTTTCCACCAGCTCTTCCTCAGAGGCTGAATCCGTGTCCGTGATGGCCACTCTCCCTCCCCCCTCTTTTTCCACCGGGGTCTTCACAGGGGTCTTGTCGCTGGGCTGGAAAGAGGATTCCCTCTGCGGTGGCAGGGAAACTCTGGGCCCGAGATAGCCTCCACTGGTGTAGCATCCCCAGGCTTCGCCAGGGCCGCCGGACTCCCTCAATAGAGGCCTTAGCCGGGTGAATCAAGGCCTTCGCCACCTTTGGCGCGCTTAAGGCCTTCACCTTGGGGGGAGGGTCACCGCCTCGCTCCCCCTCGGCCGAATCATTCGAGATCGACCGGGGCCTCTCCAGAAGCTTACCCGGGTTCTCGGAGTTCCTCTTCCCCGAACCAGAGCGTTGGCTCGTGGTCGATGGTGCCGGGGAAGGCGCGCCCTGCCTGGCAGCCGAAGAGCCCGACCGTTCGGCTCTCCCGGTGCCCGCGGACTCACGGTGCTTAGCCTTCTGTTGGGCCCCCGTCGCCGAGGCGCCCTCACAGGACTTGGAAGACCCCTCGGACCTTTTCTTCTTCTCACCTGGTGGGCCCTTCTCCAGCCAGCTGGCGAGCCGGGAACGACGATCCCTCATGGTCCGTGCTGATAGGTTCTTGCAGAACGCACAGTCCTTCTCCACGTGTGTCTTATCCTCATGAAGGCAGTAGAGACATCTCGAATGCTCGTCCTCCTTGAAAACATTCTGTAACCCGCATCCAGGGCAGTTCCTGAACAGCTTGGATCCGAAAACTTCACCCTTGAGGGGCGTAGAAAATTCCGAAACGGGTCCCCGTTGATCGGAAGTGGAACGGTGGAGCTTGAGGCTCGATTTAACCAAAAAATGAGAAAATCTCTTTGAAAAAAGCATGAAAACGCAATAAAAGCTCGAGAGCCATAGCTCGAGGACTCCCAACACTTGAACGTGTGGTAAAAATCTGAGAATGGCTGCCGGAGGAGGGGCTTAGGGAGAGGGCAGTCATTGGCTGGGGGCAGTATGACCCAGAGACCAGTGATTGGTTACTACTAAGAGAGACAGATCAGAAACGAAACTGATACTGATTTTTTCTTTACTGAGGATTCCCAGCCTGACGACGGGGAATACTCATGAGCATGTGAATCCATGCCAGACCCCATGCTGGAGAAGTGGGTTGGTACTGTCGGGTCCCAATCCATACTACTGGTGCCAGGATGTCTGGTGTGCACAAGGACCCCAATGGTCCCTGATTGGACCACTGCTGGCATACATGAGTGGGGCAGATCTTCCCATTGGCTGACCGGGTGTGAGTATTCGCCAGACTTTTAGATATGAGGAGGGGTCCTGAATGCAGACCAGCAGATAAGCAACAGGTCTGAATCGACCAGTAGACAAAGCCAAGTATCCAGAAGAGCTGAGCAGATCCAAGGACTATCCGGTACCGCAGTGAAGAAGGTTGGCACCCTGAGCATGCTGTTGTCTCGGTAAAGCCTGACTTTGCGCTCGATCTCAGAAGACCTGCAAAAGTGCTTTGAACCATTAGAGTAGTAGAATTAATCACTCAACGCCTCACGGTTTCCCTGCAAAAGAGCCTGTTTGGAAATATGCCCCTTGGCCATCCAGTGGACTGTCCAACTGAAACCTTGGCCACCTTACAGGACCGTCGCTGCATTGGGTTTTGACTCAAAACTCTGGGGAATCCTAACTTGCACTGCAAAGCACCTTTTCACTGAATTTCATCATCCCAGCTGCTTTGGGCCACGAGAGAGGAGGCTGCATCAGACAGCGAGAGTTGGGAGCCTCTGCATCACTGTGCAACACTGACGGTTGCTGAAGGTGGATTTCCCATGTTCCTTCTTGTGCCATGAGACCAGCTGCATCAGTGCTTCCTTTGTTCTTCAACCGAATCGAGAGATACAGCCCCTACTGCAAACCAGACCTTCATTTGCACCTGCAGCGCCTGTGCACTTTGAAGCCCAACCAAGGGTGGTTAATCGAACCTGACAGTCCCTTCCAGGCCTTCCAAGTTTGGACTAAAACCGAGCTAAGGGCAGTGAGTACTGAAACCACTTACCGGTGACCCTTTGTTCAATCATAATGTTTTACGAGGAGGATTCCTTGTTTTCCTCTCTTTGGCTTGGATAGCCTCTGCTTCCTAGAGTCCTCTGAAAGCTGGGAATAGCTTTGTTCATCAAAGCAGATCCTCCCTTGACTCTTGGAACCTGTTTCCACCCTTCAGAATTCTGTCCCTAACTTTGCCAGCTTCCTAGAAAGGTACTTTGTGACTTTTGCGCACAACCAAGCGCCTGTACGCATGCATCGAACATTGAGTACAAGGTTCCATTCATCGCAGGGCTTGACTTATAAAGTTAGGGTTTTCCATTTCTGAAAATTGTCCATGCTCTAAAGATTGGCTGCCCTTTTCCCTTACAGGTATTGGTGTAGTTTCTAACTTTATCGCATTAACTCCAATGATTGTATATATTATACCTAATGTGTTGCTTTTGTGGTAATTTGCTATTGATTTTCATAATACATTTGTGTTTATTCTTGGACCTAATAAATTGTGTATTTTCATATACTTCTGCCCAATAGGAATTCTTGGTGTTTCACTGTGTGCGCTTATAAAAGACCACTGATCACCCTCACTTCTCCTGAGATTTAGCCTTGACTGCTCTCCAAGCTACCATTAATTGGTCTGGCTATCTTCCCAGAAGTGTCCCTTGTTTCAATAACACGGGTGGCCTCCTAAACATCTGTGCATCGGAAATCCATTCCAAAACTGTCAGAAGAGGAGCAACGGTTGATGGACAGAGAAGTCACAGAGCTTTTAAGAAAAGGAGTGATATTCCTGGTTGATCAAGGGGCACTAGGCTTCTTAAGAAACCTCTTCCTAGTGAAGAGGAAGCAGAAAGTCAGGCCAGTGATCAATCTCAGGGATCTCAATTATTTGCGCGTATACCACCACTTCATGATGGAAGGAATTCACCTCATGCGCGAAATCCTAAAGGGAGAATGGTTAGTTCACATAGACTTGTGGGACGCCTACCTGGCAGTACCAATACAAGAACCACACCAGCGATTCCTCCAATATCCCTGGTGAGGTCAACGTTGGGAGTACACCTGCCGCCCATTCGGGCTGTCCTCGGCTCCTTGGTGCTTCACTAAGCTACTCAAGCCAATAGTGACCAAGCTACGTGAGGAAGGAGTGAGACTAATCACTTGATTAAATATCCGTCCCGTTGCAGCCATTTAAATATATCTCATGGTGCACGATCCAATTCACCTACATGCGCACGTGTCTCTGGTGACGAGTATCCTGGAGGATTTAGGATTTCGCGTGAATTGAGAGAAGTCTGAGATAAGACCTGCACAGAGGATAGAATTCCTGGGTTTTGTGATTGACTCAGAGCTGGGGACGCGGAGTCTAACCATTCAGAAGGTCAACGACATCAAGAAGGAGATCAGAACAGTCCTGGCCAAAGATCCGATATCCCTGAGGAAATTAGGAAGGAAATTGGGGCGTTTTGCCTCCTCTATCCAAGCCATCTTCCCAGGTCCACTGCATTATTGTGCCCTCCAGGGTCTGAAGATCCAGCATCTCAGACAGGGTCCATACTCTTGAGGTTGCACAACATCTCAGCCGTTGCAGTACATCAACCAGCTGTGAGGAACGAGGTCAAGAATGTTGGCCGAGCTGGCCAAGGATTTCTGCCATTTCTGCCTTTTCTGCCTGAACAAGAGCCTTGTGGCAGACTGGAACTCCAGGTATCGCAGGGACTCCCATGACTGGAGGTTGAACAAGGTTGAACAAGTCAATATTCCTCAGCCTGATGCAGCTGAGAGGTCCTTGTGAAATGGATCTCTTTGCATCCAGTCATCAGATGGAGTGATTTTTCAGCTGGAAACCAGATCCCAAAGCAGCAGCCACATACCCCTTCCTGAAACAATGGGGACCTCACATGACTATGATCATGAGGATGCTAGCATATGTGAGATGCCAGCTAGTAAAACTGATGCTGATGATGCCAGCGTGAAGAGGTCAAGCTTGGTTCCCAGATCACCTGGAATCATTTTGCGACTACACAGTTCTTCTCTCAGACTGAGGTCCAGTCCAGCCTGTGATGAGCCTGTGGACAGCAGAGAGCAGAGACACTGAAAAGTTGCAGAGGAAAGCAGTTTTTGGAAGCATGGCAAAGGAGCTGCGTCTCCAGGGAGCCTACGAGGACAGAAGAAGGGAACCGTGTTCTGGGGAAAGGAAGCCGACCCAAGAGTGTCTGAGGGGCAGGACGTGAGACCCTGACCTCAGGTGTAAGAAGTAAGAAAGGCATGGTATCAAGAATAGACAGACACAAGTGATCACAGCTCAAGGGTGTTTATCAAACTGTAAAGGTAGTTGGAGAAACGCCTTATCTAACCATAAAGATGGGAGCAAGCTTCGACCATCAAAAAATAATAAGGCAGTCCTAGTGGCGTTGTGTCAAGTAAAAAGGCCTATACTAAGAAAAACCCACTGCCAATCCTTGCACTAAATACAAAAAAATGTGGGATGATGTTCTTAAGAAAAAAGGAAGTGTTCACAAATGATAAGTCAGGATGCGTTACCTGAGGTCTCCCTTCCCCATGTTTTCAGCACAGGACAAGTTGGGACTTTGGAGCACAGCAGACGCTCGAGCATGCCCCGCACGAGCTAACAGTTCCGCTTTCAGCAATCGAGGCATTCAGTGGTTAAGTCTTTTTCTATCAAAAAGTCTCTTGCTGCAGTGGGCCTGATGTAATCAAATAATAAACAAAGAGATCCTTTTCACAGTTACATCAGGTGATGTCTTTCACCTCTGGATCCCCCTTTTCTGGGCGCAGATCCCTAGAAAGTTCTCATGAATATCAGAATCTTTGAAGATTGTCTATCCTGCTTCCGAGGATCTGATAGTAACAAAAAGTTCAACAAAAGCTCTTTCGGATTGCACTTGGGTGACGATTCTTCACCCTTGGGTCCCCCTCTTCCGGGCGCAGACCCCTCTGTGGTATTCACAAATCTTAATGGGCCTCAGTCCGAGATTGGAGGCAGTCATGGCGCTATTTGCGCCATGACTGCCTCCAATAACGGTACCGGTCTGGTTCAACGGGGACTTACCGGTGTAGTCCGACCTTTGCAGGACCGGTAAGTCCCCATTGAAAAAGCCATTCCCCACTCCCATTTGGGCCCCCATATGGCTCAATGGGAATGGGGAAGGATCTAATAACGGTACCGCAAATTGCGGTACCGTTATTTGCTCTGAAGTCCCTTAACGGGTCCCGTCCATAACGCCGGGTCAGACCAGGTGTTAAAGGAGGGACCCGCTAAGGGACCTCGTAGTAGGGCGGCAAAGGGATTAACGGCACCGGTCTCCTTACCGGTGCCCGGTATCCCTTATCGCCCTACTGTCATGAATAGCCGAATCCGGCCCTTCAAGACTTCGTGGTCCATGATGCACCGCGGCATAAACTCTGCAACTCATCCAAGATGGCCGATTAATTAGAACCGCTGCGCTCTAGCCTTTGCATGAAGTCTCTAGCTTCCTAGAAAACAGGCACACCCCGGCGGCTCCGCGCGTCTCAACTCTACCCCTACGAGTTACTAGACGTTGTTCGAGTTCGCTCTCTGCTCTATCGTGTATTCTATCTTTCCTTCCTAGTTCCTAGACCCCCTCCAAACCTTACCTTCCTATATCCTCCTTCCTGGATTAATTGACATTGTTCCTGGAAATCAAAAGCTACCTGCTTGCAGCCGGCTTCCACGCTGGAACCAGAGGGCTTGCGTTCCAGCTTATACAAGTCACGCTCGGTGAAGAAGAAAGAAACCTCATCCCGGAAGGCCACAAGCAAGGAGAAAAAGGTGAGAAAGAAAGAAGCTTGTGACAGCTACTCGGAATGAGGCCCAATGTCTTTACAAACAATTCGATGTGAACCATCCTCTGCCGGGTTCACTCTAGTCAACATACTGTTCTTTTGGGAATTTAGACTTTGCCCCTTTTTGTCAGCATCCCTCGTTCGAGTTCACGTTCGTCAATCTGTCAATCGTACCTTTTCTCATTGAATTCTTACGAAGCGGGATTCCCTTCCCTTATTCACGATCATCTACTGGTCAAAGACTTTTGAATATACAAAGGATTTTACTAGACCCCCGCATGACCACTTTGACCCTCTTCTCGCCTTTCCCAAGGCCTTCTGGTTCTGGTAGTTTCAATAATCGGGTAATCGCCCAGAGTTACTCGAGTGAGCACCCACGTCACTACGTGCAGCTCATCTGCAGCTGGCTTTCCCCTTTGACATCAACAGTTCTTTGTACATTCTGTAATCAGCAGTTTGCTACTTTTCTCCAACAGTGTTCAGTTTCTTTATCGATCCTCCCCTCGACTCACCAGCTGTGATGAACCGCTTGGCTTTCTTCGGATCAGGAGTCAAGGCCGGTACCACAATAGAAGGCGTCTCTCCTCGGCTTGGTTATCAGGGGAGGAGGGTCTTGTGTACCGTTGACATCTGCTGCAACACACGCTAGCTATTGTTTGCGGTCTTACGTATCCTTCTGCATAGGTTTTCAAAGCCTTTTGTCGGAAAGGGCAACGCCGCTTCTCTCCTTGTCACCCTTTCGTTATGTGCGGTCTTTCTCCTCCTCTTGAACTGCCGTGCCTGGATAGCTGACTCGTCCTGCGGTCTGCCTTGCTCGTATGGTGCTCTCGTGCTCCACCGTTTATCCTTGTGGGGAAGGGAAAGGGCCATCAGGTATGGGTGATTCAAGTCAATTGCCTAACTTGGCATTTGTCCATCGTCTTTGGTGTGGGAAAGTGTTTGTGTCAGAAAATGGGGGGGGGCAGTGTTTCAGAATATCCTACATGGTAGGAGGGGGAAAAGGTGTTCAAAGAAGGGGGATACTACATCTCAGCCGTCAGTGTCCCACTTCCACTCCCCGAGGACCCACATCCAGGTGATCCTCCCTCAATGATCCAAGCCCAGGAACTGGATACAATAGCGATGGCCGTGTCCTGGCCACCTGGATGACAGGTCCTCAGGGACTAGTCAGGGAAACACCATCAGGTTTCTCACAGAAGCCGTGTGAGTGTATAAACCCTGATATCCAGCAGCGCAAACAGTGAGTTTCAAGTAAATGCAAGCAGCCTGTTACGCGAGCGAATACAAGTTGCTGATGAAAGCTGTTGAAATACATCGTATCAGAGTGGTCGTGTGCAGCTGGCACATTGTCGAAAGTCTCCGAGCCATAGAAAATGAGAGAATAAGCGAATGGGATGCCAGCAATGGACTGCCTGGAAACTAGAAAACAGAGCATTCACGTATAAGGAAATCATACGCGTATGAAGGTCTCTGAACAATTGAATGTGAATTGGAAGTATTACAAGCAAGAACTCAATAAACAGCAGAAGAAGGGGGGGGGGCAGTGACGTGTGAGCAAAAGCTCTATCTGGAAACCTGTTAAAAGGAGAAAGAGGCTACTAGTGGAAGCCGACAAAATCGAATATATGAAAAGGGGTGACAAAGAAAGCAAGTCACCTACCAGTGAATATTTGGACAAAAAGCTTGGGCAAAAAATAAGCCAAATAAGAAATCAAGTAAGAACCCAGTTAAGGAACCAATTAAGAAACTGCAAGGCCAAATGGTTGTGTGACCTGTAGGGGCTGAACCGTGCAGTCTATCAACGGCGCCAAGACCAGGGAGCCCCAACCAACCTGTAACCATTGTTAAAGGAAGTCATGAACGCTTCGAAATAATTGCTTTTGAGCTTGAGGGAAGGGAATCCTGAGCTCCTGTTTAGTATTGTGAACCAATATTGGTTATCACTAATGTGAGCAAGTGCATTAAGCTTGAGGAAGGGAATCCTGCGCTCTTAGAATTTTGTGAAATTAACGCAACATTGTACATCAAGAACAAGTGTGTTTTGGACTTGGGACAAGGGAAACCCAAGGCTAGACTAATTAGATGAAACAAGCAAATACTTGAATTGTATCCTGAACTTGGGCAAGGGAGCCAGAGGTAGCTCCATATTTGTTTTCGGATACTGTTTAGTTAGCTAAGAACATCCCTACACTGTGTTTAGTATTAGACGTGAGGGCAAGCATAGGTTTTGACACAGACAGCGTTGGTTTGGACTTTCAGGCACAGACTTTCCTTAGCTTATTTTTGTAGGGCAAACCCCACTGTAGTTATAGGGCAGGACAAGCATCAAACCAACCCAAAACTTTCAATAAAGGTTTTACGAAACTGTTACTCTTGTTGTTGTCTGTGTCATCTCTTCATACCATGCCTGTCTCACACCAGTCAGGAGTCTGAAAGCGTTTGAAGTAAAAACCGTGCATCTCAGACCCTCAGGGGACGGCCAACTGTTCCTTGCTCTTCGGAAACCCTTTAAGGCAGTGTCCAGAGCCAAGTTAGCAAGGTTGGCCAAGTGGGCCATGCAACAGGCAGGCATAGATATATCCTGCTCCAGGTGGGCACTCCATGCGAGGGGCCATAGCTTCTCATGGAGAAGAGAGAAACCCTCACTTTAGCACAACACCCCATAGAGAAAGTTAACAGGTCGGACTATGCCAACAGACATATGGACCCCATCATAAAAAATTAGCAATGTGGGAATACAGAAATGATATGAAAAGGAATTCCCAGAGACAAAGCTTCTATTTTGTGGACAACATCATACTGAGGAACACGCATGGTATGGCATCAAAGCAACTCTCTCCAGCAGGTGAAGCCCTGGACTGTCAGAATTGTTTTCTCAGAGAAAACCATCAACCATTGAATAGAAATCCATCCCACCCTAAACTGAGCCTACCATGAGGGAATGCTTAGGGAGCTGTGGAGCCCTCTCCCTCATCGACAGAAGGAAATGCTTTTGGGTGTGGCACCCTCACCTTAATAAACGAAGTGTGAGGGGATGCTTTGGGAGCTGTGAAATAATACCCCATCAGCAGACATCAGGTGTGTTTAAAACTGCTGCAGGGTATAGCAAAACGTAAAGACCTCCATCCACTACACTGCTCTTTCACATTTATCTCTCAGTCCACTTTTCAGTCTGTAGACATAGCATACTGCTTTAGCTCCAGAATCTCGCCAAGGGCTCAACTTTGTGTCATTCTAAAGCAGTCTTCGTCTTGAGAGGTATTCCTCGTAGGTTGAAAGTCAAACAATCCAGAACAAGTCTGTCATTCTATGGTGGTTCTCCCTCGCCCCAGAAACTTTCCCAAGGGAAAGGGCTTGAGTCCTGAGACATATTCAGTTATCAGAAACCAGAACACTTGCATTCCAGTCAATCTCTCTTCCCACAGGCACCTAGCTGTCAGTCCCAACTGTCTGATCTGGTCACTGTCATCTAGCAATTGTCTTTGTCACCCAATCACTGCCTTCTAGAAATTAGTTTTCCCTTTTCCATAATCCCAGGACACACACGATGGTGAGAAATCTCTGTCACTACAGTCCAGGCAGGCTGTCCAATTAAACCTCAGTGATTTAAGGAACGGCAATAAAGGACATTAAAACTAGGTCTCCAAGCCTAATGAAAAAACATGAAATGAGACATTAAAACCAGGCTATGACTGGCCCCACCAAGAACAAATAGACATGGCTCTTATCTCAATACTACATTCTGCAACATTTGCAAGATTGTTTATTAGCCCTTGTCGCCACCTTTATAAACTTTGGAGAAAAGTCCATTCAATTTAGATAATAGAAATTCCCACCAAATTGTCATGGGAAAGACTTTTAATTGCAGCAAAATATACGTGCTTAGGAACTCAGAGGAAATGAACTATCTGGAGTTTTTTTCTTTCAAATAGTGCAAAATGTCAGACTTCTGGAATCTTCTAACACTTGCACTGTCAGAACTGGACAACACCTTCAAAAGGCAAAACCACAAATCTGCAAAGACTTATTTTCCAGAGAGTGCAAGAATGAAAGTCTATTACCTAGGTAACCGTTCTGTCTGAAAAAGGCATCCACCCAACTGCTCTGTGTCCTGGAATAGATGTCTGGAACAAACACAGCCTTGTCCTGTCTCCCACCGACCACTGCGCCTTTCAGACGTCCACTGTTAACCAGCTCCTCCAGTACAGCTGAAAAACAAAAAAGCAGACAAAAAGGCTTCTTTAACAAGCAGATTCAGCAATGGGGAGGTTTGGTGGGAATCAATCTTTCACACCAGTGCTCAGTTCAAGGCATACATTTCTCTGCTCTTGATAAATGTTCTGTCACCGTATGCTAAACATTTCTTTCCTGGGCATTGGCAGAGGGATCTCGTTGAAAGAACATTTACACTGCTTGATTTGTTAGGCTGCTGCGATAAACGCACAAAACTCTCCTTTGATACTCAATGCATTTCTCTGGCTACCAGTATGCATACGAGGGATTGATGTGCACATTCAAAAATGAAGATATTTTGTCATCCTCCTTAATACAGCATTCACAAAAATGTTCGACACAATTGTATTAAGAATGTGCATGCAAGGCACATTTAGAATTATTCCCTTACTTTCCACAAAGAGAGGAGTTATAATGTACCATAACCTTACAGTGGCCTTTCAATAGGCCATCACATGCTACAGCTGTCTTTACAACTATTATCATAAGGGCCATCACATGCTCTAGCTGTCTTTACAACTAGTATCATAAGGGATGAAAGACAGGTTCTTTTTTCAGAATGAGTGGAACGTTTCTGAAGAGCCAAACCCAATGAGCATGGAGCAAAAATAAGCTCACACATTATGGTGGGTAAGAGGGGTGATTCTGTCACCACCTTCTGCCACCGCTATCATAGCCAGGATTGTTTCTCTCCTTTTTCAGCTCAGGTGGTTCTTAAGACACTACAATTACAAGAATGCACCAGACTCCTTAGACGCCTGGCGTGATGGATCCCAGGATGCAGTCCAGTGCACATATAATAAACTGGGACTACAAGTACCAAAATGCACCTGGGCCCAACAGAAGACAACTGGAGGAACAGACTGTCCTTCCAAATGGGAATTTAATAGGCTTCCCTACTCAGGAGCTGAATGGGAGACCAAACACCCACTGCAGACTTCCCATGCATGCTGCGGGGGAATAGCAGCAGTGAAGCTAGAACTAGCAGAGTGACAGTCCTAATGGTGATCAGGAAACCCTACCAGAAGCCTTTGTGAACATTAACCTACCTGGTATAGTGACCGCATTGACCACATGGTCAAGACAGAGGATGAACACGGGATGTGGATAAAGCTCCCAATGAATATTTCCTACTGAAGTACCAGCCCACAAGAGAAAAGCTCAGGCGGAGATTGGCCTAGGCGAGCAACTATCTCGGGTAACTAATGGGAGCAGAGGGAAGCTTATAGGCTCCAAGTGTTGGGGCTATAAAAAGTCAGCAGAGTCAGTGAGGTGATTGGGTGAGGTCGGCAGAGATGGAATGAGACCAAGAGACCGGAGAGGAGGGTGCAGCAGGTGGAGGGGAATAAAAATCTAATTTGGCAGTATTTGGAGAGAATGATGGTAAGGTGTTGGGACTGAGGGAGTGTTAGCAGTTTGTATGTGAGTGAGAGAGTAATTGAAGGTCATTTGAAAGGAGAACAGTAGGAGAGAGAGAAATCAGGAAGGAGTTGGAGGCAGGAGAAGAGGGAGAGAGAGAGAGAGAGAGAGAGGGAGAAAGGGGGAGAGAGAGAGAGAGAGAGGGAGAGGGGGAGAGAGGAAGAGAGGAAGAGAGGGAGAGAGGGAGAGAGGGAGAGAGAGAGATAACAACAAGTTACTTATCTCTGGTAACGTTCTTACGATTGGATGTTCCTCCCACGTATTCTTCATCTTTAGATAGATATCCTCTCCAGCTTAGCTGCTTCTGAATATTGTTTTCGGTAGAGGGCGCTGTGCATTAATGTCCCTCGAGGGCCTCTGTCTCAAGGTCGACGTCATCACTTGTACTTACAGAACACGCAGCGCCCGTTAGCTTCATTCTGCCCTCATGCACAATTAACACTATTAACGGCATTAGTGTGCCCAAGCCAGTATAAGACCTTAAAAGAGTGTAAGGTGTCATGCACTGAAATTCTACTGCGGGAAGGTTAGAAGTGGCGATGAGGAATATGTGGGAGGAACATCCAATCGAAAGAACGTTACCAGGGGTAATTAACTTGTTCTTCGAATGGATTTTGTCCTCCCACGTATTTGTCATCTTCAGATAGACTACCAAAGCAGTGCTGGTTTTGGAGGAGGGAGTACACATTTTAGATGCAAATTTAAGAATTGTTATGGACAGCATGTAAAACTGCCTTACCAAATCTTCCTTCCTGACTCGAGGCAAGTCCAGACCATAATATTTTGTGAAAGTTTGAATGGAAGTCCATGTGGCCGCTGTGCAAATATCATGTATCGGCAACCCTCTCTGTAAAGCAGAAGATGTTGCCATGCCCCTTGTGGAATGGGCCCGGTGGCCTTCAGGGGGATCTTTCTCAGCCAATCTGTAGCATTCCGTAATGCCCAATATCACCCATCTAGACAAAGTTTGTTTCGTAACAGATAGTCCCAACTTGTGACCCATGTATCCCACAAAATGTTGGTCATCCTGACATAACTTAGCCATCCTGGAAATGTAAAATCTAAGTGCGCGTCTTGGATCAAGCCTATGCAGCCTCTCCTCATCCTCGCTAGGATGTGGAGGCGGGTAGAAAATGATAGCACCATTTTCTGAGATAAATGAAAGTCTGATACAACCCTCAGTAGAAAAGTTGGTTTGACTATAAGAACTACCTTGTCCTTAAAGAAAATAGTATATGGAGGCTTACAAGATATGTCCTGTAGTTTGCTCACCCTGTGGGCTGCTGTCAATGCCACTAATAGGATGGTTTTAAAGGCCAACAGCCTTAAAGGGCACAAATTAAGTGGCTCGAAAGGAGCACACAATTCATTTTAGTACAAGATTGAGGTCCCAAATCAGAACTTCACAGTTCTGAAATGGAGATGGAGGGAACACGTTATTGAGTCCCTTTAGGAATTGTAGTATTAAAGGCATATTGAAGTAGGAGATTTCTTCCGACGTGAACTTAATTGAAAGCACCGCCAAGTGCCAAATGTAACAAAAAAGATATTACCATAGGTGTACTATATTCAAAAGGGTGTGTGTAAACCACTGATCAAGGTGCCCTGATCAATTGTTTGCACACACTCTGCAGTTCCTGGAAAGATCAGGGAAAAACCAGGTGCCCCTCTTCTTTTGACCTACGTCAAAAGGGTCCACATCCCTTTCCCTGCACCAGCTACAAAATGTATTCCAGTGGAAGCGGTGCAAGGATTTAACCTCTGGTTGGAGAACCCGACCCTCCTCTCCCAAGAGAAGGTCCTCTCTTTGTGGAAGACGTATTGGACGGCAGATGGACATATCCAGAAAGGCTGGGTACCAGGTCCTCCTGGCCCAATCCGGAGCAATTGGGATCATGGATTTCCCGAACTTTCTCAACCTCCTGATCACAAGAGGAATGACGGGGACTGGAGGAAATGCGTACAGGAGTGGGAACTGCCAGGCCCCTACAAAGGCGTCCCCATGAGCTCCTCATGGGGAAAATTCCCTGGAGCAGAACAGTTCGCACTTCCGGTTGACACTGGTCGCAAATAGATCTACTTGAGGGGTGCCCCAAAGGGCAATGATCTCTTGAAGGACTTCCGGAGCGAGTTCCCACTCGTGGGAGACTGTGCTCTGCCTGCCCAGAGTGTCCACTGTCGTTTTCTCCTCTCCGGCTAGATGAGCTGCCGACCGGGAGATTCCTTCTTGACTTGGCCAGAACCAGAGCTGCATTGCCTCTCTGCAAAGTGGTAGTGACCAGTGGCAGCTGGTGAGTTTGAAAGGTGGTGGGGCATAAATTTAGCTAGGTGAATTTGGAAGCGAGCGCAGCGAGTGAGCGCAACCCATATCAAGTAGGCTACAGGGGTGTTTTCTCTACAAAAAGTTTGGAAAAATTGCTTCTAAAATGTGCAATTTACTGTCCAAGCCCACACAAATTTGACTGTTATAATGACCTGGTGGGCAGAGGTTCAGAAGGCCAGCCTAGTTTCTTGGAACAGGGTAACCTTCTGGACAAGCCAGACCAATCACGGTAGCATTGGCGGCGGTCAAGACTAGGTCTCAGGAGAGGTGAGGGTGATGAAAGCCGACAATGAGCACACACAGCAAACAATACCACAAATTACTGTCAGTCTGGTGTATATTAAAAATATAGATCCATTTATTAAAGGTCTTTTAAGTAAAACACAAAGTAATTATCCAGCAGTAATAACAAAACCAACACAACACTAATCTAGCAAACATATATACATCAACCAATGGCCAACAGGGATATTACTTAGTAGAGTTCCACAACTTGTAAAGAAAGGTTATACAGTATGAATATCTCTGTGGCAGTCCTTTACAATTCAAACCCTAACTTGAGAGGCAGTCCAGTCCCTAAGTTGAGTGGAGCCTTGAGATCAAAAGTAGTTTTGGTGCTGGCGTACGTGATCGTGTGGTTGAGTCATGATGGGGTCTCTTCCAGGGCTGTAGCGACTCAGAAAGGTGGGTGAGTCAGTGAAGAATAAGTTTCCACTATTCAAGGAGGGTCCAAGAGTTGGCAATAGCTCAGTAGCACAGGCTACCTCGATAAAGAAGAGTGGCCCTCAGCGGACACTTGTGCGTAAAAATGGATGGATGCGCCAGGGACCACCAGTAAGGGTTGCAAGTACTCACCGACCTTCGGCACACTCTGTACCAAACTTCGGCAGTCGAGTCCACTTCGGTCACAGGTTCAAATCTAGCAGTTGTGTGGCTCTGTAGCTTTCAGGGGCTGCGTTCCAGGGATGATTCCGTGGCGGGACAGGGGAGAGATTTCTCCACTCCTGATGAAGGGATCAAACCAGTTCCACAGCAGCAGCAAGTCTTAGGGCACAGGGGGCAGAGCAGCAAGACACCCACGAAGTTTGTCACCACAGCTGGGCAACACAGTGACCGTGTATGCTCGGGTTCAGACGTACGCTCCTAATTCCAGACCTAGGAATGCTAGGTGTACAAAACTCGTCATTACCGTCTCCAAAGGATCAAGTAAAAACTCGATACAGCGATGGTTCCAGGGCAAAGGTTCCGCTAGAGCTGGTCAGTTCACTGGGCGGTCCAGGAACACTTCCAAAGAGGCACGCTTAGAGGTTAAGTTGGAGGTTCCGAGAATAGTTAGTCCCACTATTCTAATGGGTCGATGTGCCCTTGCAGGCCTTCTAAGTTCGATCAGAAACAGGGGGTCCAACGGGACAATAGCGGGCTCAGGATGCCAAACCTTCCAGCCGGTCACCATCGGTTCCACAGATCTGCTTAGCTGATTCACGATACTTGGATCCTGTACTAAGTTCGGTGAACTCAGAAGATCGACTTGGAATGGGTGTCAAATGCCTTGTCTTATCCAAATTCTCCTTCGCGCCAAAACGAAGAGAAACCAATAGGAGATCTGCTCACATACAGCCATCCCAGACGTGGACCAATCACGGACCACGGTGGTCCCAGTCATCCCAGCACACCAGACATCCTGGTACACAGGATGTGTATTGGAACTAGGCGGTTCCAGCCTACATCCTGGAGGCACACACACAAGGCATGCAGAAGCCCGGGAAGGCTTTGCATGACCAAATAAGGAATTTCCTGTGTCTGCTCGACCTGGGGAAGGCCAAAGGACAGAACAAAGGACTTCGTGGCATGGCCATTTTAGGCACTGGCCACTGTCCTAGTCCAAACGCAGCAAACATGGTTTGGACCATTGAAAAGAGTTGAAAACCCATAAAAACCACCAGCTCTGTCCAGGGCACACTTGTACATTCACCAAAAATACTTCTAGTTTGTCTAGGGACTTAAACATCTAAAAGGACCCCAACACGCTGTACTGTGAGGTACTTTGTGCACTGATAAAATGTTGCTAAAGAATAGCAACAAAGTGAAAGACTAATGGAAACAAAATCTCCCAGTACGGACTGTCTTAAGGGCATGTCAGTTTCCCCATAAGAAAATGAGCAAAAGCCCAGCGGAGTACAGCAGAAGGCTGGACTCCACTAGCAAAGGTCAGGCTAATATGGTCAGACAACAGCAAAATATTAAGGGGGTTCGCACTGGAGGGTAAATTAACCATGAACGTAAATTCTTTCCTAACACTCGCCTCTCCCAGACCAAAGACAGGGGGAACTAATCCACTCCTGGATGAGTCTCTTGGTCAGGTCGGTTAAATATTCTGGACAACCCATCAGCATTGCTATGTTGGACACCTGGCCTATACTCAATGGTGAAGTCAAACCCTTGCAGGCTTATGGACCACCTGGGCAATTTAGGATTATCTCCCTTCATGTTCATGACCTACTTTAAGGGCTTATGGTCAGTTTTCACAGTGAAGTGGGCCCCATAGAGGTAGAGCCCACACAACAGAGAAACATTCTTTCTCTACTGTGGACCACTTGAGCTCTCTGGCCTTAAACTAGCGACTTATGAATCTAATAGTGTGTTCCTTGCCCTTGTCATCTATCTGTGATAGTACAGCGCCCATCCAAGTGTCAGAGGCATCTGTCTGCACAATAAAAGGTATTTTGTAATCAGGGGCCCTGAAAACAGGGGCCTGGCACAAGGAGTCTTTTAAGCCATTGAAGGCCTTCCCACACTCCTCAGACCAAGAGACCTTCTTGGATTTCTTAGGAGTAGTGAGAGCAGTCAGAGGGGCAGCTATGGTACCATAGTCTGCCATAAAGTTTCTGTAATACTCAGTGAGACCTAAGAAGGCCCTTGCCTGGGTTTGTGTAGGGGGGGTAGGCCAGTCTTGTACTGCTTGTACTTTACTGGGTAGAGGCTGAATCCTCCACCTACTTCATGCCCAATGTAAACCTCTGACCCTTGACCAATCTGGCACTTGCTGGCCTTTATGGTCAAGTGGGCCTTCTGAAGAGCCCGGAACACAGTTCTAAGGTGTTTCACATGATCCTCCCAGGTGGCATTGAAAACTGGTATATCACCAGATAAGCCAGACAGATTAAGGACATGATTCACAAGCCACTGAAAAGTGGCAGGTGCATTTTTCAACCCAAATGGCATTACCCTGAACTGGTAAAGGCCTTCTGGAGTTGAGAATGCTGTCTTCTACTTGGCATGTTTTGCTTGGGCTATTTGCCAATACCCTGCAGTGAGGTCAAATGTGCTGAGGTACTTGGAATCACCCAAGGTATCCACCAGCTCATCTGTTCTAGACAAGGGGTGTGCATCTGTCTTAGTGACAGCATTGCAAGCCCTGTTATCCACACAGAAACTCAACTCAGAGGAACCTGTCTTTGGAACCAGAACCACAAGACTGGACCAAGGACTACTGGAGGGTTCAACCACCACAAGATCTACAAGATCTAACATCTTGATGACATCTGTCTTGGTATAAGATCTCACCTTATCTGACATCCTGTATCCCATACATGTGGGAGGTATACTATCTCCTGTGTCAATGTCATGTTTGCACCAACGTGTCAAACCAGGAGCTAGGGAGAACAAGGTGGAGAATTGCCTCAGCAAACATCTCACCTCACCTTGCTGATCAGAAGTCAGGTGAGGAGCCACTTTCACATCCTCAATGGAGGGGTCTGAAGGACTTCCCTAGAACAGATCGGGAAGAGGTTCTGATCCTTCCTCCTCTACATCTAAAGCCAACAGCAGTGCAGCTATTTCAACCCTAGGTATCCAACACTTTTGGAGCCTGTCCAGCCCTTCCAAGTTCCACTAAATAGTTAACCTCACCCAGTGACTCCACTACTGAGTAGGGGCCTGACCATTTATCCTGTAAAGCTCTAGGCCTTATTAGGTTCATGATCAGGACGTGCTGGCCTGGTGTGAAGTTGACAAGGGAAGCTTTCAGGTCATACCAGTGTTTCACCAGAGCTTGCCGAGCCTTCGACTTCTCACTAGCCTGACCCATCAGGAGTACCATTCTTTTCCTTAGACCTAGCACATAGTCTACTACATTTGTAGTGATAGGGGGGGGTAGGCATTTCCCACCCATCCTTGACTTAAGTCAAGGGTCCCCTTACACAGTGACCAAAAAGAAGCTCAAAGAGGCTGATACCAACCCCCTCTTGAGGTACCGCTATGTACGCAAACAACAAGCCTGGAAGAAGGAGATCCCATTTTCTCTGGGGCTCTTCCAGAACCCCAATCATGCTTTTGAGGGTTCTATTAAACCTCTCAACTAAGCCATTGGTTTGGAGGTGGTATGCTGAGGAAAACCTATAAGTAACACTGCACTCCCTCCACATGGCTTGCAGGTACTTGGACATGAAGTTGGTGACCCTGCCAGACACATTCTTTAGGGAAGCCAACCCTAGTGAATATTCCAAGCAAAGCTTTTGCAACTGACTTGGCAGTTACCGTTTTCAATGGGATGTCCTCAGGATACCTGGTGGCATGGTCAACCAGCACCAGGATAAACTTATTACCTGAGGATGGCTGAGGGTCAAGGGGACAAACAATGTCAATCCCTACCCTCTCAAATGGTACCCTCACACCTGGGAGTGGTACCAATGGAGCTTGGATTGTCGTGCCACTTTTCCCAGATAACTGCCACAACTCTTGCAGTAGCTTTCTACCTGGACTCCCATCTTGGCCAGTAGAAGTGCATGGCTAACCTTTGCTTAGTTCTCTTGATGCCAAGGTGACCAGCAAGGGGGGACTTCATGCGCCAGCTGCAGCTACATGAAGGCGAACCACCAACCTCCTAGGGGCTCCTTCTGTAGACTCTGTGGGCTCACTGTAGAGCAGCCCACCTTCCCAATAAATCCTGTGCTTCCCAAGAGGTTCACCCTCAAGCTGGAAGCAGGCCTCTCTCCTTAGCCCTTCTAAAGATGGGCACTCATGTTGGCCCTACTAAACTCCACCGTATCAGGACCACCTTCAACCAATAAACTTTGGAGTTTAGGTTGGTCATGTGGATTAAGAATTTCAGGCAAAACCTCTTCCTCATCAGGTTCAGGTGTCTGGCCAACTACATCCACCTCAGTGGCAGGTGAGTTAGGGTGAATGTTTTCTTTCCCTCTCTTGTCTTTCTTGACTCCTTGAGCCTTGGGTTTCCCCATTGGCTTGCACTGGGCATGGGTCTTGGCCAAAGCAACCCTTGTTTGTGACCTTGTGCATGGTCTCTCTGCTGTGTCCCCCACAAGACCCAAGTCTGTGAGATCATTCCCCAGCAGGACCTTACCTCAGACTTGCCTCTGTATGCTCACTGGAATTCCTGACCATAGTACCATTTATAGTAAGATTTACAGGAATTACTGGGAACTTGAGAGGGGGCATCAGCTACCTTGGTGGGCATCAGGGGAGCTCTGGCAAGCTCCTCTGGGTTTACCGAAGTGGAATCCGCCACAGTTCTGCTGGCCCCACTATCCCTACGGGCAGGAGTATCTACTCCATTGATTAGCACACTGTCCTTAAAGTAGCGCTTGGTATTGTCTGGAATGCTAGCATAGGCCTCTGAGACCTTAGGCTCCCAGGAACCCAGGGAAACTTGGACTACCTCAGATTCTATTGCACTGGGGAAGTAGTCTAAGGAGAAGGATAACTCTGTGATCTCTTCCTCCTCATAGGAGGGGAAGGCCAGATTCACAGAGTGTACCCCCAAAACTTTGGCTATTCATCTGGGGTACCCCTTCACATGGTAATTTGCTCCACAAGCCACACAAGATCCACTGGGTCTTGGGACACAGGGACGCATACTATAACAAGATTTCCGTCTGGTAGTATAACTCCCATTACCCTGAACATTCTGTTGGGACTTACCCTTGAATTTCATTGTGTGGCTCTTTTGGGAGGAGGTTTTATCAGATCCCCCAACCTCATCTTTGTTATTTTTTCCCCTCCTCCTGCTTAACAGGAGTAGTCTTGTCCCAAATCTACTGCACTAGCCAGCTTCTTAGGTCTCATTTTGTTAGGATGTGCAGTGTTTCCAATGTTTACCTGTTAAACCATGAGTGTATAATATTTCCTTCACTATGTCTATTGTCACTTAGATACTATAGAACATAGAACTGCATCTTATGTAGCAGGGTTCCAAGGAGAGCCAGTGAAGAAGCAGGGCCTTAGTGGGAAGATTGTACTCCTCCTGCTGGGGGTCGTCTTATGTCATCAACTTGCAAATAAAAGGTTTTTTACCTTTAAACCACTGGTTATGTGAAAGCCTCCCTTTGTACATAACATTTGGCGACGAGGATGTTGACTGGGACCCGGAGGACGACCCCCAGCGCCTTTTCTACAGATCTAGTGTGCTGGCTGTGGAGCGGAGCCAGCCTGACTTGCCTGAGGGAGGGCCTTTTTCAGTGGATTATTGACGGCCTGACATCCAGTGTGTGGCATCCACCGGAGGGACATTGCTAGCGCCAGAGGAAAACCCCTGGAGGCTCCGTGGTCTGTGGGAGCTGGAATTGGACCCCTGCAATTTTGTTGAACCTGTGGAGACTGGGCTGGCAAAGACACGGCTTTGGCACTTTTATAATTGGATTTTGGGTTGTGTGTTTTCTGAGCGGCCATTGGACACCCTGGCCCCACACTGAGCAAGGTTGAGAAAGGAGTCGCCGCCGATGACCCTGGTGAGGCGCTCCAGGGTGAGTACATAACCAAGCAGCTATCTTTTAATTAGTGTCACCTACCTGATTGGGTGGGAGCTCTATTGGTTAAACCAGAATTGCAAGCTTGTTATTCTATTCTGCAACTTTGAGACATGGCAAATGTGCCTGCTCCTGTGTTTTTTCTGGCAGTGCCAGGTGAACCCAGGGTTAGATGGGAAGACTGGAAGGAAGGATTCAGCAAATATGCCTTAGCAGTGTTTGGTGCCAACTACTCCAATGAGCGCAAGGAGGCATTGCTATTTCACTGTTTGGGAACTGCAGGCCAAGAGGTCTTAAAGAGATTGCCGGAGCCTTCTGACATTTTGGATGCTGGTCCATATGAAAGGACATTAGCCAAACTGGACAGGCATTTTAGAGTGGAGGAGAACATTATATTGGAAAGATATAAATTTGCCACGAGAGAGCAGAAGAATGGGGAAAGTATCGAGGATTTTGTCACGGCTTTAAGGGGCTTAGCAGTGAAATGCAAATTCACTCACTGTCAGGATGAGCACTTGAGAGACCAGCTAATGATTAAATGTTCCAATGACAGTATTAGGAAAGAACTATGGAAAGAGAGGAACCCCACTTTGGATCGAGCAATTGAGATAGCGAAAATGGTGGAACACACAGATAAGTGCATTGAAGTTCTTCAATCGGATACTGTGAACAATGGTAAACCCAAGTTGGATGAGAGTCAGGGTTCAGTGCTGAAGGTGTCAAAGGTTGTTCAGAGGCAGAGTACGTGGAATCCAAGACGCGCCTCGCAGAATGCTAAAAGGAGCGAAGAGAACAGACCGGCAACTGGCAGAGGATGGCGTCAATGGGTTCCTGCAAAAGATAGCAGAGGGATTCCCAAAGACATGAATTCTTTCAAGATGGTTAGGGATTCAGGACAATCCAGAGGTTTTCCAGGGAGAAGATGCTTTAGATGTGGAAGCTTGTCGCATATAGCCTCTGATAAGGATTGCTTTGCTATTCATATCATATGCAATGAGTGTGGTGTGAGAGGGCACATTGCCCGATGTTGTAGAAATTTTAATGCTGGGTCAAATCAAGTGCATGAAATAAGTGCAAGTTATGAAGATGAGTCATATTGTGAGGATGGCAGAGAAGTGGTATTTACAGTGAATGCTGTCAATGGCAGAGTGAAAATGCAGAAACCTTATGCTGAGGTTGTAATTCGAGGTGTACCCGTACGCATGCTAATGGATAGTGGTGCTGACTACACCTTGATAAGTGCGGAAGTGTGGAGGAACAAATTCGATAGTTGTACTCTGTGGGAAAATACTGTTAAAGCAAATGCTTATGGAGATGTTCCCATAGATATTATAGGTTGCTTTGATGCTGAATTACAGTTTAAGGACAGGAAGGCCAAAGGTTGTGTGTATGTTACCAACAGAGGGGGTGAATTGTTGTCATGGAGTGATCAAGCTGAATTGAAGATAAGGCTTGAGGCAAGTCATCCCGAGCAGGTAATGTCTGTTGCGGGAGGAGAGCCCACAGAGATACAAACCACGTTATCTGGGAAATTGGGGTGTCTCAAGGGCTTTGTACATGTAATTCGCCTAAAGAAAGGAGCTGTCCCTAAGATTGCAAAACTGCGAACTATTCCTCTTGCTCTTAGAGGAGATGTAGAGGAAGAACTCAAGAGAATGGAAAGAGATGGTGTCATTGAAAAGATAGAAGCATCTGAATGGGTCAGTCCTATAGTTGTAGTCAGAAAAGGCAATGGGTCTTTGAGGCTCTGTATAGATCTTAGACATCTAAACAGCATGGTTGTGGCAGACAGGTTTCCCCTTCCCCGAATAGATGATCTGATGGTGGGAGTAGCTGGGTCAAAAGTGTTCTCCATACTAGATCTTAAATCGGCCTACCATCAGGTTGAATTGCACCCTAATTCCAGGGATCTCACCGCCTTCATCACCCCGATTGGATTGTTCAGGTGTGTTCGCATGCCATTTGGTTTGGTCTCAGCCGCAAGTGTGTTTCAGAGTATTATGCATAAATTACTTGGGGGTGAAAAAGGGGTGATGTGTTATCAGGATGATGTTCTTGTATGTGGGAGCGATGAGAAGGAGCATGATGTTCGTTTGAAAAGAGTTTTGGATATTTTGAAGGAGGCAGGCCTCACCGTTGCCTTGGAAAAATGTACTTTTAAAGCCAACAAAGTGGTGTACCTGGGTCATGAGATCACTGGGGAAGGGGTTAGACCCAAGGAGGAGGCTATTGAGGCCATAAAAAGAATGGAGGAGCCTAAGTCTAAAGGGGACATACTATCATTTTTGGGACTGGTGGAGTTTTACGGCAAATTTGTCAAGGGGTTAGCAGAAATGTCGAGGAATATGAGATTTCTCACTCGCAAGGGAGTCGTTTTTAAATGGTGTGACCGGTGCAAGAAAGAATTTTTGATGATAAAAGAGGCTATTGTCAATGCTCCCATTTTGAAAATATTTGAGGAAAGTAAACCCACATTGCTTTTTGTTGATGCCAGTGATTATGGTGTTGGGGCTGTTCTGATGCAGGAGGATCAGACAGGTTTACAGACTGTGGCTTTTGCGTCCAGGTCTTTGAAGGGCCCAGAATCTAGATATTCAGTTATTGAGAAGGAGGCTCTAGCATGCGTTTGGGGTGTCGAGAAATTTAAAAGATTCTTGTGGGGGAGGAGTTTCACCATTTGCACTGACCATAAACCCTTGGTTGGAATTTTTACAAAAGGTGGTTTGGAGGGAGTGTCAAGACGCATTATGAAATGGGTCACGGCATTGCAAGGGTTACAGTATACCATGCTCCACGTAAAGGGGGAGGTTAATGTGGTTGCAGACGCCTTGTCTAGATCTGTCCAGAGGGAAATTTCTGACGATAGTGACTTTACTAGTTCAGAGGAGAGTGCAGAAATATTCCAGGTGCATGAAACATTAAAGAAAAGTGAGTGGGATGTGTCTTGCACGGAGGATGTTGTATATCAAGGAGTACTTGCTCTGGTTGCAGAAGGTAAAATTAAGAGCCACAGGGGCGAGATGAATGGTTTTGCCAAAGTGAGGGAGGAGCTATGGATTCAGGATGGTTATTTATACAAGGGTCACCAGATGGTTGTGCCAGTCGGTATGAGGAAGTCTGTCTTGGAGTTGGCCCATGTTGGGCATTTAGGTCTGGCCAGGACGAAGGGACTTGTGAGGTCTGAATTTTGGTGGCCTGGTATCGACAAGGACATAGAGGAACAAGTCAAAGACTGTGTGGAATGTATTGAGGGAAACAAAGGCTTGAAAGTGCAAAAAGTTCCCATGGTAGTGAGGGAGTCCCCGCGTGTCCCTTGGGACGAAATTGCGTTGGATCTCCTCGGTCCATTTAATATTGGTGGTGGCAGAGATAGCTACCTATTAGTAGTCATAGATTTATTATCAAAATGGCCGGAGGTATGTGTACTCAAGGACATATCCAGTAGTAGTATAATCAGATTTTTGGAACAACTGTTTTGGAGAGAAGGGTTTCCAAGAAAGTGTTTGTCTGACAATGGGACCCAACTTGTTTCCAGAGAGTTTAAAGAATTTTTAGAGAATCATGGGATTGAGCAGGTGAATACTTCTTTATATCATCCCCAGAGTAATGGGTGTGTGGAACGATTTAATAGGACTCTGATGGAGGCTATTAGGATAGCGGTGGCTACTGGAGGAGATTGGGTGAGAACAGTGATGGAACGCACGTTCCAGTATAGGCTAACTACCCATAGTGTCACAGGCGTGAGTCCATTTGAGATCTTGAGAGGAAGAAAACCAAATACTCATTTATGTCCAGGTTGGATGGGCAAATCAAAAATGGTGGATGTGGATCTAGAGAGTGTAAAAAGGAGAATTTTTGAAGCTGGAGTTAGATCCAAGGAGAGGTATGATCAGAAGAATTGTTGTAGGGAACTCAAGGTCAAAGAGGGTGATTGGATTAAAGTCAAGCTCCCCACCAAAGTTCGTAAAGGAGCCTCGTTGTTTTCTGAACCCAAGCAAGTTGTGAAAGACTTGGGTTCGTCAGTGTTGGTCAAAGGAGGAGCTATTTGGAATAAGGAAAGGGTGGCTTTTCCGTTTCAATGTTAATTTGTCTTCAGTTAGTTGGAGACAGGGACTTTCTTGTGACTCTACCTAATCAACCACTAGATGTCATATATCTATGCTCTTGATTTGTGCCAGGACTTGCAGCGCATCCAATGTTTTACCTGTTAAACCACGAGTGTATAATATTTATTTTACAGGTTTCAATTTCAGTTGTTCAATATGTGTTTTACAGGTTTCAATTTTAGTGGGTCCTCACCCACACAGTTACTTGTTATGTTTAAGGAGGAGAGGTGTTAGGATGTGCAGTGTTTCCAATGTTTACCTGTTAAACCATGAGTGTATAATATTTCCTTCACTATGTCTATTGTCACTTAGATACTATAGAACATAGAACTGCATCTTATGTAGCAGGGTTCCAAGGAGAGCCAGTGAAGAAGCAGGGCCTTAGTGGGAAGATTGTACTCCTCCTGCTGGGGGTCGTCTTATGTCATCAACTTGCAAATAAAAGGTTTTTTACCTTTAAACTACTGGTTATGTGAAAGCCTCCCTTTGTACATAACACATTTGAATCAGTCAAGTGCTGCTTAACCTCAGGGGAACAAGATGCAAAAATATGTTCAAGCATGACTAAGCATATCCTACCATCAAAGGTAGTGACCTTATAGCCTTCAACCCAGCCAGTCAAGTTTTTCAAGGAATCCATAACATAGGACACCCAAGTGTTACCTTCTTTCTTTTTGTACTCTCTAAATCTCTTTATGTATTTAGCAAAACTTTAAGATGTGAGTTTGCTTTAATTTTGCAAAATCTACTCTATCAGTCTTAGACATTTCCATAATAGCATCCACAACCTCTTCTCTTGGACCTCACATACATACTGAAATGCAGGTAGCCAGTCCATAAGGTCATTCTTCTCATCATACATACTGAGCAGATCTTTAGGAAATATTGGATGAGAGGAGGACCCAGACCCATGTCCAGATACCTTGGAGGAATCAGTTGTAGTCTGAATCTTGGCCAGCTCCAACTGGCGATCGCTGTCCTGTTGTTCTGCCTGCTCAACTCTCAGCTTTGCCATGTTGAACTCAAGCTCCTTCTGTTTAAATAGCAGTTCTCGCTTCTTGAATTCAAGCATGGCTTCAGCATCAGAGCTGACAGATAAAACTTGGGACTCTACATCATCGCTTTCTTCATGTCCCCCATGGATGAGTGCAGCGACAGCTCTGTTAGAGCGGTCAGTAAGAACAGCCCCACCACCTTCTGCACCTTCACCCGAGGTAACAGCATCGAGTTGCACCTCTTGCCAATCCATGATCCTTTGGATCATTTCACTCTTTGTACCTTGAGCAGATAAGCCTCTCTCAGTACACATCATTCTCAGTGTTTCTGACTTGGAAGCATTCAAGGTTATGTTGGTTATTGCATCCATGTTTTAAGATAGGTCATTAGCCTTTACGGTTACGTTACTAGTAAGGTCACTATGTGTCCTGGGTAAGTGTAATCTGGGTACCTTTACCAGTGTGCAACACTGGGTGCCTTATTTCTTTAATTATTAATTCCATGTATTCACAGCGCCCAAAGCCGTCAGTATAACCGCGCTTATAAGGAAACAAAAACAACAAAGAAAGAAAAAAAGAAGATGCCGTACATAAGCATGATAGTAAATGCTGCAGTGAGTCAGGTAGGTTCCAGGGGGGATACCCCCATTTCAGGTACTATCCCACAATCCTAGCCCACTGCTGTACACCAATGTGTTGAGATGGATTTCTGAACTCCGACCTGGTGGGCAGAGCCTAGTTTCTTGGAACAGGGTAACCATCTGGACAAGCCAGACCAACAGACTAATCACGGTAGCAGTGCTGCTGTCATGACTAGGTCTCAGGAGGGGTGATGGTGATCGAAAGCCCACACTGAGCACACACAGCAAACAATACCACAAATTACTCTCAGTCAGGTGTATGTTAAAGATATAGATACATTTATTAAAGGCATTTTAAGTAAACACAAAGTAATTATTCAGCAGTAATAACAAAACCAGCACAGCACTAATCTAGCAAACATATATACATTAACCAATGGCCAACAGGGTGTTACGCTCACCTGGTATCCACAGGGACGCCACCCAGCCGGGTTACTCGCTGGTATGCCTCTCAGCTTTGCCCTGATGTGGTCTGCGGGGAAGGTTCTGCCTGAAAATACAGGAGGACTGTGTTCAAGACTGACCGACTGGGGTAAGTATCCTCCCTCCACCCCCGTATGATTTCAGTCCCTCTGGCACCCTCTCCTCACCTTGTGGTAGAATTAGGTGTGCTCTCTGTCCTGCCTTCTTTGCAAGGGCGCGTTGTCTTTCATGGCTGAGTGCGGTCCAGTTACTTCACTGACACCGGCCCGTTTGATACTGTTCAGGTAGGTCTTATTGCTGTTCTTTAGTTTTGTTGCTATCCTGCATGCCTTTATTTGTTTAAAATGTCTCTTTTTTCTACCTTAGGTATGCGGAGCTCCAACACGGCGAACTGGCTTGGTTGAGCCCCGCTGGTAAATGATGGCGCATTAAGAGTGCTATGATGCGGTAAGTAAGCGCTATGCGCTGCGCTGCAAAGTCTTGCCTTTGCTAACCTGTGTTTTCCTTCCTTGTAGGTCGCGGTGTTCTTCAGCGCGAGTGGAATGTCCGGAGCGGTGCCAGTCGAGAGGCGACCAGCCAGGTAAACCTTTTGAGCAGTTCGTAATTTGTAAATGTCTCTACTGCTTTCTTTAATGTTGCATCTATCTTCCTCTTTCAGGTCGTTCTGTCCGGGAGGCATGCAGATTCGAGGAAGCTGTTCTCAGTAGCTGCGAGTGTTTAAAGATGAAGACTGCAGATAAGATGCTGCTGCTAATGATGTTCCGTTTGTCTCCTTGCAGGTTCTGCTTCTCCGAGGTTCGAGGGAATAGCTGACACGGTGAGCGCCACGTTGTAAGCTGCAAAGTAACGCGAAGCGTATTGTCTTTCTCGGGTGTGGTTTAAATAGCCCCAACAAAATAGTCCAGGTCAAGTAGTCCCTACGCTACCACACCCAAAACACTACACCGCATAGCTTGGTTCTTAGGAACAAAGCTATGTGGATGCCTCCATGTTGGCTGACAATACAATAAAGTAGTTCCCAAGCACATTGTTTTTCATGGTGTATGAGCCTGGCGCCATAGGCGCCAGGACTGGCCCCATGAGGGCTTTTGAAGAGGATGCCAGACTGTAGAGGCCCGAGTCCTGACTCCACCTGGCCAATGGGTTTGCCAGAGGGGGTTTTGGGCGAGGGTCGTGACACAGGGATATTACTTAGTACAGTTCCACAACCTGTAAAGAAAGGGGTTATACAGTGTGAAATATCTCTGTGGCAGTCCATCACAATTAAAACCCTAACTTGAGAGGCAGTCCAGTCCCTAAGATCGTGCGGTTAAGTCAAAACAGGGTCTCTTTCAGGGGATGTAGCGACTCAGGAAGGTGGGAAAGGCAGTGAAGAATAAGTTTCCACTATTCGAGGAGGGTCCCCCCAAGAGTGCAGAACATGATCCAAGAGTTGGGAATAGCTGGGTAGCACAGGCTACCTCGATAAATAAGAGTCGCCCTCAGGGAACACTTGTGCGTAAAAATTGATGGATGCGCCAGGGGCCAGAGGTAAGGGTTGCAAGTACTCACTGACCCTTGGCACACTCCGGACCAAACTTCAGCAGTTGAGTCCACTTCGGTCACAGGTTCAAATCCTGCAGTTGTGCGGCTCTGTGGCTTTCAGGGGCTGCGCTCCAGGGATGATTTCTCTGCTCCTGATGAAGGGATCCAGCCAGTTCAGCTGCAGAGAGTCTTGAGGCACAAAAGGCACAGCAGCAAGGCACCCACGAAGTTCGGCACCAGAGCTGGGCGTCATGGCGACCGCGTATGCTCGGGTTCAGGCGTACTCTCCTAATTCCAGACCTGCTAGATGTACGAAACTAAGTGGGAGAGTGACTTACACCCAGAGCTTACAGTCTCCAAAGGCTCAAGTAAAAACTCGAGACAGCAACAATTCCAGGGCAAAGGTCCCATATGAGCTGGTCTGTTCACTTGAGAAGAGGCTCACTTACAGGTTAAGTTGGAGGTGCTGAGAATAGTTCGCCCCACTATTCCAATGGGTCAAAGCGCCTTTGCAGGCCTTCTAGGTTGGATCAGAAATAGGGGGTCTGACGGGACAACAGCAGGGTCAGGGTGCCAAACCTTCCAGCGTGTCACCAGCGGTTCCATGGATCTGCTTAGTTGATTCAGGACACTTGGCTCCTTTACTAAGTTCGGTGTGAACTCAGAAGAAGCCAAAACAGAGAGAAACAAATAGGCGATCTGCTCACATACAACCATCCCAGACGTGAACCAATCACGGACCACAGTGGTCCCAGTCATCCCAGCACACCAGAAATCCTGGCACCCAGGATGTGTATTGGAACTAGACTGTTCGAGCCTACATCCTGGAGGCACACACACAAGGCATGCAGAAGCCCGCAAAAGCTTCGGTTTGCGCGGGGGTCTGCATGACCAAATAAGAAATGTCCCATGTCTGTTCGACCTGGGCAAGGCAAAGGGGCAAGATGGCCAAAGGACTGAACAAAGGACCTAGTAGCATGGCCATTTTAGGCACTGGCCAATGTCATGGGTCAAATGCAGTAAACACGGTTTGGACCATTGAAAAGAGTTGAAAACACATAAAAACTAACAGCGGTCAGCAGCTCTGTCGAAGGCACACTTGTACGTTCACAAAAAATTCTTCAAAGGTGTCTAGAGCCTTAAAAATAAAAAGGGGACCCCAGCGCACTGTACTGTACGGTACTTTGTGCACTGATAAAATGTTGCTAAAGAATAGCAACAAAGTGAAAGACTGAGGGAAACAAAGTCTCCCAGTCCTGACTGTATTAAGGGCATGTCAGTTTCCCATAACAAAATGAGCAAAAGCCCAGCGGAGTACAGCAGAAGGCTGGGCTCCACTGGCAAAAGTCAGACTAGGATGGTCAGACAACAGGAAAAGGTTGGCGGGTTCATACTTGGAAGGAAAATTACCCATACATGGAAATATTTCCTAACAATGACCTTAAAAACATTCGTTTTTAGATAATAATGGTGGCGCATTATTCTTACGTGTGCAAGTGTGATGGTGTATTTTACAACAGCCTGTATCGAGAATAGCTGCTATTGTGTTGTATGCATAACGAAATTCATTATATATTTATCCAGTAATGCTGGAAAAATTTCATTTTGTCATGCTATTACTGGTATTTATATACGTTCATCCTCTTACTAAGGTGGGATTTTAGGCATTATCTGAAAGGGGAGAAACTAAGCAAAAATATTAATTGTTTACCACTGCATACAACATTTGTTCATATGTTACACATGCGTGTTATTTACACATTACATTTATGCTGCGTGCCTTGCCAGATGAACTTTTTCGCACAGCCAGGTGACACATTCAATTACTAAAGGTTCACACTGACAGATAGGCCAGCTTAAAGGGTGATTTAAGGTGCCACTCTCCCTGTATTTCAAAAAATCACGAAAAGCTTGAAACGAAACCAGACGGTCCGGGTTGTGTGCAGATACTAACAGACAGGTTAAGTGTCAGCACAGACATCGGCAAAGGCGGCAGAACGTGTTTTCTGGAATATGAGAATCCGGGCAGCACAAGTGTTGGGTTATTGTAGGAATAGAGGTGACTGTGCTGGTGCCTTTAAAAGGGTAGAGGGGCTAACAAATCCCAACTAAGCTGCCCTCTGTGGCTTTAGGACTACGAGTTTGTGCGCGCTACCAAAACTTCAGGTAATTGAAGATTGAGCAAATAGTTTTACAAAACCGTTATGTGCATCTTCAGGAAAATGGAATTACAACCCGTTGTTGGCACACTGCGCTTTAGGTTTCGTACAGGCTCCTGAATATTGGCCCTGGGAGCCCATACTTGCCAACCCTAAAGATTTAGGCAGTAGGCTACTGCTTTTTAAGCAATCCTACCACCTACAGATTTCAGTGACAGATCCTACTGCTTTTTACAGTGGCAAGTCATTTATGTGACTCTAAGGCAGGCTCCAAGAATACAACACATTAACTAGTCTGTCTACACAGTGGACTGGTAGGTGATTCCTTTGATTGGGCTCAGACCAATCCACTGACTTGACACCTACTTGACTCTGTCCTTCACTCTTGCCAGGACACCCCTCAGGTGAATCACCAGTGAAGGCAAGTGGCAAAGGGTAACACCATCACACAGCATCTGCCTATCAGACTGAGGGGGGGTATCAGTCGCCATGTCATTCAGAGTTCAACTTCCAATACATATGTACTGCCTGGGCTGCCATAACAGAGCAGTGGCAAACGTTGTCTATCAGCTCTGTGTCATTACCTTCTGTGAAGTTAGGTAATTGAATTCGGTGTTAAGTTACCATTCAGAATTATACATTTTTAACATTTCAACATCTTTCCATGTTGTGCTGTTTGATGGGTTGTGTATTTTAGAATGCTTGAATGGTACCAACAATGCATGTTTTGTATTTTCCTGTGATGTCATTGTTATTAGAATTATTATTTTTGAAACTTGAAAAATCCTACATCTTTCTGGTCAGTGAATGTTGGCAAGTATGGGAGCCTGTGGAATATCCTGAAACCTAGAGGCCTAATCACTGGTTATGACATACTCTTTAAGGTAAGGCTCTGTCAGAAGGATCAGAAGAAATATGGAGAATGTACAAACCAGCCTATCCTCCTCACTCCATCTACGTTCAGACTTTAAAGGCATGTGTGACTGCCATGGCAACTGCTTGTGTTCAGCAAATTAAATGTGGGTTTGACTTGCGGGAATCATAAATAATGGCCTGACTAAGATGATCGTATGATGTGAAGCAAGACACGATATATAATTTGTATGCCATATAATATTGTGAATGTATTGGTGCATGATCACCAACCTGAGTGGCACAGACACTATCAGGATTAGCACATAACGCTATATGTAATTAAAGAAAATGGTATTTAAATCGCTTGTTGAAAGAAGAAAATACTACAATATTGTATTTTTAAAACGTAATAAGTGTGGGTAGAACAGGGATGGTGCCGCCGCAGGAATAACACGACCATGTCCAGAAGTCTCGCAGGCTGCCTCGGTACACTCAAGACAGCACAATGTGTCACCTCTCATGGCCATCTTTGTACGTTAGGGAAATAACATGCATAAAACGCACAGAATGGAATTGACTGCAGATGGATTCTCCATTGCACAGTTTTGATACACAAACCTAAAAGCAATGTCTGAGTAGGTCCATTTATAAAGTTCACGTAGCCCTAATAGCCCACCCATGCATTTGTCACTGATAATTGCATGTCTGCTAATTGGCAGGGCAACAAACAGCAATTGACGAACGATCACCAAATGGTCACCCACCCTGCTCGTACGGGGGAAGGCTGTGGTTCGGCTCAGAGGGGAGGACCTCAGCTGCCAGGACTTGGTAGGCAGTTAAGTCATGATCTTGCTGTGGTATTGCAGATCATGGTGCAGGACACAAGTTAAATGATGGTGTGTACCACAGTTTGATTACCCAAAGAAATCTGAATGTGCCACATTCCATGCCAGGCCTGTGGGGAGCATCCTGCACAGTTCGGTTCCCTGCATTCTGCTTTGTGTGTCTTTGCTTCTCCATTATAAATGATGGGCCACAGGTGACGGGAGGAAAAGGCACAATGGCGGGTATTGTGCTCATCATACGTGACACGGGACAGCTTGGGCTGTCTGCAAACTCTCCCAGGATTCTACAATGAAAACCAAATGAACTGTAACTGCTTGTATTAAAAATAGGGTGCGCGGGTTAAACAATCTTATATTCATTAAACTATAACAAAGTAAACAATCCCCTGCTGTGGTGGCAATTTGGCTTTAAAATGCAGATGGTAAAACAAAACATCGTTAACCTGAAATTAGCACCTTAAGATTTAGAACTTTCCCATTTAAGGGTCACTGAACATGAACTTGCCTCCGTGCCACATCTGTTATTAATCTTGCTGCCTGCTGGGCAACCCTGGCAGAGGACGAAAGCACAGCAGACTAAATGGGGGCATAGCCTGCCTGTCTGAGTCGGTACTGTAAGGAAGGCATGGTATCAAAGTAAGAGACACAAGTGACCACAGTTCAAGGGTGTTTTTTGAACTTTGTCAAGGGTGTGATATCTAAACCTAAATCTAAAGATGGGAGCAAGCTAGTCCCATTAAATAATAATAACGCAGTCCTAGTGGAGTATCATCAAAATAAAAGGGCCTATACAAAAAAAAGATTGCTAATCCTTAACGCTAATTTACAAATAGTGTGGGGAAGTGTTCACAAAATGAATGATAAGTCAGGATGTGCAGTTCGTTGGCCTCCCTTCCCCATGTTTTTGGCACGGGTCAAGGCGGTTCACTCGAGCATAGCACACTTTTGGGCTTCTTCTGCACGAGGACACAGTTCCATTACCAACATAAGGGCCCTCTGTGCCCAAGTCTTTTAAGGTATCAAACTCTCTTGATTCAGAGGGCCTGATGTACCAGAACAAAGAAAAGTTCCTTTACAAATATTCCAGTCTGGCGATTCACCCTGGATCCCCCCCTCAGCTGGGCTCAAATCCCTTTTCTACCACAATCTTTAGTTGGGATCCACCTTTTCTAGGCTCAGATCTTCTTCTCCAATACTTATAGAATATCTTTTTCTCAGGTGACTCACTGTTCACCCCGGTTCCCCCTCAGCCGGGCTCAGATCCCTTTTCCACAATTAGTCTTCCTCAGCCGGGCTCGAACCAATTAAAGTTTGTATTAGCTATCGAAGACTTTCGGATGTGCACAGGGTTTGGCTTGACCCGTTGCAGGACCACTTCCAATTTACAGTTCACACATTTTACCTACCTAACAGACACCTTCGAATGAGCACTCACATGGCGCCGGACCACTCTGTATATGGCATCTACCTTGGTTTCAAAACTTCAGTCACTCCTAGGATATTCAATTATATTCACGTCGCTCATTACATACGCCTTACATTCTATTCTTTGCAGATTTCTTCAAACAATGTTGCCACTTGCAACCTTGTTTCTAACACAGACCGGTCTGCTATCAGTCTCCGCGAATCACAAGTTGTGCTGACTTTACTGGCTCGGCTTTGTTGTAGGATCCAAGGTCAGTACCACAGCAGCAATAGCTACTCCGCGCCTTGACTATCGATGCGGGAGAGCCCCAGGTACCTTCAACACACAATGCATCTTTCTTCAGTTTTAATTCCAGTTTTATGCTTCTTATTCTCGAGGGCTCGTGAAAGTAGCAGGTTTCTGCCTCTGAAAAGACCAAGGGCAATTCCCTCCTTGCAACCCTTTCTGGTCTTGCCATCTTTCTTCTCGTGTTAAACCGCCATCTCGGGACTGCTGCTTCCTCGTGTTTTGCCTTGCTCAGAGTGTGCTTTTGTGCTCTGTCTTTTATCCGTGTGGGGAAGTTTGATAAAAGTCAGGTATGTGTAATTATCAGTAATTGCCTGACCCTTGTTTTGGGACATGTCGGGTATACGGCTGGGGTGTTAGTTCATTTACTTTCACAATGAGCTGTTCATGAAAAAGTGTTTGTGTTGGGAAAGGGGGAGGGTTGAGTTCCTAGGTATCCTATCTGGTGGGATGGGTAAAAGGTGTTACAAGGAAGGGGATACCGCGTCTCACCCTCTGGTGTCCCACTTCCACTCCCCGAGGACCCCTCATCCAGGTTATCCTCCTGCACTGGTCCACTTCCAGGAACTGGATCCAAAAGCGATGGCCGTGTCCTGGCTACCTGGATGACAGATCCCCGGGGGCTAGTGGGTGAAACACCTTCAGGTTTCTCACAGTACTATGGCCTTGGTAGCAACAGGATTGGAAAAGATGACCGCCAAGTGAGTAATGTCACGAGAGTGCCCCCAGCACAAGATAAAAAAAACGCCTTATTAATCTGTTTTGAACATAGCGATCCAGGCGGATTTAATTTATTTTCAAGTTGTGGTGTGAGTTGGAAGTTTGAGAATATATGTATTTTCAGTTTGTATATACGTTTGCATTACTTTGGTTTGGAACACTTGTCAATGAGCAATGATGGTGCTGATGGCTGCAGGTGTGCATGGGGCCAGCAGTGGGAAGGCGCTCACCAGTGTCATGCTCGTCTCGACTTGTGAGCACTGAGCAGTCACATTTGGTGGTGGGGTTATGTCGAGATCATGTTACACTGAGGAGGGGACTATTATAATACATGTGGTGTGTGTTCACGTGCCGAGGTCCTGGGGGACTTTGCTTGGGTAGTAGAGCTCTTCACAGGGGGGTTTTGCGATTTCTGAAGTCTTGAAGACAAAGTAAGACTATCACACCGGATTCTTATCAAATCCTAGTCATCAGTATTTTGCATGCAGAGGTGAGCCCACAAGGGTTTTCTGGATACATCAGTCGGTGCATTCGTTAAGATGCATTTGTGAGTTTTTGATTGTTATTCTACACTGTGCTATTAGGTCTCTGGCTCATTAGACGCTGGGGAGACTAGCATTCCCGGGGTATGCTGGCAGCAGTGCGGGCAAGATTTCTTTGTAGATCTACTTCCAACATTGAGCCGATTGGAAATGCTAGACTGCTGGCAGAGGAATCCCCGCCACGATAACATCCTTATTACCACTGATGGGAGTACTCATTTAGACAAATGCTCATGCACTTAAGCACTTTCATAGATGTAAAAGAAGCGTGCTTCAAACCAGGCACCATTTCGAGCTTTCCATGTGGCTCAGGAATGGATCTCGGTAGGTGAAGGAGACACGGGGGATGGATATTGGGGATGTCCTGGAGGGACTTGGAGTCAGGAGGACTTAGTCCACACAGTCAGTCCAGCTTGTGCGAAGCGCGGCGGATTTGGCCACAAGACGTATCGCTCTCCGTCTCCCTCCAACCATGTTGTCACAGTGACAGGCGGGAGACGAAGAGGGAGCGTCAAATGTTTTCGACTCGAAAACTTGGTTGAAGTCAGGCCTGGCAGGGAATGGACTGGAGGCTGCAGGCTGTGCTGCGTTTGCTCCAATGGACCAGCACAGTAGCTCTGTAGTCACCTGCAGTACAGGCTAGGTGGTGGGGGGGCACGTAGTTCTCTCTCGTCTACACTTCAGTAGTACGACTACTTACCATCCGGACAGAGTCGGGTCCACAAGCAAGGCCCACCAAGCATGTGGCTGATTGCTCTGCTGTTTGTTCTTCTCTGGCCAGGCCCCAGGCACCCAGGCTCCACTGACATGAGCAACAAACAGAGGTGAGGTGGCGCATGTGCGCCTGCACCCACTGTCATCATCATAATAATGATTTTCATTGGCTGACAAGCAGCCAATGAAAATTCCGGAAATTGTGTTACTATGCTACTGTACTCTGACACAGCGCTGTTTGCGCATGGTGGGGCCACAGGTCTATCGCCCCGCTAGCTTCTACTCACAAGTGCATTACGTAAACAACGGGAGCCAAGGAGCTCCATGCTGTATTACTGTAGGAAAACAGCGTGAAACGGGACACATACCCCTATGTTAACCCAGCCATAACGTGATGCTGCTGACGCAAGATATTTATTTGTTTGGTAAATATTGCAGCCATGCTGAGCGTGACAAAATTCATGCACAGACAAAAAAAAACACATGTTTTCTCTACACTCCCTGGGAGTCTGGGGGGAGGCACCCCCCCCACCCTAAAAAAGCAGCCACCACTGGTAGTGATCCTGCACCTCCTCTTTTGTTGAGATAGTACATGGCTACCATGTTGTCTGTCATTTTCAGGACATTCTTTCCCCATACAGAGGGCAGAAAGGCCTTCAGCACTAGTCTGATTGTCCTCAGCTCCAAAAGGTTGATGTCTAGTTTGGACTCCGATGGAGACCAACAACTGCTTACCGTCAGATCGTTGGCATGGGCTCCCCACTTCATGAGCGAGGCATCTGTAACTACTATTATCTCCGGTCATGGTTGCCAAAAAGGTTCCTCTTTCAGTATGTTGTTCTCACAGGTCCACCACAGGAGATCCTCTGCGACTCTGCTCAGAACTTGGATCAGATCTGACATCTTGCCCAAGAACTGGGACCAGTGTGTCCTGTGGGCCCATTGTAGGGATCTCATTCTCTGGTGAGCCTCTGACACCAGGAAAATGCAGGATGCCATGAGGCCGGAAGACGCTGGGCACTCTGGAATTTGGAGACAATCTGCAGGATGTGTTGAGCCCTCACCTCGGGTGGTGAGGCTTTTCCCAAGGATGCATCCAGGACAGCTCTGATGAACTGGAGTCTTTGAGATGGTATCATGTGGGACTTCTTGAAATTGAGGGATAAGTCCAGTCTGTGGAGAGAGTGGCAGGTTATGCTGAGATGTTCCAGGGCCTGTTCAGGGGAACATGCCATGATCAGCCAATCGTTGAGGGAGGGGTAGAAGTCAATCTCCCCCTCTCCCGAGACTCGCTGCCACCACCGCCATCAACTTGGTGAAAACACTTGGGACGGAGGTCAGCCCGAATGGCAGAACTAGAAACTGATAGTGAGACCCGCCAATGGTGAACCTCAGATACTTTGTGTGCTTTTGATGAATAGGCGCATGAAAGTTAGCATCCTGAAGTTCCAATGGCACCATCCAATCCTGAAGCTGGACGGCCTGAAGGATCTGAGAAAGGGTAACCATTTTGAATTTGTCCTTCTTGAGAAACTTGTTCAAGCATCTCAAGTCCAACATGGGTCTCAATCCTCCGTCCTTCTTGGGGATTAGGAAATAGGGAGAATAAAACTCTTTATTCCTCTCCGTCACACGTACTGGATCTCTCTAAGAGGCTCAAAATGTCCTGCAAAAGGAACAGATCTGGAACTTTGAACAAGTGGCTCACCGGTGGATGATCCTGAGGCCTTTATAGAAAGGAGAGGCAATAACCTTGGGCTACTGTTTCCAATGCCCACGCATCTGAAGCAATACCCCACAATGTTTGCAGATGCAGAGAGTCTGGCTCCCACAAGGTTCTTGTGGGTTAAGGCCTCAGAGAGGTTTTGAGGCGGCTGAAGCAGCAGCTGTTGGTAAAGTAGCCGTTGCTTGGGCGGACTTGGCACCCCTGCCTCATCCACAAGGGAATCTTCTTTGGCCCCTTTGACTAGCCAGTCCACTTGCTCTTACAAGTGAGGAGCAGAGGCGAAAGCACCTACCCCTCCAAGATGATCCCCTGGGGTGAGATGGCTGTGGCTGTCTGATAGCGGCACCAAGGGATTTAGCTGCCGCCTTCGAGGTCTGCAGCTTCTCTAGGCTTTTGCCAGCCTTGCTGCCAAACAGCTGAGTGCCGTCAAAGGGCATGTTGAAGAGTCTAGACTGCACGTCCGGTGCAAATCCAGACTTCCCCAGCCACGCAAACCTGTGCATCACAGTGCTCGCTGTCATGACTCCACTGATGCTGTCAGCGGAGTCCAGTCCTGATTGAAGAGACTCATGCATAGCCTCCTTTCCATCTCTTACAATATTCAGTAAGCCGTCTCTTTCAGCCCCTTTGGGAATATGCTCAGCCACCATGGCTATACAGTCCCACAGGGTGAATATAAATTTGACTAAAGTACAAGTGCTGTTTGCAGACTCAAGAGCCATGCGCTTGGCAGAAAACACTTTCCTAGCCCAAGCATGAAAGTGCTCATCATCCCCGTCTGGTGGAATGGTTGGATAAGCCGCTTGTTTAGAAGTAGAAGTTGCCGCCTGAACTACCAGGCTCTCTAGCATCAGATGCTTTGACAAATAATCAGGTTCGGCACTGGACAGTCTGTATTTCCTGGTGAGGTTTTTATTCACTGCTAGATTCAGGAGCCTCCGAGTTTGCCTTTTACCCTTTTTTGTAGGGCAATATGGAGCAAAGTACAGTATCCTTCTGAGGTCTAATATATCTGTCAGGTCATCTTGTTCAAATGGGGTGGGGGTCTGCCCCATCCTAAAATGTCTATTACCTTAGTCATAAACTGCCTATAAGAGGCCTCTGCGTGGTCTGTCGGGTCCGGTTTGCCAAATTCAAGTGATGTTTTAATGCCACTTGCAGATTGAAGATTTTCGTACAAGTGCTTTAACCTGGACTCCTCAGAGATAAAGGCCTCTGGGATGTTATGTGTACTAAATTGTAAACCAAAAGTAGGAGAATCTGGATCTAAAGGCTTGTGTTCTTCATAAATAGATGACAAATTTGAAAAAATGCTTTCTAGGTAAAGGTTTGTATGATTTTTCAACCTCCTTAGAGGGCAATGAAGACTTCATTGGAAAAGACATTTATGGCTTTGACGCCAATAACGTCTGAGATTTTGGCACCCGTGGCATTGATGGTTTCGACATCGATTGCGTTGACAGTTTAGAAGCAAATGGTGTTGATGTCATTGACTATTTTGGCATCATTTGAGCCCTCGAGGGGCTAGAATCCCCAACTCGATAGAGTCTTCGACGACTTTATGTCGAGTCGAGACCTCAATGGTTCTCATGGGGTTTCTGGTTTATGTCCTGGGCTCGAGGACAAGCAGGATTTTGCCTTGGCCCTTTCCTTGTCAGCTTTAACAGGTGGGACAGGAGCACGGCTTTTATCCTTCTCTTTCGAGGGGCTGGGCCTCCTTCTGGAAGATTTTTAACATTTCCTGTCTGAATGACTATCACTCAGCAGGAGTTGACGATTTGGTTGGGCATGTAATACTTCTTTCAGGAGATGAGTCGGATGAGGAGGTGGATGGTGATCTATGTCGCCTTTTCTTCATGTTCTTCAACGAAGATGAAGAGTGGTCAGATCCACTCCTGGACCAAGAGTGCATTTTGGATTTTTTTCCTTCGAGGAGAGTCGCCACTCGACTCATCAGACGACTGCTTTTTCGATGGAGTAGTCGAGGGGGATTAAGCAGGGAGCCTACCCACAGCTAATTTCCCTTTTTTCTCTTTCAAAGCCTTACCAGTCATAGAATTACAGGACGCACAGTCTGCCATTCAATGCTGTATGCCCAGGCACCACAGACACACTCAATGAGAATCCGTGAGAGACATTTTAGCACTGCTCTTGTGGCATTTTTTTAATCCACTCTACGGGGTCGACGGTGTCGAAGACGGGGCCATCCTTATTCAAATATGTCGCAGTTTTCACTGGAACTGATGCGTGTCATAATTTCTCGAACCGTCAGCTATCAGGGAACAACAGAACTAAAGCTAACAGGCACTGTGCGTGCTATATGTACCAGGGATCACGTTGACCTTGAGACGGAGGCCCTCGAGGTAAATTGGGTCGACCGCATCAACGCACAGCTCCCTCTACTGAAGCAGCTAAGCTGGAGAGGATATCTATCTAAAGATGAGGAATACGTAGGAGGACACAATCCATTTGAAGACATTGTTCATAGGAAAAGGTTGCAAGGACAATCAGACTACCATTCTAAGTCACCTAGGAAGTCCCTGAGGGAGTCTGAGAACAGGCCAGAGCAGGTCCTCCCTAGAACACGAATAGACCAGGTAGTAGGTGTACCCTGTGTAAGGCTTGGACACAATGGTGGCATTTACACCGTAATGCATCTTGTGTTCTTGCCTCCTTATCCTAGCAACTTGGCGCAATTTGCTATCAAGCATAGGATTCCTTTTGGCAGATCCATGGTGCTTTAACCTCTTGCTCCCAATCTCTTATTTGGATGCAAGTCCCAGGTTTGCAATACTTTACACGGCTTGGTTCACTCTCCTGCCTAGCCAGTGTTTTCTCATGGACGGTTTCTCTTTCTTTCATACGGATCTAGACATTCCTTCTCTCATATGGGTGAGGGTCCCAGACTTGCACTGATGTGTTGTATCTGCTTGGTTCACTCTCCTGCCAATTATACAAGTATTCCCAGGACCTCCAGCAACTCTAGGCGACTCTCCTTACATGTCTCTTTCCTTCTCGCAGGTATCAGCAGTTTCCGGGCAGCTGTGTCCCTTTGCGAGGCTCTGGTAACGTTCGGGTTGTCAGCAGGGTCTGCAGCCGCTCTGCAGTCTTCTGATGCCTCCCGGCTGTGCATTCTGTTCCTCCCGCACTTTGCCGGGGCCTGAGATGCCTACAGGATTCACTTGGTGGCAAACCGAGTAGTCCTCTCCTGGCGGACGACATCCAGGTTCTCCCTTTTCTCTCGGCACGGCTTCCCTTGCGAGACGTGTCTGATGCTTCCCTACATGGCTTCCGCTGTTCCTCGCCAGAGGACTGCTCTCTCCTTGGGTCTGTGCAAATCCAGCTGACTGTGAATCCCAGCTTTCCTGCTCAGCTGGGTGACGGTCTCTCTTTCCGCTGGGCTAGTCGCTCCTCCATGGGTCTGTCAGGGATCCCACTGCCTCTAGGTAAGCGTCCAGGTCTTCCCTTTTCTGGCTTCTCTGGACTGACTTCACTCCTACCACATGCTTGTCGCAGGGAGGGATTCTCTCATACTTTCTGAGTCTCTCTTCCCTTTTAGGACTTGGGGAAACACTAGACTGCTTAATGTGTTTCCTACCGGCAATCCTCATGCCTCCACACTTCTCCCTCGTCACAATACTGATCTTATGACTACCTTGTGAGTCACTGGGGTGGTTCTTCGTAACAATACTGGGAAAGGGATCTTCACTTAGGTAAGTCCAATTCTTCCTCCTCCCAGTACTTTGTAGGGGAGGGTAGTGACACGGATCTAAGGATACCGTCCCTATCCTCTCTACCCCTAACATCAATCAAAAGGTTTTCTCCTCTTTTCCCACTTTCTCAAGTCACATAGCACATCAAACTCTGCACTTGGATAAAATGGCTTCAATAACCAGTATATGTAATACTGGGACAAGGAGGCCCCATGAGGGTGCACAGATCGACCTGCAGCGTTCTAGTCGTTTGGCCTAGATTGAAACCGGGCCAGAAATAAAAAACAGACTGCAATGCAGAGAGATAAGAGATGTAGTAGCAGTGGCAGAGACAGTCCGTTTGACATGTCCCAACATCAGGGTCAGGCAGAGTCAAGGACTTAACCTTAATGACTTGCACCTGAATCCGGTTACTTTTCTCCACTGGAATAAAAGGCGAAGCCTGAGAGCACTAGGAGAGCAAGGCGAGAAGGGCAACTGAAGCGAGCAAGACCAGCAGAACGGAAGGGCAGGAAATCTCAGGAAGGCACCGCAACCATGGAAGCAGAGCAGACAGGACCAGGAGGCAAATGAAAGGCTGTGGTCCTACCAGCTGCGGGTGAAGGTTGCTGCAGAATCCCAAAGGGGCAACTCCCTGCTACTGCAGAAGGTCACGGCAGTACCTCCTTCATGTGCGGTGTGAGGACTTGAAAGGAGGCTAGCCGCGCTGTGCCAAAAGCCTTGACACAACTGAAGGTCTTGATACACTTTATCACCTGCCGCCGGTGAGTGAAATGGGAGACCGGCTTGTGTTGATAAATGAAAATGACATTAACGTTTGAAGTGCTTGTTGGGATCTTAAACGGGATATCATATCGTGCCTCCTTTATTGTATATATTGGCCTAAGCCCAGTCGCTCTGCGAAGAAAACCGCGTTGCAAAGTTCTGATCTTAGATCGACTTCGCCGCCATTTTAGGTCCATCCGCCATTTTGATTTCCATTCCAATGTAGTTCTGTGTTCTAAAATGGTGGACAGTGTTTCCCGCTTGTAACTGAGCCGTCCTGAACCTTGTACTAAAGTTAATGTATAAACTGTCCTTTGGCCGAATGTTTGGGCTGAGTAAAGAGACCTTGTCCCATGCCTGACTTGTAGACAGAGGATTGTCTGCACCAATAAGTGTGATCCGCGGACATACATCGACCACAACGTTAAACAAATACTGAACGTGGACACTAGCTGAACTGCATTGTAAAGGACATGTGTTAAGGCTTATTGTTAAATCCGAGAATACACTGTTGGCATTGTAACTTATTTGTATGTAAACTGAGGATGATCCATGTGCATATTGTCGGTCAAGCCAGAAGTGAACTTGGCACGAACTCTAGACCATGGATTATTAACCTGCAGAGGGGCTGGACATCATTATTGGAAATGTACAAAATGTACAACTGTTTAGACGTCCAGTACCTCTCACTTCTCACACTGAAAGGGCTGGTATTCGCTGTGATGTACTGAGGGCCAGATAGCTATCTGATTTTGTTTTCTTTGTAACTGTACAGTATTGAATAAAGATCTGTGAATCTTTATAAGCCCGTGTTTGGTATATTTCCTTTTGGGGTACTCAACCTCGATATTTCCTTTTGCTTTTATTGGGTTGTCAAGAAACCACGAGTGAAAGCCCTTTGTAGCAAGAATGAAGAATGCTGAGATTGTGTGTGTGAGAGAAGCCGTGAAAGAAAATAACCGAGAAAGGAGGTGAATAGTCAAAGTGGTCCTACAAGGGTAAAATCAAAGGTACAAGCCCCCCCTCATACAGTCAAAAGTCTTTGACAAAAAGAGAAAGGAAGTATAAAGCTAACCTAAGGAATTATTAGTCCTGTGAGGCTAATTAAGAACTGCAGATACCAGAATGCCTCAAGAGAGGAGGCCGGTATAAACCTTTGAAATGTATCCAGTATTGTGGGTTGCGCGTAGGATGGCAACCGTGAGAAAGAGAAGCCTCATAGTTGAAAGTAAACGCCCTTGCTACAATATAAAAGAGTGGCCCAGCGAGAAGCGTTTGCCTATTGGAAGTCTCTGCATTGAACTGGCAAGTACTTTGAAGTGAAAGCATGAAAGATTGCACAGTACCAAGTGTCATGCTAGCGGTTTGAAGGCTTGTGCCGGATCGAGGAAAGCCAGAACTGCCTACAAAGGAAGGTCTGAGCCCGATGGAGGGGGACCTGAGTGAACTGGTGAAAGTGAACCAAATATTTGTTTAAAAAGACATTAAGAGCTCCTGAATATTACAAGCTAGTAGAACTGGTAAAGTTAACTGAACTGTAATTTGAAGACTACAGTGAACCAGACGGAGGGATAAAGTGATTGAACAGTGGTGTAAAGACAAAGGTGAACCAAACAAAGGGGTATCACATATAAAAAAGCCAGGGAAGAGGGGAATCCCGCATGGTGAGAGTTTGGGAAAGTCTTGTGATGCCAAGCAAAAGACATTGATTCGAGGGATCCTGCCTTTTCTGAAGAGACTGCTTCCTGATGCCTATAGACTCAAGGGGTGCTCACAATCACGCCACTGTTCTGCCTTGTCCCGTGATGCAACGTGGGGAAGGGAGTGCATTAGTTCAGCAGTCCTGAACTACCAAAACCCTTTTGAACATTTCAGTTTGCGCTACACTCTTGTTATGCATATCATTGTCCCACACCCTTTTGTTATATAGAGTAAGGATTTGGCAATGAGTATAGGCCATTTTGTTTTGACACGACACCACTAGGACAGCATTTTCTTTACTTTGATGGTTTTAGCTTGCTCCCATCTTAGATTTAGGTTTAGATAAGGTGTTTTTCGCACCCATATACTATTCAATAAACACCCTTGGATTGTACTTCTTGTGTCTGTCGTACTTCTAATAGCCATGCCTTCCTTACATTACTCTGGTGCATCACATATGGTGTCAGAGTGGGATGCGGCCAAACATACAAATTTGGGAACCCACTGAAGTGACAAGATGGATCACGAGGTCCAGAATCCCAAGAATAAGAACACAGAGCAAGAATAGACTAATTCCCTTTTTTCCAGCAGCATGTCATATGATAAGGTCACAGAAAGGGATGAATCCCATAGACCACAACATTTTAAGGGGTGGCCTTCCATCTATTAACTCCCCCAGGCTAGCCCTCTGGTAAGAAAAACGGTAGAGGGAAATCATTTCAACTTGTTTTTCCCAAGAGTTTATTGGATTCCCGGATGTGATAAAATTCTCATCTCTTCAGAACTCCAGGTAAAAATCCCCACCCACGTGGTCATGTATATTATGCCACCAGAAAATGATCGAAAGAGAGGGAGTACATTGCTACCACGTTTCTCATCTCAAACGGGAATGAGGTTGTGTTTGTCCTCTTAAACTTTCTGGCAACCCTGAGGACCATTAAGAGAGGTGAAGGGATGAGATACCTGAAATATGAAAACGTATCAGAATTCTCACCTTGTCTAAACAAAAGGGGGAACTCAGATCCTCAAAAACCTCTTATACCGGAAAAATGGAAATTCCCTCAGAACAAGAGGACTTTCCCAATTCTAGCCTGAAGGGGAGGAAGCCTTGGGTACAATAAAATCTTTCCGATACGCTCAAAAGCCAAAAATACCACAGAGAACTTTTAAAGCTACAGAACCACCCTCCTTCCCAATAAACAACCAGGTGAACTCACAAGACACCGTAAATCCCAAGCTTGGGTATGATGTGGAGAAGATACCACCTGGCTACTCTCTCATTCTCTTAGATGAACCAGATTCCTCATGGGAAGATTTTGGATTTCCCCCAGGATGTCGCCTGGCAGACGGTGGTATAGGTTGGCCTTCATCAGATATGTCCACAGTGTCCAAGAGTGAACAGGTACAAGAGTCTGAATCCATAACCTCCTATGATGAAGAAGATCCTGATGCTCCTCTCAAGGCGACCCAAGAGGAGGAGGACTCTTGTGATGAAAGTCTTGAGATGGATCACCAATTCACAGAGGATCCCTTTGATGGCAATCCCGACTATCAGGAGGAAGACCCAGAGTACTATGTCAAGATTATCCAACTGTAAAATGAGCAGATTCCCTTCCCAGGTCGTTCCCCGACAGGCCTTGACATGCTATCAGCCAAGCCAGAATCATAATTCTGGTCAGGAAATAACATTACTTATAGAGTTCCTGGCACTATCAAGGGAAGACCCGTCTGGGCCCAATTAGACACTGGGTGTAAAAAGTCAGCTAGTCAGCTGGAATTGTTGGAGGAAGGCCGGAAAGAGAGAAGTTGGATGTCTGCGTTGGGACACCGAAAATACCCTGCAATTAAACTCCCCGTAACCATTTTGGGAAAAGAGACTTGGGTGACAGCCACTGTGATACCCAAACTACTGGTCCCACTAATCATCCAAAGTTAAACACGCCAGTTTGCACAGTGTATCTCACTAATAGCACAGATAGAAATTAGAAAAGGGATTCCAGAACTATATGAGCTACCCGTAGAGAAACCATTGTATGTAAAACCACTGAAGGGATGGTCATCTTTCTCAGTAGGAGAAGCCACCAAGTTAAGGGGAATGGTATGTGATGGATCCAGGGATACCGTCCCTATCCTCTCTACCCCTAACATCAATCACAAGGTTGTCTCCGCTTTACCCCACTTTCTCTTGTCACATATCATATCCACCTCTGCACTTGGATAAAATGACTTCTAAAACCAGCATACTGGGACGAGGATGCACAGATCGACCTGCAACGTTCTAGTTGTTTGAACATCAATGAAACCAGCCAGGAAATAAACAGACCACAATACAGAAAGAGAAGACATTGTAGTAGTTGTGGACGTGAAAGTAGTGGTAGAAGCAGCCGTGATGGCACTAGGCTGAAGAGAGAGAAAAGGAAGTGGAAACCTATAGAACCGAGAAGAGAGAAAGTGGGACTAAACAGTGTGAGAAACACAGCCATCGATCAGCTGGTTGGTCGGCTGATGCCTGAACGGGGCAGGGAAGAAACAGGAAACTGCATCGTGAATTGCGAGGAAGTATGAGCAATGACATTTCTTAACAAACCTGAGGAGAGCCACAAGAGAAATCCCAGAGCCGCCAGAAACCAGGATTTCTCTCGGTGGTGCCGCCTCCGGTTTGATAAACCATATACTGGACTCCAAATAAAGGAGTATGAGACAAGTTACGGTCCGGGAACCCTTGTCGCCAAAGGGGGGGGGCCCAAACTCACCCATTGCAGCAAGGGAATCCCGCAAAAGGTCAGGACTGCCGACCCAGAGCCGAGGGAAGGAGGGAAGCAAAGTTTCCCATAAGACATCTGCGGGTTGAAGAATCGGCTGCAAAGTTCACAGAGGAGCCCGCTAGGCATAAGGACTCTGCAGCGCTGAGACCAGGACCAGTGGGCTTTTAAAAGCCCCAGCAGTGCTACTAAAAAAAATCCCTGGGGTCATCGGATGACCTCCAACGGGGACAGTTTAAGACAAGGAGACTCGGCGAGCCAAGACTGAACCGCAGGACTCCTCTGGTAATCCAGCATTATAAAGTACCGGTTGGGAGAGGGAGAGGAAATGGTGAAGGGGCTTTGGCTGGTAATCATGCTGTAGTAGGAACGACTGACAGACAGTCATATAATCAACATGTAAACAGCTACCTATCTGACGTAAGTGCACACCGTTGGACTATAAGTCTGCTCTTCCTCATCCCAGTAGCCCTGAGGGCTTAGCTGTCCATATTAGGATGAGGTGTAAAAGAAACACCAGAAGGGTACAAAGGAGCAACCAAGCACATATCATTCTCCCTAATAGTAATGTTTTGGAAGCATTAGAGTGTGAGGGTCAGTTTAGGTTTGTGACACAGGACAGTGGATATTATTTTGGACACCCTGACAATGACCGGTCCACTAGTTAGTTTTGTTGAGGCAGGGAAACCCCTCATAGAATTAGGGCAAGTGAGGTGTTTTTCCCAATCCCTTAATTATTTAAATAAAAAGCATTGGTGAAACCACTATCTGCTGGCCGTCTCCTTACTCTGGCGAGTCACAGTAGGGCGACAAGGCATGAGCCTATTAGGGAAGGGGTTGCTCTTAGGGTTGTAGGAAGGGGGTCTAGGGACAGGTGATAAGCGGGGATACCGCGTTCTCTAGTAGGGCCATCCCTAATCCCCTAAGGGGCTTTCTCTCCCATGCAATCCTTCCCTGGTGCACACCCCCAGGGGGATTATTGTACTGTGGACGCACCGCCCTGGCCCCATGGGGAAGGTATACAAATGTCCCAAAGCAGCTTATCCATAATGCATTGCCTAGGGACCCCCGTTGTGGGCAATTGGATGCAATGTTTAGCCATCATTTAGCCATTTTTTGTTTTTTGCTTTTCCAAACAGATCCAATGATGATGGGCGTCCCCATGTTGCAAAGACCTGTTTGAGTGTACTGGTGTTAAGTTCCCTCTTGTGTTCAGTTGCAAGGAGCCTGCAAAAAAACTGTCCGGTAGACAGTTGTGTGCCCCATGTTGCACTTGGATGTAGATGCCTTTTCAGTTGCACCAGTGGCAAATGTTTTGTGGTAGCACCGACAGTGCGTTTCAGTGTGAGCAACCTTATTTGTTGATGTAAAATGTGGCTGTGGTGTTGTCTGTATCGAGGAGGATGAACTTCCTGGCTAGTATCTTTTGGAACGGGCAATGTGCCATTATGAATGCTAGTAGTAGTTGAGATGGACTTTATCTGAATACCATGGAAAGTATGATGCATGCGTCGTGTGTCAGCTTGAGTGAGTGAAATGCCATTGAAATGTTTGTAGTTTAATGCAGTGTTTATTTGCAGATGGACTTTATCTAAATATTAGGTGAAGTGCATGTGTTACCTTTAATTTAATTTTCTTTGAGGATTTTTAGGCTCACAAGAAATATGGACATTTAGAGTTTTGTATATGTGCAGAATTTAATGTTATAAGGTATAGAAATGCAATGTAAAATGTTATTATTGGTGTAATGTGAGATATATGAGAAGCCCTATTTGGTATAGGAAAGTGTGCACTACATGTTTCGTGTGTTGAGTGTGTGCACAGAGGTTATACGAATATTTCGGAAATTATGGACTACTGGTTTACCATGTTGAGTGTGTGCGCAAGGATGAAATATTACACTCCATGGATTGTGGTACTGTCTGTTCAAGTGTGGGTGAAATGCGAGGTATCATGAAAGGAAGTGCAGATCTATTGTGGTTAGAGAAGAAAATGAAAGGATGTTACCATATTAGCTCCTTACCGCCCTTTCATATCCTAACCCTGTAACAATAAAGAAGTTTACCTTTTGATATAAAAAAAATAAAAATAAATGATTGCTAGTAGTTCCGGTCAATATATGTAATGCCTTGTTTGTTGGTCCGACCACCTTTCCTGAGCAAGGAGGTGTTAGAAATATGCCCCAACCTGATAGAGGTGCGCCTGACGTGATTGTTATCTGTGTTACAAAACATTTTGCATTTAAGATATTCTCTATTGAACAAAACTGAAGTTTGTTTACCATATCTACAATACTACTTCTAAATCACCCCACTCTCCTGTCCTTTGAGACCATTTTTTCACCAGCCGCTGTTGAATTAAGTGCATTTTGAGTCAGGCATGGGGAGTGATAGAAATGAATGATGCCATCATGTCTAAAGGTTTCCTCACTTTTCTGACTTATCTGCTGACAGACTGCGTAACATGGAATTTGTGCTTGCAACACTTGTACTCTTTCTAGAGTCGGATAATCCATTTGAATCCCAAACTGTGGAGCAAGTTTACTGTCTCCTGTGTGTTGTGGAGACACTCTTCTGCGCTTTTACTTGTTATGAGCCATTCGTCTAGATGAGGGTAGACTGGAATTGCTTTGTGACACAGATGCGCTGTCACAACTGTAAGCATCTGGTGAATACACGCAGTGCTGACGCAATGCCAAAAGGAAATACCTTGAGTTGGAAATGTCTTTGATCTATTATAAAGCAGAGATGTTTCTGATGACCGGACAACATTGAAATATGCATGCATCTTTCATATCTAGTGTGGTCATGTAGTCTCCCTCTTTAGCAGAGGTATGACCTCCTGTAGAGTGAGAATTCTGAAATGTTGGGGTTTTACATATTTGTTTGCTGATGTTAGTTCCATAACCAGCATCTTGAAAATATGAGTACATTCCTGATTGTTCCTTATTCAGTGGAACAATTTCTATAGCTATGTTTAAGATGAGTACTTGGATCTCCTCCTGCAGCAGAAGGAACTAGTTACTCACCTGTAACTCTTGTTCATCAGCATGGATCTTGCATGGATTCATATCCTCATGAATATTCCCTGTCTCCAGGCTGGGAATCCATGGTAAAATTAAAGCAGTTTAGCTTTAATCTAAAAACTGCTTGTCGCTTCTGTAGCCTATCAGTGTCACTTTGGGTCATACAGCCGCAGCCAATGACACATGTCCTCCTAAACTCCACCCCTGGTGGCCATCTTCAGATTTGGTCATGCACGTTACGTGGCAGTATGAACAAAGAAGAGGCAGAGAGGAGAAGGAGGGAGGGTTTGCATGTGAATCCATGCAAGACCCATGCTGGAGAATAGGAGTTACAGGTAGGTAACTTGTTCCTTCGCCAGCACAGGGTCTTGCATGGATTCACATGCTCATGAATAGGATTACACAGCAGTACATATGCACAACCATGGGCGGTGGCAAGGCTCACAAAAGCAATACAATTACCCCTAGAACAGACTCACCTCAAACAAACAGGTTGTGCAGCACTTCTTGGACGATACGGGATATCTCCCTGGATTCCCTGTCGACGCAGTAGAATCGTTTGAAGGTGTGGGTAGACCTCCACGTAGCAACCCTGCAGATGTCAAGCAGAGGAACACCAGAGAGAAACGCTGTAGTTGCTGCGATGGCTCTGGTGGAATGGGATCTTGGCCAGCCCGAAAGCAGTCTGTTGACCAGACGATGGTAATGCATGATACAGCCAGAGAGCCACCTGGGGATGTATGCCCTAGACAGGGTCTTCCCATGTCCCACAGGTCCAAAATTGACAAAGAATTAAGAAGTCTTTTGAAAGTCCTTAGTGCGTGCAACATAGAACTTCAGGGCACACGCAATGTACAGCGAATGCAATGACCTTTCAGCCGGCAAAGGATTCCCAATAGAAAACTGGCCTGCAGTTCCCCGACCCGCCTGGCTGAGGTGATCGCCACTAGTAAAGCTGTCTTCCATGACAGAAACTTTAAAGAGGCTCGATGCATAGGTTCAAGGGCCCCAGCAGAAGGAATGTTCTGAAGAGGCCCTTGAGGAACTCCTTAACAAGCCTTGCAACCACAGGGAGAGCTTGCCTGGAGCCCAGGTGTACCAGGATATGGCGGCCAGGCTGACCTTGATAGATTTATGGGCAAAGAGCCTTGGCCAGTGAGAGCAAGTATGGGAGAAGCTGCAGCGCTGTCACGTGCAGCAGGGAAATATTCCATGGCCGGCACCACACTGTAAAGTACTGCCACTTGTAGCAAGGAAGCGCAGAGAGGCCCCTGACCTTTGCTAGAATATTCTTGGTTTCCAAAGTCAACAAGCTGTGTCCAAATTCTAGGGCTGCAGGAGTCAGTCCATGAAGGTCAGACGCTGGGTTGTGGTGCAGGATTAACCCACCTTTTCTGGAGAGGAGATCTGGAAGTGGAGGCAGTTTGATGGCTGGAACCACAGAATGATGGAGAAGGTCCGAGTACCAGATCTGCCTGGGCCACGCCAGTGCAATGAGGATCATCTTGCAGTGGCAACATATGAGTGTGTTGATCACTCCTGGCAACAGAATCGGCGGGAAAGCGTACAGAAAGAGGCCCTAATAAGGGAACGAGAAGGTGTCCCCCAGACTCCTTGGCTGAGGATACCTGATGGCAAACTTCTGACACTTCCCGTTGGCAGCTGACGCAAAGAGGTCAATTTGAGAGAGACCCCACTCGTTGAAGAGATGAGACAATTGCGCTTGCTGAAGCTCCCACTCGTTGCAGGACCACAGCTCCCTGCTGAGAGAGAGTGTGATGCTGCTCTGGATGCCTGCCAGGTGAAATGGGATGAGAAGCATACGCTGAGCAATGGGTCAATGCTACAGATTCTGTGCCCATGGACAGAGTGGGGGAGTGCATCCTGCCCTGCTTCCTGATGTAAACCATGGTAGTTGCACTGTCCATGAAGACCCGAGCCACCTTCCCATGGAGCTGAGGCTGAATGAAAAGATTTGAGGACCCAGAAGACTGCCTGCAGTTCCAGGACATTGATTTGCAACTCCTTCTCTTCTGGGAGCCAGAATCCTCTGGTGTGAGAATGTCCTGTGTGGGCCTCCCCAACCCTCTAGGGAGGCAACGGTCATGACTGTCACCTAATAAGCAGTGATTTGAAAGGGAGCTCCCTGCGCGAGATGTGTGCGACTGTCAACCTTTGCAGGGCGTGACGGAATGCCCGATTGAGGGCAATCTTGTCGGTCCAAGTGCCGGTGACTTGCTGCCATCTAGCACAGAAACTCCTGAAGGGGTCTCATCTGTAGCCGCAAAAGGGGAATAGATGGATGCAGGAGGACATCATCCCCAGCAGGAACTTGATGGGTGGACTGTTGCAATGGAAGCTGTCGATAGCCACTGGACCTTTCCCAGGATGCCCTTCACCCTCTCTTCCGAGGACGTCGCTAGGCAAGAGAGTGTGTTGAGGCAGGCACCCAGGAATAGTGCTTTCTGAGATGGCACTATGCAGGACTTCTGATAGTTTATTGAGAGTCCCAGAGATGTCAGGGTCTGGATGGACTCTGCGGTGCGCTGGATTGTTAGCATGTGGCAGCAGGTGTGGATGAGCCAAACGTCCAGACAAGGAATGACATGGATTCCTTTGGGGAGCAGATGCACTGCCACCGGGGCCAAGCATTTGGTGGACACTCTTAGGGCTGATTTGAGGCCAAAGAGCAGCGTCTTGAACTGGTAATGGCAACCTCGAACGAAAAAACGCAGGAACCTCCGCTGTCTGCAATGAATGGGCATGTGGAAGTAAGCATCCTCCAAGTCGAGGGTCACCAGGAAATCTCCTTCCTCCAGTTGGTCGAGCATGTGCTGCGACATGACCATCCTGACCTTGGGAATTGAGGAACTTGTTGAGGCTACCCAAGTGTAGAATGGGTCTCCACCCTCTTGACTTCTTCCTAACCAGAAAGTATCTGGAGTATACTCCAGAGCCCCGGAGGCGCTGAGGAACTGGTCCGATTACCCCTTTGTTTGACATGCCATGAACCTCCTTTAGCAGCTGTGTCACATGCAGCTATTGTTGCGGAGCAAGAGGAATGTGAGGGCATTGGTCTTTGAATTCCACATCGTGCCCCTGTTAAAGGACATCGAGCACCCATTTGTCTGTTGAGATCTTTTGCCACTGATTGACAAATTGTGATAAACGGCCTCCCACTGCAATGCAGAAGTGGGGGTTCTGGTCCTGGGCTGGTTCAGGCCTGCTTCAGCATCTACATCCTGGCTGGGAGGGCTGACAACGACGCTGGCCAACACTTCCATAAGCCTGGGAGCGTTCCCTATAAGCCTCCTGGGTGGTTGAATGGGAGGGCTGATGATAGATGGAGGTAAAACCTTTTGATGACCATGAGACTCTACCTTTAGAAGAGCGAAAGGACGGACTCCTCTGCTGGAGGGTGCTTAAAGAACACGCTGTCTCAGGGTCAGGCTTTATGGCCTGTAAAGCTTTGTTGACTGCTCTCCCAAAGAGGTTGTCGCCATCAAACGGCACATCGACCTTTGTCTGCACATCCATGTGGAAGTTGGTGGCTTTGAGCAAGCCCTGGTGGCAGAGGGCCACACCATTGACCATATGGTGAAAGCTGAAAATGTGATGTCGAGGGCGACTGTAATCGCGTGGTCAGAGGCCACTTTCCCTTCTTGGAAAAGATCCAGGGTCTCAGCTTTCTTATCATCCGGGAGGCAGTCGAGGATGGGCCCCAACTTGTGCCATAACTCCCTGTCGCACCTTGAGAGAATGGCAAGGGCGTTGGCAGCCTTCATAGTCATGGCTGCAGTTGTGATGATGCAGTTCCCCATTGCATCCAGCTTTTTATCCTCTTTTTCCGGAGGAACCATAGACGAGGAAGACGGGTTGGACGGCCTCTTCCTATCGGAGGCCAAGACCACTGAGTCTGGTGAGGGCTGGGACCTGAGGCCCTTAGGGGCCAGGTTTGGAACCCGGTACTTCTTTTCTAAGCTGTCCCTTTTCAACAAGTGGTACAAGGGGCCTTCATGACCAACAGGCCATCCTCCCAAATGTCATCCAACAGGGGAACTGAAACAAGTGTTTTCATGGAGGATTTACATTGTTCGAAAAAAGCAAACCTTTCATTTTCTTTTCCTCTTGCACTAGGTTAAAATAGGTTAAAAATCTTCACAGCCCTAGAGATCATGTTGTGGAAGGACCTGATCTCGTCTGGCAGAGAGGCACTGGGGGCGCATCGACGTCCGGAGGTTCCACATCGGCAGGAAAGTAATCATCCAAGTAATCCGTGCCTTGTGTACCTGTTGTGCCAGCATCAGTGTCTGCCTGAGCTATATCCTTCACCACAAGGGGCAGTGCAATTGGCAGTGGACGAGGGACAACAGGGGCCAGATGAGGCGGCTGAGCGCGAGAAGGCCTTGGAGGGAGCAGTGGGTAGTCGCTGCTGGATTTCAGTCACCACTGTGTGCAAGGTCGTCAAACTGTACGAAGACGTGTCCCTCAGCGCTGGACCAGGCACTGGAGCTGGGCCCAGAAGAGAAGGGCCTAAAAGGCTGTGAAGGCTGATGAGATGGTGCCCCTTGCTGAGGCATTGCCATAATGGGGTCAGGCTCCCATTGAGCACCCTCCTGGTCAGGCACCCATTGACCGCCCTCATGGTCAGAATAAAAACCTTCTGGCAGTTCCTCCTCTGAATTGGTGTAGTGTGCTGGTGACCTCCTGGGGGATGCCAGAGGGGCCAAGGTGAAAAGTGGCATGGCCTTTGTGGGTCTAGGCAGAACATCCTTGGCCAGAGGTATGTCTCTCACCAAATCCGTGCCTTTAGGGAATGAGGCGATGATTGGAGCCTGCGGAGCAGGAAAAGGTGCAGTCGATGACGGGACTGCCGTCGTAACTGCCGACGGTGGTCTAGGTGGCAAGGATACTCTGGGCGTGGTAACAGTCGTAGTGGCAAAGAGCGTCTTGGTGTATTCACAGCCATTGATGAAAGATCAGTCTTCGCAGACTAGGTCGACGACAAGGTACTCGTCAATGGGGTGGTCGCCGATGTGGCAACAGTCATGATGGAGGAGGTCATTTACGAGGCACGTGTCGACAATGGTATTGATGGAGCCACTGACTGGTACTTGCATGACTTGCCCTTCGACAATGGCGTTAGCGTTTTTCTTGCGGATGGAACCTGCCTGACGGTAGGCTAACAGTCGACAGAGCAAGTGATGGCGACCGCCCTCTCTCCGATCTGTACCGGCAGACGCGACGACGAAGGTGTTGGAGCGTGTGACGATTTAAACTTTTTTTTTTGGATCTTCCCCAGCGAAGCATCCTAAAAGGACCTCAACCTCTTTTTGTGAGAGGGAGCATGCTCTTTGGACCTGCCAGCCCTGCAAGAGGCATGACTACGCCCGGAGGCTGCGTCAGAGGCCTTGCCTTCCTCAATCCACGCCACTAACCTCGTATGGCAGTCATTCCGTGTCTTGGAGGAGAAGGAATGGCAAATCGAATATCCGTCCACATAGTGGTTGGGATGTAGGCAGTAGATGCACCTGAGGCGCCGGTCTTCGATGAAGATGTTCTTCAGGCCGCAGTTCTCACAGGCCCTGAACAGACTTTTCTTTGTGGTTTCCACCATGGTGTTGAAGCAAAGACCCATTCCTGGGCCTGTGATGACCACAAGTCAGAGATACGACGATGGACTAAGGATCTCCTACGGCAACAGGTCCCCGCCTGCAGTAGTCACAACGTGACCGAAGAAGATGAAGAATCAAGATGAATGTCCGCAAAAATAGGCAAAAAACAGCAAAAGTTGTCAGATTTCAAGGAGCGAAACACGAGGACTCCCAACATGAGAAACTTGCGGTAAAAATCCGAAGATGGCCATGAGGGGTGGAGCTTAGGAGGATGAGTGTCATTGGCTGGGGCAGTATAATCCAAAGTGACGCTGATAGGAGCGCCAAACAGTTTTTAGCTTTGAACTTAACTGCTTTCATTTTACCGAGAATTTCCAGCCGGACACCGGGGAATATTCATGAGCATGTGAATCCATGCAAGACTACATGCTGGAGAATTAGTTGTTCCTGAGGTAATCTTATAGTTCACGGTGGCTGATCACGTGACTTGGACAGCAACTTGATGTAGTACCCATCTCTGACAGCACTTAAAACCCATTTGTCTGAAGGTATCCCCTCCCAGGTGTGGCTGTTGGTGCCCCTCGGGAGGCTTGGCCTCTGCTGTGTGCCCTGCCTCTTTGTTGGTGATGGGCTCCAAATGTACCTGTTCCTTGTACAACTGAACCATGGTACCTTGTGTTTCCTGAAGGGTAGCCGATGTTAGTCGTCATATGGCTAAAAGGTTGGGCCAGAAAGGATTGCCTACCATCAAAAGTATCCCTTTGTGGAAAGGTTCTACCAGTTATTTGTCCTAGACGTTTAAGGGTTTCATGCTCCTTTAGCCTCATCCACAAATTTTCCAAATCAGCAAGTCTCCTCAAATAAACTCCTTAAGCAGGCTTGCCTGTGTTTCTATGTTTTTGTGTTTGAAGCCAGAGCGACTGAGCCATGTCTGCCTTTCAGTAATGGTAGCCACAATTGTCCCAGCTGCGCCTAATGAATGTTTAATAAAGGCATTAGCCAATTGTTTTTTCTATGGAATTATTTTAGCCATGGCCGATCTCAATGGCCAGAAACTTCTCTAGTGGGTTCTTCTCTCGTCCTACTTACAGGTCTCCATTATACCGTGCCATAAGCCTGTGTAGATATTCGCAGTCCATAGGCTGCCGAGGTGGACATCTTTCTTCCCAATTCATACATCTTTTACTCTCATCATCTGCAGGGTATTCGTTAATAGGGGAGTCCCTCCCATATTTATCTTGTGGTTGTAAGAACTAGTGAGCCTGCTTTTAAATGCTCTTTAACATAAAATGGATCTCTTGGGGCTGGCTTGTACTTTTTGTATTCTGGGATTTACAGGTTTCATCTGTACTGGATTAATAAGAGAATGGGTTACACCTAAGTAAAGGGATGGATTGGGAAACAGGCTTTTTCTTCTTGCAAGATCTCTATTAAATCAATTTCATCTTCAGATTCAGTATGTATATTAAACCTGGTTGCTGCCCTTTTAAGGGGGTCGGTGTATAGGCATTGATCCATGTTAGGAGATGAGGTTACAGGGGGCTCTACAATATCCGGGGAAGGTATTGTGTATTAATTTGGATCAATGTCATCATCCTCCTCTACTAGGACGTCCTCTTCTGTATAATTATCCTCTTCAATGTTATTCTTCTCCTCTACCATGGCTGCTCTAGTTCTAGATTTTTTTCCCTTTTTAGATGGTGTGACATGTGACATATACCAAGGTATTCCCTCCTTTTCTTTGTGGGGTGTTAATAAAAATCCATAACAGTCTTAATTTTCTACCCATAATTGTGGTAAAACATTCTTTAGACCACGGTTCTCTTGACGTTCACCCTTCAGTGAAGGGGTTGCTTTCCTGAGTGACTTGTCCCCCTCCACTTCCCCTTCCGACTACGAATAAGTGATGGCACCCTTTTCTTCATTGTAGCCAAAAGTGCTACTTTTCCCTTCTACTGACATTGATGAAGAGGTTTTAGATTGGATTTTCGATGTCAAAATCTCTCTATGTGTGGTTTTATCGGTGTCCGACTTCGAATGGTATTCTTGTGCTTTGGTTTTAGTTTCCAAAGAATACCTTGAATATTCAACTGTTGGCTTAGGCCATGTTGTTGAAGTCTGATGTTTGGATGTTTGCTCTGGGTGTGCATCGCCCAATTTAATTTTGGGCCTGTGTTTTTGTTGTACAGCTGTAGGGACGTCAGAGGTTGCCTCCACAGCATGAATTAACCTCTGCCCTACAGAGCTGGGGGCTGGCTACTAGAAAATGTTCAGCATTTCCTGCTTAGATTGAACTTCGGTGTTGCTTTTGAAGCCTATGCTAGTTTCAACAGCGTCAAGGTCTTCCATGGTAGAGGAAGACTTGGCTTAAGCCCTTTCTGCCTACAAGGCATAGGCTGCCCAACATCTAGGTCAACGCTCATGCATGTCTTCGGTTCAAAGAGCATTAAGGTTTTGTTGCGTTAAACCATCAGCTTAATGTCAATTCAACTGAAGTTTTTCCAACGAACTTCAAGGGGGGTCTGTTGCACTGATCTTATTCACCCTAACGGTCTTAAAACAACTCTGCCTGATGCCTCCAGACAAGGGAAAAGAGTGAGGAAGATCCTTTTGAAGTGAATGGATAGTAAAATAAAACACATACCATTATAGAAGATTGTTATATGAACTGTTGGTGTTCTAATATGTGCTGGGAACATCAAAAAGGCAAAAGGACAACAATGCATGCAAGGCACAGTTCACTTTTATTCTCACTGTGTCAAATCACAAACTATTATCTGTAATTCAATCGGCACACCTATTGCATGGCAATAATCTCACAGCACACATGCAATAATAGGACTATCGGTGCTAATGGCAAATTAGCGGTTGGCGAATCAGTGGAATCTGGTCCTTGCTTTGCTTTAAATTCAATTCACTGCCCAGGGACGGCGTTGGGGCCTTTTGTCATTTTCAGTTGAAAAGAGCCTCTAGCTTCAGGAGGTAGGGGGGCAGCAACTGCCCTGTGTTGCCAGTCAGCAGTCTTATAACACAGCAATATATTCCATTCTGTATTACTTTCGTTCTGGGGCTTAAAATGTGCGCTTTGAAGCGCTTGCCTTACAAGCTGCGTTTGCTGGAGACCTTCCAGCCATCACTTCCCCTGGGGTATACTTAAGTGTTATCACCTCATTGCATTTTAACATGGGTTCCTCCACATAGCTCACTGGCTAGAAAAGAAGAATGTATAGCTTTTCAGTGGGCATTTAGTGTTTCAGCTGCCTGCTGGCTGCTGCCCCGTGATAATCGGTGACTATTAACCTCTGGCTGTATTTCTTTGTCCCCATAATAATGTATGCACCCCAGGGATGACTCAGACTGTTTTCCGCTCTAAGCAAGGGGGAGGTGGGGGACCATCACGTTGAAATGGGCCCCCACACATCTTCAGCTAGGACTGGTCACTGACATAAGGAAAAAGTAAAGGTGGGCAAATGGGGTTTGCTGCGCTAGAATCCTCAAGTTTCTTAGTTACATCCACATTTAAACTATTGATTACAACATAGCCATTCAAGTAAGCGGATGCTAGAAACCAGCACGTGATTTCATTCAGTACGGCTTATAACACTAACACACACACACCCCGCCACCCCAACTCCCAGGCAGACTCCAACTTACAATATAGCAGATGCTCCTGAAACCCATACTGAGAGATCAGACTTATAATCGGTGTGGGCCTGTAGAGAAAAAGAAGTCACATGAACTTGCTGGGAACATTTAAATGTAAATAAACATAGCAAAATACATGTTTTGGTGGAAAACAATTGTAACGCCGAGGGCTACATAGAGCATTAAAAAGCACAATCAAATATAGTCCATCAAACTCACATTGCGAAATACATGTTTTGGGGGGAAACAATTGTTACACTGAGGATTACATTAAGCATTAAAAAGGTCCTATACAAACTGGCACAGTCTATGAACTATACGCTCTAAGTGGGGTGGGGACCTCCAGGTACAATTCACTGACTTTCAATGGAGGGCGCATTGCTCACTGTCGAAGGGGGTGTCATTGAACTCGAAGTTCAGACTCATACACTTCAAGGTTTTGAATAGACTATATTAACCACCGTCAAGGCTGAACCTGTTTCGGACCGATAGGGTCAATGTATGCATAGTGATGAAAATGCTCACTTGCTACATGTGTTATGGTCCTGCCTGAAACTGCTTAACTATTGGGATGCTGGTAAAACCACCTTGTCTGGAGCGTTGGGGAGGCAGCTGGACCCATCAGCATGTGACCTTATACCCGGCTACGCTGGCCGAATTGGTGTAACCCAGCGCAGATTCCTGAACTTGGGTTTATTGCTGGCTAAGAGGACTATCCTAATGAGATGGACACAAACAACCTCCCACGAGGGAGATGTGGTGGAGGGACGTTGTCTGGGCAAACGACACTGAGGAACTGTATATTACCTTACTGCCGAGCATCAACATACCCAAGGACATATGGTCTGACTTCCAGGCATACCTAGCCGGGGTGACCATCACCATGATGTGAATTGTGAGCATCCCCAATTGCAAAGCTCCATGTTTGTATGAGTGTACCCTACACGATTGTATTAAGGGTGGTCATGCTTCTCTACTTAATATGCGTTAATGTTGACAACATATTCCAAGTGTAATAAATAGGGTTGTTTTTAAAAGCATTAAAAAGCTCAATCAAATTCAGTCCCTCAAACTCATCCCATCAGAAATGAACATGCTATTTGAAAACGTTTCTTGCTTCTTGGAACTTGGGCTGTATTGACAGGTACAACTTCTACTGTAGAAGCCTTCTGTTGCGAGCAGCCCGAGAGTTGCGCGCCCCTCACCCCAGCCACCCTGCATGCCCCATGCAGCCACCAGCATGAATGCCTTCCTAACCCTGAGGCGAGGACATTAATGACCGTTTCCAAATAAAGCAATGCAAAATATAACTGGCCTTTCCTGTTTGTGAAGTCGCAATGCTTCCCTTCAGGTGGTAGTAATCAACTCAAAACCCCACTCCAGCGAACAGAAACGTTGTGGCAAGAACATAGGTGCGTATTATTTCAAAATGCAGGGTTGAAGGTACCCATCCGAATAAATCAACCCTGGTGGTAACATTGCTGCACTGGCCCTCTTTTAACCTTGTTCAGGCAGGTCAGACCCACCAGGTTCGGCCCACTCTGGCAGGTAATATCTCTTCAGCGGTACACAGTGACAATATCACCACAATGGTAGGTGCACAGGGACTAAAGTCTACTTTTTATGTGCGACAGAGTCAGTGCATGGCACAGAGGGGGACCCAGGAAAGTTGGCCTTCAAGGGACTAATAGTCGTGCGCTACCTGGACGCATCACAGGATGGGAGTCAGGACAACCCGGTTCCCGGAGCTGGCCCCATCCCCCACCCAAGGACATAGCACCTAAAAGGACTAGACTAAAGTGATACATCTTCCCTTTTCCCACAGATCTGTTCCACTCTTCAATTCAAGTTCAGTGGTAGGGAAAACTATCAAAACTAATTTCGTAAGAGGTCGTATCAAGATACTTGGACAAAGCACGAGGGTACAGCCCATTGTCGAACCTGACTAGGAGAGATTTAGTCTACGGATGGGGACCCTCATAGAGCCTCCTCACCAAGACACAGTGCTGCTGAAGAAGGAGATGTAGGCAATATCAGAAGTAACAATATTTCAAGAGCTGAATAAGATCTTTAGTTAATTTTATGAAGAGTCTCATCCAGAGTTCAATAAAGTCCATACTGTAACTGCTAGGGCGGCTGGCCCCACCAAGACCCCCATCTTAATCACTTCATCAAAAGTTTAGATTGCAATTTGTTCTAAAAAACATGTGACGCCCGGGGCCCAGACAAAATACTGGTCAACGTACTCAAAAATGAAATTGTAGTTTGGGGCCCATCCTATGGAAATTAATCAATCTCTTAGTAAAATCAGCAACATGTTCTATTTGATTTTACCGAAGATTTTGTATTCAGGGTATTTTTTACCAAAACATTTTTATCAAAAAAAATACTGATTCATTTTTATTTGGGGGGCTCACCCCAAAAGTCTCCCGTTCCCTGTGTTTTTAACCCCCCCAAACTCCTCCCCACCTGATTTAACCCCTTACCCCCTAAATATATTTAAAAACAATTTGGTATTTTTTCGGTAAAAATGATTCGGTAAAAAATACTTGTAATAAAAAATCCTCTGTTAAATCACTGGATACCTCGGCCACAGTTTCAATTTCTCAGACAAGGGTTGAATTTGTATTTAAAAAAGGCAACAGAAAGGAGGTCACAAACTATAGACCTATTTCCCTGCTGGACATTGAGGGAAAAGCTATGCAAAAGTCTTGTTGGAACGCCTACTAACTTTGGATCGACACAAATAATGCGATTGACCATCGGCAGGCGGGCTTCTGACTCTACTGAAGTGCATAGTCTTAAGACAAGTCAACCTTTACATTTTTTACATGGATCTAAAAGCTGCTTTTGACGGTGTCCCGCATCTGGCCCTATGGCAGAGACTGGTGGTTATAGGCATCTCTTTATCCTTAGTCAAAGCCATTGCATCCCTGACCTTGTTTTGCTTATTTGACAACCCTCTGTTCGATTTATTTGATTCCACTAAAGTGGATGCTTGTGTATTAGGGTCTGATATATTGCCACTACTTTTATTCGCGGATGACGCGCTTTTCATTTCCAGCAATGTAATTTGTTTAGCAAGTTTTGCCAGGAGAATGGCCTAGGAATCAGCATGACAAAGACAGAAACCATGGCATTCCATATTCCTTATAAAGCACTGCCTAAACCAACAATCGAGATAGAAGATACGATTTGTGAACAGGTGACAGAGTAGGACTATCTGGGCCTAACGTTCACCAGTAATTGCCCATGGACAAGGCATATAGTAAAATCAGAAGCTACCCTGGAGAAATCATCTGGTGCAATTACCAAATTTGCAATCAGCCATGGGAATGGTGCACTGAGACCAGTGCTACAATTGTATCGAGCCAAGGCAAGAGCATCCGCCTTGTATGGCTCCGAACTATGGGGCTTTGGTGAAACTGGTAAAATAACCACAAGAGAGAACATGTTTCTGAACAAAAAATGTATCTTCATCTAAATCTATACTGAATACGTCTTTAAAACTCGAGCTGGACTGGTTCAATATTAAACATGACCTATTAGGTCTATACTAATGTGGGTAAGAATCTGATCCTCCATTGGTTTAACAAAAATTCGTGAGGGGCTAATGGGTGTTCTGCCACTGTCGTGGTGCAAGCACATTAAAGTCATCCTGAAAAAACCGAACATGAATGTTCTAGGACTTCATCCCTTTAGAACTGATAAAGGACACAAGGTATCTGTGAAAACATACTATAAGCAATTGATTGTGGATCAGGTGCAGGCATCTTACCAAGTTACTGAAAAATGACTGGTCTGTAAATTATGCTTTAGGGTTTGAAACATGCCTAGACATTATTAAACCGTAATTCACCAGACCACCATTTGTATGATTTAGGTTGGGCACCCTCGTTTAGGTAATCTAAAGAATCACTGGAAAACCAGTTCCAGTGCTTCATACCCCCATTGTAAGGACAGCGTTGAATCCCTCTACCATTTCATATTTGTTTGCCCTCTCTATATAAGACGCCTACCCGATCCCATCAATGAAATCATTTGGGGTCAGGTGACATAATGATGCTCAGACCCTATGTAAAGCAATGCATGATGATAATATTTTAGCAGGAGATAGCTACTCAATGCATTGTGGCGGGTTGTATTTTTTGGGCTCGGTTTCTTTTTCAACACTTGCAATTTTAAAGAAAACCTATTTTAAAATGAATAGGTTTTAAACTTTTTTAATAAACTATGTGTGGTGTACTTTATGTGTGTGCTTTTATGGAATTTGCTGAATAAAGCTTATCGATTGATTGAAAAGGGAACCTGAAAAAAAGCCAGGATGTGCCATGGAATACCATGTGCCAGAAAGGACACTCGTGTAGCAGACCAGAGAGCTGGCAGAGCTGCCAACCAACTATGCGGTATACCCTTCTACTCTACACGATCCTCTATATGATCACTCACCACAGTAGAAAACAAAAAAACAAAGATCTTCAGCCCACAGGACGCCAGGAAAGTTGCAGAGAAACTGCAGGTAGTCGGAGCAGAGCCTGATTCAGAAAGCTGTACTTCAGAATGATCAAAAGATGGCTCGAAAAGCTTGGACACTTGAACGTCAGCCGACACTCAATAGATGGCGCTAATAGTAGGATTAACCAACCGGGCCTACCCAGTCATTCGAAACAAACAAGTGAAGACTGTGGTGCAATATGCATAGCGTTACTGTTGTTGTTGTTGAGTACTTAGCATTCATGTGGATCTGTGCATTTCTCTGTACTTGGAGGCTTTTTAGAGACAGACAATGATGTTACTATGCTCTTGCAGAGCTTGGGGTCATAATTCTGCAGTTATTACAGATTACTGAGAATGCTGATGTGAGGATTTGAACAAACAAGCAGTTGGAAAGACAAGGCAGTATAGGGGTCACTGTTGCTATTGACCAGCGCTTGAGAAAAAGTCCAAAGGTGTATAGTCATGGGTCAAGGGGTCACTGGGCCGAGCACTGTACCTGCGTTTTAGGACTATGGATCGCTGTGCAGCTCATTAACAGATAACGCACTGCTCCACACCTTGTATAGATTTCAGGTGAAGATTGGTAACACACTGCAGCAGTCTGCCAATGTGATCCTGCCCCACCCCTCTCGCAGGCATGAATCCCAAGCATGCCCATGGAAAAAAGTGTACAAAAAAAAGTAGTGCCACTATGTTCCCATCCGTCATCCACAGCCCTACCGCCCGCCCCAATCCCCACAACCACATGCCCACCAGCATTCTCCTTCCCTCAATACAAACCCCATAGCAGAGACCTGGCTTTCTCCCAACACTGTGCTTTACAACGGTACTATCAAGACTGAATGAAACACAGTGAAAGAAAAAGCATCTTAAACGACTACCGTTACTTTCATTCATTGTGCCTCACAGCATGCAGGTTTATGCATCCTGCCCTTTCTAATCACCCACCATTCGCACCTCTTGAGGGACATGCCAAGGACTATGGACACCCATGACCAACCATTACCTGGTTGCACTGGTGTCCCTGCAGCAATTTCACGTAATTCGTGCTTAAATGCAAAAGACAAACGCTGATCACTGTGGGGGGAAGAGCTATGCGATGGCTTCGGAATGAGCTGTATCATGTCCCAAAAAGACTATTAAAATAAACGAAAACAAGTGCCTGCAAGATAGCTCAGTAACATGTAATACTAGAGCGTTCCAAGCAGGGCCCAGATTCGAATCCCTGTAATTGGGAATAAGAAAAGCAAAAGTGCTCTGGGGCTGCCGTCCACGAACGGTGATCTAGTGATAAAAAGCTAAGGGAATGACCGCGGATTTTGCCAAAATGTAGAGGAAAGTCATTCCCTTTAGCTCCCACCCAATTCGACACCTCTTGGAATGCCCAATCCTTTTCCTTTGAGAATGGCTACCAAGCTGGCCCAAACACTGGACATTTAAGGTGTCAACTTTGACACCATTCTCTGCTACAGTATCATGTGAACATAGCAACAGCAAACATATTAAGTTTCACAAGGAAAAACGGGAAGAGTTTGTGTTGCAGTGCTCTACTTCTGCCACAGGAGGGAGCATCTGCATAATGTTTCAAAATCCGGGGAATGCACTAGCTATCAGAAAGGTCCCTGCAGTTATTTTTGTAAACCTGAGTGAACGGATGTGAAACCGCGATCTCAATAGAAATCCAGGTTTAGTTTTCTACCTCCCTGATTCAGGTGAGCCTGAGGGAAAGTGGGCAGATTGGAAGGAGGGATTTCATCCACATGTATTCACTGTTAACGGCGTGCCCTCTGGGGCAGAATGCAAAACATCTGTTGCACCATTTCTTGGGATCTGAAGGGAGGAAGGTTTTGACGAAGCTACCCGAACTTAGAGATGATGGCATTCAGGGTGGTTACGCTGAAAGTCTTACTATAAAACGTGCGTGAGTAAGCTGAATATACCCTACAATCCCTGCGGCGAACGTGGCGTTGAAATGTTATTGGTCTGGCGTACAGGATCAGGAGGAAGAAGAAACAGTATAACAATTTGTCACAGCTCTGCATGGCCTCGTGGCTTCCTGGGACTTTAAAACCGATCAATGCAAAAACAAATCGTATTAAAGAAAACATTTGGCTAAAATAAATTCCACTCTGGATGAAGTGCTTGCCTTAGCAAAGAGGCGTAAACACTCCATGAAGGGTGTAGATTGCATTGTAAACGACAGGAACACGAATGAAGCAGGATTCAGTGAAGTTTAGACAAGTTGAAAGGTGCAAAGGTCACAACCTCTATGAAGGGTGTAGAGAGTAAGGCACAATAGTAGTGCCCAAGTGCAATGCTGCCACCAGGGGAGGCCACAGAGGAAGAAGAAATAAAGTGCTACTGGTGCAACAGCACCACACGTTTGATCTACTTCAGGAGCTCCATGGGTTTTAAAACTCTGTACACAAAGGGTAAGTGTCAAGTACACTTGCACAATGTTCCAAGAATTGTGGAAGGTCCAGGAGCAAGTCAGAGGTAATGGACAGTACTGCCAAATCCGCACCAGGAATGAAGTTTGCACCAGGATGCTGCATTTTCATAAGCGAAGTACAAGGAAGGCACAAAAGTATAAAGCCATAAGCCGACGACTGTTGTGTTAATTATGAGGTTGTCCCGTTTTTGGACAACCTCATAGGGGACATAGAGGAAGATTAAACCATTGAAATCAAAGTTTGCTGTGAGAAGCAATAGTATGAGTGCCCTCTTGCAAAGTCTGACATCTGTAGTAATGCTTATGGTGAAACGCCTATTGAGATCATAGGTTTATCCCAAGCAGAAATTACCATCAAGGGTGGGAGGATACCAAGATATACGTTTTTTGTAAAGGGGGAAATCTCCTGGGTTGGGATGAGCAGAGAGAGTTGGGTATTATTTTGGATTCAAATGACCCTACTTAAGTGTTGTTGGTGGAGCATGTGAAGGTGATGGACAGATGTGCGATCAATGTAAGGATATCTCAAGAGGTGTCCTGCAAGTGCTCCAAGGGGTCCATGAGAATTGAAAAGTGTCTGCCACTACATTACTAAAGTAAGCAGTGCACCTCTGGCGCTCAGGCCAGAGGTTCTGAAGAAGCTGGAAAAACTCCAGGAGGAGTGTGTGTTTGAATGAGTGGAAAATGCTGAGTAGGTGTCTCCTATTGCAGCTGCTCGTAAAGCCAATGGGAATCTGCGTTTCTGTGTGGACTTTAGAGCTCCAAATTGGCAGGCTGTGGAGGGGAGGTTTCCCTTGTCTAACAATTCTAAGTTGCTACACGCCCCATTAAAGGCAAAGTTCTTTGTCATTAAGTTCACCTCAGCATATCAACAGGTGAAACTGCGCCTTCGGTCCATGGATTTGACATGCTTTATAACGCCCTTTAAGCTATTCCAGCATAAATGGATGTCATGGCGCTGAGCCGCAAAAGGAACATCGAGAGCCTGAGATTTCACCATGGCCTGGGTGCCGCATCCACACAAAGGGAATGAGCTCCTGCCTCCCGGCTGGTGCCTTCCTTTCCTGTTCCTTCACTTTTCTGTCATGCTCAGCGTGCCATGACGGGTCATCTAACGACACGTAGGAGCCACTGTGTTGTGGCTCAGCAGGGGCCAGAGTCTGCAGTGACCTACGTGATTGGGAGAAGGAGGTGCATGCTTGGTTCAGCCTGTAGGGTGAAAGGGCCACAGAAACTAAAGACGCACTTCAGTCCTATTCATACAGAAGTTCCAGAATATTTATGTGAGCAGGAGATAACACAAGGAAACCAGTCTCAAAAAGAAAGGGCAGTGCCTCACAAGGAATCAGTTGCACCTAAAGTTCCATTACACTTGTCTGTACTTTCTCAATTTTTTACAATTTCTCCTTGCTTCACACAAATGTATAACTCCACTCCAAGATGGCCACCCCATTATACATGTGTCACTCCTTATTCATCACGGTGGGTGGGGGCTCCCCAAGAGGAAGTACAGGGTGCAGAGTTTCCTGTTTCTATGATATTTAAGGAGACAGAACCTTAGTCTGGCGCGTCTAAATTGAGCTTCACTGTAATTCTTACATTACTTTTTTTCCCCCATTGTTCTGACTGCAGAGATTTTTTGTCCATGGGACTATCATTCTCCTGCAAGGTTTTCCTTTGCCTTAAACATATTCGGTTCCTTTCTCTATTCCTTAAGCCTAGACTTTGGTCTGGTCTTGGGGAGCAGAGCTTGGATCCTTATTCGTCTGAACTCTGGCAGCAGCTGCCCAGATTGAATATTGTGAAGAGGATGAGGAAGTAACGGGAGAATCCGGACAACTGCTAACTGGAAGATCTACAGTAAGAGGACCGGTAAAATTTGCAATTCAAAAAGGATGCCATTGGGACTTGTGTCTGCAGCCAGTGTTTTCCAGAAAATCATGTTGCATCTATTTGGTGAGGACCTGGTGGTTGTTAGTTACCAAGATGAGATGCTTGTGTTTGTTGAAAGGGAGCAGGAGCACGATGAGAGATTGTGGAGTGTGCTGCTTAAGTTAAAGGATGCATTTTTGAGACTTAAGTTGGAAAAATACAAATTTAGAACCGCCACTGAATAACTTTGCATGTTCACACCAGGAATGGTATTCGCCCCAAAGATGATCTGTTGCAGGTCATTAAACAACTACAGAGCCTGTAATACAGACAAGAATTAATTACCATTATTAAGTTCTTGGAAACGACTATACATTTGTTGTGCACTTTGCAGACAAATCATACACATTAGGCATCTTTTGAAAACAATCTGACTTTTGAATGGACTAAGAAGTGTTAGAAGGAGTTTATCAAAACACAAAGGCAGGTCATGGGGCTCTTGTGTAGACTAGGTTTGAAGTGCAAAACCATTTTGTACACACATGCCAGTAACTCAGGCCTAAGGTATGTCTTCTGCTAAATTCAAGACGGCGAAGAGAAAACAGTTGCGTTTATCACAAGGGTTGAAGTATTCTGAAAAGAAAAAGAAGGCCTTAGGGTGTTACTGGTAAAGCAGATGGTTGGAGATTTTTGATACGGGTGGAGCACAAGTCGTTGAAGGGGGTCTTTGCCAGCATGGGGCTAGATTGCAAGCCCCGCAGGGTGGTTATATGGGTCCCACGCATTCATGTCCTAAATATGGAGGTCAAATTTGTGGCTGACGTCTTTCCTGTGAACGTGGCAAATGGGAGGCAGGAAGAAAAGTCTGAGGATAATAAAGGTGAACAGGTTGCGGATTACTGGAAGCTTGGGAAGAGAATAGAAGAGTGATGCACTGAACTCTTTGGTTGTCCAGTGTGCACACGCTGTTTAGAGATTGCCAGAGGCAACAGATGTAAGGCTGAAAGACTACTGCCAATGGTGAAATCTGAGTAGCTTGTAGAAGGAGGCATGGCACCTGGTGGATCTGCAGTGGTTCCACCTGAGGAATTTATGACCAGCTGGTTGGGATGGCACAGGGATAATCTGAAGACCAATGGCCGTATGTGCCACAACCTTTGTTGGACAGGGATGGACAGTGATGTGGAACACGTGGTGAAGTTTTGCCAAGCTTGCAGAAATACTAACCAGACTGTCCAGGTGATAATAGCGCCTAGGGGATTTAACACATTCCCAAAGAGGGCCTGGTATGAGGTGGCATTTGATTTTGTGGGGCCAATTAACGGTGGGGGCTGCATTTATGTGCTCAGACCCATTGATGTTTTTCCTAAGTGGCCAGAGGGCCAAGTCACTAGCGAGGCCACCACTCCAATTGTAATATGGTTTGCTGGAGAGAGGGATTTCATTGCAAGCTTATCCCGGATAATGGGGTACACATGACTGCACCATCCACAGTCTAGGATTCAACTGCACTCTCTGGAAAGTGTGAAGATGGCTATTGGACCAGGGCGTGACTGGGCTTATGATGTCCAACATAGAATAGTCATGTACTGTCTTGCACTCTATGGCCTGACCTGTCTCTCTTTTTGAGATTCTCAAAAAGAGAAAACCAAACACCAGAGTTTATCCTGAATTGATGAGGCATTCAACATTGTTGTAGTGGGATGAAGAAAGTGTGGGGAGGATAAGGCGAGGGAGACACTGGGTGACTAAGTTGGCTCAAAATGCTAAATGTATATGTAGGGAAAACAGAGTGTCCAGCGGGACATAGTCAAAGTAAGGATTTCTCACCATGTACCGAAGGGAAAATCCCAATTTTCCAATCCTCTCTAGATGGATGGGTTGTTTCAGCATTCAATCGTATCAGGGAATGGAAGGATTTAGAATAAGTCCCAAGAAGTAAAATCTATGTAGGAAGCCGACTGTTTATTTTCTTCCATAAAGAAGGGGTGCTGAACAATTTGCTATATTGTTACTGTTCGTACTGTTGTTGTTGCCAAAAACATTTCTCTCATTTAGAACTTTGAACTTCTCCTCTGTCGATGGAGGCTCCTTGGTGACGGGCACTGGTGTCACTATGCTCTCAGAGAGCTTGGTGACAGCACCCTGCTGTTGCAATTGAGTCCTGAGAAGGCGGCTGATGTGACAGTTTGAACAGAAGGAGGGCTGGTTGGAGAGAGCAGGTGCTCTGGAAGTCAGAGTTGCTGTTAATCTGAGCTTATATTGAACAATAAAGCCAATGACCTCTCCTCAAACGCCGATTTCTCCTGTGGCTCTACCAAACATTAACATTATGCAGGGCCTTGGGAAAGAGGCCCTGGAAGAGAGAGAAGCATTGGTAGCAGTCAACTAAGAAACAGGGGGTCAGCAGGGCAGTGAAAAACCAGCCAAAATGTACAATGACTGGGACCAAGAGAGGACCAGATGTGAACGAGCTTAACATCTGACAAGAATGAGGAACCGGGAAAGGCTTATTATCATTCGAGAGGCTAGAGAGCCCTAGAACATAAAGGCCTCCGACTGCAACCAACTGAGATGGGCATTATAACCCTGAAAGAGTGAACTGGATACCATATCCCTGGAGGAGGAGCTGTCCACTATATTCCTGAAGAGTGGGTGATGTACCTCTGGAGGCTGGGTTACCTACTGTATCCTTTATCCCTGAAAACAGAAGGAAGTGAACCAGGCACTATAACCTTGGATGGATTATAAATAGTGAGATGGATGCTAAATCCCTGAAACTGTGATTTGAGGCCAGGAAACAAGCTGGGCTCTACATTGCTGCCATTTTATTGAAGCAAAAAAGCATGCTGGGCACTAAAGGCCCAAAACTGTGTTCAGAGCTGCAATTCAGGGGCAGGCTCCTTATTAGAGAAGAGAAACCTGACATACTATATTTTGTTAGATGGGAACACCCTGTTTATTTGTAGATAAATCCATAGTTCCTATAGGTGTTTATCCCATTCCCATCCAGATGGATCTATCTGATCACTGCACTGCCGAAAATGCTGAATCCGAAAATTCTGAATTCCATTATGGCGGCACGCAGTGATCACATAGTTCCTTGTCAGCGTGTCTGCAATTTTCGAATTCTTCTTTTTGATCCCGCTGATGCACCAAATGCGCGATCAGCAAGATATCTGCTACCCCCCTCAAGATATGTGCTACCCCCTTTCCCCTCCAACCTTTACCTTGCTACTTCTTTGTTAGCTTCCTTCATCGGCTCCGCTCACATTTCCTCTTCCCTTCCGGCGTGTTTTAACTCCCACGAGAGTCCTTTTTTCCCCTTACTTTTCATTTCTGTATTGACACCCACGCATCCCCTCTGCACCCGTTCGCAGTGATTAGATGCCAATCAAGGAGGCGGGGGCACCCCTGCAACCCGCCTTGCACAGTCTTGGATCGTCAACATTTTTATCACTGCACTTTTCACAGTAAACAAACGTTTGCCGTATTAGATTCAGTATTATTGTACGATGCCATCCGTACTATAAATGGTCACATTTTAAGTTTTGGCACTTTTGTGGTGTTTGCATCACCTAACAGCCAAAATAATGCAGTGAGTGAACACAGATTTGTCGAGGAATAGAGGGCTTTGGGTTAACAAAACCTCCACAAATCACTGCAAGCCAACATACAGTGTAACAGGGAGAGAGAGAGAGAGCAGGGATGTTAACCCCTCTCCTGGTGCGCCATTGAGGAGCAAGAGAGAATCATTTTATCTCAAATCTTCAGTTGCTTATCTGCTCCACAGCCTCACTGACTGACAATAGAGAACTGGGTGGGGGACACATAGGAACTTGATCTGCTTTTGGTCCATTTGAACAGTCATAGGATGTTATATGAAAGTGATTGGAGTCCCTGCTTTGACGACTTAATTAATTTTAAGACAGAAATAACAGTGAGGAACAAAAGACCATCGCTTAAACATATGGATACTGGGGGTGGGGCAGAATTAAAATGACTAAAGATGGCTGTGTTCTTGTTTGTTGAATGTTTCTGATCAGGAGTACTGTACCTGAGAACGACATGTGTCCATGTTGCCCTTGGTCTATTTATTGCTCAAAACAGCCTTTTTGTTCAAAATATGCAGGTTCTGCCCCCAAAATATCTCCTATATAGGGCCAATACAACAGTGGAAGTCATTTTTAGTTTTTTCACTGGGTATCTCGTCATTAAACACGCATCGAAGCAATGCTCACTTTGCATGGTTTAGAAACTTTCCACTTTTTCCACACCAATTTCTGGAATCTCATATGCTTGATTTGGGTGACTATTAGCTTTTGCCCTCAATTTCCGGTGAATCAGAGCGGTTGTCATATTTTAAAAAGTGGTCTTTGGAATCCAGGGTTCGAAGTTGCTGGTTAGCTTGAAAGCATTGACTCATTTAGCCAAGTGGTGCCATAAAAGCATGCCTATGTTATATTAACTATATGTTTGGGAATGTGCATAAAAGGAGCATTAAGACGTATCCAGAAGACATTTAATGTATGATGGGGCTTATATATATTAATAAACAAAAACACTTTGCATGATGGGGCTTATATATATTAATAAACAAAAACACTTTGCATCTCATATGGAAGTTACATTTTTTATCACTATGTGTTAGCATCTTGTTCCCCAGAGGTAGCTTATACTTTGTGGATCATGTTTGATACCTAGGAGCTACTTTTAGCTGCTGTGTATCTTTAGATAAAATCTTTATTTTGATAGTGTGGATTCAATGTTGTCAGGAAGGGGATGCATGTAAGCATTACAACGTAAAGATGAGAGGGAGTGTCGTCGACGTACTCAACAGGTGATGGCTACTGTATCTGACATATGTTCAATATAGATTTATTAGTCTATCTTGATATGAATGACTCAAAGCACATTCATAACATTCCCAAGATCCACTAGTAGCCTTGGTATCTCGGTTCTGGAATGGCATTGTCCACTGGGCCATGATCTGTTGGCAGGTCTTTGAGGATCAAGTCAGCATTCTTTCCTTTGTCTGGAGCTTCTCTGATGTCTACATTGTTAGTTTCCTCCTAATGGACTAATACATGAATGGCAGTTCATGAGTGTGCTAGTTTCTAGGTGTTTCTGTAGATGTTGGGTAACATCCAATTGAAGTGCTTGGCAAATAAACAGACTGATATGAGATGATAGTTGAACAGACCCTTTTATCTAGACTTTGTTGGAGTGAGGTACTTAATCTCCTTTACATAGTGATACACTCTTCGAGGTGTTGATTAAGGGATGCAGGGCTGTCAAGTGTATTTTGAAGGATTGCGGACTGCCAGAGGGGTTAATCTTTTCATGAAATTGGTGGTTTGGCCAAATTCTACATAGAAATTGGTGTGAGTCCGTTAAATCGCGTGAGATGTTGTAGATCAATGGCAGAGAGAGTCATTTGTATAATGGCTCTATTCGCCTCAGTTTGGAGCGGAATGACAAACATTTTCCTAACACAGGTTGTCTCTATCAATAAAGAATCCTTGGACTCGAAAAGAAGAATGTAGCAAAGTTTCTTTGGAGTTATAGCAATGTCTTACTGAATTGAAGACGCTGGCACAGTTCCAACTTGAAAATGGTATTTACTTCTCAAATAAGTGTTATGATGGTGCTTAGGTTGTTCATGTAAATTACTTGCTAGGATACCCATGTAGATAGTTATCAGAGCATTCCACTTTGATGCACCTGCAGTTCTTGGGTGGAATGTTTATAGGTTTAGTGATGTTAGTGAGGCTGTGTAGAATGTTTTGGCTCAAAAAAGGTTCTTGAGCAGTTGTTGTCTCAGCCCGGAGGAAGGACGTGCTTGGGGTCTGTGACTACTTTACTTCAAATAAACTTGCATTACTATACAAGTCTGGGGACATCATTCTTTTATTTGCGACGAGGACACAAGATCAGACACCGGTACAGGATTAAGTTATTTAGCCGCTCCCCATCGGTTGTAACAGCGGCCAATGAAGGAACAAAAGAAACTGCTTCCCCTGCTTGGAGTACCCAGCGACCAACCCGGGAGCAAGTGAAGCCGCTCCGCCAATCCTGGCGTTTGCAGCGGCCAACGTGTCTCGGTAGGAGTCAGCGAACAATATTATGCAAAGGAAATCGAGCGGCATCGTGACCACACTGCCGCTCTGCCAAGCCTGGCGTTTGCAGCAGCCAGCGTGTCTGAGTAGGAGACAACAAACAATATTGTGCCAAGGAAAGTGAGTCGAATCGTGACCGCACACCGACAAAGCAATGGACACGTCATCCCAGTGACAAAACTCTGCATGACACACAGTAAGGTAAACAAACTTACCTTAAGTTGCAGTGCATGCAAAGGAACCACATGCTGGAAATAATTCTCCGGAGAACGACGGTACAGGAAAAAGCGGTAGGAGCTGCGCATGCGCACTACGCTGCCAGACTCAGTCCAAGCGGACATGACGAGTCTGCGCATGCATGCGAAAGAAGGAAGCGATCACGTACTCGTGTTACATAGCAAAAGGAAAGAGAGGTGTGCAATTTTCTACTTGAGTTAGTGGAACGAGTAGTGGAGCAACTTTGGAGCTAATAAAGCACATTAAGTGCAAAGTATTCACATTAACCAAGCATTGCAAGCCAGGAAATAAGTTAGTGTAAAGAAGGCACATTAGGGGAAACCAAAACACTGACTGATCTAGCTTTGCAAGTTTGCAAAACCCAATTGCAAATCGGTAAACTGCAGTCCAAATGAATCAAACACTCTAGAAATAGATACCAATAATCCTCCAAGGCAAAAGGGACACAAAAGAGAGAAAAGCACATTGAGCATTGTTCCTACCACTCAAACCGACATAGGTTTGACAGGAGCATGGCGCTAACTGGCCTGCCAGGTCCATCTCTGTTCATGGCATTTCCAGGCCCTCCGAAGGTGAAATAGCCCCAGTGGAAGAAGGGTTTCTTACACTACATTAAGGCTGCTTGTGGCAACTCGTTCTCAATGGACAGGAAAGTCTCCTTACTTATGCATTTTTTAGGCTACGAAGGTCAAAGGGTTTATGATACGTTGCGGCCCTTCCAGATGAAGGTGAAAGAGATAGTATGTCGGAATTGGATATTGCATTAAAAGGAACTAGATCTTAAGTTTAATCCAAAAACGAGCACAATATTAGAAAGATACAATTTTGGTACTAGAGTCCAAGAACAAGGGGAAAGCGTGGAAGAGTTTGTCACAGCTTTGAGACATTTAGCTCTTTCCTGCAAATTCAAGGAGTCTTTTGATGAGCACATCAGAGACCAATTTATGATTCATTGCAGCAGCAATAAAATAAGAGAGGAACTATGGTTGAGGGATGAACCATCATTGGAGGATGTATTGAATATCGCCAAGAGAGTGGAACATTCCATGGCCTATGTAGCAAAGAGCCGAGGAGGACAGCAATGAAGTAAAGGTCGAAGTGCTTAATGTGGTCGAAGCCAAACCAAGGAAAAAGGGAAAGGATAAACCCAATGTGAAAGAAAGAACGGATACTGAAGCCAGTAAATGGAAAGGGGACAAGAGAGAGGAGAAAGAATTTTTGTGTTATAGGTGTGCTATTAATACACATTATGCTGCTTCTATGTCATGTCCCGGAAGGAGAGCCACATGCAACAAGTGTAAGAGGCAAGGTCACTTCGCCAATTGTTGAAAAACTATCAGACAAACCACTAAAGGAAGGTCATAGTAGTCAATGATGATGATGGAAATGTAAGTTCAGAAGAGGATGAAAATTGTTATGTTGAAAACATTACTGTGTAACTGTATGTTGTGCGATATGGGAGATACTGAATGTGAACATCCCCATGCCGATGCAAGATTGAATGGAAGAAGTGTTAAGATGATGGCAGATTCCAGATCTGAAATATCTTTAATGTCTTGAAAGGACTTTGAGGAAGAAATGCAAGGGAATATAAATAAATCTACTTGTGCCAGATATAAATCCGAACGGATACAATCAAGACAGGATAGAGTTATTAGGATAATTTGAGGCTGAATTTGAATTAAAGGGGAGACATGCCACTAGAAAAGTTTACATCACCAAAAATGGGATGACGCTGTTTGGTTGGAGGGACCAGAAGAAACTAATGGTGAGATTAGATCCCAATCAAAGTGATCAAGTGTTACAGATTAACACATCAACTTATGATAGGCATGAAAGGGTCTCCAGAAAAGGTATAGGCAAAGTAAAAGGGATGCAACATAAAATTGTGCTAAAAAAAAAGGTGTGTGTGCCTGTGTGTGCAAAATTAAGTCCTGTGCCCTTAACTTTAAGGGAGGATGTGAAGAGAGAGTTACAAAAATTGTTGAACATGGGAATAATTGAGAGAGCGTGGGCGGACATCCCGTTAGTTATTGTGAAGAAACCATTAGGGGATCTGCCTATGTGTGAATTTGCGGAAATTAAATAGGTCAGTACTTGTGGATAGATATCCATTGCCCAATATGGGTCAGATGCTTGCCATGGTGGGTCAGGGTAGGTGTTTTTCAAGGCTAGATATGGCGTCAGTCTATCATCAGGTAGAGCTAGAGAAGGATTGTAGAAAATTGATGGCTTTCATCACGCATGAAGGTGTCTTCCAGTTCAGGAGAATGCCATTTGGCCTGGTATCTGCTTCCTCAGTTTTCCAAAGGATAATGATGCATTGTTCCGTGATGAAGAGGAAAGGTGATCTGTTATGTTCCGATCCTGTTGGCGTGGTTGCAGTAATGAAAGGTGCCGTAAGAGGGAGTGGAGGGCAGGTGTGGAATAAAAATAGAATTGCCATTGTGAGGAGAGGTTGTGTGTGATAAGAGAGGGAGATATGCTATGATGTTACTTAAGATGTTCATGTAAAGAGTTGCTAGGACACCCACGTAGATGGGGTACGACGTCCTTTCATCACAGGATTTTTTTTGCTGTTTTTTTTACCGCGATTTGCATGCCGAAAAAACCCATTGAATTTTGGGGGCTGGGGGGTAGAAACATATTTTGGGTGTGGTTGTTGGGGAATATATAAAAAAAATGGGGGATGGGGATTTTTGGGGTGGGGGGCCCAAAAATAAAACAAAAAAATGCAATGAGTTTTTTCGTAAATAAATCCACGGTAAAAAAAACACGAAAAAAACATCCCACGGTGAAATGACATGGAACCGTAGATGGTTATCAGAGTATTCCACTCTGTGATGCACCTGTAGTTCTTGGGTGGAATGTTTATAGGCTTAGTGATGTTAGTGATGCTGTGTAGAATGTTTTGGCTCAAAACAGGTTCTTGAGCAGTTGTTGTTGTCCCAGCCTGTAGGAAGGACATGCTTGGGGTCTGTGGGGTCTTACTCCGTTTTCCAAACGATAATGGATAAATTGTTCCATAAAATCGAAGGTGTTTTCTGTTTCCAAGATGACATCTTAGCATCTGGGGATAGTATAAAGGTATATGATGAAACGTTAGAAAAAGTACTAGAAATTCTTGGAGATGGAGGGATTACGTTGAGAAAGGACAAATGTGTTTTTTGTGTTGATAAGGTGGAATATTTAGGCCATAAAATTTCAGCCCAAGGAATAAGACCCAAAATTGCCATGGTGAATGCAATAAAAGATGTGATTGAGCCAATGTCAAAAGGAGAATTACGTCCTTTTATAGAAATGTTGGAGTTTTATCAAAAATCTATAAAGAATTATTCTGAAAGAGTTACAGAAATGAGGAGATTGCTGAGAAAAGGTGAAGAGTTCATTTGGAGTGAAAAGTGTAGTGAAGAATTAAAAGAAATTAATCTGGCGGCGCCATTAAAGAAATTTGATACAAGGTAAAGGAGTATTATCACTGTTGATGCCAGTGGAATAGGGTTAGGTGCCGTTTTGTCTCAGATGAATGCCAAAGGAGAGGAGGAAATTATTATGCATGCGTCCAGGGCATTAAGAGGGGCTGAATTGAGATATTCGGTACTGGAAAAGGAAGCGTTGGGTTGTTTTTGGGCCATCAAAATGTTTATTTTGTATGGGGAACTGATTTTATAATCAAAACAGATCATAGACCTTTAAAGGCGATTTTTGAACGGAAAGGTTTAGATAAGGTATCCACATTTACAATGCCATAAGTTTGAAATGTGCGTGGTGACAGGAAAAGATAATGTGTTGGCTGATTGTTTATCGAGATTGACTAGAAGAGAGGAAGAGACATCAAGATAATGCCATGGAGGTAGTTTTTGCCATGTATGATGGTATTATTGATAAGGAGGAGTGGGTAATGGCTGTGAATAATGACAATGTTCTTTCCAAGATAAAGTTGTATATTGAGAGTGGATGGCCCAGCAAGGGTGAGGATTCTCAAGGGGAGAGACCATTTTGAGAAGGTCGCGATGAACTCAGTTTGGAAGGTGGAGTTGTGTTTCGTTGGGGACGGGCCGTGGTGCCTGAAAACATTAGAGCATACATCATAGATATTGCTTATAAAGGACATATTGGTATCAGCAAGAACAAAGCAGTGTTGCAGTATGATTATTGATGGCCAGTTTTAGAGAGGTTGAGAAGAAATTGCAGGATTGTACTGGATGTGTAGAGAGTTGCAAAGGTGTCACGACGAAGGAGCAGCCCATGATGATAAATGATGTCCCATGCAAGGTGTGGGATGAAGTAGCCATAGATATTTTTGGGTCCAGTCGAAATGGGGCTTGGGTAAGGTAGATTGGTGATTGTTTTGCTGGATAGGTTTTCCAGGTGGTGTGAGTGTAAGGTATTTAGAGAAGTAAGTGGTGCAAGTATTGTCACATTTCTGCATGACATTTTTGCAAGAGACGGCTTTCCGAGTTGCATACTTACGGATAACGCCTTACAATTTACGAGTGGTTGTTTTAAGGAGTATGTGCAAAGTTGTGGGATAGTGCATAAGAGAGCAGCGTTATACCATCCTGAATGTAACAGACTAGTGAAAAGGATGAACTTTGGAATGTACTGTTTATCAATATCACAAGAAACCTTCTGCTCATCATTTTTTTAAAGGTTCAGGTTTTGCTAGGCTGCATATGTTGGCTAGACCCAGTCCCTAGACACAGGTGAGGGAGTGTGACTAGGGTCCTACTCTCTACGCCCCCGAGCACTACATCACAGAGATACTGGCAGTATCTAGCCCCATGGTCACCTCGTCAAACACCCAAAGGTTCAGACAGGGTCCATGTTCCCTGAAAACACAAGCCCAATCTCCGGAAGTAAGCCCTGATGATTGAGGGCCATGTGCAGTTGGCCCACCAAGAAGCTCAAAGACAGATGCAGAGCGCCCAGGATAGAGGAACTTTACCATGGCATCCCTGAGATCAGTGAATAGTAAACAGCCAGCAAGGAGTGTACGAGCACAAAGGACAGCAAACACTACCAAATTCCAGGAAACCTGAGGGCCCCAAGGCCAAGCTTAAGGTTTTAAGAACCCTGCAGGAGGAGAAGGCCCAGGGGAGCTTGGATGCCTGCTCAAGCTGATAGCCATAACCCGTGGGTTCCATACACGTTATTCCCATTCTGCCGCAAAATGAAGTTTTAAGTATTGAGAAGGACAAGAGGAAGACCCAAGATCCTGCAAGAAATCCGTAACCATAGTAGAACAAAAAAACAGAAACTTTATTATTTAACAATTCCACACACCGTTTTGTGTAGTTCGTTCCATGCTAGGAATACCCGGTTTACTTATATATAAGAAAATGGATCAAAGTCTCTTAACAACTTTGATTAGCAAACTAGCTTAACAAACATAAGTGGAACAATACAATGATCTCTCCAAACAGAGAATTCTATCCATTACTCCAGATGAAAACACACACATTATCATCTGCACAATTTCTGGAAAATTAAAAACTGTATATATTAGGAAGTGGTTTGTGAAAAGTATTCTTCATAGTAGGTACATAAACTTCCAAAACTTTGGAACTCACCGTTCAACTCTCAGACTATAGGAAAATCAAATTCAATTAATGAAAATGTTTGAAACCTAAAGATTTTGCAAAGAATCTGTGTCTATTTATCGTTTTACTATTCATTGAAGTATTTCCCTTTAGCCAGCAGGCATATGGGTGCAATGTGAGAACAATGCAAAAAGTGTTCCTCCAATCAAACATTTGCAATATTGGAAATAACCAGAAATGTGAACTAGAAGAGCATCAACACTTGCCTAGTGATTGCACTGAAAAGTCCACGGATGCGTGCTTGATGCCGAGCCACAAATGCCTCCGTGAAAATCACTCCTCGATTGTTTTGGTCTATTTGCCCATGGATAATTCTACCAATTCGCAGAGTAAATACCTGTAAAGATCAAAGAATTAATCCATGGTGATTGCAAATATTGCAGAAATAAAGCTTTTACGAACAGATTACATTCATACATTTACATGGAAAAATTATGAATAACTGAACAAGAGCACAATAGATTTTCTCAGACAACGTAGCAGAGCCGCCAGTCCACTACAGCTTTATAATATAACGTTAGTTTTGGTACTCAGACATTAATTTCGAAATTGCTGTACTTTTGCTTGGAACCAGAACGTTTTGACTAAGCAGTTCTCTAAATGAGTGAGGGCTGAACAACGGTGACGTCATCAGTTGCCCTTATACTTTCTGATGGACCTGAAGACCCTGACTGGTAACCACTGGCCCATCCCCTTCTCAAGGGCAGGGCGTGTCTCTGAAGAGATGGACACAGAAAGTAAAAGTTGCTTACCGTAGGGATTATGACACTCATGTTCCACTGTTTCCCTTCCTCCATACTCTTATAACTACCCGTCCGCAGGTGACAGGACCAGAGCCATTTCTTCAATAGAAAATTCTTTATTAATTTTAGCGCAAAGTAGCACAGAGTGGGTACACTTGCACATGGCAGCCACCATCCCAGCCTTGTCCCACCAGTCGCTTCCAATACACTCAGGCCGTAGCTGAAGGATGTATGTTTTAGAAGGTGGGAGGGCCTATGGAGAAAAGGTTACTACGGACTAGGAGTAACAGTCAATATAGTGAGTAACTTTGCAACTGTGAGATTCTCCTCTACAAAATGAATCGAAACACAATATCTGTAGATTTATTAGAATTCTACAAATTAAAAATTAAGTCAGATTTCACTGCATAAATTCATGCCATGTGTCTCTGTGCTCATAAGGGTCGTGGGAACACAGAAATCGAACAAATATGATTGTGAACTCAAAATTGTCCAAAGTGCAGCATATACCTTCTCACGTGTTCAGAATGTGATCAACCTATTAACATTAAGGGTTGTATTGCCTGGGAGCGTCAGCCTGATAAGCAAACCAATGGGATGATTAAAATCAAACCAATAAAAACGTGCAATGTCACGATGACAAGTGTAGGAATATTTTCCTTAATATAAGCCGAAATGCACAAGGAATAAAAAGAGCAATAATTTTGAATACCTGTTCGGATAGATGAGTGCTATTATTGGAAAATATCTGCGGATGAAAGGGGCATTATTCATGAGGAAGTTTGAAGCAGAAGTACCTGAGGCAGACCTAGTTTCTAAGAAAAGGGAGAGAGAGAGACTCAACAGCAGGGTTTGAAAATTAGGGGAGCTAGGAGCTATTTAGCTACTGTGTGTTGTCTAGAAGAGCACGAGTAGCTTTATACCAACATCTACCAGGAGCTACTTTTGGCTCCCAGGCAAACTGATGTCGAACAAACGCACCTAAGTAAATTTAACTGTGTTTGGGACAATCTATAAATAACATTAGGACACATGTATAAAAGATTTAAAGCAAATCGGGTAATGAATAATGGACACAATTATATGTTTGCATCTTATGTGGTAGTTAGATTTGTGGAACGCTATGTACTACCGCCTCGTTCCCCAGTAGTAGCTTCTGGTCACTGACTAATGCTGAATACCCAGCAGCTATTTCTAGCTCCTGCTTATCCAATCATAATTGTGTTCCCTGAGAAGGCGCTTTGCAGACTGAGACATTATTTGAAAACTGAGGGTCCATGTAGGTTATGCGCCTCAAAGAATTATTCAAAATTTAGTATGAAAATTCCCCAATGTAATTAGATAAAGGCCCACTAGATGTAGGTCACATTTGGGAAATGAAAGGGTTGTGTAACAAAGCACAGCAGCAAATGTATGAACATGTTATGAAAACCAAGAGAAAACAACGAAATGTCCTACCTTCCCACATTCCCACAGGTGTCCCAACCAAAACGGTACCTCACATGTGAGGTGCACCAACCTGGGCGCAAAGGGAAAAGGCTAAACCACTGGTAACCCAAAGTGTTTCAGAACAGCAGATTTTGCGGGAATTTGCTCTTGTGGACAGCCTACAGATTTGAGCCTGGGGTGTCGCAGCCACCAAGAAAAACAGGGAACCCCATGCATTTCTGAAAATAAGACACCTGTGGGATTCCACAGAGGTCTGACTTGCGCAAGTCGCCCCAGAATTTATTACCCATAAGCCCTGGCAAAATCAGAGATTGAAGGAAAAAAACAACTCAATTTTCAGACATTTCCCACCTCCAAACCACTGAAACATACCGCCAACACATGTCCTACCTTCCCGTGTTCCCACAGGTGTCCCAACCAAAACGGTACCTCACATGTGTGGGTGCACATACCTAGGCACAAAGGGAAAAGTCTAAACCACTGGTAACCCCAAGTGTTTCGCAGGGCAGATTTTGCAGGAATTTGCTCTTGTGGACAAGCTACAGATTTGTGCCTGGGGTGTCGCAGCCACCAAGGAAAACAGGGGACCCCATGCATTTCCGAAAATAAGACACCCGTGGGAATCCACAGAGGTCCAACCTGCGTGAATCGTCCTAGAATGTATTACCCACAAGCCCCGGCAAATTCTGAAAATTAGCAAATAAAACAATTTTCAGACATTTCCCACCTGGAAACTCCTGAAACACGCAGCCAACAACACCTACCTTCCCACATTTCCACAGGTGTCCGGATGAAAACAGTCCCTCATATGTGTGGGTGCACCTACCTCGATGGAAAAGAAAAAGTGTTGACTGTCCACATGTCCAACGGCAGTCCCAGGGAGCCCCGGCAGTTTCGTCGTCCGTTCCCGGAGGGAAATTCTGTAATGCTGCCTAGCCAGTCCAGCAGCGGTTTCAGGGAGTCTCGTCATGCTCCCCGTCCTTTCCCAGAAGGAGAAGGTGTAACACAACCCAGCCAGAGCTCAAGGATGGTCGGGGGTGATGTCCCAGGCCTTGGGCACCCATCTCCCATGTGTGTCGACCATCCCCAACCCCAGCCTGGAGCTCTGGCTGGGCTGAGTTACAGAATTTCCCTCGGGGAAAGGAAGGGGACCCTGCCAGGGCTGTCTGGGACTGCCGCTGCACTTGGGGATGGTCGCCCCATATGGGAGACAGCCACCCAAGGCCGGGGACATTACCCAGACTATCCTGGAGATCTAGCTGGCCTGCATTACAGCTTCTCCCTCAGGTAAAGGTCGGGACCCTGCTGGGGCTCCCTGGGACTACCGCTGTTCTTGGAGACGGTAGACCCACATGGGAGACGGATCCCCAAGGCTCAGGACATCACCTCCAACCGTCCTGGAGTTTTTGATGGCCTGTGTTACAGCTTTTTCCCACCAGGGAGCCCCAGCAGTGTGCCAATACCTCCCAGAAGGGAAAAGCTGTAACGCAGCCCAGCCAGAACTCCAGGACAGTTGGAGGTAATGTCCCCGGCCTTAACAATCCATTTCCCATGTGGGTGTACCATCCCCAAGCCCAGCGGCAGCCCCAGGGAGGCCCAGCAGGGTCCCCATTTGTTCCCCAAGGGAAATTCTGTAACGTAGCCCAGCCAGCGCTCCAGGATTTGTTGGGGGTGATGTGCCTGGCCATGGGCGGCTGTCCCACATGTGGGTTGACTGTCCACAAGCCCAGCAGCTGCTCCAGGGAGCATCAGCAGGGTCCTCGTCCTTTCCCAGAGGGAGAAGCTATAACGCAATCCAGCCAGAGCTCCAGGGTAGTAGGGGGTCATGTCCCTGGCCTTGTGCAGCTGTCTCCCATGCGGGTTGACCATCCCCACGTGCAGCGGCAGTCCCAGGGAGCCCCAGCAGGTTCCCCATCCATTCCCTGAGGAAAATTTTGTAACGCAGCCGAGCCAGCGCTCCAGGATTTGTCGGTGGTGATGTCCCTGGCCTTAGGTGGCTGTCTCCCATGTGGGTCGAGCGTCCCCAAGTCCAGTGGCAGTTCCGGCAGGATCCCCATTCTGCCCCAGAGGGAAAGGCTGTAATGCAGCCCAGCCCGAGCTCCAGGCTGGGCTTGGGGATGATCGACACACATGGGAGACGGCTGCCCAAGGCCTGGGATATCCCCCATGACAATGACAATCCTGGAGCTCTGGCTGGGCTGTGTTACATAATTTCCCTCTGGGAATGGATGGGGACCCTGCCGGGGCACCCTGTGACTACGCCTGTGCTTAGGGATGGTCGACCCATATAGAAGACAGTCGCCCAAGGCCAGGGACATTAGCCCTGACTATCCTGGAGATCTGGCTGGCCTGCGTTACAGCTCCTCCCTCCGCAAAATGTCGAAACCCTGCTGGGACTGACGCTGTGCTTCGAGATGGTTGACCCACATGGGAGACTGCCACCCAAGGCAGGGGACATCACCTCCGACCATTCTGGAGCTCTGGCTGGCCTGTGTTGCCCCCATCCTCAAGGACTGAACTGGCTACCCCCTTGAAGCAGGCATCATATTCTTCATGTTGAACACTGCCAGAATCACCTACAAAGCAGTCACAAACAGAACACCACTCTGTTTGGCAGAGAAACTCACAATTTCTGGAGGCCAACACACCACTGGAAGGCACACTTGCAAACAAAACGGCAAGAGGGAATAAAAACAGGTAACACATTTTCTTGCCCTGCACCCTGTATCTGGAACAATTGACCAACAAAGATAAAACCAGCCCCTTCTATCCTACACTTCAGGAAGGACCTGTAGGCCATCTTGCGAATTGCTGATTGCTCCACTTGACACCTATTTCTCCCCTTTTTGGCGTTCCGACCTACTCTGCTCTCTTACCCTTACCGATCCCAGCTCCACTGCTTCCCCTGCAACCTTTTTGTGACCACCTCGGTGTATCCCCTTTAGAAAGCGCTTCATTGATTCGAAAGTAGGTTTGCGCTTTATTAATCACGTATATGCATACATACATTAATTACATCAAAACATAAATCCACACTATGCAACAGGAAACAAAGATGACCAACAGAACCCACAAAACCAAAGTACAGTTCAACACCTTCACAGAGAATAAAGTAGGTGGGACAACTACTATAGTGTGTACAGGTTTAACCTAAAACTAAAAATAGCATTCATAGTCTCACAAGAATCAGAATCGCTAACTCAGGATGTTGGATGAACTCAACTAAGAGACATAGGCTTTCCCTGCATTATGTTAACCTTGACTTCAGGATAGTGTATTTAAACACAAACTATCACAAAGGCAGTTAACTAAGAGCAAAGGATGTAACCAGACCCTAACCAGGAGCGACTAGTCTCTTCAGGAATAGCCAATCTAATAAACAAGTTTCAGATATAGCACTGCTATACTTTCGGGCTCAAAACTCATAGTCTCAGGCTTATAGACTCCAGCTTGCCTCTGGTCTCCACTGTTCCAGGGACATAGCACCCAGCTTGCTTCTCTACTTCACAGCCGGTCCCCTCTCCATATTTTGATCTTTGCCAACCTCTCAGATACAGACTCCACCAGTGTCTCGGATCCCTCTCTGGAGTATGTTCTCTGCCAGCATCTGGGGTAAATCCCCCAGATGGATTTCAGGTTTCCGTTTATGGCACTGATTAACCCCCCCCACCCCTCGGTTTCTCTCCCAAAGTCTGGTTCTCTCCTTGGGACTGTTGCTATACCAGGCTCCAACTCACCCCAGGAGTCAGTTGCTCTCTTAGGTTATGGTTGTCTCCCAGGATCTAGCTCTCTCTTAGGACATTACTCCTACCGTGAGTCAGTCTCACTCTAAGTGTTCTTGCTCTGCAAGGGATAAGGGGCCATTGTCACCATAAAGGTGTTATGGTGGCTAAGCGTCTGCAGTGTCTCCTGGCCTCTAATCCCTCCAAGTCTTCCCAGTTCTCCTGGTTATCCCACTTGCTCTGATCTCACAGCTCTTCGGCTCATTTCTGAACTGCATCCTTCCCCCATGTGTTTGACCCATATTGCCAGCGCCAGGAGTTTTCTCTGATTGACTGGGGTGGTGAGATAGCTCTCAGCAGTTATCTGATTGGCAGTGGGTTTTGTAGTTCAGAATTTAGAGTGGGATTGAAATGGCTAGGGGCCATTTTGAATTCATGCCATGTGCTTTGGACGTTCAGTTAGTGAGCAGCCCATTTCCCTCTTGTCTTGGTTTGCTGCCAGGTAAAGAGATTCATGACTGGGGAAGTTGGACTTTTGGTGCTCTCGCTGCTTCAGTTTTCTTTGGGAATTTTGAGTTGATTCTTGTGTGGTTTTAGGGCCAGATGCGTACTATGCATGTATGGAAGGGGGAGGATTTACACTGTGACTGTGCTGTTGAATCTGAATGAAGGGGAGGGACGATGAGTATATGAGGGAAGTGTTGGGATGTTTTTTTCTTTCCTACCAGCAGGTGTTTGAAGAACTTTGCATTTTGCCTCCAAGCAGCAGCGCCAGTGGTTACCATTTAAATCAACTGGTTTGTCACTGTTGGATATTGGGGATGTGGCGAGGAGCATCTTCCTTCCACTCGATTCGGTTTTGGGATGTCCTTAATGTTTGAGTGGGATATTTTCATCCAACACTCCTCCCAAAATAATCAGTAGGCTGGGTGGCATCTGCTCCTGTCAATTTGGCGCAGGATAACTTGGGGAATGTGGAGAGGCTCTTGGATACACAGCCGGTACGGTACCACCTCAAGGTAGCTTCTCCTGTTGCTGGTCGGCATCCTCAGTCCTTAGAGCCCCTCTTTTTCCCACATAAGTGGGACCTTCAAATGTGACTACCACGTAGGCCAGGAAGCTTGATAGACCATACCTATATTCCATCCAGCACGGGGCACAAATTCAAGTTGCAAGCTACTAGCGAGCCACAAAAAGTCACTTGGCACCTCAATTCTAAATATACACACCATTATTTACTCACCCAAGAGTCAAATATCACTAGTCAATGGCTAGTGGTGAGTGCAAATATTGCACCCTGACATACATCATAAATCACAATAATATACAGGCATATGGGGCTTGGAATACTGTTCTTGATGTTAGAGGACCACCTTGCCATGACTCTTACAACAAACCACATTCTTATGTTTGACTACTAGATGGTCCGACTGGACAATTCGTAGACTTTACCCTTGTTTTTTTCATATTGTCATTTTACTTGCTTATATCTTTGGTTAGCCTTGACCTTTCTTCATAGTATCAAGGTGTAATCAGGCAAACATTGCTCTTACTAAATATTTGGATGAAAATGCAAGGAGGGAAATTCTAGGTGGCGCAAAGACTAATACTGCTAGCAGTATAATTTCATGCCAAACGTATTGCCCCTTAACAGTTGGCAAAGAGTATGGAGGACATTAGAACGTTAACAAGTTACAAACTAGGTTTCAGTCAATGGTAAGATCACAAAGTAATTACCTCCGCCAAGAAATCTCCAGGAAGATCATACACCTTGCAAAGTTCAGAAATTGTCACCTGCCCGGTCTCCTGCAGCTTATCATTCACCTCTTCAGCTATCTGATCCAGATAGTTGCTAGAAATAAGCAAAACCAGCATTAGTACTAATTGCGAGTGCTTTTAAAAAAAACATACTGTGATCAATGCCTCAAACAATGTATCTACCCCCGTTTTAAATATTCACCTATTTGCTTTTGAAACCAGCATTTTTAAAGGATGGGACTTGGGCTACTTTTAATGGGTGAATGTTGTTATATTTGGATCCAGAATATAGGACATGTTACAAGCTGGGCACATTTTTTAAATTATTTTCATTCTATTATGTCGTTAGTGAAATTATCTAACAGTTTGTGAATTGGTGAACATTTTTAAACATGTAATCATTGGTGTTATCTGTTTCTGTGGATATTCTCTTTTTTAATTGTGTATGTTTTTGTATGAAACTTGAATAAACCCACACACTAATCACCCTACTACACTGAAGTGTCCTTGCAAGCAAACTGTTTTACTAATTAGAAAACCGACCAGAACAATGTAAAAACAAATAGAATATATCACAGCCTCATAAATAAATGCCTAACAAATGTATACAAGACTGATTCAATGAATATGTTTTCCCTTTAAAAAAAACTAGTGAACAGTCATCACACAAGAACTGGTCTGCCACTCCATTTTAATTATCAAAAACGAATGCCCAGCAGTGGCATAATTTCTTTGTGTGGCAACAATCCATTTCCTAACAGTAAGCTACAGGTGAGCTCCGCCATAATGCTATTATGAATTCCTGTAAACACTCAACAGTAATGTGCCATCCGTTGGACCTCCAACAGTTTCTTAAACAACCACTGCACAGGACTACAGAGTTTGACTGTAAAAACCCAACCTTATGCCTTATTATCAAGGTGCAGAGGGCCCTGTAGTTGGAACATTCTTCCTGCGACTCGCAGTTTTGTGAGCCTTGTGGAGACCCATATGCTTGAGCAATAACGCCTGGCCCATAGTTGTGAAACGCTAGCCATTTTATGTGCGACTCTTGTGTATAAGGGAGCTCAGTATCACTGCTCACATCACTCATATATGTTCAATATTATATGCCTTATGTGTAAGCATCACTTTGTTACTTATTGTTATATATTGGCTTACATTTAGAAATGCTCATGTTTCATGTATGGAACACATTGCATCAAATGTGCGGAAGAACATCTGCACAGCTCGTCTGGGTAGGGGAAATTGCACAGTTAATGTGGAAGACAAACGCTCAGGGAGGCAGTGTTTCACAGAACACATCAAGGAGATATTGCAAAGGGGAAATTAAATATACACAGCTCATAAGGAGGCGGAAATATGAAAAACTCACAAAGGGCAACTATTCATTAATGCATCTCATTGTCTATGAGATAACACTCGTAACCCTTTGGTCAAATGCATTCCCATTGATGAATGTTATGCATAAACAATTCTATATATTTCGTTTGTGAAGAAGCAAAATAGTTTATGTCCGTGTAGGAGCAACATGTTAACGCTTTGTGAGCACTTGATTTCATTGGTTGTTTAGCAGCAATAATTCAGGATATATTCCAAGCATAATCACATGGCCACTTGTAGGATTCATAGAGAAGTAAAACTTAATGTATCATGCAGGGCAAGCAATGCATGGGACATGTGGTGCAAATACCTCATGACATTTAAAAGAATATATTTATGCATCCTGAACTGATTTATTTCAGTGCCTAATGTAGAATCAATATTGCACAGCTCGGGTGGGCAAAGTATGAAAAATTACCTTCCTGGTGATTCAGATGCACCTGCATCAACAGGCGGGCCAGGAAAACTGGCTCCAAAAGACCAGATGTCACTTAATAAAAAATTAATGTCAGGTTCACGTGTGCATGTATTCACCCTTGCACTGACCCCAGCCACTCTACCCACACTTATTTTTTATTTTTAAATTTTTTTATTGATTTTCAACATAATTTACAGACTTGAAAATAACATCAAGTTATACATTTCCTTCTTTATGTCGGTTCAAACCCCACCACGCCCCTCTCTTCCCCTCCCCAGCCTATACCACTTGCCATGTCTACCTGCCCAGCGCATCAGCCTGCATGAACCAATCTTCATATCGCTACTCTGCGGATTGTGTTGGAGCGTGCGCCTGGGACTGGGTGTCCTCCTGTGCAGGGACTATCAGTTCTTTTAACATATGTTTCCAGGCCCCTAAGTCTATGTGTTGTTCCTCTTGGCCCAGACGGGATGCTTCCTGCCACGCCCCAGTCTCGGCCGATGACCACTTCGGGAGGTCTCGCAGCCACATGCTTATCGATGGACTATTGCATGCTTTCCAACCCATTGCTATCCTACGCTTCGCTAAAATGTACGCTAGGTCCCTCAATTTGCTGACATGCCTCGCATGTTTTGGTCTAGGAAAGATTCCTAGCGAACACGCCGTGGGTGAAATCGAATCAGTTGTTAAGCCGACCCTAGCAAGGGTCTGGCCCACTTCTTCCCAATACTGGCGTATCTTCGTACAGGCCCAGAACATATGCACCAGGTCTGCATTGATCAAGCCACATTTCTGACAAGATTGTTCTGTTGTTCTGCTGAATTTAGCAATTTTCTTCGAGGTTAAGTATGCTCTGTGGGTGTCGTATAATTAAATCAGCTGTTCACATTTCTGGATACTTTTTTGTGGCAACGCACGGCTCTGCCTCACGCCATGTCCGGCAGCTGCTCTTGCAAGTCTGCTTCCCAACTATGCCTAATCTGTATTAGGTTGTATTCTGGCCTTGTTGTTAGTAACTCGTATAGTCTGGATACTGTGTGTTCCCCCTCGGCAATGTTATAGAGTGTTTCAATTGTTTCATCTTCCAACAAAACTCTATCCACTCCCGGCCATTTTAGCTTCATACTATGGAGGAGTGAGGCGTGTATCATGTGTTGCCCTTCTTGTATGCCTAGTTCTGAAATGACTGCACGAAAAGACATCATTCGCCCCTCTCTTAGTATATCGGCTAATGTCACCACCCCTGTAGGTTCCCAGTATTTCCTGACATTCAACCTAAGTTGTGCATCTTCACACTTGAGTGTCACCTTTGGGATCTGGGGTGAGTAAGGTGATTCTCTGCTCAGAAAGCAGCAAGCTCTTTGCCACATCGTCTCACCTAACTGCAGCAACAGTGGGGGACCGGGAATCCGGGATGCTGTGGTCCACACCATTTCCTTCAAAAAGAATGGGGTGCATGCTGGTTGTAGTAACTCAGTATCTTGGGTCTGTTCATCTGACAACCAATGCGTGACAAATTGGATACCCTTCGAAATCCGGCACTCTTATACCTCCCTGTTCATATGGTCTCTCCAATTTCTCCAACAACATTCGACATCTCGAGTTGCTCCATAGGAAACTGCGGCAGGTGATGTTCAGAGTCCAAAAAAAGGTTTTAGGGATGTTATAAGGCATATTTGAAAAATAATGGAGCAGCCTTGGAAGTGCCACCATCTTCAATAATGCGGCCCTTCCCATTAATGAAAGCGGCAACTTGGCCCAGAAGTTCATGGACTTCTCTATCTTTTGCCACTCTACCCTCACTTCACCAACCAACAGACCCCCACATCTGTATGTTCTTACCCCCACTGCCAGACAGGGTGTGTGGCTTGCTCTAGGTCATAAGGGATGGTAGGGTGGGTGTTGTGAAAAGGAAATAGCAAGGACTAGAAGAAGCTGAATCACCATGCATGCAATTTTTCAGTTTTCTCTCGCCCCACTCTCTGTCCTTCCAAGCTGGTTGGGATCAGACTATGAAGAAAAGTAATCAGAAAAACAGGTGGAGAGGCAGTTTATACCGCACCGCACACTCAGTGTGGGGAAAGTAATGAGAAAATAATGTTTACTGAAAGCTAGATGAGTGGTGCATGTGGCGGTCCTGCAAAATGTAACTGAACATGCTTGAGAAAAGCAACATATGCTGTGTTAGCCTGGTGAAATGCACCCAAAGCCGCTGCAGACTAAGATCCACCTTTAGTCCATAAGATTTGGAGATGCATGAAACAATACACCTAGCAATAGAAGCAATTTGACGCCTTATTGCCATAGGAAAGTCTGCTGTAGTTTATGAAGAGATGTTTGAATGGTTTTGTCCGTTTTATGTATAAAATGGGCACTCTTGCTACTTCAAGGTTATGCGATATCTCTTCTACTCTACTTGAATGGGTCCTGTAAAAAAGACCGGAAAATTAAACTCCTGGTTAAGATGATAGTCTGCAACCATTTTGGTATGTAATAAAGGAAGAACGTGTAAGAGTACCTGGTCTCTGTAAAGAAAAAGAAAAATCAGATAAGGCTCATTGCACGACATTGCCTGTCATTTTCCAATGCACTTTGGAGAATTTGAAGAAGCCAATGGTTCAAAGGGTTTAATTATGATAGAAGTGAGGGCCACGTTATTGTCCGGCTAGGGGTCAGCTGTCTAATGGGAGGGCGAAGCATCAACATAGCCTCAAAATGAAACTTGATATCATTGAAAAGAGAAAAGGAAACATCTGTTTAATTCAAAGATGCACCAATACCTGAAAAGTAGTATTTACACGTATCCCAAAAAGCCAGAAAGAACATGAAAGACAGATCATCGATTAAGGATATGATAGAATGCTCACCTTTCCCCAAGAGCCAAGGAAAAGGACAGAACCTTAATCATTTACTCTTGTATTGTTTCTTGGGTAATAAAGACATTTCCTCTGAAATGTTGAGATGCCCATAAACAACCTTTCCAGTTTGTTACTCATTTCCCCCCCCCCCAACGTCGAGGCCAGCTCCACACACCAGTTCCTAATCCGCACCTGAACCCATGCAAATTGGGGGTACACAAGGTCCCCTTCGTCCCATAGAACGAGAAAGAAGACATGCCTCCAATCTTTGTCTTCATTTTGGATGGGCAGGGCATTTTATACTTAAATGCTCAAAAAGAACGAAGAAGCCCTTTGTTTTCTGAAGGCTCACCCCTAGAGAGGGGTTTACAGGCGAGCTGTGTCATTGACCAGCCCCCCGATTCCACTGCGATGCATCTCTTTCTTAGCGCCCGTTTAATTGCACCTGGTTCAGCCCCGTTGCCGACAACAGTGATGCTAGACTCTGGTGCAACGGGCAACTATATCCCTAACTTATCGGCTGTTACAAGGTCCATATAGTTCAAACTATATGGACCTTGTAACAGCCGATAAGTTAGGGATACCCAAATTAAGAAAGGGTAAACCAGAACCTATTAGAGCTTTTGATGGGACAGACCTGTCTTCAAGTTTGGTCCTCCACCAAACCGTGCTTCTATCCAGGTCATTGCATTCGTACCACCAAGAGGATATTACATTTGATCTCATCGCCGCCCTACATTTTGGTATTATACTGGGCATCCCCTGGCTCCAACTCCACCACCCCCATATAGACTGTGTTGCAAGAACTATGGAGTTCAACTCTTCTTACTGTCTCAATCAGTGTCGCTTATAGTCTACACCTCCTCTGCTTGCTGGCGTCTTTTGTCTGCAAGACATTATCTAGGAGCCATAGCCCCTGCTTACCCACTGAATATGAAGGCTACTAGGATGTATTCGATAAGAAAGAAGCAGAACACTAACCTCCTCATCGCACATACGATTGTCCCATTGACTTTGTTGAGAATGCTGTGATACCAACAGGTAGAGTGTATTCCCGCACTGAACAAGAGGACCAGATATTGAAAGAGTACATCGACACTGCCCTTCACAACGGTTTTATCCGTGCGTCGTCTCCTGCTGCCAGTCCTCTGTTTTTTGTTCCTAAGCGAGAAGGTGGCATTAGACCATGCATCGATTACCAGAAAATCCATCAAATCACCATAAAAAAATATGTTACCCCATTCCTCTCATGTCCGATCTCTTAAACCAGCTTCATGATGCCGTATTGTTTACCGAGTTAGATCTACGGGGGGCCTACAATCTGGTTCGCATAAGACACGGAGATGAGTGGAGGATGTTCTTTTGCTCTTGTTATGGCCTCTACGAATACCTCGTAATGCGCTTTGGCTTATGTAACACACCAGCCACCTTCAAATGTTTCATGAACGAGATCTTCCAGGATATTGACACATATGTAGTCATATATCTGGACGATATACTCATATTTTCTTCCTCCTACCTACAACATGCGAAGCATGTTCAGGAAGTTCTAGAACGATTACAAAAATACTCCCTGTATGCCAAACCAGAAAGGTGCATATTCCACACCCAGGATGTTGAGTTTTTAGGATTCCTTCTTACCGCACAAGGCACCCACATGAGCACCATCAAGGTGAGGGTCGTGTTAGATTGGCCAGCCCCTCTACTCTGAAACAGCTACAGGCCTTTCTTGGTTTTTCCAATTTCTATATGCTGTTCATTAGAGGTTTCTCTTCCATTGTGGCTCCCTTAACACGGCTCACTAGTCCATCCGTACCGTACTTTTGGTCTTCTGAAGCACAAAGAGCTTTTGACACATTAAAGGAAGCATTTGTCTCTGCACACGTGTTGCAACACCCAGACCCAAACCCAAACACGCCTTTCATCATGGAGGCGGATGTTTCTTCCTTTGCAGTTGGAGGCATGCTATCACAAGAATGCCATACGACTGGTCGAGTACACCTAGTAGCCTATCACTCACGGAAGCTCATCACCACTGAACAACACAATACAGTTACTGAAAAAGAACTCCTGGCCATAAAAGATGCATTTAGAGTCTGGTGAAACCAATTGTTGGGTGGAGAATTCCTGTTCACTGTTTATACAGATCATTTAAATCTAAGTGATTTAGCCTCTCTAAAATGCACAATCAGTAGACAAGTACGATGGCATCTCTTCTTTTCTGCCTTTGACTTTGTTATTAAGTACAGCCCTGCTAAGGAAAATGGAAAGGCTGATGCCCTACCTCAAAGTCAGGGGGGGGGGGGTTGTTACCCACCACACCTGAGTACATGTTACAAAAGAAACACTTTGACTGTGCCTGTACCGTCCCGAATTCCCTGGTCTCAGACATCCGCTCCTGGGTCCTCACACAAAAAAAAACGATCTTGCTGAATGAAATGCTGAAATACTGGAGGGACTACCATACATACCCAACGCTTGTATATTCCCACTGTCCCACTAAGACATCAGGCGTTACAATGGTCCCATGATGCTAAATTCGGTGCACATCCAGGGCAACAAAAAAAACTTATCTCTGTTACAACACCGGTGCTGGTAGGCAAATATGGCCAAGGACTTAACGACTTATATCGCCACTTGCGCTATCTGCACTCAAAGACAGACAGACAAAGCTCCTCCTCTGGGTAAAGTATTGCTGCTACCCGTGCATCACAAACAATGCTATATGGTATCCATGGATTCCATCACTGACCTACCACCTGAACACAAGTATGACACAGTGTGGGTGGTTGACTGTTTTTCCAAAATGGCCCGTTTTGTCCCTCGTAAAGGACTCCCTTCGGCTCCATTTGTACCTCCGTCATGTTTTTTATTTTTTTGGTCTACCTTCAGTGATCGTCTCCGATCGAGGGTCTCGGTTCACCTCCCGTTTCTGGCAAGCTCTTACACAAATGTTGGGAATAGAGGCACGTTTCTCTTCAGCATACCACCCAGAAACGGACGGTCAAATAGAGGTTAAACCAAACCCTGGAGCAAAACCTCAGATGTCTCTGCCTACAACATCAAGTCACTTGGTTCGATCTGCTCCATATCGCTGAATTTGCATACAATAATGCAATCCTTTCAGCAACAGGATAATTACATTTTTACGTCCTATATGGTTAGCATCCTCGCATATTGCCAAATCTGGATCCTCCTGCTTCCGATACACCCGCTGCAGACACCAGTTATTCACACATCCAGCAAATAGACTCTCTCACTAAACAACATTTGCTGGCTGCACAGGAAAGGATGCGTTCATATGCAAATCGGCATAGACGTGAGTCTCCGGTCTGTACAATCAGTGAGCCGCACTGGTTGGCCACTCGATATCTACGTGTCCATGGAACCTGGAAACTGGTTCCCCGCTTTGTTGGATCATACAAAATCACGCAAGTAATTGATCCTGTTGCTTTCGGTCTTGCCATTCCAACAACCTGGCGTATACATGATATGATATGATATATATGATATGATATGGCATGTATAACGCGCCTATACACGTGTTTCAAGTTGCGACGCGGCAAAGGGGGGGAACAGAGGGAAAACAGAGACAGCGATCCCACTAGGCCGAGTGTCATTCAGATCACGCAAGTGCAGTGGAAGGGGTAGAGGAAAAGTGCGGAGTGGGAGGTGGGAAGGGGACAGTGCAGTACAAGGGTTAGTAGAATGAATAACAATAAGAGAATTAGGGCCAGCTGGTAAGTGCAGACATCTGGAGGTGTCAAGTGCTGGTGGGGGGCTGTAGGGATACAGAAAACAGTCCCCAAGTGCGGGGGTTGCGAGGGAGCAGTGTGTAACTGGCAGGGAAGGGGACCTGGGCCCGAGATCAGAGGGTGGCCAGGTAACCAGTCCAGTTTCAGCCAGTAATTCAGCAAGGGAGAGGAGGAGAGAAAGCAGAAGCAAAGAGGAATGTTTTGAGGTGCTTCCGGAACCGGAGATGGTTCTCCTCAAGTTTCAGGGAGGCTGGGAGGCTGTTCCAGAGGGAGGCCGCAGCTGAGGAAAGAGATCTACCACCAACTGTTGCTCGGAGAAGCGACTGACCCTGAGGGAGTTGGAGGTGGATGAGTGAAGAACTTGAGATTTAGGAAGAGAGAGTTGAAGGTATTGAGGCCCCAGGCCCCAGAAGGCCTTGTGGACAATACAGAGGGTTTTGAACTTAATCCTCGCAGCCATTGCGAGCCAGTGCAGAGATTTCAGTCCTGGAGAGATACGATCCCTGGGGTTGAGGCCAAGGACAAGTCTTGCAGTCCTGTTCTGGATGAGTTGCAGAGGGCAGAGGGTAGAAGCAGGCAGATTTAGAAGGAGGCTGTTGCAGTAGTCCAGCCTAGAGAGAACCAGAGCTCTAGAGACATTGAGCTTCTGGGGGAAGGAGAGGAAAGGAAGAATACCTCTAAGGAGGTGCCGCTGGCAGTGAGACTTCCTAGAGACGTCAGAGATGCGAGGAGAGAAGGAGAGTGTGGAGTCGAATATGACCCCGAGGTTTTTTACCTCGCAAGTGGGAGCAGGAGGAGGGCCAAGAGAGGCCGGCCTGAGAGAGACAGGAAAGGAGGGAGCAGGTGTGCCGATGAGGAGAATTTCAGTCTTACTGGCATTAAGGCAGAGATCATTGGCGGCACACCACTCCTGGATAGCACACAGGCAGTCCGAAATGAGAGTCTAAGAAGAGGTGGCCAAAGGTAGACTGAAAATGAGCTGAGTGTCATCCGCATAGCACTGGAAGTTGGGGCAGAGAGCGGCAATGCGGTGGGCAAGAAGTGCCAGGGTCTGGTTGAACAGCCAGGGAGAGAGGTTAGAGCCCTGAGGGACACCACAGGTAGAGATAAAGATAGAGGAGAGGAGAGGAAGGACCCAAGTTGGACCTGAGAGGGTCGATCAAAGAGGAAAGAACTCAGCCACGCCAGGGCCTGACCAGTGATACCCAATTTATCACACAGACGGTTGAGCTGGATGGCATGGTTGACCGTGTCAAAGGCAGAAGAGAGATCAAGCAGGATGAGGACACAGGGGGTGTTGGAATCAAGGTTTGAGGGCAGGTCTTTACGGATGTTCAGTAAAGCAGTTTGTGCTTCTGGCAGCTCTGAAGCCAGGCTGATGATCATGAAGACAACCAACAGATTCAGTTTGAAGATTAAGCTGGGAGATGGCCAGCTTTTCCACGAGTTTGCCCAAGAAGGGAGTGATGGAGACTGGGCAATAGTTAGCCGAACAGGTCGGGTCAGCAGAGGGTTTCTTAAGAAGAGGGTGCACAAGGGAGTGCTTCAGAGGGGACGGGAAGACTCCAGTGGCGAAGGAGCGGTTGCAGATGTTGGTCAGAGCAGGAGCCAGGGAATCAATGTGGTCCTTGATGGTTTTGGAGGAACAGGGATGAACCTGTTTTGATTAGACTTTCGAACCTCGTCTGGGGAGAACAGGGGAAAGGCCGACGTCTTTCATGGCTCCCTCTTAAAACCCTATAAGCCTTCCATTCGCCTCCAGCTCCATCCAGTTCCAATTCAAGTAGGATTGGATGGGGAACATTAGGTACAACGCATTTTAGCCTCTCGAGTGTGCAGGGGTCGCCTGCAGTACCTCATTGATTGGAAGGGTTATGGTCCGGAAGAACGATCATGGGAATCTTCATTCAACATTCATGCCCCGTACCTTCTGGCTCAGTTACATCGTACTCACCCTTTGGCACCGCAGGCCTTGGGCAGGGGGTCTGTAACAACCAATGTAGTGCGCCGTGATTGGCATCTGCCGTGGTGCATGGTATTAGAATAATTGTTTGTTTTTAATTGATCGGATGGCACATTTGACCGAATTTGGCCAGTACCATTCGATCGATTAACAACAAACAATTAGGGTAATACATACCCCACATGTCAAGCGAGGGTTGCGGGGGTATCCCCCGCTTACTATGATCGGTATGTATTAGCCTTGTGGGGTTGCAGAGGTGTCCCCGCTTCCTCAACATTGCAGGTGGGGGGACTGGGAAAGAAAAAAGAAAAAGAAGAAAAAGGGACCCTGCGGCGTCAGATCTGACCCGCATTCGAGTGACAGATCTCTCGCCGCAGGGGTGAAGGGGACCAGGCGGCGAGCAAACATGTAAGTAGGGGAGGGGGATGGGGGTAGGAGGTGTGGGTCGGTGTGAGCGTGTTTGATCCTCTTATAATTGATCGCATGCGGGCAGTTTGTTTTCGGACAGTTTGTCGCGATCAATTATCAGACGATCAAACACCACAAAACCATGGTGCATACTGCAGCAACGGGTGGCAAGCTGGAAACTACAGCATCCAGCTGCCCTAGAGCGATGTGCTCCGCATCCCGTTGGACATCCAAACATACGTTCTATCACGGGACGAGGCGCCACAAGGAAGCAGCTGATTGCTCGCCACCCTCGATATAGAGCCGGCAGTTGCAATCATCCAGTGCTTCACAGCTGACCGGTTGCCTTTGTGTTCCTGTGTACCTTGTTGTTTCTTTACTGATTCCCTGTGCACTCGACCTTGGACTTCCTTGACCTTCCTCTAGATTACTGTTTTATGGATTTGTTTGCCCGATACTTTGGATTGCCCAGCTCTTGACCTACTTTGACCTAGCTCTTGGATCTTGATTTGAACTTGTTTGCCTGGATTACCTTTGTTTTTGCCCCTTATTTCTGCTCTCTGGGGGTCTTTTGAGAACAGGACTGCCTTGCTGTTCTTGGAACCAGAACTCTGCCAGTTTGGATTGCTTGAGCTTCTTCTCCCTTTTCGATTCCAACTCCAAGACTTCATTGCCTGCCTTTTCCGGTCTCCCTGACTCCTTCCTGGGGACCTGGCCTGTCCCCCATTTCTGGAACTGCGCTACATACCCTCAAGATCCCAACTGGAAAGCAAACACGTATATCAGGATTGATTGGGGGTAGTGGGTTCATATACTCACCTTGTACTAATCTTACCTTTTGCTATCTTTTCAGCTCCTGTAAGAGGGTGCTCTGCACCTTTGTTGGCCTTTTGATCAATCATCCTTCAGGGCTTATATTTGAGGCGTTGACGGGGCTATTGAGTTGAAGGAATTCTGTCAACCAGCCTGAGATTCCGCACATGGTCGGCAAGTCTAACAATACCACTTTGGAAGGTCTAGTAAAAACTCAGTTGGCGGTCCAACAGAGCCATACGCAGGTGGTACTGGAGAGAGCTCGGTCACATTTGACGGAAGATCACTTGGACCACTTGAAACTCCAAACCTATTTAATAGAAGGGTTTTTCCGGCCTGGAATGGATGCAGATATTAAAACTATAATACAGGCATGTATGAGTTGCCAGAAAACTAGCACTCCTATACTATCTGCCTGTTCCACCAATGGATTACAATCCCAAGACGCAGAGGCTGTCCTAGCATTTGTTTGCAGGTCAGCTCTAAAAAGTAGGAGTCCTTCAGAAAACACTAACTTTCCCAACCAGGTAGATCATTATGTAGGAGTAGCTTTTCAGGCTTTAAACTCACAGGCCATCCTCCCCATCAAGAAGTCCGTAGAGGGGAATGATTTCCATCTTTTTTGTCCCCACAACTGTTAAGTGCCGGAGAGAGACAAAATAATAATCTCTTTGGGTTTACAGCTTAATTTTCCTTATGGCATGGGCATCTATGTACTACCCCCTAGAGGAAAATGATGAAGAATACAGCCTCTACTCTCATGGGGAGAGGAACTGAAGTTTGCTATTTTGAATTTTTCTGATGACCCCATTGAGATCAAACAGTGTCAGTTGGTAGGAATGTTAAGGTATGAAATCTTATGGGAACTGTGAGAAAGCTAAATGTGTCTCACTTACTAGTCCCGGGGATCTGTCATCCAGTTGGCCAGGACACGGCAATCACTATTGGATCCAGTCCCTGCGGGTGGACCAGTGCAGGAGAATCTCCTGGATGGGGGGGGGGGGTCCTCTGGGAGTGGAAGTGGGACACCATCGGGTGAGAGACGGTATTCCCCCTTCGTACCACATAGGATACTCAGAAACTCTACACCACCCTCCTCCCTTTCCGACACAAAAACTTTTGCACAGTACGAAGACAACAGACTAACCCCAAAGCCTGACATGTCCCAACACAAGGGTCAGGCAAAGTCAGGCAACTGTCCAGAATCACTCACACCCGACGGCCCTTTCCCTTCCCCACAGGGATAAAAGGTGGAGCAAGAGAGCACACAACGAGCAAGGTAAACCATATGATGAGACAGCTATCCAAGTACGCCAGTTCAAGAGGAGGAGAAAGACGGAGAGAACCGAAGGGCTGACAAGGAGAGAAGTGACTTTGCCTTTGAAACCTTGAAGCATATCATTGCGTACTGCTCTGGACTGCATGCGCAACGTTGTAAATATTTTGCACACTGTTTTAATATCTTGAGAGATATTGAGAATGAGGTATTCTGGATACAAGTATTTGGTACTAAACGAATGTCTGTATGAAAAGCTACTATTGGCTTTTTATTGAGTTCAAACTCAATAACACCGGAGGTTTAGGAGAAACATCTCTTAAATTATGAGATGTGTTACTCTGATGCTAACTGATATTTTATTAATTTTCTTATCTATGTATGATCTCATTTTCTTTTTTTTCTTATATACTGTATTTTTATCTGGAATTGTACATAAGCTCTTGACAATGCATAATGAGGCATGTAATAATTGTGATTTATTTGGTTGTTCGATGTAATTCTTTTTCTATTTCAGTAAATTGAAAGGTTGTTTTTTCAGCCAAACAATTAAATAAAAGAATTTAAAAAAGAAGAATGACTTTGCCTTTTCCGACCTCGGCCCGCTGAGCCTCCATGAAAGGAATCATAAGACTGCAAACAATAGCCAGCGTGTGTTGCAGCAGATGTCAACGGTACGTGTAGCCCTCCGAAGCTGATAAATCATGACAGGGAGAGACGTTTGCTACCGTGGTACCGTCCTCGACTTCAGACGAAAGAAAACCCAAGCGGTTCATCACAGCCGGTGAATCGAGGGGAGAACCGATAAGAAACCGAACTGTGTTGAACGAAAGTTGCAAAGAGTAAAGTAAAAGTGAAATTAAAGAACTATTAACTCTTCAAGGGAAAATCAGCTGCAGCAGGGTCCAGCACCACATGGGTGCTCACTTGTGTGACTCTGGTTAATTGCCCCCACGGTTGAAACTACCAAAACCAGAAGGCCAAAGGAGAGCCGCAAGAGAAAAGTCAAAATTGTCATACAGCGGTCTAGCAAAATACTCTGTACAGTCGACAAGTCTTTGACCAGCAAACCATTGGAAAACTAAGGGAAGCGAATCCTGCATAGTGAGAAGGTAAAAGGAACTGTAAGATTGGCAAGAGTGAACCCGACGGAGGGATGCCTGCAGAGCGGGGCGAAGCATGATGCCCAATTAACATTGTATTGACAAAAAATGAACCCAACAGAGGGATGTCCACAGTGAACTGTTTAAAAAGACATTAAGATTCGTGAAGGCGAAAGATGAAAATATCTTTGAATACAAGCCATAGTGAACCGAACTGAGGGAGGGTGACATTCACGAGTGGTCTCAGCCCAGAAGAGGGGGACCCAGGGGTGAAGAATCTTCACCTCAAAAGGGAGGCAAACAGCCGAGAAGGGTCTGAGCTCCAGGGGTGAAAAGCCATCACCCACTGACAAGTGAATGTACCAGATAAAGTTGTTATACATAGAAGTCATAGTGAGCCTGACTGAGGGAGGCTGATCATCGAGAGGGGACTGAACCTGGAAGAGGGGGGGGGGGGCAGGAGTGAAGACTCATCACCCAAGTGCAATCAGAAAATAACTTTTGTTTATTATTTTGAACTTAACAGGCCCTCAGAAGCAAGATACTTAACCACTGAAGGTCCGGATATCGCTAGAAACTTTGTGGATCTGAGCCCAGAAGAGGGGGATCCAGGGGTGAAACGTCATCACCTAACATACGGAAAGAAACCTTTTGTTTATTATTTTTAACACATCAGGTCCTCCGAGGCAAGAGACTTTTTGTAGAAAAGAGACAACCACCAGAGGTCCTGATATCTGTCATGGTCATGAAGTCAGGGGCACAGCCATGCAGGGGTCGCATGCACAGGAGACCTGGGCGGACACTTGCCAGGCTCATGAACAGAAGTAAACAAGAACATCCATTTAACACCAAAAAGCTTTTGTTATGGACATAGCACTTCAGATGCATTAACCTTGAACATTCCATCCATTAAGCAGGATGCATTAACCTTAAACATTCCATCCATTAAGCAGCCCCAAGTGTATACTTGGGTGTGGCTGCTAATGGATTGCCTTTGCACGTGCTCACTCTCTAGGAGTGGCAGGGTGTGGCTGGTAAGCCGGCCCTTATGGGCGTGCCCACGATCCCAGCTATATAAGCTGCCCCGATCCTCAAGACAGACGCTTTGCGTTATTTTGCACTTGCAAGCAGCGCAACGCTCACCGTCACCTGAGGTCAGACTTACCTTTGAAGATCCTGCTTCCTGGACATCCTGCTTGCTGCCAGCATACTTACCAACTGGGGGAAGCTGTTCATACCTGTACATTTCTTCGGCGAACCAAGTATTCATCTTTACACTTTCCGGAAACGCCGAAATCTTCATCTTGGCACCGCAGCACAACACGTTCCATCGTCGACAGCAGCGTCTGCAAGGAAAAACAGAAGACAAAGTTAGACAATCGAAAAAACAGTCAGTTTAAGGTTGTGCTTTGCCATATTTCGCACTTTTCCTTAAACCGTCACTTACCTGCTGTCGAACATTGCTGTACCATCCATCTTCCATCTGGCCGCGTCTGGTGTCTCACAGCTGCATTGAGGCCACATTTCCATCTAAGGGAAGAAAACAAAATAGAGACATTATTGTGGGCATAATTAGGAGCAACATATAAAAGGCGTTAAACAGAACGAACAGCATCACAAGAGCTCAAGAAAGACTTACCAATCATAAGGAGAAGCATAGTCTCACCTGGACTGGACTAATCCTTATCAGGGATCAGTGAAGGAACTAGATCCCATTCGACGCGCCCCTGCCAGAAGTAGCAGGATGGAGAGCTTATCTTCCGTAATTCACAGGAGCAGTATCACCACATACCACCGATCACAGCTTTTCTACTGAGGGAGAGGCCTGAAGGGGGTGATTCAAGTTCAGGGAGGGCTGCAACTGTGCCCTGACGCCTCCGCAGAGACCAGGTGAGCGTAACAATATCTGAGAACAGAACTGTAGTCTTGTGCTGGGAAAGCTCGAGCGTGTGCTGTCCTCCAGAGTCCCGCCTTGTCTCGTGCTCAAAGAGTGGGGAAGGGAGAACACCAGCTACGACATCCTGACATATCATTTGTGAACACTTTTCTTTCTTGTGAACCCTATCCCACACTCTTTTTGTATTCAATTGTAAGGATAGGCAATAGTTTTCATTTTAGTATAGGCCCTTTTATTTGACAAGACGCCACTAGGATTGCCTTATTATTATTTGATGGTCGTAGCTTGCTCCCATCTTAGATTTAGGTTTAGATTAGGCGTTTTTCCAACCTTCCTATACAGTTTAATAAACACCCTTGAACTGTGATCAATTGTGTTTTTTCTATTCTTGATACCATGCCTTCCTTACCTATGGTGTCAGGAATGGGATATGATTCAACTGATAAAAATTGAAACCCATGCTATTAATTGCAATATAATCGAAAGGGAAAATAAAATAGTTGACCTCCTAGGTTCCGACCGCGTATCTGTTACGCTCACCTGGTCTCTGCGAGGACGTTGGGGCACGGATGGAGCCCTCCCTGGATTTGGCTTCCCTGGATCTTGCTTTACCCCTAGCTATGGCGATTTGGTCTGGTCAGGTAGCTGGCAATGCCCTTGGGGGAAAGTAAGAGGCAGTGAGAATTCTGTGACTGAATTGCGATCCCCCTCGAACCCCTCGTGCCAGAATGAGATGCGCAAGTGTTTTCCCATAGCGTCTCACCTGTTATTTTGCAAAGATGAGCTCTCTGTCCTGCTTCTCTTCAGCAGGGGTGCTATAGAAAGACCCAGTTGCTTCACTGGTCCGTATGCATAATGGCCCAGACTGGATGCGACCAATCCTCGTGGGAGGCGAGTGTTGATAACAATGATTATTGTCCGTATTCTTAATAATGTCTTTCTTTTCCCCAATAGGCGATGAAGATGGCTCCGCTGAGTCGCATTGGTGACAGTGTACCCACGCGGTGTCAGAAAGGAATGGAGCAGACCCCACTAGAAGGTAAGTAGGGTTTCTAAATGAAACGCAAGGCTTAGGTGTTGCGCAGCCAAGCGTTAAATGTTTATGCGGTTTCTAACCTTGTGCTGTCTTTATTTCTTGCAGGGATGGCCTGGTGTCGGAAGATGGAGAACGGCTATCCAGGAAGCTGTTCGCGGCTGCGAGATGGAAGAATCGCAAGGATGCCTGATGGGAAGAAGACTTCTGTGTGAATGAAGACTCCGACAGGTGAGGAAGAGGCGCCCAACAGAAGATGGATTCGAGAAGACGGGTAATGTGTGTGCTGAAGATACTGGCGTGAAGCTCGTAGTACTTCAAGCAGTGGTATGGCTGGCTTCAGGTAAGGTGCGCGCTGCGGATGCCAGATCGAGATTGGATGCGCTCCGGGCGATGGCATAGCTGGATCCAGGTAAGGTGCGCGTTGAAGATGTACAGCTGGAATCAGGTAGGTGAGCGCCAAAGATATGAAGCTGGAATCAAAAGATGCAGAGCTGGAGACAAGTAAGAGCTTCAGATGGCGGTAAGCGTTACGCTACATACAGCAGGTTAATAGGAAGCCTCAACATGCGGGTGGGGCCGGCTTAAATAGTCTGGCCCTAGTCACTCCCTTTTACCTCCGCCTTGTGGCCCCACATCAACACTCCCATAGATGATTGTACGTGCCTTCCAATGCTTTCTAATGACCACGCCCGGCCTGGATACACGTGCCTTGGACCCCAAGTGCGCAGAGCACACTTTCTTATGAGCCTGGTGCCAAAGGCGCCAGGACAGAGTCCATTTGGACCCTTTGGAAGGAGGAAATAAGGGCCCTTGGTTAGTGGCCATGACAGTATCCACACTGAAAGAGGTGTTGTCCTCTCAATTACTATTCCCACCTAGTCAACAGGATCTATTTTTTAAAACTCAAGCGCTACTAGACACCCTTCCTATCTCCCATTATAATATCCAGCCTTCGGATTGAATAATCCTCAAAGTTTGACCTGTGTTTTCCTTTATCAGACCCAGTGCTCTGAATCCCCCTCCCGCCAAACATTTTTTTTTTTATACCCAATCTTCATCTGTTGCAGGACCATATGGGTTCAAAACTAATCTACTCACGTCCACTCCTTCGACAGACTACGACTCTGAAGATTCAGAGGATTTTGAAACCTTGTCCAAAGGAATCAAGAGTTGTTTCTTTTCTGATTTGGACACCACAGAGGGAACCCTTAGACCCCCGGAAGAAATGGCGGACTTGGTCAATGTCATCACCCAACTAGCAGCCCATCAAAAACAGGCCAAAAATAGACTCCAAGAAAATGTACCTAAATTAATTGTGTTACAAACAAGGCCTTTACTACCACAGGGCGTACTTTAACTCTACCTTGAAGGCGAAAGATTTAGGATTTTTTTTTTTCTAAGCTTCGAACTCCTGGCCAAACAACTGGGAATGGAAGAGAACCTGCAACAATGCTATTTGGGTCATTGTTGAAAGGGAAACTCCTAACTTCCTATCAAATACTCAGCCTTGCACAGGGAGCCACCTTTCTATCGATCTAGGAAGGGTTGTTAAAAAGAGTAGGGCAGACCTGCAATTTTTAAATCGGCAGAAAATACGGGTCATTAGATTGGACCCGGGAGAAACCCTGCTAGAACTAGGTGAATGTGTTAAAAACACTGTGGCCCTATGGATTAATAACAAGCCCTTACAAGAACTGACCAAGATGATTACCTTAGAACAATGTGCAAATTCCCTATCCCCTTTTTTGAGTGCAAAAGTCAGTTCTTCAATTAAATCGACCTACCCTAGCCATGGCCATAGAAACTGCACAAAACCACTCAGATGCAGCTAAACATTTCAGTTGAATCATCGATGGGAAGAACGGAAGGATCATAAGCCCATCCATCAAACTCAACTTCAGAGAGTAGATAAACAAGGGGGGGATACATAGAATCAAGGAAGGAATACAAAGAGAGACTGATCCGAAGGCTAAGGATGAAGGTATAAAGGAGGAATTAAAAGGAAGCAGACCACCTCCTCGGATCTTCTTTTCATGTAAAGAAACAGGGCATCCAGCTAGACGCTGTCAAAAGAATATAAAAGATTAACCTATGAAAATAGGCTGTTTGAAGGGAGAAGATTGGAAAGAACCAGATGAAGTGCTAGAGACCTTTAGCATTTGTTTCTGCCAAACTTTTACCGAGATCACATATGAAAAGGCTTGGGTGAATGGGAGGCAGGCAAGGGCCTTGATCAACTCAAGTAGTTTTCCAGCATGTGTCTGGCATGGATTCACAACCTCATGCATATTCCCTGTCGTCAGGCCTGGAATCCTCGGTAAAAGAAAAACTGTTTCACTTTCACTTACAAACTGTATTTCTCCTATAAACCAATCACTGTCCTCTAGGTGATACTGCCCCCAGCCAATGACAGTCCTCACCCTAAAGCCCTCCTCTGGCAGCCATCGTCAGATTTGGTAAGTACCTAAGGTGGTAGCATGACCAAGAAGAGGCGCAGAGGGGTAGGAAGGAGGCTTTGCATGCACATTTGTCCAGGCCCATGCTGGAGAACAATAGTTGCAGGTAAGTAACATGTTCCTTCTCCAGCATGGGGTCTGGCATGTATTCACATGCTCTTGAATCCCACACGCTAACCACCTCAGATACCACTCCTCCACCCAAACTCCAGCTTCCCTACTCCATAGTCCAGCATGCTAATACAGGCTACAGGCCACACTGATCCACTCTCCATTTCCAGTCCACACAACTCCTCCGCCAACACACTCCTGAAAGGGGCGTTACTAAATGTGCGTTTACTAGGTGCACATGCCACAGACGTACACAACCTCATCTTCGAATACCAACTAGATTTCTTAGCAATGACTGATACCTTGCTCCACCCAGCCTCAGGTCCACTACTGACTTTAGCCATCCCAGCAGACTATACCATTCTCAGAACTGACCACCAAGATGCCACAGGAGGAGGAGTAGCCATCATTGCCAAAACCTCCTTACAGTTCAGAGCCTGTAACAGATCTAATAGATGGCTCTGAGCTTTTAGCCCTTAAACTATCTACTGACCCCAAAACAACTTTCAATTTCCTCATAGTTTATAGAGCACCTAGCTCCTCTAATCACCCGGATATAGACATCCCCTTACTGGTTACCCCTCTCCTTAAACCCACGACCAAATTCATACTGTTAGGAGACATCAACTTGGGTTTCAATGATGCTCTCGATCACAAATCCACAGCCTTCCACACTGCATTACAGGAAATGCAGTTTGCCCAAATTGTCAAAGCACCCGCTTACACAAAAGGCAGAATCCTAGATTGGATCTTAACCATGAACTACAAACTATCCCTAGAAGACATCCTAAAAATCTCCTAGTCAGACCATTTTCTAGTCCGCTTCAACATATCAACCTCTAAAGCTCAAGAATAACCCTCACCACCACATATCCCAATAATGGTGAGAAATTCACGTAAGCTTACACTAGAAAATCTGACCCCAGTCCTCCATAATCTACTCGACACACAGCCCAAAATGAATTCCAATCGAGACAGTGGGCCTCATTACAACAAGTTAGCCGGTGCGGATAGAACGGTGTCGGTAAAATAGTACTAACTACGGGTTCTGTGGCCGTATGGTGTTACACCAGTCAGGTCTGACCACAGATGGACACAGAAACACTGGCACCATTACCACATGGTGCCGGTGTTTCCACTTCCCCATTCCCGTGGAGTCCTATGTGATTCCACGGGAATGGGGATTTACAGAATGCCGGCTCTGGAATTACAGGATCACTGGGGCTGTAATGCCCCGTTAATTACAGCAAGTCCAGAGCCGGTAAATCCCTACGGACTTGTAATGAGGGCCAGTATATCCTATTCTACCACTCGTGTTTGAAAAACGCCATCGATGAAGTAGCTCCACGGAAGTCTAAACTACCCAGACCCAAACAAAGCAACTCGTAGTTCAATGACAAACTCATCAAACTCAGAAGAAACAAAAGAGCACTAGAACATCTTACTAGAAAAAAACCTCTAATTAATCCAAAAAAGAACTCCAGCTAATCTCACAAAAATATAAACTAGCAGTTATCTCCCACAAAGCTAGCACCCTGAACTCATACACCACCAATGCTGCTTCAAACAGTAAAGAATTGTTTTCAATTCTTAGAAAATTGAAAACTCCTATCCCTCCTCCTAGCCAAGCCATCGCTAGCAAAGCTTGGTGCACCACCATTCAGAATGCCCTAGCCACCAAAATCAAGTCCCTCCAAGACAAAATTGTTATGAAAAGAAACTTACTGGCCCACAGTACCGACACTGCACCGTTTGTCTTGACTAATAACAAAACATCAGTAACCCAGTTCAACTTCACCCCAGTCACCCAAGTCCAAGTACTCAAGACTATCGCCTCCCTCAAACCTTCAAACTGTAAAGGAGACCCTTTACCAGCCAAACTAGTCAAAACTTGTGCTCCTTCCCCAGCACCCATCATCATCAAATGTATAAACGCATCCTTCAGCACGAACCCCATCCCATCAAAGAATCCTGGGTCACGCCCCTGCTGAAAAAACCCACTCTGGACCCCACCATTCTCACCAATTACAGACCCATTACCACAGTCCCCTTCCTCCTTAAAATAATTGACAAAATTGCATACACACAAGTACAAACACATCTAGAAAACAATCACCTATTAGGCGATAAACAATCTGGCTTTTGACCCAAACACAGTACAGAGACAGCACTACTTGACCTAATAAATCAGATGGAAGCTATCAGAGACTCAGGGAACCTGTGCATACTACTATTACTCGGCCTGTCCGCCGCGTTTGATCTAGTGGAGGGAACAAGTTACTTACCTGTAACTGTTGTTCTCCAGCATGGGTCTGGCATGGATTCACATGCTCATGAATATTCCCCGTCGTCAGGCTGGGAATCCTCGGTAAAGAAAAAAATCAGTATCCGTTTCGTTTCTGATCTGTCTTTCTTAGTAGGAACCAATCACTGGTCTCTGGGTCATACTGCCCCCAGCCAATGACTGCCCTCTCCCTAAGCCCCGCCTCTGGCAGCCATCCTCAGATTTGGTAGCACGTAAAGTGGCAGTATGACCAAGTGAAGAGCCGCAGAGGGGTAGGAGGGAGGGTTCGCATGTGAATCCATGCCAGACCCATGCTGGAGAACAATAGTTACAGTTAAGTACTTTGTTCCTTCTCCAGCATGGGGTCTGGCATGGGTTCACATGCTCATGAATATAAGAATACATAGCAGTACACATGGGCAACCAGGGGAGGTGGCAAAGGCTCAACATTAAGCATTACATCAAAACTCAACATTAAGCATTTCTTACCTCCTCACCAGGCTCACCTTAAGCGAACAGGTTGCACATCACTGCTTGGCCAATTCTGGACTCCTCCCTGGAATACCGGTCGACGCAGTAGAATCCCGTGAAGGTGTGCGTCGACCTCCAGGTAGTAGCCCTGCAGATGTCCAGCAGGGGCACACCAGACAAAAACGCTGTGGTAGCAGCGATCGCTCTGATCGAATGGGCTCTCGGACGGCCACGCAACGGTCGGTTTGCCAACCGATGACAGTGCGTGATGCAGCCGGAGAGCCATCTGGAAATAGAAGCCTTCGAGAGAGCCTTCCCTTGGTTCAAAGGTCCAAAGTTCACAAACAGCTGTGATGACGTCCGAAAACTCTTCGTTCGGTCCACGTAGAACTTCAGCGCTCTAGCTACATCCAGCGATTGCAAAGTCCTCTCGGCCGGCGACGAAGGTGACGGGAAGAAAACAGTTAACACCAAGGGCTCGTTGAGATGGAAGTCCAACGGCACCTTGTGCATGAAGGAGGGGTGCGTCCTCAGCACTACCCTTGTATCGTGAAAGGTCAGGTAAGGAGGCTTGCAGGATAGGGCCTGAATCTCTCCCACGCGTTGTGCAGAGGTGATGGCCACAAGGAACGCTGTCTTCCACGACATTAACTTCAACGGGGCCGAATGCAACGGCTCGAATGGCGGACCCATGAGCCTGGTCAGCACCATGTTGAGCTCCCACGCCGGGGCTGGCGCCTTCACCAGCGGGAATGATCGAAACAGTCCTTTCATAAATTCCTTCACCAGGCGATGAGACCACAGGGATGACCGCCCTGTAGTTCTGGTGTATCGGGAAATCACTGCCAGATGTATCTTGACTGAAGCATGAGAAAGTCCAGCTTTGGCTAGCGACAGTAGGTATGGTAGCACTTGAAGGGCTGTAATCCTGAGAGGGTTAATCTTCTGTGCACGGCACCAGACAGAGAACCTCTTCCACGTGTGTTCGTAGCACTTGAGAGTTGAGGACGCCCTGGCCTTTGTAAGGACCGCTCTGCAGTCAGCCGGGATATCATATCCTCCAAACTCTAGTGCTGCAGGAGCCAGGCCTGCAAGTTCAGCGACTCCGGGTCGTGATGAAGAATGGCACCTCTTTCTCTGGAGAGAAGATCCGCGTCCGTCGGCAGTTTGACTGGTGGGGACGCTGACAAGTCCAGACGGTCCGAGGATCACCCTGCACCGGGACCTCTTGAGTTAGTTGATGAGCCTGAGCAGCAACGGCAACGGAGGGAACACAAAGGAACAGGCCGTCCCAAGGGAACGAGAAAGCATCGCCCATGCTCCTCGGCTGGTGGAACCTGCTGGCGAACCTCTGGCACTTCGTCGCCGTCGCAAACAGGTCTATTTGGGGTTTGCCCCATCGCCGGAAGAGTTGATCCACTTGATCCTGGCATAGTTCCCACTCATGGCACGAGCGAAGCTCTCTGCTGAGCGAGTTGGCGATGGTGTTTTTTATCCCTGCTAGATTAGAGGGTACCAGGAACATCCCCTGGGCAACGGCTCAGTGCCACAGGTCCTGTGCTTCTTTGATCAGGGCTGGGGCTCTGGTTCCTCCCTGCTTCCTGATGTAGAACCTTGTGGTGGTGTTGTCGGTGAAGATCCTCACCACTTTGCCCTTGAGGGACGGGAGGAAAGACTTGAGAGCCCAGAACACCCCCCGGAGCTCCAGTATATTGATGTGGAGTGGCCTCTCCTCCGGGAGCCATAGGCCTCTCACGTGAAGATCCCCAGTGTGCGCTCCCCATCCTTCCAGGGAGGCATCTGTCATCACCGTCATCTGATAAGCTGGGGTCTGAGAGTATGTGCCCGCCGCGAGATGCGCGCGGGTGCCCCACCATCGAACAGCTTGGCGTAATACTACGTTGAGCGAGATTTCGTCGCTTGCATCCAACGGGCGTCGAGAAACTCCTGCAAAGGACGCATCCGAAGCCTGCACAGGCGCACCAGATAGATGCAGGAGGACATCATCCCGAGAAGGGATTTGATGGACCTCACTCTGGCCACGTCCGTGGCCAGCAGACGCTGTACCTTGTCCAGGATGGCCTTCGCTCTTTCCTCCGACGGCGAGGCCAATCGCGCCACTATCGAGCTTGGCTCCCAGAAACCGTGCGACCTGTGACGGGACCAGGTGGGATTTGGGGAAGTTGACGGAGAATCCCAGGTCCGTGAGCAGCTGGACCGTCTTCACCATGTGTTCGACGGCGAGCTCCCTTGTTGTTGCCCGGATGAGCCAATCGTCCAGGTAGGGGTAAACATGGATAGCCTGCAGGCGCAGCGGCGCCGCCACCGGTGCTAGGCACTTGGTGAACACCCTGGGAGCCGACTTCAGTCCGAACGGGAGGCCCTTGAACTGGTAGTGCCGCCCTTGGACCACGAACCTGAGGAACTTTCTGTGCCTTTTTAGAATGGGGATATGAAAGTACGCATCCTCCAAATCCAACGACGATAGAAAGTCGCCTTCCTCAAATTGTCCCAGCAAATGCAGGAGGGTGACCATCCAAACTTCTGTGCCTTGATGTACTTGTTCAGTCGACGCAGGTCCAGGATGGGGCGCCATCTGCCAGTCTTCTTTCTAACGAGGAAGTATCTTGAGTAAACTCCGGAGCCCCGAAGCCTCTTTGGGACGAGCTCGATGGCACCTTTTTTGAGTATCGCCTTTACTTCCAACAGTAGTTAAGGGACGTGGTTTTCCTTCCTGGCCACGGGTGGAATGCGGGGACACTTCTTTAGGAATTCGAGTGTGTGCCCCTGGGCCAGGGCATCGAGCACCCAACGGTCGGTGGGGATGGATTTCCACACGCTGACGAACCTTGTCAGCCGGCCTCCCACCGGGATGCTTAGGTGGGGGCCTGACACCACGGCCGGTTCAGTCTTGCTTGGCCGCCGCCTTGCCGCCTTGGCCTCCTTGGCCTCCTTGGCGATGACGGCGAGGTCCTCCGGACTTGCCTCGTCCCCTGCAGGCTTCTTGCGACGAGGACCGGGCCACTTGACAGTACGCGGAGGAGCCGCCGCCAAATCCCTTGGAGGCACCTTGCTTGCCTCCGGAGTTCCGAAAGGGCGGACGTCGTTGTTGTAGAACTCCCAAGGCCCGAGACGTCTCCGTGTCGGTCTTGATGGCCTGAAGGGACTCATCCACTGTCTTCCCAAACAGGTTGTTCCCGTCAAAGGGCATGTCCAAAACCTTGGCCTGTACATCCTGGCGGAAATCCGTCGCCTTGAGCCACCCCCGCCATCAAAGGCAAACACCGTTTTGGGGGAGGGAGGGTGGTCGATGATGAGCAGTCAATCAACATGTTAGAATTAAACTAATTGTTGCAATTGCAGAAATGTTTCATTTGTGGTTTCTCCGCTCTGAAAGGTGTAGCCTGGAAGTGGCAATTTGAGAAAATGGTTTCCAGTTCAGTTTCACAGAACTGTGTGCTTTTTCTCGCTTATTCAATAAAACTTGTATTTTTCCTTGCAACTCATACACTCAATTTTAGACTGCTTTGGATTATTTCTTTGGATTATTTGGAGGAGCGCACCTTTACACCACCTCCCAGACAAAGCAACATCTACTTACAGTATCTGTGATTTTATAGTGTCCCAAAATGTCTTTCTTGGCTCTGTCTTTCTTGATAGGTTGGTGCACGACTCATCAGGCTCTCGCACTGCACCTTAGTATCTACTACAAGGCACCCAGCATCCTCAAGTCATCCATTGGGGATCAGTTGTCAGACAGTGTGCACAGTTAAATCTCAAGGTACAGAGCTTCAAACTTTGAGCTGTATTAGAGCGAACCTCCACCAGTCTCTTCTCTCCAGAGTAACTTTGGCACCAAATGAGGTCCCTCTGCAACAGCTTAAGAGCACCCTCTTAGCCCTAGTCTTAGTAAGCCTTTATTTAGTTTTTATTTAGCCTTTGCTTTAAAACTGTCATCCCTGCCCTCATCCCGAAGGTTCCTCCTAAACACCTAGGTCCACACACCATGCACTGCCCACCCTACCTGAGACACAGTGATCTGCTCTCCACTGTCTTCCCCCCCATGGTGCCAGTTCTCCACCCTCCCCTGTTAGCTCCAGACTCCTTTTTTCTCTGCATCCCTCACTGTGTTCTTCCCCTATGCTTGTAAAGTGCTCCGTTTCTTCCCGAAGCTAGGTGCGCGCTCAATAAATACCCTAATATCTCTGTTCTCGGTCTCTCCCTCCCTCCCCGCACTCATTCCTTGTCCTCTAGCTTCGCACCTTTCTGTTGGTCATTCTCCCCCCTCATCCCCTTCTCTCTCTGATGATGTTCCTTCTCCACTTCGACCTCTTGATCTCTCTTGCACTCGCTACATCTCCATCCTTCTCTCTCTAAGGTTCACCTATGCGTCCTCAGGTAGCTTAAGGAGCCCTGAAGTTGTGAGCCAGCAAGAAGCATGATCCATGTTCTTCAGGCTTCTCTTACAACATTTGTGATTAAGTAAGTCCCCCCTTAGCCGTCTATTGATGGAGTGGAGCCTCCCACTTAACTGACAATCTTCCAAGCAACGACTTCCATAAAGAGAACACTCAGCCAGTCTTGGCAGCATACTCTGGAAGACATTTTGATCCAAGGTGGATTTTGCCCCATTGAGAATTATGCCAACATTTTAAGGAGATTGTTTACATACCTGCATTTTAGGTCATATGCCTCTCGATGCCACTCCTGAAGTAGAACAATAGACCAGCCTTGTTGTTCCCTAAACTCAAATGCCACATCATGAGAATGATCCCAACTGGACATCTTACCTAAAGATATCTATTAAGCACTGAGGGATGCCCGTGGGGATGTCAAAAACGATAGGACTACTTGTTGGCAACCATTTTGTCCGACTTCCCCTGAGATAGGATCTGGAAATCTTTCCGACCATGTCCACAGCACTATCACACACTAATTTCTACATCATGCATAAATCCTTATAGGATGCCCCAAGCAGGCCTCTACCTGTTGCCTCAATATTGGCACTGCAAAGCTATGCCAGGATCAATTATTTTGTGTATACTACGCTATAATCCTTCCTGTTGGACATTTGGAGGGAATTAAACAGATACTGCCTCCTCAACATCTATGCTTATTGATATCTTTAAATCTATAGCAATTGAAGGTGTCTTGTGTGATAATCCTTCAGGATGACATCACTTCTCCCAAGAGGGGAGCCCGTTTCCATGAGGCAAGGGAAGTGAGGCTGCTTACCGATAGTCCCACAGGGGTGGTAACATTTGGGAGGATCTCATGGGGAGGGACTTCCCACCTGGGGATAAGGATGTGCATATGGGACACGGCCCCTTTTTCTCCCTACCCCACAGGGTAAAAACCTCACCCATCCCTTCCTTACCTATGGTAAAGTCTGAGATGATGTGTTATTGTAATGTGGCAGACAGTATCAATATGATAGGTACTGGGACGAAGAAGTACCTAAGAATGCTACCATCAAGCATCAAGAGTGTATGACCAGTTGTTGTCAATTAAACTGATGCTACGCTAGGACAGTCCCAGCTACTTCAGCTAATCAGTAAAGAAGGGCAAAGTGTGCAACATCCAGAGGGAGAGGTCGGCGAGCTAGGAGGCCGCCAAAAAGACTGAGTAGCAAACAGAGCATTAGAAGACTGTGTCAAAGCAGCAGTGCGAACCGAGGGACACCAGTAAAGTGTCTCATCAGTCAGCTGGGAGTCGACTACCTTCAAGCTAAGAACCAGTGTGGTGGTGGCGTGACCTGTGGTGGGTAGAGTGTGTGGTCCAGGAACTACGCAGAGACCACCAACACAAGCCTACTGCGGAGCTGCATAGATTGCATGGGAAGTATGAGGAACTGTGGTGGTTGCATGCCCTGTAATGGGTGGACCGTTTGGTCTGAAACAACCAGCAGCAACAGGCCATGAAGTAAAGCGGGCCAAAGAAGAGCAAGAAAGAACGAACCTGCAACCCCTGGATAAGTCGGTGTAAAGGTTACCAGAGTAAAGGTAACACGAACGATACCCAGTCCGGGAGGGGGCTGTGAAATCTTGAGAAGGTAAGCACGAACCTGCGACCACTGGCAAAGCCGGTTAAGAGTTCCCCCAAGAAAAGTGGACTCCCTTGACAAACCATAGCTCTTAATTTTAGTTTTAGGCTAATAAGCAGGAGCATTAAAAGAGATTTTCTTCTACTTAAGCTCACCATCCAGGCGTTTTGTTTGTTTTCCGGACTTTTAATCCAATTTCCCATAGACAATTTTGTCCTTAGATTTTGTCAGCCATAGCCTAAGGAGTCAGTCTCTTTTCAGTCCCCAAACCGTAGACAGCACCTCTAGGCTAAGGAGGGGCTATCTTAAAGGGGTCAATTAGTTTTGGTTGGAGGGTCATATAGGCCATTTGTAAGTTCTTTTCTGAACAATATAAATAAGTATGTTGGTTCTATACTTTGTGTTCATGTAAGAACAACAATACATCTGTGGAGGGAACTTAAAGAATTGATAAAGAATCTAAAATTGAAGTAATTCAAGAAAGTATTGAGGAGTCGAGGAGAGCTCAAGGAGTTTCTCCCGCGTCCTGGTGGAGCAAGTAGAAAGGCAGTGTTCAAGTCAAGAAAAGTCTACTAAAAGCTGGTTATGAACTAGGATAAGGGAGTCATTCTCCTAGTTCAGTGATATTTCTGAGCACTGTTCTGAAATCTAAACTTGAGAGACTTTAACCCAGGAGAAGGGAGTCTTTCTGCTGGGTTGGGAGAAGAACCCTTTTTACTCGGGTAATTTGGGGAAACGGCAATGGAAGAAGCTTGGTTAAGCAGAAGCCAGCATTCTTTGGAAGTTCGTCTCTGAGAGCATCTGGACATCCCTTCCCCACGTGGCGAAGATCCACAAATGTCAAAGTTCCGGTGCCTCATTAAGAACTTCTGAAGCGTGGAAGATAACTCACATTTAGGAGTTGGTCTTTTGTCAAAGTCCATCTTCATCTTTGCCTGTTATTCTATCAACACCAGATCACGCCAAGAGTCAGCTCCTCTCCCCCGTCCCCTCACTTTTCAACAAAAGAGACAAAATCCTTAAAGTCCATTCTTGACTGGGGTTTAAGAGAAGAAAGCAAGGAGAGAGAAAGCTGAATAAGAAGGGACTTTCAAGTCAAAGTCAAACTCACCAGCTAGGAGAAGGGAGGCATTCTCTTTGCCATAGACATTTCTACCCCGGGGAAGGGAGGCATTCTCCTCGGATATAGTTTTGTTGTTTTTGAACATTTGTGTTCTAGTGAAAGGGATAGCTTAGGAGTATGGACCAGGACAGTAAAATATTATTTGGACATCACAGACTTCCTGAAAGTCCTGAGTTTTAGTTTGGTTGAGGTAGAGAAAACTGCCTGTAGAGATAGGGAAAGATGGGATTTGGAAATACATAATAAATGTTTATTTTTTTTATTTTTATTATACTTGATTTAATTGTTTAAAAAAGAAACAATTTTTACAAGATTGCTCCTAAGTGTTAGTCTTTCAGTCCTTGAAAGATAAGAAAAGAAAAGACAAATCTGAATCGTGCCAGTCTCTGCTACTTGAAGAGGGGGAGTAGAGGGGGACGAGGAGGAGAGGGAGTTTTGATCTTCTAAGTTTCATCTTCTCCAGTTGCGCTATCTTCTTTGCCCTGATCCGGGCGTTTCAATAGCCCAAGGCTTTCATAAAAACCTGTCACTGCAATGGTCCATTTAGTATTCTCTCCACTCATGTTCCATTTCCCCTCTTCGTACAAAAAGTCGAATTTGCCAAATAAATGTCCCAGATGGTGAGTGCGTGCCTCGTCCACCCCTCTACAGGTAAGGAGCAGGTGTTTTAAAGTTTCAATTGCATCTGGTTGACGACAGAATCGGCAGAGGCTGGTGTTCACTTGTTTTCACCTCTCTAATATCTCATTTGTGTATAAGATATTCAGGCGGATCCGCATAAAATTTTCACAAAGCTTCTTGGAGGGACACTTCAATAAAGAGGCTCATTGATTTTTGCTGGATTGTCGGGCCCATTTTTCATAGATTTTACTAGCTGCACTTCATCTATGGTTTGTATCCTGTTGGGTGTCCTGACCCACGTTTGAACTATCATGCTGCAACATTTGGTGCTGTGGGCTTAGAAAATCCAAGATGGCCAAAAAGCCCACATGTGCACCAAAATCCAGAAGAACCACGCAGTTTGTGCACACTAAAATGGTTGCCTAACTTGCCACCCACCAGTGCGAGCAGGATGTGCCGGGGTGCCGTGAGTGAAATGTGTGCCAAAGGAAAAACCGCACTTTAAAATCACCTTTTGTTTCTCTGAGTGCCAGCTCAAAATGCCTATTTTCAAACATTGCAACACATCCAAAAATCTCACTGAACACCAGCGGACATCTGGCAGAATGAAGTATGTGTGCATACTAAATCTGGGAAGATGAAGAGCCCAAAACAATGTTCATAACAAAACTGGCTGGGCTATGCATGTCAGCAGCCTAACTGAAACTGGATTAAAACCACCAAAATCGAAATGTTTAAATTAACTGAGTGACCTACTTTTGAGTGTCACATAGTTTGTAACTGTTAAAATGTCACAGTTTTGAACTTAGAATCAGCATTCTAGCTGCATGTGTAAAAATTGTTAGTTTTATTTGAATGCAGAAAACTGGGTAACTAGAAGTGACATTAGCTGGGGCCTGGCTTAAGGAACTGGATTCTGCCTGACAACTTCCCCCCAATTGGAGTGAAACTGGATCCACAGCAGTTCTCAGGCCTGGCTGCATTCTGAGGGGAGGTTACTCCTCTCTGATTGTTTAGTCTCTAGCAGTCCCTTGGTAATTCAAAGGACCCAGGCAGAGGGTTTATTGGGGGGAGGCCATAAATGGCTTCCTCTTGAACAATGGGCCTTCCAGGGCCCAGGCAGATGGTTTATTGGGGGAATCGTAAAATAGCTTCCTCTTGGCAGAAGCTGGAAGGGGCAGGGTCTCTGAGCTTGGCAGAAACTGGATAAACTGGTTTCTCCACCATGTGACCTGGGAAGACACACCCCTGTTGGCCAGAATATGATTTTAAGAAAGATGTATAACTCATGGTGCGGACTTGTCAAAATTATTGAAATGATACCATAGTTCTTGTGATTTTTCTGTGCACGTTTTAAGATGCGTTGGGAATTTGTGTGATGTTCTGGGGCAAAACCCTGCTATTTATGTATACTACAGACTCTGTGTTTAAGCTAGAGACATGGGAATTTACTGGAGTATGTATGGACAGGCCGTGTATATGTGTATAATTTTTAATGAAAAACCAATATTGCAAAACCAGTTAAAAAACGCAAAATGTTGCCGTTTCTGAATGCAAGCTCTTAGAAACATCAGAGTTTGAACAGAGTATACCTCATGTGATACGTGATGGGTGCATGTAATTTCAAACCACTGTGTATCTATGAAATATGTCTTTAGGTCAAATATAGATTTGTGGGCAAATTGACCAGGGGAAGATCCTCTGACCCATAAAACCTACAGCATCACCATGACACACATTTCCTTCCCCCAATCAAAGCAGTGCGGAAAGCTTGACCAATGGGCAGTTGAAAGAGGGGCTGGCTAGTGATGCTGCACACACACCCACTTTCAAAAGACATAAAAAGAGCCACTGGAAGCTAGAGAGGAGATTCAAATCCAGTTGCTGCAACGCGCTCTGCCGGACCATACAACATCCAGAAGATACCAGATTCAACACTTAGACTTTAAAACTCCAAAGAACTTGATTCAGAACTCAAAGCAAGGGCCTAAACCCACAAACTGAGAACTCTTCTCAGTAGGCCTCAGCATCCAGCAAACCTAACAGTGGTAGCAGCATCCAGGAGCCGTGCAGATCAGCGCTGGGTCCAGAGAAAGCTGTGCAGAAAGATCCAGAAGCAGTGCTGTACCCAGAGAAAGCAGAGCAGTATCCAGAACCAGAGGCCAGAGATCCAGAGTGACCCAGACCGCTGTTAGCAGAACCAGAGAGCTGACCCAGATCACTGTGAAGTGCCGAGACCAGAACCGGAGTCCAGTCCAAAACCTGACCAGATCCGTGGGGAGGCCTATTTCAAAATATATTGTGAGTACCTAGCAGAACCAATCTCTTAGTTAAAATAATATAATTCAATCTATTTTAAATCTAACCAGAACTGCCTCCTAACTGTCACCTGTCATTTTCTAGCTGCAAGCTGTAACCTGTCGCTTTGAACTTTTAAAATTTCAAATCCGAAAAACTACCTTCATTTAATCGTCCGTATCTCTGGAACCGTTTGGGCTAGGAACTTGGTTTAACTTTCCTCAACAAGCTTAGAACCGACTTGCTACTCCTTATACTTTTGCCGTAATCGTGATTCACGCATTCACGAATTTTGCCGCGATTCGCGATTTGGTTAAAAATCCAGCCATGTGTGAAAACAGCAGCTTCCTTGCTTTCCTTTGCCAAAAATTCGTTTAACCTGCTAGTTACTCCTAGATCCTTGTTAAAGTGAGCCTGAACTCATCCCAAGTATATTTCACTCACCCTGAACCTCCTAAAGGGAATTAAAACCATTTTTAGCATATTCCTCAGTTCATTGCCACCTCTCAAAGCACTTTTGCCTGTATTTCAAACTCATACCTGTTTTCTCTAAGCTTGCTGGGGTGAACTGAATTACATTTGATTGCATTTCTGAGAACTGTGTACTTTCCTCTTCATCTCCTTACACTGCATAAAGGGGGGGTGAATTGTCCAAGAAAGTGATTACATTGTCTTTTGCTGAAATCCTATCAAGTTATTTTCTGTACTGAATTTTCATTCCACATGGCATCTATTTGAAACCATAAAATTATTGTTGCTATCTTATCCATCCTATAACCACTCATCATTGATTATAAAGAAGTGTGCTAGTGCCAGACTATCCATTATTGATTACTGCTCAGATTAAGTGTGATATTCAATTATTAATTTATTATAAAGTGTGATATATATATATATATATATATATATATATATAGTTTAAATTCTCAAATAAACCTTTTAAACTTGCAAAGAACAAGTTACTTTCTTACCTGGTAACGTTCTTTCGATGGGATGGTCCGACGACGTATTCCATATCTATGACATGTAATCACCACAGCTGTGCTGCTTCGGAAACTTTTTCGGCGTCTGCGTCCTGCGTCGATGACGTCGATGCGCCGTCGTCGAGGACCTCCTCCGACGTCCGACGTCATCCGATGTGATAAGTAGGACGCACGACGCCCGTAGCCTCAGTTGTAGTTTTTTCCCCCAGAACGTGTGACATAAGTCAACTGCCAGTCAGACACAAAGCCTTGCGGAACGTAAGCTGCAATCGCAAAAGAAATTCTGCAGCGGGGAAGGCAGGGCGGGAGCGATATGGAATACGTCGTCGGACCATCCCATCGAAAGAACGTTACCAGGTAAGAAAGTAACTTGTTCTTCGAGGGGATTGGGTCCTCCGACGTATTCCATATCTATGACAGACTCCCAAAGCAGTACCAAAAGCAAGGAGGAGGGAAAGAATTTATAATCAAAATTTAGAATAGCCAATCAAATAGCAGAGCAAAGGACCGCCTTGCCGAAGGCCAGATCCTGTGCTCGGATGGAATCGAGGGAATAGTGACGTACAAATGTATGTACTGAAGCCCAGGTGGCTGCATCACAGATGTTGCGAATAGGAACACCCCTCTGCAGGGCAGTAGACGCAGCCATACCCCTGGTAGAATGGGCCCGCAAGCCAGCCGGTGGGTCCTTATCCGCCAAGCGGTAGCACTCCGAGATGGCCAAAATAATCCAGCGAGACAAAGTCTGTTTCGTCACAGCTTGACCCAAACGCTTCCCAGCATAACCAATAAAGAGTTGATCATCCACTCTGACCCGGGACATGCGTGAAACATAAAAGCTCAAAGCTCTCCTAGGATCAAGCCTATGGAGCCTCTCCTCTTCCTTACCAGGATGCGGAGGAGGATAGAATGCCGGAAGAACAACCTTCTGGGCCAAATGAAATTCCGTCACTACCTTCGGAAGAAAAGAAGGACGAACTCTAAGGACAACCCTGTCCTTGTGAAATACAGTGAAGGGAGGCTTAACTGAAAGTGCCTGTAACTCACTCACTCTGCGAGCGGAAGTAACCGCAACTAAAAACACAGTTTTCAGAGTTAACAGCCTCAAAGGGCAAGAATGTAAAGGCTCAAACGGAGCACCCATAAGAAACTTAAGAACAAGGTTTAAATCCCAACCGGGCACCAGGAAAGGTGACAGAGGGAACACATTAGTGAGCCCTTTCAGGAACTGTGAAATCAAAGGGATTTTAAAGTAAGAACATTCTTCAGACGAGCGCTTAAAGACGGACAGCGCCGCCAGGTAACCCTTAACGGTACCCACTTGCAAGCCCCTGTGGGCCAAAGAAAGCAAAAAGGACAGAACCATGGGGATGTCACATGCAAAAGGATCCACATTCTGAACTCTGCACCAGTCGCAGAACTTACGACAACGGCAACGGTACAGAGACTTTGTTGCTGGCCTTCGGGCCGAAAGCAACACCTCCATCACGTCCTCAGGGAGGTCCCAATCCTTATACCTCAACCTTTCAGAAGCCAAGCGTGAAGGTTGAGGGATCTGACCTCTGGATGGAGAACCTGACCCCCCTCCCGTGAGTGCAGATCGTCTCGGTAGGGAAGACGACGTGGAGGGCAGATGGATAAGTCGAGAAGGTCCGGGTACCACGTCCTCCGAGCCCACGCCGGGGCAATGAGGATCATCCGGGAACCGAACTTCCGTAACCTCCGCAGCACTTGCGGGATGACGGGGACTGGAGGATACGCGTACAGCAGCGGGAATGACCACTCCACCACGAACGCGTCTCCTAAGGCTCCTTTTGGTGGAAATTCCCGCGAGCAAAACCTTTCGCACTTCCGGTTGACACTGGAGGCGAAGAGATCCACTTGAGGGGTCCCCAAAAGGGCGAAGATCTCCAGGAGAATCTCCTGAGCCAACTCCCACTCGTGAGAGATCGCGCTCTGCCTGCTCAGAGCGTCTGCCGTCATGTTTTCGGCTCCGGCCAGATGAACTGCCGAGATCGAAACTTCCTGCTGGATGGCCCAGAACTCGAGCTGCATCGCCTCCCTGCACAGAGGAAGTGACCCTGCCCCCCCCTTTTTGTTGAGGTAGTGCATGGCCACTGTGTTGTCCGTCAGGATCAGGACATTCTTCCCTTGCACAGACGGCAGAAAAGCCTTCAGGGCTAGCCTGACGGCCCTCAGCTCCAACAGATTGATATGGAGTCTGGACTCCGACGGAGACCAACGACCGCTGACTGTCAGCCCGTTGGCATGAGCTCCCCATCCCGTGAGGGATGCATCCGTCACGATCGTCACCTCCGGCCAGGGAAGCCAAAACAGAGCCCCCTTCATCAAGTAGCCTTCGACGGCCCACCACAGAGGGTCCCGGGCGACCGAGGACGGCACCTGAATCGAGTCCGACATCCTGCCGGAGGACTGCGACCATTGCGTCTTCAGTGCCCACTGCAAAGATCTCATCCGCAGGCGAGCCTCTGGCACCAGAAGAATGCAGGATGCCATGAGGCCGAGCAACCTCAAGAACTCGAACGCTGGGAGCGTCTGGGCATGCTGAAACTTGAGCACCATCTGCTGAATGTGAAGAGCCCTCACCTGGGGAGGAAAACACTGCCCCAGGGAAGTGTCGAGCACTGCTCCGATGTACTGGAGCCGCTGTGTTGGCGTCAAATGGGACTTCTTTAAATTGAGGGAGAAGCCCAGCCTATGAAGGGAGCGACAGGTGACCGATAGATGATCCAGGACTTGCTCGGGAGAGCTCCCCCTGATCAACCAATCGTCCAGGTAGGGGTAGACGTGAATCCCCCCTTGCCTGATATGCGCTGCCACCACCACCATGAGCTTGGTGAAAACCCTCGGGGCGGAGGTCAATCCGAACGGCAGGACCCGAAACTAAAAGTGCGAGTCGCCAACCGCGAACCTCAGGTACTTCTTGTGCTTGGGATGGATCGGCACATGGAAGTAAGCATCCTTGAGGTCGAGTGACACCAACCAGTCCTGAAGCTGAAGGGCCTGGAGGACTTGAGAGAGAGTAACCATCTTGAACTTGTCCTTCCTGAGGAGTTTGTTCAAACCGCGCAAGTCCATGATGGGTCTCAATCCCCCGTCTTTCTTCGAAATCAAAAAATAAGGGGAATACCATCCCTTGTTCCTCTCCGCTACAGGCACCAGTTCTATGGCGCCTTTCTCCAGCAGGGCTTGAATTTCCTGCGCAAGGAGCGGATCCGGACTCTGCAAAGAGAGGATCCCCGGTGGATTGTCGCGAGGCCTGTGCCGAAAAGGAAGACAGTAGCCGTAGGTTATGATCTCCAGAACCCACACATCTGAAGTAATGGCTTGCCACTCTACAAGATGCTGCGCCAGCCTTCCCCCAACCGGCGAACCATGGGACATGGCCTCACGACAGAGTGGGAGCGGCTGCGGCGTTACCTGAGGGCAAAGAGGCAACTGCCCGAGCGGCCTTGGCACCACGGGGACCCTATCGTCCACCTCTGGTACCCCTGCGTTGGCCTCTTTGACTGCCAACTCCTCTCGCTTTACTGAAGGATGAGTAATAGCGAAAGGAACCACCCCTCCACTGCTGTCCCCTAGGACGAAAAGGCGGAGGTTGGCGAACTGCAGCGCCCAACGACTTCGCTGCAGCTTTTGAGGTCTGCAACCTCTCAAGGCTCTCGTCAGCCTTGCTGCCAAAAAGGTGTTCACCGTCAAAGGGCATGTTGAGGAGCCGGGACTGCACATCAGGTGCAAACCCCGACTTCCGCAACCACGCAAACCTGCGTATCACGGTGCTCGCCGCCATGGACCTACTGACGCATTCAGCTAAGTCCAAACCCGACTGAACGGACTCACACATGGCATCCTTACCATCCTGGACCAGAGCAAGGAAACCATCCCGTTCATCCCCTTCGGGAACATGTTCAGCCGCTAACGCAACACAGTTCCACAGAGTGTGCGTGAAACGTGACAAGGCACAAATGGAGTTGGCCGCCTGAAGCGCCATACCACCAGAAGAAAACACTATCTTCGCCCAGCCATCAAAACGTTTGTCGTCCCTATCAGGAGGGATGGTAGGGTACGACGCCTGCTTCGCCGGGGCCGTGGCCGCCTGCACCACCAAACTCTCCGGAGTGGGGTGCCTGGTCAAGTAGCAGGGGTCGCCACTGGCTGGACGGTATTTCCGCGACAAGGATCTACCCACCACCGGGAGACTCTCCGGAGCAGTCCAAGCCGCCGCCACCCTTCTCTGTAAAGCCATATGGAACGGCAGAACCGGGTCAGTTGGGGGACCAACATCAAGGATGTCCGTCAGATCATCCTGCACAAACTCCCCTGGGGGAGCAGACCATCCCAAGTACTCAGAAACCCTAGCCATAAGGCGCCGGTACGAGGAATCAGCATGAGAGCCAGGCTCAGGCCTACAAAACTCCACCTCCGGAGAGGTGTCCAGTCCACTGGCATCATGCAGTGACTGTCTCAACTCGTCAAACTGACTATGGCCCGAGACAATGTCATCCGGAACCTGACTAGGAACCAGGCCATCCGAATCCTCATCCGCCTCTGAAATATAGTCCAGGTGGCGAAAAGAAGGCACTCGAGAGTGCTTGCTCTTAACCAGAGCCTTCCTAGGGGGTCCACCCGTGCCCTGGGGTACCTCCGACACGAAAGGCGTCGATGGCGTCGAGCGAATCGGCGCCAGCGCCGAGAGAACCGGCATCGGCGCCGAGAGGATCGGCGTCGACGTCGAGGAAATCGGCGTCGAGGAAATCGGCGTCGACGTCAGATGCAGCGCCTCCAGAATCGGCGGCGTCGACACAGCCCTCGAGGCCGGAGCCCCGAGCGTGTCCCTCGACGACCTGAACGTCGACGGCATCGACGACTTCCCCGGAGCCAGAGCCTCGAGAAAGCCTGTCGACGCCCTCGACGCCACAGACGTCGATGCCTTCTTCGAAGACCTCACAGGTGCACACGGTCTCGAACGCGTCGAGGACCGGGACCTGGAACGGGTACGTCGAGAACGAGTACCCTTGTCCGAACGGGACCTCTCCCGTGACTCGTGCCGACCACTCTTGCGAGCGGTGTCTCTCGACCTCACACGACCGACCCCACTCGGGGGCGCGGACGGCTGAGTACCCTGCGACTCAAGAATCGCCAACATCTTCTTCCCGAAGGAAGCCCATTCCTCCGGCGTCGCACGGCCGGAGGGGTAAGCGACGTGCCGGGCAGAGCCCTCCGAAGAGGACCTGGAAGACGACCGATGTCGGCGCTTCCAAGAATGCCTCGAAGAGGCAGAGGAGTGGCGAGACCGACTCCTAGAAGGAGACCCACGAGACTTCCGACGGTGACACGGAGAGTCACCCCTCGAATCATCCGTCGAAAGCCCCGCAGACTTCGACTTCCGGGGCTTGGACACCCGACCTACCGACAACTTCTTCTTACGTTCGCGTAAGGCTTTGGACGTGAGCGACTGGCAGTCGATACAGTCATCCGTGTCGTGGGCCTCCCCGAGGCACCAGAGGCAGGCGTCGTGCGAGTCCGTCACCGACATCTTGGACCCACACTCCCCGCACTTCTTGAAACCCGGACGCGGGGTCGAAGACGAAGTAGACATCTTCAGAAGGAATTTCACAAACGAACAGGTTCGAAGAACCGAGAAGAACAGAACTCCAAAGAGTCGAGGCGTTTAAACCGAGAAACACGAAGCAACACGTTCGCGGAAAAAACGGAACTGAGGCTACGGGCGTCGTGCGTCCTACTTATCACATCGGATGACGTCGGACGAGGTCCTCGACGATGGCGCATCGACGTCATCGACGCAGGACGCAGACGCCGAAAAAGTTTCCGAAGCAGCACAGCTGTGGTGATTACATGTCATAGATATGGAATACGTCGGAGGACCCAATCCCCTCGAAACAGAACTACTTCTTGGCTCAGTGGGGTCAGGGGGATTCCAAGAGAGGGGTGTTATATAGGGGTAGTCATCCAGAACTCATGAACTGGACATAAAGATATATCAATAAGGGTTTCCATTCAGTATCCCAGACTAGGCATTTACTTAGCTGTAGTGCTGGATTGAATCCTCTTACAATCCAGTCTCTCTCCATCACTCGCTTTTTTATTTTTCCTGGATTACGAATGAGGTCATCTCGGGAGCAGCCTGCCCAGTCAAGACAATGGTTGATTGTCTCCTCCCATCGTTTTATCATCTTGCACGTGCCTGCTCTGATTTCTTGTTCTATTGCCTAGAGTATCAATGATGAATTTGGCAAGAGCATTTTGCGGTATAACATCAATTCATTCCGTGCTACGATGGAGTTTATTGACTGGAGTGTTAATTCTTTCCTGATGACCGCCACAGGAGTAGACTGAGGACTTTGCGCCAGTATAGCCCTTCTACTTTCTGCCAGAAGAGTGGTGAGATGTAGGGCATTGATTCCACCCCGTACGTTAATGTAGGGATGACTTTCATCCTGTAGAATGTCAGCAGGGGCCTATTGAGAATTGACCGTACTTCCTGGACAGTATTTTGGTCTGTGTTTTTGAAAGGTGTAACTTTTTCAAAATGGTTTCGCACATCGGATTTTCTTTGACGCTTTTACTTAGGATGATTCCAAGGTACTTAAACTCCTCAACGATTTCCAGGGTTTCTTTACGTACCTTACATGTGAAATTTGCGGTTTTACTCGTGCCTTTTCTTAGGATCATTACTTTGGTTTTGTTCTTGATTCATTTGAAGATGGTTTGCTTGAAGGTAGGAATCCAGGTTAGATAGTTGCCTTTCAAGGCCTATCGGCGTTTGGTCCATCAAGATGATGTCATCTGCATATAGCATTCTTGATATTCTCCCTTTGCCTATTCTTGGAGGGAATGATCGTACTTTTGCCTCTTGGTCTTTGTAATCCGAAGCATATGCATTATAAAGTGCCGGGGCAAGAGGGCATCCCTGCTTTACTCCTCGTTCGATTTTAATCCAAGATGACAAAAGACCCTGCTAATTCAGGCGTACGCACATCGACGTGTCACTGTACAAGTCCTTGATGGGATTTAGGATTTCTGGTGGAGAGTTATGATTTTCAAGTTTTTCCCACAAAAGGGTTCTGTCGACACAGTCGAATGCCTTTGTTAGGTCAATGAAGGCCATGTAGATTATGGGATGGCCTTCAACGACTTTGGCTTTCAAGGTACTTATGGCTAAGATGTTATCATTCGTTCCTGAGTTTTTTACAAAACCTGTTTGTAACGAGTCAGTCATGTTGCCGAGGGTTACCCAACCTTTGAAACTTTCCAGGATGAATGCAGCAAAACATTTACCTATGGAGTCTAGTAATGATATGGGCCGGTAGTTGCTTGGGTTGTCCCTCGCACCCTTCTTAAAAATAGGCACCACTATCGCCTTCTTCCAAGACGGGGGGGGGATGGTTGACGCTATGTTACAGTTCTTGAAGACTTCTCCCACGAATTTGGACCAGCTTTTGGCCTTTTGTTTAAGATCAAAGTAAGTAATGCTGTCTGGTCCTGCCACCTGTGCACCATTGAGTTTTTTTATTTTGTTAATGATTGTTTCTTGATCCGTTGGGACTTTCCATTTTGCTTTTTTATCAGTGGAAGATGATGGAGGTTTCAGGGGGGCTTTGTAGAGTTGTTCAAAGTGTTTGACCCAGCTCAATTTGCCCACTGCATTGGTTAGTGGCTGGTTCTCTCCCTTTATTTTTCCATTAATAAGTGACCAAAAGTCCTTTGTTTTTTTGCTGCAGATCGTACGCAGCATCAGTTCTGCGTCATCTTGGTTTCTCTGAAGTTTGTTTGTTCTAAGCCACTGCTGGTATTTTTTTGTACCTTTATTTGATTCTACTGTGTCAAGGTCCGAGCCTGATTTATTTGCTTATCTTTTTCATTTTCTAACAAGCTTCCTCTTCTCCAGCAATTGTTTGTTAAAAACATGGATTGTCGTTAGTGGCAGTTTGGCTTCTTATTTTGCTGGCTTTTGGTGGACTGTCAGGACTGGTGAGTAATCTGTTATATGTTCAGAGTTGTGTCTGCCCCGACTTGTGCGTTCAACGTATTCTTTCGTCAAGGCAATAATTGCAGGGTCTGAGAGTCGAATACGGATTCCCTGTGTGTCAGTTTCTAGAGATAAAAGCGTTCTTTGTTCTTCTTTTGCACTTGTGTACCACTCATGAAGTAGTAGATTGTGGTCACTGTTTTTAGTCTTTCGCACCTTGAAAGAGGCAAGTATTTTAGGAGCTTCTGGACACGTAAATGTAGGCAAAGGGGCGGTCTTCGACCTTTCTCTCCCATGTTGGGATATGATTTTGTTTTGCGTCCTTTGTCAGGTGTAGGTTGTGCAGGTCTCTGGATTTCATGAGTCTTGACCACAGAGCGGCTCTTCCACATGGATTTCTCTTGCTGGTAAGTAGATCGATGTTCAAATCGCCGTCAATCATTATGTGTTTGACATCATCTTCTAGTAGGGCTGCATCGATTGTCAACTCAACTTCCGTCAAGAACTGTTAATTCGATATTCTCAGAGGGTTCCAATAGATGTAAAGAACCACAATCTTTTCTTGTGTCTCTTTTTTGGCTTCTTTAACCGGGGCTGACCAAGAGATTATTGATGCCAAGATAAATTCCGATCCTTCAATAACCTTTGTCAACGTCAGGGTGCTTCCTGATTTGACAGCTGTTATTCCTGATCATAGTCTTCCTTTAAGTCCTTTCTGGGCTGGTGAGTGTGCCAGCTCAAATCCGTCTAGACAAGGTTTGTTAATTAACCATGTCTCCTGCAGGCAAAGTATGTCAAAATCAGACAACTGCACGTCCGATCTTGCAGTCAAGTGGACAAATCCCCTCGTGTTTCAAGATGTCAATGTCAGTATAGGTGTGTTGTTTGATCCTTGAGGATCCGGATATAGGCCCATGGTATCCTTGTATGGTGGCTATTTTGCTCTCAGCCGCTTAACTTGCATCTTGAACCAATCGCTGTTATCGTCTGAGTTTGTTGGCACTTGCTCTCCGAAGCACCAGCCTTGTTTGCCTTTGGAGGATGGACCAGTTTCGATCGTTTGATGAGATCTCTTTAGAGTCGAGTCATCCAGATGATCCTCTTTCCAGTGAAACCTTTCTACTGGTTTGGGTAGCTTGTCTTTTATCTGTTCTCGTGACTGTGTTTGATCATTGGTCGTCCGCTTGTGTCTTGCTGCTTTTTCCCTCGCCAGACCCCGAGAGTTGATTACTCTCTCTGAGGGGGCCTGAGATGACTTTGTGAGGGGGAGTCTCCAACAGGGCGAGTTGTGGTTTAGTACTGCTCTTGTATTTTTTCCTTTAAGCGGCCCTCAAGGACTTCTTAGCGCGGTCTACTGAGTTGTTTTATCCAAGAGGTTCAGAGTCGCATTCATTGCGAGGGTAAGTTCTAAGCCTAGATGTTTTAGTTCATCTTTTCAGCTCCAAAGTAATTTTTGGGCCTTGCTCGAATTGACGTGTCGATAGGAAATGTCCTTTCTTCCATTTGGGTTAGGTTCCAGGATGTCAATAATACTTGGCGAGGCCACTTGGAGGGACTTTGTTTGGTCAAAAATGTTTGATATCACCTTATAGTTCAGGGTCCAGTTATCACGTTCTTCTCGGCATCTTTGCAGCTTAAATGTTCGCGTCTGGTTTGGTTTCACACTGAAAGTGTTAACACTTTCCCGAGCGTTGTCTTTCCAGTTGGGCGACACAAGGTTCTCCCTTGCGTCGTGTACCCTTGACCTTTAATGTGTTTTTGGTCGAGGATGTGGGCGACGCAAGTTCGTCTCTCCCGTTGGACGATGTTTGAAGACTTCAACTTTTTCTACATTATCCTTTCGGACCTCAAATTTCCTGTTGTTCCCTTTGTCATGGAACGGAAGTGAGGAGCTTTTGTGGCCTGTCGCTGAGTGTCTTCGCTTTATGCCTTTTGACTGAGATGACTCCAAGTCTTTTTGAGTGTTTTTTTTATTGATGTTTTTAGTTCGTATCCGAGACGCTTGTGATAGCGGGCTGGGATCGGCAAAAAACACTCTTATTTGAGTTTTGCATCTGGCGATGGTCTGTGGGAACTCGTTTAGTCTTTTTGTTGCAGAGCTTCTGGAATTTCAGATTCGGAATCTTCGACAGTGTATAAACTTAAATTCATTAAGTCAATTGAGTTGTATGATTGATCACCAACTCGCTGATCCTCTTCTACTAGCCTGCTCTGAGCTGGCATTATAGGGGAGTTTTTCCGAGTAGGGCTGTGGAGACTTTGGGCCGTTGGCTTTTTGTCGCCTTTTGATTTGGCTCTAGGCAGTCGTTTCACAAGCCCTGGTTTAACATTCGCCTCCTTTGTTGTACTAATCTGCTTTGGGACAGGCTTTTTCTTTGAATCATTTTGGGTGGAAGCTTTCTGTGAGAAAATGTCAAATGTTGGAAAGATGTGATCTGCTGTGAAAGTAAAGATTGTTGGGGATGGTTTTGCCTTTGAGCTTCCTTTTGCATTCTGTTTAGTATCTGATTTCCTTCCTTTTTGCCCAGGGTTTGCATTATTTTCGCCACTGTAACCAGTCTGTGGTGACAATGGTGCAGGGGTGATAAGTGAATGCTGGTCTACTTTTTGAGGTCTTGCGGATGCTGCTGAAATACGAGACATAAACAGTTTCCTGCTATAGATGCGCTATTAGGAGTATCTCCCCCGGAAGTCTCAGTATGAGTATGTGAAGATCTTGTGTCTTTTGCCTCTGATTCTCTCCTGTTGTCTTCTTTACTTGATTTCCCCTGACTTAGCCTTTCATCTAGATTGGTCTGTTGCTCTCCGTTGGGATTTCTCCCCTTGGCAGTCACAAAACCCTCTAGGAAGAGTAGTTTTGTATGCATCATAGCAATTAGTGCGTTTTGATCTTTCATTGAGTCATTTAGGGCTTCGTATAATTTTCCGAAGGGTGCCAACGCTATAGTGACTATTGAAAGAATGGTCATTGCGTCCATTTTCTTTTGGGGAGAGTCCTGCGATTGTTTGCTGGAAATCTCGCTCAACCGTCTATTTGCTATTGGCGACATTCCCCATAGGTCTCTGGTGTTTGTTGTTTTGTCGGCATTGTTCCTCCTATCTATAGTTTTTGATGGAAGAGGGCTTGTGGTTGGTTGTTTCGCAGAGCGCTGTTCTTTGGGAGTTTTGCTGACAATGTTCCCTTTGTCACTCTGAGGCGTCTCCTTTCCATTACTAAGATCCCCAAGCTCATTTGAGGTTCTGGGTTCTAATGCCGCTTCCTCATCTATCATCACTTTTCCATTGGGAAGGTCCCTTTGGTCATGTGGTGGTTTTCTGAGTTCTGGTGTCACTTTCCCCTGTGCGTGGCCAGCAGCTTTTTCGGTGCTCTGTTGGGGCAAAAAGGGATTTGAGAAAGAATCCAGTTGTGCACTTGGCTCTAATGCACTGGACTGAGTAGTCAAAGCTTTTTCTTCCCCTGTAGTAAGTGGGTCAGATCGGCCCGTGTCTGGGACGTTTTCGATGGTCTTTTTGTTGAGCGCCTCCTCTAGATTTTTTTGTGAAGAAATGGGTTCTTTTCTGACCACAGGAGTTGAGGGGATAATTGTCCCCGTCAGGTGCATCGCAGTATCTTCTACGATGGCCAGAAGTTCAGCATCCAAAATGTCTTGGTGCAGAGAACCATCTTGGCGGCCTTTCCTGCCAAAATATTCTTTTAGTATGCTCATGGAGCTGGATGGGTTAAGAATGCTTAATTTATTTTGGTTTTTGTACATTATTTTGTAAGGTGCTTTTGAACGCGTTGCTTTCTGGGCCGACATTTTTAAAGTACTGGCCACTATTTTGCTTGTGAAATGATGTTTGAGAGGCACCCGATCCTCTTTCCCCAGCAAATGCTCTGCTGGTGAACCTGTGCGGGCGGCTGACCCGCCCACACTTGCTGGGGAGGCCGAGGTGTCAATCAGCGTGGTGAGCCCTCCCACCTCGCCGCCCTGCCACTGCCTCCCCTCACAGACAAGGCACGGGAGAGTGCCGCCTCACGGCTGGAACTCCTCTCCCGGTCCCGCGGACTCCGGTCGCGGGATCGCGAGGCCGAATGCACCCCCGGCGGAGGCGAGGCGAGATCCTCCACCAAGACGATCGAAAACGGTCGCTCTGCTCTGGGGCTCGGCGCCTGCACACAGGGTTCCACCATCGCCACCATCGCCACTTCCGTTCCAACACCACAGGTGAGGTTGGGCAGCCGCGAGCTTTCTCCTCTGTTATCACAGGGGGTAGAGGGGATAGAGGGAGTCTGTTCTTTCTCACAGGGTTCTGCAACTGCTTTAGATGAAATCATTTTACCGGGTGTTGCAGGGGTCTCTGCATTCGGGGAAGAAGGATAGAAGTCACTGTTTTCCAGTTGTGAGGGAAGGAATGTTTGTGCAGATGTGACTGCATGTTCTGGCGGACTAAGCGCTGTGCTGTCAGGGAGTATTTCACTCGCCCCCCCAATGTTCTTTCTTCAGTGGGGGGTGGGGGGGGTTTGTGGAGTCGCCTCTTCCCTTCCTCCCGTTCTTAGTTGCCTGCCGGGGTTTCTGATGTACTTGAAGTTGGCTCTGTGGCTCGTTTCTCAGGTTATGAAGGGGGGTCAGTTTTGGATCCATTGTTGGTTGTATTATTAAGTGTCTCCTCTCTGGCAGGCTTCCTCCTGCACAGCCTAGGAGACCCCTTTGTTTACTTCTAGTATTTATACCCTCACCGTCTTCATCCGAGGGGTTCCGCTTTGCCGTTGCTGCCATAGACTGCAGAGACTGCTCTTGACTCTGCCACGACTCTGCGGCCGCTCCGCGGTGTTGGTGGGTTTTTAAGTCCTCCCACAAACAGAAAGCAAGGATAGACTCTGGCACTAGAACACACTGAGTAGAGTCTGGACTGCGGAGACTGCTCTTGACTCTGCCACGACTCTGCGGCCGCTCCGTGGTGTTGGTGGGTTTTTAAGTCCTCCCACAAACAGAAAGCAAGGATAGACTCTGGCACTGGAACACACTGAGTAGAGTCTGGACTAAAGAGACTGCTCTTGACTCTGCCATGACTCAGTTTATTAAGAAAACCTTAAAGCCCTGGTCAGACTTCTGATTCTATGCCACCACACCTGCCAAATATGTAGGACAAATGACTTTGACCTCCTAATCTTGGATGGGCTCCAAGAAGTAACCAACATTAATCTTATATTATCTTTGCCATAAGAGGGAACAAGCAAATCTAATGTTGCTTGAATGACATTGAACTTAATGATCAATTATTGCTCCCGCTTAAACATTTCCATCTCTGATGAACCAGGTCCTACTTAAATAACCTGGAATGATGGACTTGACACCTATCAGATGTTATATCTGTATAGCCGATGCTCTTGTGTGCACATGCTTTACATGAACTGGATATCTTAATAACTCCACTTAGGTAGGGTCAGGTAGAACTAGTCTTTGGAAAGCTGCCTATTTTTATTTGAAGATTTTCTGATGACTGACGAGCAACTTAGTTATTTACATAGGCAGGAACTACCCTATTAGCAATAGGATAAGATGGCCATTATTCTTGTCCTGTAATAAACCATCAGTGGAAATGTCAATACTGTGTCCTTCTTCTGACCCACCACAGCCCCTGTCACCTGCATCACTCCCTTCTTTTTCATTTTCTCTATTATTAGTCCTTTATTGTTTGTTATGCTCACCTGGTCTCTGCGGAGGCGCTGGGGCACGGTTGCAGCCCTCAGTGAACTTGAATCACCCCCTTCAGGCCTCTCCCTCAGTAGAAAAGCTGTGAGCGGCGGTACGTGGTGATACTGCTCCTGCATGGAGATAAGAGTGTGCGAGTGCGCCAATCTGTGATTGTTGTACCTCTCGAACCCTTTACCCCAAAGTACGGTTTCTGTGAGCATACGCCGGCCCATAAAGCTCACCTGTGAATTATGGAAGATAAGCTCTCTGTCCTGCTACTTCTGGCAGCAGATAGTCAAACGGGATCTAGTTCCTTCACTGATCCCTGATCAGGATTAGTCCAGTCCAGCTGCGATTATGCTTCCCCTTATGATTGGTAAGTCTTTCTTGAGCTCTTGTGATGCTGTTCGTTCTGTTTACTGTCTTTATATGTTGCTCCTATTTATGCCGGCAATAATGTCTCTCTTCTGTTTTCTTCCCTTAGATGGAAATGTGGCCTCAATGCAGCTGTGAGATGCGGCCGGATGGAAGATGGATGCTACCACAATGTTCAACAGCAGGTAAGCAGGTAAGTGATGGTTTAAAGAAAGCATGAAGTATGGCTTAGCACAACCTTAAACAAACTGTTTTTTCGATGTCTAACCTGGTCTCCTGTTTTTCCTTGCACGATGGAACGTGTCATGCTGCGGTGCCAAGATGAAGATTTCGGCGTTCGGGAAAGTGTAAAGATGAATACTTGGTTCGCTGAAGAGATGTACAGGTAAGAACAGCTTCCTCCAGTTGGTAAATATGCTGACAAGAAGCAGGATATCCAGTAAGCAGGATCTTCAAATGTAAGTCTGATCTCAGGCGACAGTGAGCGTTACACTGCTTGCAAGTGCAGAATAACACGAAGCGTCTGTCTTGAGGATCGGGACAGTTCATATAGCTGAGATCGTGGGCACGCCCATTAGGGCCGGCTTACCAGCCACACCCTGCCACTCCTAGAGAGTGAGCACGTGCAAAGGCAATCCATTAGCAGCCACACCCAAGAATACACTTTGGGCTGCTTAATGGATGGAATGTTGAAGGTTAATGCATTTGAAGTGCTATGCCCATAATAAAAGCTTTTTGGTGTTAAATGGAGGATCTTGTTTACTTTTCATGAGCCTGGTGCCAAAGTCGCCACGACAATGTCCACCCAGGTCTCCTGTGCATGTGACACCTGCATGCCTGTGCCCCTGACTTCATGACCATGACAGCACTCCCCCTCAAGGCCCCTCTCAAGGGTGGTTCTCCTCCCGGTCCTGGTTTGGTGGGATTATTGCGATGGAACTGTCTGATTAAACGCGGAGCATGGACGTGTTTACTGGGTTCCCAAGTTCGGTCTTGAGGTTCGTAACCTTTCCAGTCAATTAGGTAATACAATTTTGATCCAAACCACCTTGGAGTCCAGGATGGATTTGACTTCATATTGTGGTTCTCCATCTATTACTTCGGGCTCTGGCGGAGAATTAAGCCGCGTATTGGACTTCATTGGTTTGAGGAGAGAGACATGAAATACGGGGTGAATTTTCATGTGATATGGTAACTCCAATTTCATGGCGACAGGATTGATTATGGACTTTATAGTATAGGGGTCCAGGTATCTTGGGCGGAAAGCTCTTGGCCCCTTCAGGGGAATATATTTGGATGCTAACCACACCTTTTCTCCAATCTGGTAGGCGGGAGCTTCCTTCCGATGTCGATCAGCAAACAGTTTTTGTCTTTCCTTAACCTTGGTCAGATGCTCCGTCGCCTCCTTAAGAACATGATTGAAGGTTTTATACAAGTTTTTTATGGCTGGCATTTCCAGGGTATCGGGTGGATCAAATACTGATGTCCTCGGATGTCTTCCATGCACAGTGTAGAATGGAGTTTGCCCTGTGCTTGTGCGAACTGAGTTGTTGTTTGCATACTCAGCTATCCAGAGTATATTTTTCCAAGAATCCTCGGACTGTTGCAACATACACCTGAGCTATTGCTCTAAAGTTTGGTTGGTTCGTTCAGTTTGCCCATCAGTTTGAGGGTGATGGCTTGTGGACAACCAGAGATCGATTTTGGCAATCGTACAACACTTTCTCCAAAAGGCAGGAACAAATTGCGTTCCGCGATCAGATACTAATATTGATGGAAAGCCATGCAATCGAACAATTTGCTGTAGGAACAAAGAAACGAGAGTTGACAAAGTTGGGAGTCCCTTCAGAGGGCCATTTTGGAGAATAAATCCACAACGACTAATATGGCGTTGTATCCATTGCAAGGTGGAAGATCCGTGATGAAGTCCATTGACAGGGTATGCCAAAGTGCTGGCGGTACTGTTAGGGGATGTAGTAAGCCAGTGGAGTTCTGTTTCTGAGACTTGTGTTGTGCACAGACACTGCAGGTTTCAATAAATTGGGCAATGTCTTTTCGCCAGGTTCGCCACCAGTAGTTCTGTTTTACCTTAGCCTGAGTTTTCGCTATTCCTGGGTGTCCTTCCACTAATGAATCGTGGTCATTTGTGATGATTTGCTTTTGCAGTTCTTGGTTTGGACATATAATAGTCCTTGGAAATACGGTAGATTGTCTTCAATGGTGTACTGGTCACCTTTTAACAGCCATTCCTGTTGTATTGATTGATCCATCGGAGATTGCAAACTGGTTCTTTGGTCATCCACACACGTGGTGGCAGCTATTCTGGTTTGAATCCTTTCCTCAGGAATTATGGCTATGGGGTCGGATGCTGTAAAAGCCTCTTTTTCTTCACTCATGCGTGATAGAGCGTCTGCGTTCCCATTGCGTACTCTATGTCTATAAGTTATAATAAAATCGTATGCCGCGAAAAAGAGAGCCCAATGAAGTTGACGTGATGATTGTGCTTTGGCGGTTTTCAAGTATTGCAAGTTAGGGTGGTCCGTGATGACAGTGACCGCATTTCTCGCCCCAAGAAGGTAACGTCTCCAGGCCTTGAATGCTGCTGCAATCGCCAGTAATTCCTTATCTGTGATTGCGTAGTTCAACTCGGGGGCTAAACATTTGCAAACCAGAATGCGACGAGGTATAGTTGTCCCGTTTCAGGGTCTTGTGACAATACTGCTCCCATGGCTATTTTTGAAGAATTTGTCTCAACTATGTAAGGTAGGTCTGGTCGTGGGTGTCGAAGGACTGGTGCTGTAGTGAATGCTAGTTTCAACTTCTGGAAGGCTTCTTCAGCTTCTGTCGACCAATGGAACTTTTGATTTTTCTAGAACCCAGAGGTAATTGGATGTACAATTTGTGAAAACCCAGGTATAAACCGACGGTAAAAGTTGGCGAATCCGAGCACGCTTTGCACTCCTTTCGTGGATGTTGGTGAGGGCCATTGGAGGATTGCATCCACCTTTCGTGTATCCATAAGTACGCCTTGTGGTGTGAGCATGAAACCGAGAAACTCAACCTCGGTTACATGGAAAAAACATTTTTCCAACTTGGCATACAATTGTTGTTGTCGAAGCTTCTCTAAGACTGCCGGGACATGGCCTACATGTTCTTCCATGGAATTTGAGTAGATAAGAATGTCGTCAATGTAAACAAGAGCTCAAACGTCCAGTAGTTCACGGAGTACATCATCCATAAAGAATTGGAATGCCGCGGGGGGCTTGCATAGCCCGAAGGGCATGACCTGGTATTCAAAGAGGCGGTACTTCGTGCGGACGGCCATTTTCCACTTGTCTCCCTCTTTTACTCTTCCAAGATTGTATGCTCCTCTTAAATACAGTTTTGTGTAGATTTGAGCATGTTTCACTTGGTCCAGGAGCTCTGGTATAAGTGGATTGACAGCTCTATAGTCGATGCAAGTTCTTAAGTCCCCCTCTTTTTTAGGCACGAAGAATAAGGGTAAGGAGGCAGGTGACTTGGACAGGCGAATGAAAACATTCTCCAAGTACTGATCCAGGTAAGTTCTAAGATGCTGATTTTCCTGTTCTGTCAGAGCGTACATTCAGCTGCAAGGGATCTGGGCTCCGGGTACAAGATCTATTTGACAATCGTAGGATCTGTGCGGGGGAAGAACGTTGGCTTGCTCTTTTTTTGAAGACATCGAGGTAATCTTGGTATTCAAGCGGTAAGGAGCTGATGAGGCCAACACGATTCCTTTCTTCGGTTTCAGATTGGTGTCATCTTTTTTGTAACATATGTCGGCACAATCATGAGGAAATGTCAGAACTCGTTTTTGCCAGTCGATCCTAGGATTGTGGGTCTCCAGCCAGGGCATTCCTAATATCATCTAGAACTGAGGAACACCGATGAGTTTGAAAGTAATGTCCTCTTGATGCCAGTCCTGACATAGAAGCTTGACTTTCTCTGTGTATTGTGTCACCGGGCCAGAGGATAGCCGAGAACCATCCACAGCAGTCATGTTTTCCAATTTCTGCTTCGGTCGGAGAGGAAGGCCTATTCGGAGAGTCAAATCTTGGTCAATGTAGTTACCCACAGCTCCACAATCAATATATGCCTCCAAGGCCTGTATTTATGATGGTTGCTTGTGATTCACCAAAAGCACTGGAAGGACTAGATGTGAGGTCTGTATGGATTCCTTTTTCATGCTCAACAAGCGGACCCCTACCTACACTTGCCGGGCATTGGTGTTTCCCGAGTTCTGTTCTTCTTCATCCATTTTGTCTGTTGCCCCAACAGTTTTCTTGGATGGTTTTGCCGGGCAGTCACGGAGGAAGTGACCTGCTTGTCCACAATATAAGCAAAGCTGCTGTTGTCTTCTTTTTTCTCTTTCTGCTTTGGTAAGGGGACTTTCGTAATCCACCAATTTGCATTGGCTCAGACTGTTCATGTGGTTTAGTCTGATTCTCACGACCGTCCTTCTGATCTAGCTTGATCCATTTTCCGATTCTGCGACGTATGATCGAGTTGCACCGTCAGGTCTATGTAGTCCGCACACCTTTCAGGGGGATTCACCACTTGCGCCAACACATCCTTAAATTTTCCACGTAACCCTTGGTAAAAGAGTGTAGTCCTCTTCTCTTCTGGCTAGTTGGTCTGGGCTATGAGACGATTGAAGGTTGCAATATAGATTAATACATCTTGACTCCCTTGTTTGAGTGACAACAACTTGTTGTCCAGAGCTTATCCTGGAGTTTGACGGGCAAACAATGTCTCCATCTCATGTTGGAAATTCCCAAAGTTCCGGAGTAAAGGGTCATCTTGATTTACCAAAGGTATAGACCAGTACGTCGTACTACCTCCTAAATACGAGAGTACAAACGCCACTTTGGCTTGGTCATTAGGAAAGGCTCCTAGTCTGCACAAGAAATGACGGCGACATTGGTTCATAAATACAGCAAACTTGTTTGGGTCGACGATGAAGCGTTTGGGGGGCTAGAGGCACTGATCCTGGAAGAACCACCTGAACCGGTGTTGATTGTTTTGGTGTGGAAGAATGAAAATAATGGGTCACTCCAGGCAGTGGAACCTGTCCTGCTTGTGCGTGTAGCATTTGTCTTGCCAATTAGTCAGTTCTTTCTCAAGTTACAATAACATCCCTCCATAATGCATTGGTTTCCTGTCTTGAAGCATGTACTTCAGCCCGTAATTCCCCTAGTAAGAGGGCTAAATGATCGGTTTCTGAAGTTTCCATAACGCCCAGGCAGAGAGTATTAGAGGCTTCACGTTATGTTACGCTCACCTGGTCTCTACGGAGGCGTTGGGGTACGGTTGCAGCCCTCCCTGAACTTGAATCACCCCCTTCAGGCCTCTCCCTCAGTAGAAAAGCTGTGAGCGGTGGTATATGATGATACTGCTCCTGCGTGGAGATAGTGTATGAGTGTGCCAATCTGTGATTGTTGTACCTCTCGAACCCTTCAACCCCAAAGTACGGTTTCTGTGAGCATACGCCGGCCCATAAAGCTCACCTGTGAATTATGGAAGATAAGCTCTCTGTCCTGCTACTTCTGGCAGGGGCGCGCCGAATGGGATCTAGTTCCTTCACTAAGGATTAGTCCAGTTCAGCTGCGACTATGCTTCTCCTTATGATTGGTAAGCCTTTCTTCAGCTCTTGTGATGCTGTTCGTTCCGTTTAATGTCTTCATATGCTGCTCCTATTTATGCCCGCACTAATGCCTCTCTTCTGTTTTCTTCCCTTAGATGGAAATGCGGCCTCAATGCAGCTGTGAGACGCGAGACGGGGGCGGATGGAAGATGGATGCTACCACAATGTTCGACAGCAGGTAAGTAATGGTTTAAGGAAAGTGCAAAGTATGGCGAAGCGCAACCTTAAACTGACTGTTTTTTCGATGTCCAACCTTGTCTTCTGTTTTTCCTTGCACAAGGGAGCGTGTCGTGCTGCGGTGCCAAGATGAAGATGTCGGCGTTCCGGAAAGTGTAAAAATGAATACTTGGTTCGCCGAAGAGATGTACAGGTAAGAACAGCTTCCCCCAGTTGGTAAGTATTCTGGCAGGAAGCAGGATGTCCAGGAAGCAGGATCTTGAAAGGTAAGTCTGACCTCAGGTGATTGTGAGCGTTACGCTGTTTGCAATTGCAGAATAACGCGAAGCCTCTGTCTTGAGGATCGGGGCAGCTTATATAGCCACACCCTGCCACTCCTAGAGAGTGAGCACGTGCGAAGGCAATCCATTAGAAGCCACACCCAAGAACACGCTTGGGGCTGCTTAAAGGATGGAATGTTCAAGGTTAATGCATCTGAAGTGCTATGTCCATAATAAAAGCTTTTTGGTGTTAAATGGATGTTCTTGTTTACTTTTGTTCATGAGCCTGGTGCCAAAGATGCCATGACAGTGTCCACCCAGGTCTCCTGTGCATGCGAACCCTGCATGCCTGTGCCCCTGACATCAGGACCATGACACTTTTCCTGTCTCTCCATTGCTCTCAACCCTGTGCATCTATCCCCTGGCCTCGTGCTTTTTTCTAATATGCTAAAAACATCAAATTAACTTAAACGATGATAGCTACAACCAACATTATTGATTGCAATCTATGATTTGCATTTTTTGTCAATTTGATGAAATCTATTAAACATTTTTGAAGGAAAAAAAAACGCTCTCCTTTGCCAACAAATGCTCACAGTAATTGCTGGCAAATATATGAAGAGAGGACCAAATGGTAATGGATGTAGATTAAAGAGCACTTCTTTGAAAAGCAGAAGTATCTAATTGACCCGGGTCGAATGGGTCCTGCTAGCCCCCAGGGACATCATTATGTGCCCGATCATAACCGTTCTTGATGCACGTAACAATCGAACTAAAGTGGATAGCTTGGTAATGGCTAGGTACAGTACACCCAACAAAAATGCAAATATGTGGTTTTCAACAAACTATTGAATTAATTTTGCGAATGATGTGAAACAGAGACCAACTGAAGAAGAAAGGCAGTTCTCGTTTTCAAAGTAACCTTTCCAAGCAGTAATCCAGGAAAGAAACTCCATACAAAGTGCTGTGGCAGGCCAGAAGGAGGACACCGACTCTTATAGGACATGGTGCACCTTGGTTTATTAAAGTAATATTAAAAAGGTATAACTTTTCCTATGTCTATGGGTCGACCCTGCCTATTTTAATAACTATGGTACTCGTTTGTCAGTCATGAATGTCCAAAGAAACAAGTACGCTGTCCAAAACTATCCTAAACTGACCCTACAACTAAGAGAAAACTAACCTGGGCCAGGAGAATGGCTTCCTTCTCCCAAGGGTACTGCTAGTAACAGTCTTTAATATATAATTCGCGAATAGTCTCTCGTGACTTCCTGTATCAGTCTCTTTAATTCCCCAAGTGGGATGGTGCAAATCCTTTTTCAGCTTAAATCCCTTTTGGCTTTCTCTTATTGGCTTTAAACCTTTGCTCATAGACCTGTTTGTGCCCTTCAGAGGGAATATAGTTTTCTTGGGTCACTTGGCTTTGTAGCTGATTTATGTCTGTAGGCTTAGATACCCGCTTTCTTCTCTATTTAATGCTATTTTGCTCTTGTGCAGGATAGTGCTTGGTTCCCCCCCACCCCTTTTCCTGGGTATTTTGTCCCACTGGTACTCCCTCTTATTATCCAGTTCCTCTTCAATGTTCTCTCTTGTTTTGCAATATTTGTATCTATTGGTTTGCAAAGTTTACTCTGTTTCGTATCTTCTACTGTAATGAGTTAACTAGGTTTTATAATGATTTTCTCTTGATGTACAATCTTGGTATCCATTCAGTCAGAGACGTCTCTATGGGAGGGCAAACGGGGCACGTGCCCTGGGCCCCCATCCTTGAGGGGGGCCCCCACGTGTGCTGAGACAGTGAGTGAGTGTGAGACACAACATGTGTTACACGTGCCTGCAGCAGGAGGCTGCATGCCTCGCTGAGATCCACAAAATCCTGCGCTCCGCTGACTTTAAAGTTAAAGGCTTAAAGCAATATAATTGAGCAAGTCGGATTCTGCTGCTCTTGCTCGGCCAGTTCCCCCACCCCCACCCCGGCATTTCAATTACAGATTTGTACACCGTGGACCACATGGTCACTCTAGTGCCAGTGTGTCAGGCGTCAACAGAAATTATTTTTGATGACAGGAAAAAAACAATTGGGATTGACGTGGCTCCCGTTGTCCTGCGCCAGGACAACAGGAGCCCCAGCAAACAATTGTTTCTGCCTCTGCCCCACAACACATCAACCAATGAGGAATCAAAACTTTTGATTCCTCATTGGTTAAAGTCTGTTGCCATGCATGCAGCACCTTCTGTGAGCCAATGGTATTTGGTTGATTTGAATTTGTGGGTGTGTCTTCTTCAAGGGTCTTTCCTTCATGCAACAGTCAAACTCAGCAAGAGCATGAGGCCCCATGCGCTGCTGTTCTCGAGGCCTCGCCTATCAAGGTTTTTTCACCTACCCGGGCCGGGCCCTCACCTAACCAGCCACACAGAAGCCGACCCTGGACCCACCACACAGTGTACCTCTGGCCCCGACTAGGGGAAGTTCTGAACCCAGAGGCTCAGAGATGCGTGCTGCCAGCGGCACCCAGCACTGGTGGTAAGCAGCAATTTTTGCCTTATTTTATATGGACCGTTCAGGAGCAACAGACAGTGATTGAATTGGATTGGGACTATTAATCCCGGTTTGATTGTCTCCGAATCTGCCTGGCTGAGATCCCATCTACTTTCACTCAGAGTCAGACCCACATGAGAGTGTGGCCCTGGTTAAGTCGATAGAGACTGCCCATGCCGATGGGGACGGTCTATGCATGAACAGGACAGAAGCAGAAAGAAAGCAGATGAGGCCGGCAGACGAGCACGCACAACGCCTTGGAGGGCATGTGCCGTGGGGGCTGGCTGTAGGTCTGCTGCGCGCAGTCCACCAACAGCTATGAATTACAGGGATGTAGCTGTTGTAGCAGGAGCTGCTTTGACCACTACAGGTTGGGGGTAACACCACACACGCAGTTATAGGCAGGTAGCACTTCACGTGTGATAAAAGTTAGAAAACAGGATCAAACATTGTTTGATTGCATTGCCCAAAGAATTGGGTTACTGGTTCCAGAGAATATTAAAACCTGGGAACCCTCCGATCCCTCGGACAAAAAAGTTTGCTGCTTCTGGCCCTGTATGATCCTCCTCACCTCAAGAAACCCCAGCCCACATAATGGGCAAATTGAAGACGAAATGTAAAAATATAAACCACGCCTCATCTCCGAGCCGTGTGAGGAACACTTCTCACCAGCCCGCAATAAACAGCTCTGGCCACAAACATCGTTAATTAAAACCATTGCTTCACTTAACTTGATCAAGAGCAAAAAAATAAAACAAGACGTAAAAGCGGAAGTGGGGAATGTGAAGGTATGGCCCAGCTGAAAGGGGCCCCTAGGGGTCCCTCGTGATATGGAAACAAGGCAATAACCATACACGAAAAGATGCGTCAGACACGAGGTTCAAATTCCCAATGCTAGGGTTTATTGCAAGCAAAAATAGTCCCAAATGGCCAATTCTGGTCTCACGCCCCGCAACGTGAGTTTCCTAGACCTCGAGGGACGCAAGAGAGCGAATTACGTACATCAGTTACATATATACAAAATGCATATCATACAATCAGCTATGTCATGTTTAACACCCTCCTTTATTAAGTTTCTTTGAACTCGGGATGACGATGGACATTTCCGACGGGTATGAAAATTATGACACTTTCGATGTCTATTCTAGTAACAATGTGCAATTTAGAAAGTGCGGAGGAATCTTCTAGTTGTTGATCAGAACACGGTGGTTCTGTTCTTGGAAGCAAGCTGCACACGGGGGAAGAGCCACATTCCATGCTTTGCTATCTATGAGGTACTATTCGTGTCCTGGGAGCCGACACGCTCTAAAGGGTTTTGCGAAGGGTGGCCGTAGGAAGAGCATAATTCAAGCCTTTAGCTGTTTTATTCTAACATATTCTACCATCGTACGAGACTGGTTGGCAGCTGTTAAGTGATTAAATGCCCTGCAGCTCTCCCTCAAGGCTACAGAGAGGGAGCGTGGGCATTCCTTTCTGGGCTACTCATGAGGAGTTTTCAACGAACTCCTCAGTCCCGCGACCTTGCCCTTTCATATTCAGACAACAATGTTAACAGTTGAGCAGAGTAAGCAGAATCCACAAGAATTGCAAGCTGCAAAGCAGTTTTAGACAGAAAGCAATGAGCAATGGTTAACAAACAAAATGGCGATTCTGCTACGTTTAAAATGGCCGCTTGTTGGTCAAGCATAACCGTCTATATTTCTATAATTCGGTGCATAAAACGGTTGGCCTACGGCCATCAAGTTACGTCTGTCATTCAAATGAAGGGTATTCACTTTTTCCAGATTGACAAACCCTCCTTTTGGCCGTATGCCAAACGTCTTATTCATTCATTGTATCCTCCTCCGATGAGGATAAGTCTGGGGTATCTATGTCCGAACCTTTCATGCTATTATCAGCATCATCTTCATCATTAATGTCTATAGCCATGAATTGTTTTACTGTTTTTGTTTCATCAGTGTCTCTGTTATTTTGGCCATGCGTTTGTTTTCCTCTCAACACCATGTGCATACATCCCTTAGTACATCCATCAGTTATTTCAGTGCAAACTATTGGTAAGCATTGTATGCAACAGCAACATGTTATGAATATACCAAGTACCATCATTAGTATCGAAATTAACTTCCATCCCCAAGACTGCATCAATCCCCAAAACCAGGATCCTATCCCCCAACCCCCTTCTTCAGTAGAGAGTGTGGAACTCAGGACATGTAATTTCCGGATTGCTTTAAATATCGTAGGGGAGTAATCATCTATATACACACAGCATGCAGTTTTTTACGGGTTTGCAAACTCCCCCACGATCAACTAATATTATATCGAGAGCCATCATGTTTTCGAGTGCCATTAGTCTTATTCCTTTTTATTCTAATGTCATATTCAATAAAATATCCGTTGTTGAATCTATTGTATTTTTTAATATTCTAGACATTTTTCTTATATTGTAAGAATTTTCTATTTGGGACAAGAATGGTATAAATGATTTGGCTATATCTATTGCTATCATTCCATCCTCGCTATTCCTTTGAGTTCTACCTTTTGTTCGTCTGGCTACTTCTGCTGTCTCCAAGAGGAACACTCCTCGAAACAGTAGACCTAGGTAGCATGTACCTCCCCAGTTCCTAGGTAACCATGGATATGCTTTTTTCCCACATATAAAGTAAACAGGGTCCCCTACGTACACAGGTTCTATTTCGTGCTTTAATACCACTGAGTTTAGGCAGTTGCTAAACGTTCCTACTTTATAGGAACCCTTTTTCTGTAAACATAGGGGAGCAGTTTCAGGGCTGTGATCCACTGTATAGGCAGGGGGCACAGCATATTTATTCCATTCATCCCTCATTCGAAATGTCATTAATGATGTTTCTTCTGCTGGCGGGGTTGGTCTATTTTGCCTATGTAATCTATCTAGTCTTGTTGTCTTTCGTGTATTCTTCCTCATGGGATCTGGTGAAAACACGCAAGCTTTGTGGAATATGGAACAACCCACAGGTCTCATGATCACTTCCTCAAATTCATTCATATTGGTCTCATCTAGCTGACCCGTATTACTCTTGTTCCATTTCCCAAAGAACATTGCACTCAATGATACTTCACATGAATAAATCAATGGTAACGGTTGTACATACCAGCCTATCCCTTTCCCACCGTGCTGTGGTAAATGGGCACAAACCCAGCAATCTTTTTTCTTTAAAACCGCATGGGTCATGTTCATGATGAGCAACAATGTATTGTTGCCGTAACCTTCCCTATGTCTTTCTTCCATTGGGGGCAAAGTACCAGTGATTACATGAACCGGGCTTTCAGTAGCTGCTTTTGGCAAAAGTGTTTCTAATGGGTGCGCATACTCCAGGAACCATAGTGTAATAGTCGTTATTGTTGGTACTACCATACTTAAGAAACACAGGACCAATGTCCAAATCAGTACCTTATTCCTTTTACCATGCTTTTTCCCTAAATTTACAGTCTCTAAATCTATCATCTTTTCAGCAGGGGTGCAGGAGGGGGCTTTAACCGGTCTTGATTTGTTCTTCATCGTCCTTCTTCTTGCTGGCAAAGTTCGTCGCAAATGTCTCTCGTTCTCGATACCAGAAAAGTTCAACGAAAAATGTCACAGTTCAATTCTGCCAGCCCTTTCACAGCCTAGATCACCTATCCACTCCGAGCAAGATTAGTTGCGTTTTCTTTTTCTCCCACTGCTCAGACGATTTCTGAACAGTTCTTTATTGATAGAGTACTATGTGCATCCAGCTTGTCCCGCTCTGGCTCCTGACACATGTACTTTATAAGCGCACCGAGGAGCCGTGAGTCTTGAATTGTCCGACTTGCACAACTCTCACTTCTCTCCTCTACGCCCCTGGCTCCTACTCCGTCCGTGAGTGGAACAAAAGGCAAAAGAAAAGCACCAAAGATCTGTGGATCACTTTGCCTTTCGAGGCCATAAATTATACCGTTTCACTCCTGGTATTGTATGATCCGTGAATAGTGCCGTTGCACTTCCAGTATCAGGCTCAGTGTCAGCCTGTGGCACAATGATGGGTAGCGATGAGCGCTGTGGCAATGATGTAGTTTCTTTCTTTGGCTTTGGTGCATTTGCAGAAACTGGTGGGCGCCAAAGGGGTACACGCGTTGTTTCTGCTCCTGTTTGCAATGCAGGGTTTGCGTCACTCGGCAGTGATGTTGTTTCTGCTGAGCAACGTTGGGGCACTTTTCGCCCTCTCCCCTTACTGGCAGCCTCCTCAGGCTCTGTTTCGAGTTTCACTTCTCGCTTGGGCTTTGTTTCAACTTTCACTTCTCGCTCAGGCTGATGCTGTGGCAATGGACTGGCAACAGTTTCTTTCGTTTCCGAGACCGTTTCCTTTCTCTGGTCGTCGGAAGTTGTCAGCAGTCCTGGGAATCTTTTGGCATGTGTCGCATGGATCCATGCCTTCCGTCCGTCCACTCGGATGGCCGTTTGCGTCTCCCAAAAGTACTTGGTAAGGGCCGCGCCACCTGGGTGCTAATGCTGTCTTCCGCTCAAAGTTCTTTATTAAGACCCAACTTCCAGGCTCCAGCGAGTGCCCCAGTCTGGTGTATCGCACTGGTAACACCTCCTGCACCTGCTGATGAATCAAACGCAACATCTGCATTAAAAGGCCACAGTGCGTGCTTAACATAGGATGCTCGACCTCACAATCTTTTGGGCTGCGGTGCGCACCATACATTTGCCGGTCTCCCCATTATAATTTCATAGAGGGAGAGCCCAGCTTTAGCCTGCACAGACGTGCGCGTGTACAATAGCTCTAGGGGTAATGCATCCACCCAACTCAACTTGCTCCCAGCACAGATTTTAGCTATCTTTGACTTTAAGATTCCGTTATGTCTCTCCACAAGCCCGGCAGAACTGGGATGCCTGGAACTGTGAAATCTCTTCTCTATCTGCAGACCTGCACAGATCTGCAGCACTACTGCGCCCACAAAGTGTGGGCCGTTGTCTGACCACAGGACACGGAGCAACCCAAACCGGGAGAAATACTCCTTCAACATTACTTTTGCCGTTGACATGGCAGTGCAGTCTTTTAAAGGATATGCCTCCACCCACTTGCTGAATGCACAAATCACCACTAACACATATTTGTAGTTCTGGCACCTTTCCAGTTCTATGAAATCAAAATGGATCACCTCAAATGGCATAGCGGGTGGGCCAAAACTACCTACTGGAGTCATGGTTCCCTTCCCTACATTGTATTGCAGGCACGTAATACAATTCTGCACTAGCCTTTCTGCATTCTTTTTTATGTGCTCATTTTTCCATACTGTGGATAAATGCTGTACCATTTTCTTCGTGCAAATGTGGGTAGGGCTATGCGCCATTGTAACCATTGCGGTCACGTAACAATTTGGCAACATCCAGTTCTTTGTTTCTTTGTCCACCCAACAACCCTCCAAATCTAACTCAGCAGAGCCCTCAGCCCACCCCTGAATCTCTTCGGCCTGCATTTCTTTGACTGTGGCAACTCCATTCTCTATCATACAAGGTACTTCCTCAGTCTGTACTGTCATCATTTTATTTCCCAAATCTGTGGCTGTTTGCTTTGCAATCCTGTCTGCAAATGCGTTTCTCTCTCCCACTTTACATGTTACTTTTTTATGCGCCTCGCATTTCACTATAGCTAGGCGCTTTGGAAACGTGAGTGCAGACAACAATCGCACAATCAAAGGACCATGCTGAATCCTGGCCCCATGTGATGTTAAGAAACCCCTCTCAGCCCAAAGTCGGCCAAAATTATGAACCATGCCAAAGGCGTACTGGCTGTCAGTATAAATATTCACGTTCAAATTCTCAGAGAGTTCACAGGCTCGGGTCAAAACCGCCAATGCACATCCTTCACTCTCACTCACAAATAGTCTAAATATCTTTTTATAGTTAGGAGTGCCTAAAACTGGCCCAGCACACAATGCAGCTTTCAATTGCTCAAACGCTTTCTGACATTCCTCATCCCACTGTAAAGGCATCACTGCATTCTTTTTAGTTAACTTTATCATCAGCTTCACAATCATCGCAAAATTACTGATCCACTGCCGACAATAAGAGGCCATTCCTATTACAGCTCTCACTCCTTTTTGAGTTTTTGGAATAGGCATACTAGAAATACTTTCTATGCGTTCTGGTGTTAATCTTCTCCCTTCTTTCGAAAGTAGGTAACCCAAATAAGACACCTCCTTCTGATTATACTGGAATTTCTTCAAACTTGCCTTGTGACCATGGGTCGCTAAGTGTGTCAATAGTAATATAGTACTTTCTTTGCAGATCTCTTTCGTGTCAGCAGCTAATAACAAGTCATCTATGTACTGCAAGAGTACGTAACCTTCGGGTAATTCTAGCATGTCTAGCTGCTCTTTTAGCGCTCTGCTGTAAATGCTCGGGCTTTCTGTGTATCCTTGTGGAATGCGTGTGAATGTGAATGATCGACCTCCTAGAGTGAACGCGAACAGATATCTACTGCTGTTATCCACTGGAATGCTAAAGAACGCGTTCTTCAGATCAACTACACTAAAGTATTCTGCAGTGGCCGGTATCATTGTCAGTATCGTTGTGACATGTGGGACCAAAGGGAATTGTGGGTCTACCACTTTGTTTAATGCGCGCAGATCAATTATGAAACGATAGGGTACTTCATTGCCTCCTTTCTTGTAAACTGGAAGAATCGGGCTGTTACATGTGCTACCTGCAATTTCTTCAACCACCCCCAATCTCACCAGGTCAGTAACAATACTTTTTAATCCCTTCTCACCTTCAACAGATTTTTATACTGGGGAATTCGTGGTAGTGTAACACCTTCTTTCAAAGTTATTTTTGCTGGCTCTATTTTCAAGCATCCTACATCGTTATCATGCATTGCCCACAGACAGGTTGGTACTCTACTTAGCTCTTCTGGTAACGCTTTTGACATAACTTTCGTCACCGGTGCATCTTGAGGCCACATCGTGAGGAACACCCCATCTGCCGTACAATGTATGACTGCCCCCAATTTTCTCAACAAATTTCTCTCCACAATTTTCTGTCAAAAGAAATGGACACTGTTCCGTAAATGGTCCTATTGTAATTGGGACAGCATTCGGACATGGGGTTAATTACTGGTGTACCTGCGAATCCTACAGAAACATTCTTTTGCCCCGACAGTGGGATCTCCGGAACCAAGTGGTGGTCTATTGAACACTTCTGTGCCCCTGTATCTACAAGGAAACGGTGCTCCTTATTCCCGACTCTCATTTCTACGTAGGGTCCTCTCTGATTTATGGGAATAGACACTGGTTCCGACCCCTGCCGTGGGCTGTCCTATCGCGAAAATAACATCCTCCGATGTATAGTCACCGCTGCTGCTATAATACATGTTTGATTGTGTATCAAAAATATTCCCATTTCCCCCTCGGTGTCCTCCACTCTGATCATTTCTCTGTTGGCCCTGCCCGCCCCGATTTTGGTTCGAAACACTTTGGTTCAATACCTGGTTCTGTTGCGCTTGGTTTTGACCATAGGATTGGTTTTGAGTACCTCCATTGGTATATCCCTGCTGCTGCTGCTGCTGCTGCTGCATGCTATTTCTGTTTGGGCCGTTTGACCCCTGATGTCCTCTATGAGGCCTTCTCTGACCAAACCCACCTCTATTCGGTAGGTGCGGGCATTGCGCTCGCCAGTGTCCTTCCTTCTTACAGTACGCACATTGATTTACTCCAAATGACACCCCATGCATATTATTCAAATTTCCTCTGCCTTGTGCATTTCCTCTACCTCTATTGTATCCAATGACCTGCTGCAGTAACACCCCTACTATCGTTCGCATCGCTTCTTTTCTCATCTCCAATGGGTACCCATTACATATCTCACTTACTTCCTTCACTGACGTTCTCGACATCCATTGCATTGTTTCCCCCACCCATACCTGCAATCTTTGTATATCACCTATTTGTCCCGGTACCGGCAAATGCTTTGTACCACCTGAAAAAACTCTCGGCCACGATTTTTGCATATACAACCTCGACGCCTCCTTCCTACCTTTCTTAATACACTCACTACTATATTCAGGTGTAGCAAACATTTCAGCATATCTGTCTTCCATTTCATTTTTCACTTCAATGAGTTTGGTGCACATGTTTTCTTACATCCTCATCTCTTTGCTGACTGCGTGCTAACTTATTCAAATCTAACAATCGCTGTGGCGGTAAATTCCCAAGTATCTTTTTCCATTCTCCCACCAAAATTTCCCCCATGCATTCCAACACTACCTGTCTCTCGTCGCTTCTTCGGTACCTATACAATGAGGCCAATGCTGCCGTCCCATCGTTTCCTTCTATGTACATTTCTGCCTCTTGCCGTAATTCAATCTTTCTTTCTTTGCTGATCGCGCTTCGAGTTACCCATCCAAATCCTGTTCCTTCAGCCCCGCCTCTCGCCTCCCCGGTCTCAATTTCGACTTCGGGAGGGGCGGATGGTGCTGAATTTGTCTCTGGAGCGGGAGGTGCGGATGGGACAAGTGACACAGGTGGCATCTGTGAAGGGCCTTCCTGGGTGCTGGGAAATTGCGTGTCCGCGGTCTGCGCTTGTGGGAGGGCTCGAGCTGTGGGTGGGGCTTGAGTTAATGCTTGCGTGAGGGGAAGTGCTTGGGCTACGGGAGGGGGTACGAGAGCTACTGGTTGGGCCTGCGCAGTCACTACTGGCGTGTTTGGTTTTGATTCTGGTTTTGGGCCTCGACCCGTATTAGTTAACAAATGTTCCATTAATTCGTCTGCTATGTGTAGTTCCTGCTGCGGGTATACTCCTATGTTCATTTGGTTACGTCTCCCTTCCCGTCTTAGACTTGCTGTCCACTCCTCCTCCTTTTCTTCTGCTACCTCAAGCTTCGTTTTGTGCCTACGCGCATGCTTCTCTCTACTTCTAAGTCGGAGCATTGCTTCCCTCCTCCAATCTTTGACAGTCTCAAAAGCTGCGGGTCGCGCTTTTTTCCTAATCAGCACCCTTTCTAGGTTATCTATCCTCGCAATCTCAAAGCTACCATTAATTGGCCACTGATGGTCGGGTTGCTTTCTAGTTTGCCTATGCCAAATTTCACAAAATATTATCGCACCCACACCATATTTTGCATACATGTCATAAGCCGGCGTTCCCCCAGGCGGTGCACTTTGGCCATATTCCAAGGACTGTCTACCGCAGCTGAAAAGCCCCGCTAAAGTGGACAGTACTCCAGGCATGTTTCTTTAACCTTCCCCTTTGGTTAGATAACCTTTACCTGGACGTTTGAATTTGCAAAATCAACACTCTACCAAAAATCAGGTTTTTATTTGAATTGGGGAATGACTCACCTGATAAAACAAGTCGCCTGTCCTAACGCAACCTCTCCCAACGTCGTGTCTGCGCTTCCCTGGCTTATGCCTCGTCTGGGGACCCTCGCCTCATTTGCCCTCTGGCCCGGTACGTCGATCAGGGATCAGATGTGTGCAGATCTGCGGAAGGAATCTCTCCTCACTTCTACAGGGCGCCCCGTACACCTCTTGATCCCGGCTCGATCGTCCCGTCCTCGCCGTTCTTCCGCCTTTACTCCGTTACAACGTATACGATGGGGCAAGTGGGGGAGGGTCCCTATTCGGGCGCCATCTTGAAAGGGGCCCCTAGGGGTCCCTCGTGATATGGAAACAAGGCAATAACCATACACGAAAAGATGCGCCAGACACGAGGTTCAAATTCCCAATGCTAGGGTTTATTGCAAGCAAAAATAGTCCTAATTGGCCAATTCTGGTCTCACGCCCCGCGACGTGAGTTTCCTAGACCTCGAGGGACGCAAGAGAGCGAATTACGTACATCAGTTACATATATACAAAATGCATATCATACAATCAGCTATGTCATGTTTAACATCATCCTTTATTAAGTTTCTTTGAACTCGGGATGACGATGGACATTTCCGATGGGTGTGACAATTATGACACTTTCGATGTCTATTCTAGTAACAATGTGCAATTTAGAAAGTGCGGAGGCATCTTCTAGTTGTTGAACAGAACACAGTGGTTCTGTTCTTGGAAGCAAGTTGCACACGGGGGAAGAGCCACATTCCATGCTTTGCTATCTATGAGGTACTATTCGTGTCCTGGGAGCCGACACGCTCTAAAGGGTTTTGCGAAGGGGGGCCGTAGTAAGAGCATAATTCTAGCTTTTAGCTGTTTTATTCTAACATATTCTACCATCGTACGAGACTGGCTGGCAGCTGTGAAGTGATTAAATACCCTGCAGCTCTCCCTCAAGGCTACAGAGAGGGAGCGTGGGCATTCCTTTCTGGGCTACTCATGAGGAGTTTTCAACGAACTCCTCAGTCCCGCGACCTTGCCCTTTCATATTCAGACAACAATGTTAACAGTTGAGCAGAGTAAGCAGAATCCGCAAGAATTGCAAGCTGCAAAGCAGTTTTAGACAGAAAGCAATGAGCAATGGTTAACAAGCAAAATGGCGATTCTGCTACGTTTAAAATGGCCGCTTGTTGGTCAAGCATAACAGTCTATATTTCTATAATTCGGTGCATAAGACGGTTGGCCTACGGCCATCAAGTTACTTCTGTCATTCAAATGAAGGGTATTCACTTTTTCCAGATTGACACAGCGTGCGGGACAAACAAGGCAGTGGCTTAGGGGGACCAGATTTTCAAGAAGAAAACCTGTTATTGCGAACAACATAAATGAGAACTACTCCACTAACTGCCCCCCCCTACATTTCACCCCTCAAACCCCCGGCCCCAATCCTGCCGCCTGCCGTGTCCTATCCCACAGTATTTCCAGCACTGATCATCAGAGGCGTAGCTAGGGGGGTGGTGGCTGAGGGGGCTAAAGTCCTGGGTCTTTTGGTTGGAGCTCCCGTTAGAAGCTCGGGGGCTACAACCAAAAGGCTAAGTAACCCCCCCCCCCACCGAGTACCGACATTAGTATAGCCTCAGAACTTTTCCAGACCAAGCAACACCCCTGCTAATCATGCTGTGCCGTTTTGAATCCGTATGTATGCATGTTAATAACAAAAAGGAACTATTGCTCGGATTGATATGACAAGCCTTTCTGTTTATTCAAATCTTAACTGGTCTCTGTGGTACAACAAGTTAATGCATGTGGGTGGTACCTACTAGTGCCGGTGCTGTTGACCTTCAAGTCGGGGCACTAGAGGTGGCCGTTTTTCAGGTGGGGGTGTAACAGGCAGCTCTGGTGTCATGTGTGCTCTGCTCAGGCGGTAGTGCCACTACACGGCTGATGGTGTTACAGGTGGCGTTACACATGGTGATGTGGCAGGTCCTGCTGCTATGGCAGGTGGTGGTGCTGCAGTAGTTGGTAGTGGTATAGGTGCAGTGTTCAGTGTTCTGCTCCAAGTGGTGCTGTGGGTGGGGTTGTTACCACAGGTGCTTCAGCACTGGTGCTGCTGCCAGTGGTGGTGCGACAGGTGCAGCACTCTGGTATAGTTGTCAGTGCTGCAGGCCGTATTTTACAGAGGCAGTGCTCTGCAGCAGTAGCACACATGCAGTTCTCTAGTAGAGGTAGCAGTGCTGCAGGCATGTGCTATACTCTAGTGCACCCAGTAGTGCTGCAGGTGGTGTTTTACAGATGCAGTGCAGTGCTCCGTAGTAGTGGCATGGGTGCAGTGCTCTAGGCGGAAGAAGTGCAGTGATTTTCTGCAGTTGTAAGGCTGTGGGCCGGTATGCTGGCCACTCGACCATCATGGATGTGGGCAGCTATCGTGCAGCAGAGACTCATGAAACATTCTGTTCCTGAGCAGTGTCATCCCACGCTTTGATATAACTCCCTCCCTTACATAGGCCATGGACCCTGAATCACTGCATTAAGCACAGGGGTTTCCGTAAAGTGCGTGCTTCACGGGGAGCAGTAACAGGGCTGGCTACCCATGGCCCCTTAAAGGGGAGATGCGCTGCGCTACACAAAAGTGCACCAGTTGACTGCATTGGTCACACTTCTGATGCCAGAATGAGGTATGTGATGGTGTGGTGCTTGCATGGGGTGTGGTATAGCACGGGGGTGCAGTGTGGGGTACATAATGTTGCAATGGATGGGTACGAGGTGCATTATTTATTATAGAATGAGGTGCAGGATGTGAGTAGAAGAGGATGCAGGATCGGGTACATAATATGACAGTGCAGAGTAAGAAATTGGTGCAGGATTTACTATAATGTGGTTAAGGATGTGACTGCAAGAGAGCCGGGTTAAGTTATAGAATGGAACTGTACTTAATATGGTGAAGAATATGGCTTACATATTATGAAAAATGTGCTACATGACATGGTACACAATGGTGTATTAAAAGCGGCAGCAGGTGGTTAAACTGTGGTACTGGATGTGAAATAGCATGTGGAATAGGATGAGGCACTGAGTGGGTCATACAATGTGGGATGGAATGTGGTGTAAGATTTATAGACTGTGGTGTATTACATGGTCAGGGCATGACCATATGATGGGGTCGGTACATAATGTGGTACAGTATGGAGCACATGACTGGTATGAAGTGGTAAAGGATGTGACCTGGGATAAGCTGCAGAGTAGACCCGGATGTGGTCAATGTTGTGGTGCAGAAGGGAGGGTACAATCATTGTGGCGGAGGCTGAAGTGTGTGTGACAATCACAGAGCAGCTCCAGCGATATAGATAAGCCTGAGATCCCTGTCTGCATGTTACATGGCAATCTGTTATCTTTCACAACCCCTCCCTTTCCTTCTTATCTTGCGTGCATCATACAATCTTCCTGTAATTCTAACCTGGGAAACCTTGGGGCGGGGCCGGGGGCACATCATAGGGGCTATATATAGCCCACTGCTGTGCTAACATTTCCCCCATAGGCCTACACCTCAGACCTTGCATGTAGCTCATGAATTTGAAAACACCCAGTCTGCGGTCTGCACCATAGAAGAGCTACATAGTGCACCACTCAATGTGAGAACACCCACTGTGCAGTCAGCATCCGAGATGCCTTAGACAGTGTCCCACAGACAGTGTTAGCATTCTTCATGCGACCTCCACCCTAGACTTACTATATGGTGCATCAGTGTGATAGCACCCTGTCCTGTAATAGCACTTGATTCATGCCATCTGCTCCTTTGATGCTCTATATAGTGCCCCGATGTGATGGTCTCACCCAACGTTGCCCAAACCTAGATGCTAATGGTAGCCCTCTTCCATGCGTTCTGCACCCTAAACACTATATAGAGAGCACCACAGTGACATTCATTCCTCATGTGAGCTGTACCTCATAGCAGCACTGTGATGGCAATCTGACCATGCTGTCTGTCGTACACGCTAACTTCTCCACCACTGTGTCCTCATGCGATCTGAGCCACTGTGACAGCACTTCAAATGTTTATATTATTCGAAACAAAAACAAAGTGAAATGTCCTTAATATAGCATCCTCTTGGGGAAACAGATCAGAGATGTATAATGTTTATATTTTATTAACAACTAGATAATCCATTTAAACCTCAGAGGAGTATCTGTTGAATTGGACTCAAGATATGGAATCCCTTCCTTTTTCACGTTGGGAGGGGTCAGGGGTTTCGGGGGGGGGCAATATGGCTTTGGGGGGGGGTGGGAGTAGGACATGGGTTTCAGAGGGGGGCCTGAAGGCCGCCTGTGCCCCGGGCCCCCAAAACTGTTAAGATGGCCATGAATTCAGTATCAAAGCTAAGTCTCTTTCATATCTTCTACTGTGACGAATTGGCTGTATGACATATTGACTCCCGCACCTCCTGTTCACCTTTCGTGGCACGGAATGTTGTCAGAGGGTTTCGATCTTGTGGTCTATCGCGAACGCTGTCTCCTCTCCAGCGTTTGCATCAGTGTTCTCTCCTTCTCTTGGTGTCGCTGTGTTTCACTGCACTCACGGATGCATGGTTCTTCAGGTTTGTTGGTGGTCTCGGCAAAGTTCTTGGGACCTTCGGTCCACCACAGAGGTCTCGCCACAACCTCTGCTTGGCTTAGGGCTCCCGCCATGTTGGTTTCTCACATTATGAGATTTCTGTGACTTTGGCTTCTTGCTCTCTTCTGGTGTAGTGCAGCTTGGGGCCTCCCACAGCCTGCACCTACAATCCTCTCTCTATTCTCTTTCTTCTCTCTCCTCCCTCTTTGGAGTTACGTCCTTTAACCTACTCATCCCAGTAAGGTTGACGTCCTGATTTAAAGGGATACAATCTTTTCTCCCAGGATAACACCATTATGAGTTCCTTCATACCAATTTCGATAATTCATATTTTCTTGTGTTTTGACACATCCCATGTATGCCATGGTATGACCAGCTTGAGGATGTACCTCATAGGAATGGGAGTCCTTGAGTCCTTTGTGGGGCCTCTACCCTTAGGGAGGGTATTGCAGAGTATGGCTCACCTCCCTAGCCTCAGAGGGAGGAGCTCCCCGTTGGGGAGAAGGGACACATTCCCTCGATTCACCCCAGTGCCTATAATTCACTCACATGGCATGCAGAAGTGACTGCCATGAGAAAAATGGTCTTCACAGTGAGGGGCAACAGAGGACAATAACAAAGGCAACAATGCATACCAGCAATAGCCAGACCAGATTCAGGTACCCAGATGGAGCCACAGAGTTTGAGGAAAACAATCGAGCAAACCTTTTAAAAACTGCACTACAGTAAAAATTAAAAAAGTAGGACACCTATTCAGGAGTCCTTTTGAAAACTAATATAGCAAAGAAACAACCCTTGGTTGACCTGATGTTAAGGACAGTCGAATGCTGGCCTGAATGTCAACACAAGGAATAGTGCAAATCCCTTCTGTGTTCCCAATATGGAAAAAAGCATAAAAAAGAATGTGCAAGATACTTAAACTGTGTGCTCAGTAACAGTAATATTTCAAAACCACAATCTTTAATTTTGCATCACAGTTTTAGGATAATGATTACTCACTCATCCACAAGCTGCCCAAGCACCAGTTGAGTATTTCTATCAGTTTTTACAATGTCACTGGCTCTGGTTTCAATGTGAACTAAATCGACATTAATAATCTGAAAGAAAATCAAAAGACAAGCATGTTAAATCGACTCATGAATATCAGAATGTAACCTAATCTTCATTTATTTCCAAGTAAATGTAGTTAATCTAGTTCTCACATTTCTAATCCCACTCTCCCTAAAAATCACAACACTTGAGATATCATTCCCCTTGACAGACGGGTCAGCAGGCATGTGAGAAAGCACCAAAATATCACATCAGAGTACATGTGTGATGCCTTCATCTAAGATGTCCTCCCCCTGAAACCCATTCACTCTTACCATATCAACTTTTAAATCTGTCATGGTAGCATAAATACAATGCCAAAGAAACGATGGCATGGCTGGAAGCTGATTGTGAAGTAAAAGACATAGAAACTACCACTACCTTAGGTACTAGACTATCTTGTTCGATTTTAACATACATATCCCAGCAGTCCCAGATTCTAAAAGCATGGTGGATAGCTGTAGTGACTAGTCAAAAATGTCCAGTTAACATGGCTGAGCAAAAGGGAGTACTAACAATGGAGCAGACACCCAATAACTATAACTTTCAAAATGGGTCCCATATATGCAGATGGAGACCTTGGGCACCACAGCGTTAGCATAAATGCCAGAGGTGTTATGAACCCTGAAAGGCACAGCCATCCTGTACGTAGGTTACTGTTCAGATGGATTTCCAAAATCAGCCCTGGTGGGAGGATTTTGGGTGGCCCGCCTATTTATGCTAAACAGGGAATACATTGAGAGGTTGGCCAAAACCCTACCACAGTAAGGTAGGCGAGCAGTCAAGCCTTATTCTCAGGAAAAGAGTGAGAGTGAATAATGTTATTTATTTGCAGAATGTATATAACGCTTTCATCCAAAGCGCTTAACATGAGGTAACAACAGTACAATAACAGGGAATTAGAACCAAAACGCAGATATGAATGAAAGGTTAGGATCCAAAGACATTATTCGGGGAGGGAAATCAATAGTAAATGATGAGTCCAATGCACAGATACAGGAACTTTAGCAATCCAAGTTAAAGAACGTATTAATGTCCTTGTTTAGTTTAGCAATTCAAGTTAAAGAACGTATTTATGTCCGTGGTTACAAAATGTATTGTTCACAAAAAACAGCCGACATGTGTTTCGAACTATCCGGTCGTTATCAAGGCTGTATATTAGTAGAAATTATATCATAGCATAGCAATATAGACATATGTACATTAGAAAAGGTGCCATCAATTACAGAAAAGGATTCAATAGAATTGCACAGGATATTGTCAGCAGATAACATCACATCCAAAGAAAAGGGTAAATAAAATATGATACCAGTATGCAGTGGTTGGCACGAGTGAAGATAACAGTAGGGGTCCGAAGACAGAGACAAATAAAAAATAAAAAACAAGGTTAGTAGAAACGTATGGGCCAACAAATATGTGGCAGAACATGAAATCAAGGTTAAAAAATGTGCGTGTGGGAAAAAATAAAATACCGTGTATCCAGGTAGGTGAGGAACAATTGAATAGCATAATGGGTGGATGGTAAGACAAGATGACCACCTAAGGAATTAGAGAAAACCCTGAGTAAAGCAGAGTTGGTGATGTGTGATTTGTAAAAAGTGGAGGAAGGTTAGAGTAAACAAACTTACCCTCTCATGGAAGTCATGGGTAGATGAGTGAGTGTTCATTTCTAAAGAGGAGCGAAAAGCAAATGAAAAGGCTGCATCTAGCCATATGTGAATAGATTGATTCCGTTGTATTGAATCCAAAGAAGAAATATACCTGTGTAGCAATAATGCTATCTTAAATTGAGGGGCCCAATCCCCATATGGAAACAAGTATGTTGCGACAAGTTCCTGAGTAGTATGTGATGCGGGAGCCAAGTGTAATAATGGCTGCATTGCTGCGTAGCATCTGCATCGCGCGCATGATATCACGTGCACGTTTTGCAGGCGACGTCACGCGCTTCATACGAACACGTCCGCATGCAATGTAAACAAAGATCAGGGAGACGTAGCCAGTATTGAATAGTAGGTCATTGAATGCTTGCGGCAGGAAATGAAAAGGACTAATTGAATGAGAATATAGCTGAATTAGCTTACCCAAAGGTAAGATATGGAATCTAATGTGTGGAGTATTTGGGAGCAAATTCCCACAGCACATCCTGAAGCTTGAAATAGTGTTCAAAATATATTGCCAAGAACGCACATGGAGGTGGCAGGGGGGTCATTAATTAAAAGTTATAATCAAAATATGAATAATAGCATTGTACACAAATAAATGGCATGAGTGTAAAATCAAAAAATGAATGAATGAAACCCATGTTTCCAAACCACCAGTACCTGCACTCAGTCAACATCACATCTTGATCACATTGAGACATTATTATCTCTCACATCAGATTCAACTCCTGATAGAGAGCAAGTAATGTTACAACTAGATGTACAAACTAGACATTTGGACATTACTGAACTTAAACCCAAGTCTAAATTTACACCTATTTTTAGTACTGACAATATTATTGATACTTTTCACATGGCAATGATTAAGGATATAGACAGAATATTGGACAGACCAAAACAATTCACCGGAGAAACTTAGATTTGCAGGAATTGCAAGCTTTAAAACAACTAGAGGAAGACCCTACTATCACGATTAAAGAAGCCAACAAAGGTGGTAACATTGTTATACTCGACACAGATGATTACATCAAAATGGGAATGAAGCATTTCGATACACCAGATTGCTATGTTAAACTCAGCAAAAATCCAACAAAACAAATTGTATTGGACTTACAATCTCTTATTGAACAATGGTACGCCTCTGGATTTTTAACTGTTAATGAGAAGCAATTTCGAACCATCACTGACCCCACGATGCCTACTCCTTATTTATTGCCAAAAATACATAATCATTTTACTAAGTTGCCGGAAGTCAGGCCCATAATGAGTGGCATTGGACGGGTCACCCAAGGTATATCACAATATCTTGATGAGGTATTTCAACCTTTTGTCATTAAAATGACCACTTATCTCAGAGACAGCACACAAGTCTTGCAATTTTTTACGAACTATAGTATGGCAACCCAACTTTCGTTTAGCAACTTTAGATGCGACAGCTGTCTAGTCTAACCATGACCTAGCCATTCAAGCTATTGGCTATATCTTTCGGAACTCATCTGTCTCTTACCATTGCCATAGCCAAATGATAAAGTAATTTCTCAAATTTGCACTTGCAAATAATGTATGTCTCTTCAACAATGTGTACTATTTACAGTCAAAAGGTGTTGCCAAGGTTGCAAAGTTTGCACCGTCTCTGGCAAATCTTTTCATGTCACACTTTGAAGAAACTCATATTAGACAAACCGGAATTCCATAACAAACTGGTATGTTGGAAAAGATACATTGATGATATTTTAATAATCTGGCAAGGTACTAGTACTTCTTTTGATGAATTTGTCATTCATGCTAACACCAACAATTTTGGAATCACTCTGTCTGGCCATTCGAGTCCCACTATAGTTACTTTTCTAGACTTGCACATTTTTGCTGAAAACAATGTACTCCAAACCAGAACCTTTCACAAACCAACAGCAGCTAATGCCATATTGCACGCTAAGAGTTGTCAACAGAGAGCCACCATCCTTAACATCCGAGGTGGCAAATTCTACAGAGCAAGAAGAAATTGTTCTAAAGACACAGATTTCATAGCTGAACGCAAACAGCCGATTAATCGTTTTAGACAACGAGGCTATCCAATCCCCACACTGCTTAAGGCATCATGCAAATATTTATCTACAAATCAGGCTCACTTACTGGGCTCAAAATCTTCTACTGATATACAACTCAGGCCCATTTCAATCATTACACAGTTCTCTAGAGATTCCTCTACTTTGTTTAAATTGGCCTCCAAACATTGGCATCTCTTGCATTTAGATCCGGATCTAACACCTTATATTTCTCAGAGCCCAAAATGTACATTTACCAAAGCGAATACTCTTCGCAACAAACTGAGTTCTCCTTTTTTTATCCCTCTGATGTTGGAAGACATCGGACATGGTTGCACCAACCAGTGGGCCTTTTCAAATGTGGCAATTGTAACCAGTGCCAATATACCTATCCTAACTGTCAGGATTTTGTTGACCAAATTGGGACCAAAATTGCGATTAAAGATTTCATCAACTGCAAAACAAAATTAGTGGTTCATGCAATCATCTGTGTTTGTAACAAACTATACATAGGAAATACAATCAGGCAGTGGAGAGTCCGTGTCAGAGAACATCTCTCAAGTCTTAATAAAACTGGTGTCAATTTGCCATTGGCTTTACATTGGCAAACGCAACATCAACTAGACAATAAATCAGACATACGATTTTTAGGTTTGGCAAAAGCCACAACTAGTAAACGCGGTGGTAATCTATGTTTGAAATTGAGGCAATTAGAATGTAAGCTCATTTGCCATTTTAGATGCATCACCATCGGCCTGAATTAAGACCATGAAATGCATATCTTTTTGTAATCTATTATATTATTTTGTTGGAGGCCAACCATGTAACTATTGTATTATAGGATATGGATGTTTAATACTACCTCCGTACTTTTGCTACCTTGTCAGAATTAATTAGCTTAATTCCATTTAGCTATACTGTCTCTTCACCACTTTTGCATATCTAATTGTTAATATTATTCACCCTCAACAATGGGTCCATGTTACTGTGGAATGTGACTACCAGCATGGTGCGTCTTATGACAATTATCTCATATTATTGAGGTGTGACACTGCTATCATTTATCTTTGATCTCACTTTCATACCATTGATCTGTGAATATTGCTCCTATTGATCTTTGATTATATATTTTATATCATTGATGTGTGAAAATTGCTACTATTCATTTTTTGATTTTACAGTCATGTCATTTATTTGTGTCCAATGCTATTATTCATATTTTGATTATAACTTAATTAATGACCCTCCCCCCCCCTGCCACCTCCATGTCCGTTCTTGGCAATATATTGTGAACACTATTTCAAGCTTCAGGATGTACTGTGGGAATTTGCTCTCAAATACTCCACACATTACATTCCATATCTTACCTTTGGGTAAGCTAATTCAGCTATATTCTCATTCAATTAGTCCTTTTAATTTCCTGCCGCAAGCATTCAATGACCTACTATTCATAACCGGATAGGTCAAAACACGTGTCGGCTGTTTTTTGTGAACAATACATTTTGTAACCAAGGACATAAATACGTTCTTTAACTTGGATTGCTAAAGTTTCTGGATCTGTGCATTGGACTTACCTTCATTTTCTATTATCCAGTTTATGTGTCCTGGTGTTCGCTAGGGGGCACCAGTGGAAGGGTCCCAACGCAGCATATGATCTGACACACAGAGTAAGACAGTGGTTCAGCACTGTGTAGCAACACAGTGTAGCAGCCATTCAAAGTGGGGCAGTAGTTCAGAGTGATGCAACAGCATGGTGGCTTATTACGGCGGGGCTGTAACGCAATAGTTTAAAGTGGCGCTGTGCAGCAAATCGAAGTGATAGACTCGCGCAGATGGGAAAGTCTATACAGAACTGTAGCTGTAGTTAGTGGCGGATAGCCCAAGAGCTGGCGCTTGAAGACAGTCGAGTGTGAAGCGGATACTAGTGCCCATATTGAAAGGAGGCAGGTAAGAAGGTGGCAACAGTTGTAACAGGATATAGATTCTAATGTAGGGTTAGGGGAGTTAGACGGCTAAAGTTAGATGTCGGCTCACCTTATTGAAGCGGGTTGGTAATCTGCATGGGATGCAGATAAGGACGTCAGGCTCTGTAAAGCTCGGTCAGGAGCCTTTTTATGAGCCTTTGTGTGGGGCCGGCTAATGCCGGTCGGTGCCCCGGAATTGGCTAAATAGCCACGTGGCAAGGCTGCCAATCAGAGGCAGGTGGAGAGGCAATTCAGGAAGCAGGCAAGCCACAAAGGAATCAGCATACTCGGTCTGCCATCTTGGAGGTTCCTACCTCGTTGGATCTCGTTGCACATGAGGATGGATGAAGCGCAGATTATGTTGTTCAGTTGCACTTTGAATATATCCACAGTTTTAGCGAAGAAGCTGAATAAAAGTAGGCGCAGCTTCAGAGATAAGGCGAAGAACGGCAGTATTCGGGCGACATGTGCAATTAAGCACACTGGCTTGCCTACAAGGTTCTATGAGAGGGGGGGGTAGAGGCCTGCTCGTGCATTCCCCACGAGTGTGAGGAGCTCCCGCTCAAATTCACTGCAATATTGAATTGTTTCTCCCCTCAACTCATCGACTGATAAACCGCTTGGCTTTTCTTGCTTCTGGCTTCAAGGACGGTACCACAGTAGCAAGCGTCTCTCCCTGTCCTGGCTATCAGTATAGGAGGGCTCCGTGTGCCATTGACATCTGCTGCAACACACGCTGGCTACTGTTTGCGGTTTTATGATTCCTTTCACAGAGGGTTCGCGGGTCAAGGTCGGAAAGGACAAGGATGCTTCTCTCCTTGTTGCCCCTTCGGTTCTCGCGCCTTTCTCGTCCTCTTGAACTGCCATAGTTGGATAGCCACCTCATCGTACGGTTTGCCTTGTTCGTTTTGTGTTCTCATGCTCCACCTTTTATCCCTGTGGGGAAAGGAAAGTGCCGTCAGGTGTGTGCTGCCATTACCAATTGCGTGACTCTGCCTGACCTTTGTGTTGGGACATGTCAGGAAAAAGCAAGAGGTATTTCTTTCTTTTAGCTTTGTCACAATGTTTTATATTGGGTGGTGGAATGAATATGGGGGGGTTATGGGAACAGTAGTGGTTTACAAAAGCAGATTGGGAATTTGGAAAATACTAGTCAGAGGGACGGGGAGAATAATTATTGGGATCGCAGATGTTATGTTTAAGAGAAGGACATGATTGGGTTGAGGTGGAATGATAGCATCTTTAAACTGAAGGGACATAGGGAGAGGACATTACAATAGAGGAGGGGAAATAGCCTCTCTCGCCTAATGATGTTCTTCTCTCTTGGTATTCTTCCCAGATCATTCCACTCTGCTCGCGGCTCAGAGAAACACCCATGGGTTTTCTACACAACCGATGGTGAGACGCAGTGTTCCTCCCTTTCCAATACCCATGACCCCTCCTATTTCATAGGATTCTCAGATGTCCCAACTCCGTCCCTCCTTTTCTACACAAACATTGGGCTGAGGAAGAGGGCGCCTAAGAGTAACAAGGCTAACCTTTACAAACCTCATTGGACATGTCCCGCTAATCAGGTCAGGCAAAGTCAAGCACTTGACTTTAATCACATGCATCTGATACCCATTAGCTCTCCTCATTCGAATATAAAGCGTAACACAAAGACGCACTCTGAGCAAGGTGGAACACGAGAAGCAGCAGAACTTCCGGGGCAAAGGCAAACCTACTGGAGCAGAGTGACAGATAGTAGGACGAGAGCCGAGGGTAAAGGAACCCAGGAGTTCCCTGCAGGAGGTTGTTGCATCAAGAGAACCATAACCTGGAGAAGGCCAGATAAGAAGACTGCATTGTGCTTCAAAGGCACCAACAACCTTCCTGGGTGAACGACAGAGTTGGGGAGGCGAGGCCAAGCCTGTGGTATTAACCTTGACTAGTGAACTGAACAGCAAAGACAAGAAAAGAATGCACACAGCCGGCGAGTTGGCAAGCGAGATGAAAGTCTGGTGTGTGTTAAGGAAAGATTTAAGTGGCAACAATAGATCTTACAATTGAAGGCTCCAAGCAGGTGGATGAGACGCGAAGAAAGGCAGACCTGTGTTGAACTTGAAATTACCAAAGCCAGCGATATCGAGTAGCAGAGTGGTCCGGCGAAAGGAAGTAGCCCAATGAAAAGTCTCCGCGAAAAGTGACTTTTTGGTTATAGAGCAAAATAGTGAATGATCTTTAAAAAGTGTGATGATCAAGGCTGACCCTGGCAAAAAAGGGAAGTGGAAAGTGAATATTGAACTCTTGTTCTTATAATATTGAACTACATAGACCAAGAACCACTGGGACAAATAACACAAGAGTTGCGAGCTGAAGGGAAAGTTGAAGTGGTCCTGTAGATGTCTATAGTAAAAGCATTGCACATTTGAAAGTCTTTGACATCAGGAAAAGGACAGAGCCTGTCTGATGGAGACCAGAAGAGTGATAAGTTAGAGGAATGGAACCCCTACAAGTGTTGGGATTGAGAGGTCCTAGCCTGTCAGAGTGAGACCCATGTGAACTTTTTGTTTTTACTTTGAGAGGTCCGAGCCTGATCAAGGGAGGCCTGTGTGAACCTTTGGTTGAACTGTGAACCCTTTTGTTGAACTGTGAAAGAACTTTTGGAACTCTGGACAAGTAACTTTAACATGGAAGGCCAGACGGGCCTCGATCCAAGTTTTGAACTGCTTTGTTTTGAGAACCTGAGTATGTCATCCTGTCTACGGGACCGTTTTACTCCATGCTGTCCAACATGGAGAGGAGAGCCGACTCAGCCACTTTGATTCTTTATATTCTCACACTGATTTTCTTTGCATACACCATTTTTCCTGCACATATTTGTAATAGCGTAAGGGTAGGCAATAGGTTTATTTAGTATGGGCCATTTTGTTTTGACGGCCTCAACTTGGACTATTTTATTTATTATTTGATGGTAGAGACTACTCCCATCTTAGTAATAGGGCAAAGTAGGAGTTTTTTCAAACCCTGAGAATTGAATGAAGGTTTTACAAATTGTACCTTTTGTGTCATTGTCATACTTGTGATACCATGGCTCTTTTACAAACGTGATCAATGGTGCATTATCAATACCCTTTTGTTAACAGGATTTTGGTTAATGCAATTGGTTTGAACTTCTCCAGAGGAAGAAAAGGATTGAATCAACAGTGTTTCAGTATGTTAACAAACCTTTCAAAATAGCATCTGAAATACATGCATTAGGACTAACTTCTGTACATGGTCATATTATTGATCACAGAAATGTATTTGTAATTCCAGCAACTAAGAAGACTTATGCGGTTGGCCGTTGTGCTGCACTTGGAATAATTCAGGAGGGCGACGTGGGTGTTAATCTCGGAGGATTTTGTGAGGGTAGCCATTGTATTGCACAGACTGTAGTCTTTGCACCAGAGGATCTCTTGTGATAGCCCTTTTGTAGCACTTGGGAGTGTGCAGGTGACCAGGGTGCTGCACATAGTCGAGTCCATGAGGGCGACCGAGTTATGGATTCTAGGTGATTATAGAATGTGTTCCACTACAGCAGCGGTATTCAAACTGTGGGGGCCGCGGCCGCATCCCTGGGGGGGCCACGGGAGCCCAGCATGAAATGCAAAAAAAGATTTGGTTAGATTGGAAGAAATGGGCAGGGGCGGCTCACACTTGGGCTGATACATGGCACTGTCTCAGGCAACAATGAAAAAGTGGCCTGCAGCTGTAAGTGGATATTCATGAACAGACTGTTTGAATAGTAACCAAGGGGGTGCTTTGTGTTAAAATGTAAGTACAATGTGATATTTATAGAATATTTATTCAGCAACAATGGTCAAAATTGCTAACTGCGTAGGGAAGTAACTCATCAAACTGGCCCACATTGGCCAAAAAGGTGGCCCATTTTGACGGGCCCACACTAGCATTTAGTATTTTCGGTACAGGCATTGCCCTATGATATGATATTTTATTTGTATCATGCTCATACACTGGTGTTTCAGAGCGCAACCAGACAAAGGGAAGGGGAACAGGCCAGTAGGCCAGTCCGAGCCTTGCTGCTCATCCATAATGGCGAGGGGGTGCCCACCCAGTGGCCCCCTCATCCATTATAGAGGAGCTAAGGAGCCAGCCCAGTGAAACAATGAGCACTACCTCATTTGCTTTTACCAGCTGAGGGAGTGCTCCTGGGCTGGCTGAACTGTCAAAGGGAACCCTATTTCCCTTTGACGGTTCAGTACATTCCCCAGCCGCACATGCTCACTGAGCCATGCAAGGCTGGGGCGTTTTGCTTCATCAGCATTGCATAGCTCATTGGAAATGCTGCCTGGGGACCTGCATGTCTGTGTGTGCGAGGGGGAGCTCCTGCGCCTCCTCGCACATATGGACAGAGCAGCCTGGAACAGAGCGTTTCAGCACCCACATGTAAGCCAATGCAGAAGGTATGTTAATGTTCATTTATTTTATTGAATCATGTGTATGGATGCGTGAATGCTTGAGTTATGTGTGAGTGCATGGTGATGGATGTTCGTGTGAATGATAGCTTGATTGCTGTATGAATGTGTGTGTTCGTTTGTTTTGTTCCGTTGATCTGATTTTGGCAAGTGGTGGATAGAGGGGGGAAGGAGAGTTGTACAACAAAGGCATTTTAAAAATGCCTAAATGCCTTTGTTGCACAATCGCCCTACCCACCTGCCAAAATCAGCTCTCCTACTTAGGCACTGTGGAGCCCAGGGGACAGGGATGGTATTTTCTTTCTGGATTTCTATCATAGATGTCCAGTCAAAATACCATGCTTTCCCCCCTGGCACCCCAGCGCCTTGCATACACACATAACCATGTTGATTGTGTTAGGCCTATTGGGACACATTGTACAGGGATGGTATATTTTTGCTGGACATCTATCATAGATGTCCAGTAAAACATGTCATGCCTGCCCTCTGGGATCGCCCAGCAGCAATTGCAAACTGTTTGGATATTTACCTATTTTTTTAAAAAAAGAATGCTCTACAATGCAAACATTCACGGGGGAAACCCCCCAAAGCCCCTTGATTGGTTCGTACTCCCTCACTGCGCTTGGTCGCTATGGCATTATTGGGGGAAATAGTTATGCCCCTCCACTTAAAAAATTCACCAGCCGCCACTGGCTCTCAGACTGTGTTGGGAACGGGATGGGGAGCCCAGGTATTGTGGTGGGAGCAGGATGGGCGGGAACCATGGGATAGTGGTGGGAGCAGGGTGGGGAGAGCCCAGGGTGTGTGATGGTGTGGGGAGAGCCCAGGGACTGGGTAGGAGTGGGATGAGGGAGCCCAGCCACTGTGATGGGAGCAGGTGGGGGAGCCCACGGACTATACTGGGAGTAGGGTGCAGTGACGGTGCGCAATACATACTGTCCATTTGGCATTTTTTTGGGGGCCCGGCCTGCCCAAATTTTGCTCAGGGGGGCCCAGGCTAAACATTTTTGAAGACCACTGCCCTAGTGGATTTACAATGTGAGGCAACTTCCTTGATTGGCATGCTCGTCACAGTCTCATATACAAAACAATCCAGTGTGCTCGTGTATGGACATCACACATTTCACAGCTACCTCTATAAAAAAAAAAGGAACATCAACACAGAGGGGCGGAGCAGGGGAGTCCCGAACAATTTATTTTTTGCTCAGGGGGGCCTTGGCATAAAATGTTTGAAGACCACTGCACTACAGGGAATGCAGGTGTTGGCAGAATGCTGCTTTTAAGGTTAAGTGGGGTTTTGAATATAGCCACTTAATGATAGCAAGAAGCAAGCAGAATATAGCCACCATAATTTATCAACCCAGATGTTTTAGAATGTTGCCGAATGTACCAATCCTAGGCTTTCATTCAATTACAACCAATTCTTTTTTCCTCTTACTGCATGCTTTTGGAATTGGCCAAAGTTGTGGTCACATTCCCACATGCATCTGCTTTCACATACAACTCGAGGGACCCTTTGCACAACAATTCTGCAAAAAGAATGTAGCCTCCTTTCACATCAAAATTTTGAACTGTAGCTATGCACATAACTGACTATCCTCTGACACATACCCTCCAGCTATTTCCCTAGTGTACATCTCTCCACCCATACACATGCCAATTAGACATGGGTGGCTAGCAGGGACTCGATCAAGTCGTCAGAATCTTTAATGGCCATTTTGAAAACACACACACTAGCGCCTCCTAACTTTCCCATACTTCAGACCCTCTGAGGGCTTTCAACCTACAGCGCGTTGGGACCAGAAATGTGATGAAAGGCGCTATACAAATGATGAAATGAAATGAAGAAGCTCTGCAGTATTTCTTGATTTATGTGCTGGTGTAACAAGAATGGGAGAAGGAAGCAATAGCATTGATCCCTGTCCCTGGATAGATGCATTTCAATACGCTGAAGTCATTTTCTGAAATGACTCGTGTTGCTACTACCAGTGGTGAGTGCACCTGGCTGTGGACAAGATTACTCGTGGGCGAGAAGAGTTGCAGGGTACTTGGCCATATGGGTAGAGATGGAGTTTACACAATTAAAGCTCTTTGACAAGTTCTTCCTTGACACATTGGAGGAACAATCTACTATTGAAATCCTGAAAACAAACTTGGATGGCATGACATATTTTAACTATGTGGAAAATGCTGCCTCAAGTACAGAACTGCAATCAATTCTGTAGAAATAACATAAGCACCACTGTGATTGCACCCTCTTTGAAATAGGGACCTTATATCAAATACTTTATGCTGTGCAAGCCATAAGACCCTTAGCCTAACAAAAGATATGACTAAAATGATGAATCTGACAATGTCATCACTCTTTTCCTGGAGGTAGCTTCTCATGTGGCTAGGGGACGGCAGCCGCTACCTGATCCTGACCCTGGGGGCGGTTATATGAGGGAGGACCAAATGAGGGGGAGGCAACCCTCAGGGGGATTACATGGCATTGTTAGAGGAAGTCACATTTACCCACCCCCCACACCCGCCCTCCCCGTGTAGAGATGTTCCTTCTCTTCCTCATGCCTTAATGGCATCCTTCAATCCCTTGCTGGGTTTACTTCATACAGTCTCCAACATCAGCCAGGGAGTGATATATTATTAACTGAGATGAGGCAGAGAGCAGTAGAGATTACTCCCAGTGAGATCCATTGCAACTTCTTCAACATTATACTAACGATACTGTGACTGTAACTGAGACAAGAAAGAGGAATAGAGCAATGAAGATGACTGGAACCGATAAGCAAACTCAGCAGTCTAGTCTTTGGAAGTTGCTTCATTCTGCCAGGAAGTTTAAATTCACAGCAGCTGACAAATGGCATGGGTGACAAGTGCAAACTCCCAACAGCACAAAAGGAAACAGAGTGATAGGGCTTGCCACCTATGTTGGAGAGGCAGCAGGAGCCACCCAGAGTGGAACCGAATGGGGTGAAGCTACAGCGGCTGGCAGGACGTATGCTGAGCCAACAAGCTGCACAGAGAAGAAACAAAGAGGCGCACGAAGCATTGAAAGCACGCGGTAATCCAAGGGAAGATGGACGGGTTACCGGGGTGTCTAAGAATGGATGCTGATCCATGAAAGTAACGAGAGAAACGCTGAATGAAACCTGGGAAGGGTATAGCATGGTCTAAAATCATATCACAAACGGGTTCTTCGGCCCATACCTGAAAAGAGGAAATAAAACAAATATAAGTGCAAATGTTAAACATGAACTTTGTGAAACCGCAGGTGATAAACCAACAGTGGACAAACATCACTTTGTGGACAAAAGGAAAGATAACTGCACATAGGTCCTGGCAGGAGAGTATACCAGGCAAGCTCAAGTGTTGAAACCCTGGCGGGGGATTATACCAGGGAAAGTATAAAGGTGCATAATAAACTACAGTGGAAAAGAAACTCAAGGAACACCCTTGCCCTTGGGATTGTGAGTCGTTTTCAAGGTGTAGAGAAGCTTGGCTGGGGAGTACACCAGGTAACCTGCGATTCTGGGACCCGCACCCACATTGCAAATATTGGAAAGAGATACCCAAAGAGGATTCATGCCTTTGGGATTTTGATTTGTCTTGAATTTAAGGAGGAATCTGGGGAAGGGAGCCATTCCCTGGAACTGAAAGCACACAGAGGAGGGAGTTACCCTCTGGGAAACAAGGAACTTGCTTATTCATTGTTTGAACTTCTGCATATTGGTGAAAAGGAAGCTGGGGAAGGGAGACATTTCCTGGAGCTATAAACCTTGTCCATTTGGAACATTCTGGTGTGAATTATACCTTTATGTTGGATTTGAACACTTTTACACTTTTGAAAATCGGAGACAATATCCTTTGCACCTTAGAGTTAGTTTAGAGTGTGAGGGCTAGAGCAGGATTACGGACACAGGAAATATTTTGCTTTGGACATTTTGACAAAGGACAAACCCCTTCATTTTTGGTTGACATAGGGAAATACCTCCAAGGTTAAGGATAGTGCGGTATTTTCCAACCTTTCTCAATTTGAATAAAAGTTTATAACCAGAAACCTTGAGTTCTTTGTGTCCGCATCTCATCACTGGCTCCTCACACTAAAGTAGATGCTCTTTTCAAGACAGGAACTTCTCCCCATCATCCTCTTCTCAGGTGGCCAGGGAAGGGCCATCACTCTTGGATCCCGACCCTGGGGGTGGAGATGCGAGGGAGTATCACTTGGGTAGAGGAGGAATGTTAGGGGGATGTCCTTAGGTGAGACAAGGTATCCCTCATTTCCATTCCATGATGAACCCTCTGTCCCATCTGCATTTATGAAATATTGCTACCCTTTTCCCTCTGACTGGAAAAACACAAAAATACATCTTAAATACAACAACACTAGGAGGAGGGTGAAGAAGAGGGGGTCTGCAGGCAAGACATGGTATCCCCTTTTTCCTTATGAGAACCAATCTCACCCTCCACCAGCCTTTGTGGGCTGTTGCAAATCATCTCCTCTCATTTGCCCTCATTCAACCCACCATAGTACTGGGTCAAGGAAGAAGCAACTAGGAGTAGCGAACACCATTAAGGCATTTCACCACTCTAGTACCGAGACGAGGAAGAGCCCTGTAGAGTGTTGTAAAGGTCAGGCATGTACCAAGTGATCCACTAATTACGACCAGGCAATCAAAATTATGGACTCACACCTGCAACCTGTCAAGTGGTTGCAGGTGTATAAAAGGGAGAGAGTCCAACAGAAAGGGGAGCAGCAGGAGAGAGTCGAGGCCGATCGTTGCGAAACTGGAGGGAGAAACCTGCATACCAGAAGGCAGCCATGGTGGGTCCTGCAGGAGAGCCAGGACACCAGCAGATGATTCCAAGAAGCTTTGGAGCCAAAGGCCAGCTGGGCGGCGAGAAGACCACAGATGTGGGAGCCTCACTGGTCACAAATCTGCAGTAGTAGCTGCAGACTCAGAATAAAGGAGCAGAGTTGCAGACAATGTCCGCGGGGAGAAAGGGAAGCTGCCCTTGAGATACGAAGAGAAGGTGAAGTGAGAGCGGGGCTCGCGGTCAAAGGAAAGTGCGTCAGCGGAGCAGAAGCCGAAAGCACAGCTGCCCGGAGGAGACACCAGGGCCCGGTGAGTGAGAAAGGAAGATCACTCGGACCGGGGCGCTCCTGGGGACTGTGGGGAAGCCAAAATAGATGCTGAATGAATGAAAAAGTATGCGCAAGATGAAATGAACCCAAAGCAACGGTTTGAGAGGAAATATAATGACAATATAAAATGCAGTTATTGAATATCGAACTAAATGAAGGCTTTTGGCAAAGTTATGACCCGATAATACATGTGACATTCAAGTATCGTCTATTGAAAGCCAAGCACGTGCCGTATGAAAGGCAATGTAAAGCAAGTATGAAAGATTGTTAGAAAGTATGAACTTACTGTGGCGAAGGAACAAAAACACCACGAAGTGAACTATATGCGCAAACACATTGTGGCAGAGCCCAGAGACTGGAAAAGGAAAGAATACATTGTGGCAAAGCTAAGAGGCTGACCTGGAAAAGCCAAGTGAGTGTGAACCATCACACAAGTACAAATACAGAAGAACCTGTGTGGGATAAGAAGCTTAAAGGATAGTTCCGGGACTTTTTTTTTATTGTCCCTACGGGTCGGCCATGTGTTTGTAAGCATAAATCGGTAGATCGTAGGAAACTTTCCTATGGACCTTACCCGACTTTTCGCCCATTATCGCACTCGAAATCAGCCTCCATTTTGTGATAATCCTATCATTCCGCCGCATCGACCTGGCTCACCTGCCTTTGCGGCACTAAATCAAATCCCCCGCCCCTGAAACAGACTTTATCAAAACATTCATATTCCCCGCCTCTATCCGTGACGTGACTGTGCTGCGTAGGCAAACGCGCCCAGGCGTCTTCTACGCGACTCCACACAGACCCCGGAAATCAACACAGATCAGCTCACAATACAGCGCACCACAATTCGGAATATGAAACTGTACTTTGAAATCAAACCGCAAGATTGTAAATGTGGTAAAGTACATTTATTTGACATCAAATGTTTAGAGAATATTCAGCGATTTGCATTTTTATTTGCTCATGTTCCAAAAAGTTCGTATTGAGGAACGCGATGGTCCTTTGCTGTACACAGGGTCTTAGAGCATCTCACAATACAGCACCACAATTCGGAATGTGAAACCGTGGTTTAAAAGCAAACGGCAAGATTGTACATTTGGCAAAGTACGTTTATTGGACATCAAATGTTTAGAGAATATTCAGCGATTTGCATTTTTATTTGCTCTCGATCCAAATTAGTTCGTCTTGAGGGAAGCGATGTTCGTGTGCAGTACACAGGGTGTTGGTTTACGATAAAAATAAGCTCTTCTGTCGCACTGATAATCGCATGGCTGTTCCAACAACGAGGCACTAGGCCACCACAACGGTAGGTATGTTGCATCTAACCGTTAGTACCGCGTAAGGGCATACTTGTACTTGGCGATCGTCCCATAAAATGGTCAGGGTGGTAACGTTGTTCACGCGGAGAAGCAACTGGCGGCTGTAGAAGCCGTCCGCCGGTGTCTGGTACTCGTGACACAGACAGTAGTGAATGATGTACCTAAAAACATAAAAAATGAAATTAGTCTCACCATCAGATCCTTATTAAAATTATTCATTTCATAGCGAGGACAGCGCTACTGGGTGTACACAAGTGTTTAAAGGCGTGGCGAGGCATGGAGGGGGGGGAGTGGAGTACAAGGTAAGTAGCATAAAATAATAAATAAATAGGGCCAGCTGGTGGCAAGTGCAAGGTAAGTGCAGAACAAGTGCTGGGAAGGGGGGGCTGTAGGATACTGAGACAGTCCCCCAGTGCAGGGGTTGACAGGGAGGCAGTGCAGGTGGAGAGTGGAAGGGCCCAGGACCGAGGTCGCAGACAGTGGACCAGTTGTAGCAGGGGAGAGGGAGAGAGAAAGCAGAAGCAAAGAGGAAGGTTTTGAGGTGCTTCAGTAAAAGAAGATGGTTCTCCTCCAGATAGTGCGCGGTAGAAAACACTATGCCACATAGAACGAACAAGTACAACTGAACCCGTCTTTAAAGCCACTGTATAGTAATGAAATTGCGGTATAAACTCATCAAAAGTTACTTACATTATATTTGCATTTTCCATTGTGTCTCTGTGTAGGGCAGACCCGAAACACCACTCCTTCTTTGCCGACGTTACTTCTTCTAATGAACGTGGCTCATCGTTTCGTTTCTGAAATTTTATTCATTATCTTTTCTTAGTCTTTCAGGATGGTCCCGGCCTGTCAAGGTCAAATCACAATAGAACCTTATATTGGGTCGTGGGCCGTTCCGCCACCCGAGCAAAACATCAAAGCAGCTGACCTTCACTTTGAGCGAGCACACATTTCTAGTTAGCTCCAGTTAGTGTAAGGGCATCTTGTCTGCGTGCCTTTTTTTTTATTGTCCCTATGGGTCGGCCATGTGTTTGTAATACGGAAACATTCTATAATTTTTGTAAAAATGATTTATATTACTGTTTGGTTTAATTGCAATGGGCCTGCAACATGAGGAGACTCGAGAGAACAGACAATCGAATTACAATCATTTAAACCGTGATGTGTATTTCTCAATGAGCTCTGCTTTAGGTGGACATGGAACAGAGGCAATGTTGGGTGGCAATGCAGTTGTCCCCTGCATAGGTTCGTTCACCACTCCATGTATGTGCCTATCGAGGACATCTACGATAAGTCTCTCAATAAACTCATATTGCATATCCTCAAACACTGGTTTGATCACCCATTGTTTACTTCTTTTAGTGAAGGCCTTATTGTAGCGAAGCGTCCCTAAAGTTCCGGTCGTCCTACTTTGTTGACGGCCAACATTATGGTTATGTGCCAAGACCGCTAGAAGAGTCCGATTTATCATGCCTTCCATGCCAAAATGCAATCTTTTGGGCCTGTACTTTAGGCACATATTGTGGAACACCTCCAAATCTCCTGTGTGGCAGAATTCCGTGAGTCCCCTCAAATCTCTTGTTATAGTTTTATCAAATACAATCTTTTCAATGGCCTTGTGAGTGGGTGATGAAGGAATCAACCACTTCTTCTTCCGTGCCTCCTCTGTGGACAAATGGCCATGTTCACATTTGTGGAAATGCTCATTTGTCGACCATTGATGTACGTTGCTACAGTGCAACATTACTGACCGCCATTTTTCCAGTAGAATTTCCAACGACCCTTCACATGTTTTTGAGCTCCACCAAAGATGGTTGCTGATTGACTTGGACCACTGTGAAATACCTTGCATATCTTTTTTTTTTCCTGCAGCCGACAATTTTTTATTGATTGTTTTTGCAAGATGCCATACGTCAAATTGGTGATTTATATTTTTGTACTGTTCTCTCATTGTCTTGGCAATTGAAACGTGTCTGTCCGTGGCTATCAGGTCGATCACCATTCCCCGCGATTGTAGTTCTTGCAATGATGCTACAAAGCCAACTTTCTCCATGGCCACTGAGGATGTACTTTGTGACACCTGCACGACCACCGAACTCACAATTTTCTTACTTTCCATGTCCTGAAAGTGGTAGGTGCAGTACTTGGCTGAAAATCCTGGACTGTCGCATTGTCCATCACCGGCTAGCCTGAAGCGTTTGCCCGCGAATGTACTTTCCATTGACATTTTTTCCATTCTCCAAGCTTCGCTGATGGCTGGAAATAGATAATCGGTTTGGTATTTGTAGAACTGACTTTTCGCAATGAAATGGATTCCCACAAACTGAAAGAAATACTGTAACTTTTTAAAACTTGAACCACTAAAAAGTGCGGCCGCTGCACAAAGTAGATTGCCTGCTGGCAGTTGCCCCAGCATGGGTTGTGCAGACCATGCGAACGGATGATATTGTGTACAGGTGGCATGTATTTTAAGGTTAGTGCCTCGAATTGCACGAGTCACATTAATCAATGGCTCCCCACATACTTCCCCACCAACCCAATGCCCACATTTCATCATCATAATAATATCCATCAAACAGCTATCGAATACAATGAATTTGGCCTCTTTCCTTATACTGTCACTCTGCATCCCAGCTGGTTCGGCCTGTAACGTTGAGGACATGTCACTCGCATGAAAGGTACAATCTCTGATATCGTCTTCCGCTATGCTGAGTGATATTGATGGTGTTTCATTGTCGTCCACTTCATTCTCTTCCATTGCAACATCTGTTCCTTGTCCGGAGATGGGAGAAAAAAACAATGTCTTCAACTTTCGCGTGCTCTTATTTTTTGCGGGTGTGGATTCTGTGAATTGATCTACGACTGCATCCAAACTACCAGGAGGACATTCACTATCAATGGCTGGTGGTGGTATAGCTCCGTTGTCAATCACTTCATATTCTTCCCATTGGCACGATGCATCTCCAGTCTCAAGTCCCTGCCAAAAGGTTTGACAAGCAACATCTCTCGTTCGCTTCACTGTCTGTGTAGATCTAGTTCTTACACCCACTCGCAACTAGAGGACAGATTAGAAAAGGGATGTTCAGTTTAAACACAACTTACAGTATTGAACTATTGACAGTGAAAGACAACATAATATAGTGAACAGGACACTAACCTTCTTTTGCTTTCTTTTCTTTGAAACTTTCTTTCCTCGAACTTCAACATCTGGACGCTGTTGCTCCGACTCGTGTGTGCATGTCTCCACTTCCTCTCGCGCTGCAACGACTATACTTTCATGATAAGCACATCCATCACTCACTGAGGCTCCATCGACTCGCTGAAACATAGAACTTTCATTAGTATGTATAATAATATTGAAAACACAAAATGTACTTGGGGACCAATACCCATACGTACATCTCAATAGCAAAACACGAATGAACGCATTGTGTAGAACATTCAAACGACAATAGTTCACGCATTGTTGATCTAGTTAGATTGAACTGTCAAGATCCATACCTCGGGCTCCGCATAGACTTCCATTGATGATATTATTGAAGATGACGCTTCAGCAACTCCCTGAAACACAGTAATTGCATTAGTATGGTTTTCTATTTTGTTTAAAAGAACATAAACTTTCTGCAGGCGTCAACGGCTCATCTAAATAGACCTGCACAAATGATCAGTTGTCTAAAATAAATAATGGATATCTAAATATGATTCGATTTGCTCCATCGTTGGAAGTGTCACCACCCAGAGATCTGCATCAACTACTAGGGGTGATGTTCTTGTTGAAGAAGCTCCGTCAGCTCCCTGAAACATAGTACTTGCGTTAATAAAGAAGGAAGTATAGCGGATGTAATCACGTCATTTGATCTCGCATGATTGATCTGTCAGTATCCATACCTCGAAATGCATAAGAACATCAAGGGACGCTGTAACTGCGGTGCACACTTCTGCAAGCTGTTGCGCCGACCCGTAACTGCATGCTCCCCCTTCCTCTTGGACTAATGCTCCATCGACTCCCTGAAACATAGGACTTTCATTAGTAATGAACACAATATTGAAAAAAGAAGACATATAGGAGGGCGACGACAGAAGGACATACCAATGGCTAAAAACGAAAGAAACATTGTGTGTAACAATCACGCTACAAGAATGCAAGATCTGATGATCTCCATCGATGGAACTGTCCGGAAACGTACCTCGAGCATCTGAGTGACATCTACGGTTGTCGTCAATGCGTTGGACTCCTCAGCATCTCCCTGAAAGACAGTACTTGCATTATTTTGGATAACAATAATTATAACTGAAAACAAAGACTAGAGGACGAGTACTGTGGTGTACCATTAGGTAAAATAATTACACGATCAATTAAAACTATTGATTTACATGCCTAAAACAAGTCAGTGTCAGAATAGCTAAGTAAGATTACCCGATAGGCGCTTGAAGTGGCTGATGACTGCAATAACGACACGGATGGAGAATCTTCAGCCTTCATATTGAGTGGATACATAAATGGGGAAATTATTGTTAGCTAATGCTACACACTACCGCAATGCCGAGAGATAAATACGTAAACTTGACTCACCAGTGGAGGGATGTGGACGAATAGAGTGGGAATAGCGGTTGAGAGCAATTTTCGCCTCGCTCGCGGTGTTTTCGTCCTTATTAGCAATGATGTGGAGTACATGTCTGGGCTAAAGTGCCTGCTGCAGATGCGGTATCGATCACCCCTCTTGTCCGCAAAGACTTCTAGGACTCTACTTTCTATCTCAGAGGCTGGATATCCGCAATATCGGACCCATTCTCTTATCTGATCTATTGTCTTAGGGAAAACATGCATTATAGTACCTTCAGATTTGTTATGGGTCTTCGAAGGGCAACCGCCAATGGAACAGGCAGGCATTATGGAAAGTTCTGAAAAGTAAAGATCAACAATTCTCTATGAATACCAATGTGTTAAAACATTAAATGACACATAAAAGGTTCAATGCAAGGTCCGTTTTGGTTCTTGGAACTATACATGTTATTCACATGCGGATAAGTATTTCAATAACTTTCAAAAAATAGAAAAAGTAATTTGACTAAACTCAGAACATGTGACTAGTTCCTTGCATGTACTGTCGTGAACGAAAAGAAAACATGGATGCAATTTGATGACTACTAGCAAATAGATATAAATTAAAAAATTGGACGCAAAATGATTATGGTACATGGACTTACCTTGACGAACAAACAGTTAGATGCAGGGATCAGAGTAGTTTCTTGTCGTAGAACAGGGAGCAGTTCACAGGTTGCAAACTGACGAGTTTGCTCAAAGTGGTCACGGAAGTTCACAGAGACGAAGAGCAGATAACCAGCACCTTCACGGGTTGACTAGCAAAGCGCCAAGAAGTTCTCATTAGAAATATGAAGTGGGTTATAAAGAATTCGAAACAGGGGTGTGTTTGTGAATGAATGACGTGTATATGTCGTGGCATTATGCGGTCTGCAGGGGGCCGTCCAGCGTGAGGGGGGATGCTTGGCAGGAGACACGGGGTCTGGAGGTAGACATGGGAACAACAACCCATGCTCTATAGACCACTTTGAAGTGTACATGGTCTTTGGCACCTCTTGGCCTTTATCGCTCCCTGACAGCTCCACTTGCCAGCACAAGTACCCCGGTGCGAACTGCCTTTGATAGGGCGGGGGGTGGATCGGGGCGGTGGTCGTGCAGACAAGACACAGGAAGACTCGTGAATGGAGACACACTTATGTGGATTGCAGGGGGCCGTCCAGCGTGAGGGGGGATGCTTGGCAGGAGACACGGGGTCTGGAGGTAGACATGGGAACAACAACCCATGCTCTATAGACCACTTTGAAGTGTACATGGTCTTTGGCACCTCTTGGCCTTTATCGCTCCCTGACAGCTCCACTTGCCAGCACAAGTACCCCGGTGCGAACTGCCTTTGATAGGGCGGGGGGTGGATCGGGGCGGTGGTCGTGCAGACAAGACACAGGAAGACTCGTGAATGGAGACACACTTATGTGGATTGCAGGGGGCCATCCAGCGTGAGGGGGGATGCTTGGCAGGAGACACGGGGTCTGGAGGTAGACATGGGAACAACAACCCATGCTCTATAGACCACTTTGAAGTGTACATGGTCTTTGGCACCTCTTGGCCTTTATCGCTCCCTGACAGCTCCACTTGCCAGCACAAGTACCCCGGTGCGAACTGCCTTTGATAGGGCGGGGGGTGGATCGGGGCGGTGGTCGTGCAGACAAGACCCGTTTGCCGCAGGGCCTCACCAAGGAGAGGCCATCTAACTGAATGTAAGAGGATGGCTGCAGGATCTACTACATGGAATGCAGGGGGGTGAGTTTATAAATACCTCACCCTCCCAGGAGAATATACACTAGATTCATTTAAAAAATCAAAACAACCATTGTTAAAATATATGTTGGGCTTTATTTTAGATTTTAATTAAACATAAATAATAAACATTACACATTGTAAAGTTGAGGTTGCAGCACATCGAGGGAAAATCCGCGGTATTGTCCACTGTCACTGGGGAAATGTTGTCTAATGGCAAGTACCGCACAGGCAGGTATTACTCTCCGAACGCGGTGTCCGAGCCTCCCGTGAAGCCACCAAGTGAAGCAACGATAGGCCACCAGCCTGTACCACCTGTGAAAAAAAAAGATGCAAACTGTATTAAACTGACCAAACTTTCTTATCAATGTCGATTCAGGTAACACATGTCATTTTTCTTAGAAAAAAATTATATCTAGAAAATGCACTATATGGAACAAATTTACATGCGTTCGAATGATATGTAAATGTAATTTTATATGTGGGAGACGACCATGAAATAGTGGTGGCATCACTGACATCACAAACAGAGTATACTTACTCGTTACTCGGATTACGCGGACGAACAGTGCCGCGAAGTTCGTGCATAAGCACCATCATCATCCTCAACACGGTCCGTGAGAGGCAGGCTTCCCTGAACTCTGGCAGCTCGGTGATGCATTGCGGACTTTGCTCGCCTTCCTGCAGACTTTGCTCGCTTTCCGAAATGTAGGCCAAGCACCCGGAATTTTCACGGCAGCAGCAGTTCTCCTCCTCAGTTGGCATTAGCTCGCACCGATTGCACGTGCACCAGGTGGAGACGCCGTCCATGCGACATGGTCCAGGCTCTTCATCCGTTGACTGGTCCTCCCAACTGCCGTCCGAATCCCCATCGTTTTCGCGTGCTTGACTTTCCAGTAGTTCTTCCTCGGTGTACTCGGGCTCGTACATATACGGCATTATTGTGGCCATTGTGCGGTAAAGATAGTAAAATAATTTACAGAGATGGTACAGGTGTTCACACGGGCTACAAGCGGCGAAGGTAGCTGACCAGAGCACTGAAACGAGTCACAGAATACTCAAAGTAACACAGAGAGAGGAATGGAATCGAAAATCTGCTGCTGTGTGTTGTGAAACGGTCTGTTTATACTTATTGGGGAAAGAGGCGTCCTGCCATTTCCATGGCAACACGTCAATAGCTGAGGCGCAGCGATTGTTGACACGAGACGTGCTTGAAATGGGCAGTACGCGTCTGCTGATGTCAGGCTCAGGGGCGGGGGATTTGATTTAGTGCCGCAAAGGCAGGTGAGCCAGGTCGATGCGGCGGAATGATAGGATTATCACAAAATGGAGGCTGATTTCGAGTGCGATAATGGGCGAAAAGTCGGGTAAGGTCCATAGGAAAGTTTCCTACGATCTACCGATTTATGCTTACAAACACATGGCCGACCCGTAGGGACAATAAAAAAAAAGTCCCGGAACTATCCTTTAAAGTTCCTGGTTGAGCTACCTGTGATGGGTGGACAGTGTGGTCTGACAACTGCGCCTAGACCGGGGAAACCGCAACTGTGAAAGTCAAAGAGGTTGCTGAAGTGAAACAGGAGAAAGCAATCTGATTTAACTGTTAAGAAACCTGAAGGAGTATAAAGTTGGTTTGGAGTTGTGTTTGAACATTGAAAGATTGCAAAGATGTACAAGTTGACAAGCTGGGCTTGATGAAGGGAACCCTGAGGCTTTGTAGAACGGTCTAGAACGAGAGCTGAAAAGTAAGCCAGGAGTTGGAAGAATCTCAGAACTTTATTTGGAACACCGTTTCGTTTATTGCTGACATCCCTACACATTGTTTAGCTTTAGTTCTGGGGGTAAGTATAGGTTTTGGACACAGGCAGACTTATAAGTTGAACTTTCTGACTCAGTCTTTTCTTAGTTTCTTTAGGTAGGGAAATGCCACCTTAGTATAGGGCTAATTAGGCCTTCAACCACCCTGACATTTGACTTAATAAAACATTTCTTTTTTGAACCTGGAATCTGTTGTCTGGGTCTTGCTTCATGATGCCTTCTCAAACTTGAAAAAAGGCGAGATAATATAGACATTATAGAAATGAGAGCTGCGACATTCCTGCCTAGTGTCTAGCAGTAAAGCAAAGCAACAATCCCCTCCTTGTACCTGGTCTCCTTGGTGGGCCTTTCTTGTTTCAAACATGACATCTCCACAGCTCCAAAAGGTTCATGTGGGAATTAACTGATTTCTCAGAAATAAAACATTCCAGTTCAAGAAGAGCAGGTGTGTTGCAGGCCTCCTGACAACCAGAAACAGAATAAATGCAACCCTCTAGGGAAAAAAGATCTGCACACCTTTTGCAAGGATAAAGTTTTTACTTCCCCCAAAGAAAAATTAATGTCAGCAGGGGCATTCAAGCCCTACTGCCAGGGAGCGTACTGGTTTGTTCAAAGCATACAAAGCATTTTAGGGCACAACAACGTCACTCATGATGACAATGGCAGATGGCATCATCTCATTATTATCATTGGTGGGGCGCCTAAATACATACAGTCAGCCCCTTATTGACCACCAGATCATTGGCTGCAGTTGCTTGTGTCCATCTTCTTCCACGTGGTCCTTGGCCTCGATAAGTTCACACCTTAGCAACACAATTGGTTTATTAAATGAATAGACCTTTCTTTTCACATTTCGACCATGGGGTGTGCACCTGGTAATTTAGACATGAGCTCAGTGGATACTCTCGAGGTCAAGATAGCCACAAAGAGCTTGTTTGATCCCAGACGCTCTGGCGCCCTCGCCATGCCTCCCCTTCGTTGGCCTAAATTTGTTATCCTCACCATGTGCACCTCGCAGTACAACTCACAGTGCTTCCCGCATGGCATTTGCCCCCTTCTTGGATTGCCTGTTGCGCACACACTAATCAAACGACAACTCAGGGATTTAGGAGTTTGGATAGTGAGCCTCTGGTATTTCAAACAGAATGGCTGGGGGTTTGAGTACGTGGGTGCTCCAAATCTGAGATCCCTATTTTGGCAGCTTCAGACCGCTGCCCTGCTTCTCGTGAGATCGTCCATCAGAGCTAGGCACAACCCTACCTGCACTTTGATGTTGACATTCCTTTCGGATTACATGGGCCTACAGTGTGAGTCAAGAAAGGGTTCTGTTCTTAATTGGTAGGAAAACCTTCTAGGCTATTGCCTAGGATAGGAGTAAGGGTGGTGGTGGGTATTCTTGCAGAGGCCTACAGTCATTATTCTCTAGTACTGTGTCTTCACCTTGAGGGGCCCAACTTCCAAAATGACAGCGGTTCAGTATGCCTTCGCCACTAAGAAAACCTAACATCTACAAACTCTACATTTCCAGCAAGCTCTATTATCCCTTCAATTCACCTCCCCACTGCCAACGCGAGCCATTAGGTGCATGCATCGCAACACATGTTTAAAAAAAATTCCCTGTGTTGAGGCACGATGTGAGGGTTTTCCTAAAGGATCATGAATTTGTTCCATGTCCATAAATATATGAGAACCAGTGCAGTCGGTGTAACGATGGGCCAATTACCGGTCATTTACCATTTGTCATTACTAAAAGAACTACAGCATACTGAACTGGGCTCATTTGAAGTCTTGCATTTGGTGTCTCAGTGTATAAATGAAAGAGAACATATTTTTTTAAAGCTCTCATGCTGAAATGCAGAGGTTTCAATGCTAGACGATTCTCCTGGTGCAATCCTAGAGAAAATACCAATCAACGGGTTTTAAAAAAAAAGACCGATGCATTTCTTAAAAAGGTTTTGGCCGTAACCGTCAGATTACAATTATAGTGGTAGGTTATCAAGTCTTCCTCTGTACTTCTCTTCATGTGTATCTCCCGCTTGACTATGCAAGGGGGCACAGGAGCTTGTGGACAACAAAATAGAAGTGGAACTGGATTAGTTGGAGCAGGAAAAGGATATCAGAGGAGAAAGATGTTGTTTTGGTGTTGCTAATCAAGCTCATCTTTTGAGTTTTCAAAGGTGGTGAAAAGTTTAAACTGTTAGAACAGAATCATTCTCATTCCCTCTTAATTTAGTATTTCTTCAAAGGCATAATGTATAGGCGAAAACTGTGGTAGGTCGGAAGAAGGGGTCGGAAAGGCAGAGGAGCGCTGGAAGGCAACCTGACATCCGACATGCCCAAAAAAGCTCAGCTGAAGCAGAGTGGGAAGAGGATGCCTGAGGATGAGACACGGTATCCCCTTTCACAATTATCCATCACCCCACTCTTCCTCAGCCTTTATTGGCTATTATTATAAGTCCTATTTTGTTCCACCCTCCTCAATTCCAACACATACTGAGACGAGGGAGAGGCATTCAAGAGTAAGAAAGATTACCTATGGGAAAGGTCCCTACAGTACTGTGAGGAGGAAGATGAATGGAGAGGCCACCACACCTCAGGCAGATTCAGGCACTTGACAACAGCTATACACACCTGCACTCCAGTACTGGGATGAAGAAAAGGAAACCCAAGAGTCAGGCATGTCCCAATAATTGGCCTAATTGGAGTCAGGCAATGGAGGCCAAGGACTCACTCCTGAAACCCCTTGACAGGGCTAAGGTGTATAAAAGGGGGAGCACTCAACAGAGCAAAAGTTAGGAGTGCAACAGGGAGGCTGCGTGGCCGAGTCCAGCAAGGGATACTTTTTGCTTTTAAGCCATTTTTGCTAAGGAGAAGAGAGCGAGCTGGATGGCGGATTGGAGGTGCAACCGAGCCCGGGTTGCCTAGAACCAGGCCAAGGAGAACAGGATGCCGTGATGCTAAAGGGCTGCAAGTTGAGGCAGAAGAAAGCGTGGCAAGGGAGCCGTGTCTCCAAGGAGACAGAGGAATTTATACAAGGGAGCCAAAAAGATGCTTGTTCCCCTGAGTAGAGCAGGAAGCCCGGGAGGACCCTTTAAAGAGGGAAGTTGAAGGAAGCTGTTAAATCCCTAACCGGTGAGTTTCTGAATGTGAGAAACCCAGTGCCAAGAAAGAAGATACCGTTAACAGGAAAACAATGCAAATGAAGGATACAATATCACAGAGTTGTCCCGTATCGAGGTGTACGCATTCGAAAATCTCTGAACTGTAAAAAGCATTGCAACTGCAGGGGAGCTGTGCGTGACAGAAATAGGAGTGAAATGGAAATCATTGAACGAGCTCCACAACAGCAGGGGAGCTTAGTGAAAACAAAGTAGGAGTAAAATCGAAAATGAACACAGAGGCCATTCAAAGGGGAGAACATGAGTAAGAGCCGCAGGAAGGTGTGTTAAAGTGAACTTTGCCCTAAAAAACAGGATGTTGAATTTGGCAAGAATGAACAAAAGTAAGTAAAGAGGAAAGAAATTCCATATGGCAAATATGGGGAAGGGAACCCTTAGAAAAGTCTTTAGAAGTTTTGCTGTGAAACACTATTGAGGAATGTTGTGAAATCTGTGAGCTTAGGTGAGGTAAGCCTAAGGTTTGCGGTGAACATTTTTGTAAGCTTGATTATTTTGAAACCCTGAGGAACTTTGTAAAACTTGAGAACGGGGGAACTTTTTGAACTTTGATGCATCTGCAGACTTTGATGCATGGGTGATGGAAGGATTGCAAAGTCCATGGAACTTTGGTGTATCTAAGTATCGTGAATCTTGGGCAAGGGAACCGTGTAGAAGCTCCTGTAACAGACTCATATTACTTTTCAACACTTTTCCGTTTTTACTGAGATTCCCTGCATCCTGTTTTTCTATAGATGTGAGGGCAAGAATAGGTTTTGGCAGAGACTGCATTTTGTTTATACTGGCAACGCCAGGAAGTGCCTTATTATTATTTAGGTAGGGACTCCCACCTTAGAGTTAGGGCTAGTTAGGAGTTCTACCATCCCAATTACTAAATAAAGGTTTTTGAAACTTGCACTTCTGTTCTCTGTGTCTATCTCTTGATACCATGCTTGTCTCACAGTATCCATACGGAGCCACGAGAAGCCCGAACAGAGTCGAGAGAGCAGGAAGCCCAGGAAAAAAAACAATGAGCCCATGGGAGAGGGGGACGGACACTGTGGTACTGGCGGGGGAAAATGCCCCTTCGGAAGTTGAACTGTGTATGAAGAGAGATTGTAGCCCAGGGAAAAGGGGATACCCCTTTGGTAATCTGAATCAAGTATACAAGGTGAACTGCATGAGACGTCCTGGCAGGAGAGCATGCCAGGCTAAGTCATGTTTTTGCAACTAAGTATTTATTTTCTGAATTATATAAAAAGTTCTCACCGGGGAGTACACAACACAAAGCTAAGTGTGTGAAAGAATCCAAAGGAAGAACCATGCTCTTGGTATTGTGAATTAAGTGAACTTTACCTTAAAGTCCTGACAGGAGAGTATACAAGGCAAAGAAAAAAGTGCATGACAAGGAATCTAAAGGAATGCCCATGCCCTTGGGATTGTGAATTGAATGAACTATGTGAGAAAGTCCTGGCAGGAGAATATACTAGGTAAAGCCCAGTATATGGAAAGAATTCTAACACCCATGCCCTTGGAATTGTGAATTGAATGAACTGTCTAAGAGAATCCTGGCAGGAGAGTATGCCAGGCCAAGCCAAGTTGGTAAAGTGAATAGTAACTACTACAAAGGGGAAGTTAGCCTTTTAGGCTATAAAGAACTTGGCTGCTCATTTTGTCAACTGTTTGTTTTGTGCAGAGAAACATGGGGTAAGGAGTCCTCCCTGGGAATTGTGAACATTGTCCAGTTGGAACCTTTTCGTTGAATTTGCATCTTTTGGCTGAACTTGAACATCTGTACACTTCTGAATGCCAAAGACATGATCCTTCACGCATTAGAGTTACCTTTGGATAAGAGGGCTAGGATAGGATTTCAGACACAGGCTTTGTCATGATCTCTGCTTCCAAAAGGTCAGGGTTTTCCCAACTCCCTTGGAAGCAGATCCATAACCCAGGTTCCGAGTGCCAACCAGTCCCAATTGGGACCTTTTGGACCCAGTCCTGGCGCCAGTGGCACCAGGCTCATAAATATGCCCAGTCCCAGCGCTGGAAGCGCCGGGCTCATAATGCTTGGGTGGACTTACCTTCAGCAGACCATGCTGCTTACTTGCCTGCCAGTTGAGCCTCTGATCCTCTTCTGTTTGGAACTACTTTTCCTGTTGGGTGGGGCTGGAGCCACTCCCTAGATTCAGAACACTGGAACTCTTCTGGAAGGCAGGAACTCTTTTCTTACCAGGAACTCTTTTCTTACTTAGGCGTGGCTGTGGAAGGAGACACCTAAGCACTACAGGAGGCTATTTAAACCACACCCGGTGGATGAATCTTGCTTTGCGTTATTCTGCAACCTCTGCAGCAGAACGCTCATCGTGTCTTCTGCATCCGGTCATGGGCCTAAGGAAAAAGGCTTACCATCCTGAATCCAGTCTTCAGCAACACCTATAAAGGCAAGAAAGAACAGGTTAGCATTCCGGCATCTGAAAGGCAAAGGCTTACCATCCTGAATCCAGTCTTCAGCAACACCTATAAAGACAAGAAAGAACAGGTTAGCATTCCGGCATCTGAAAGACAAAAGTTTACCAACTCTTCGCACGCTCCGGAGGCCTTCGGCGCTGCATCCCGCATCTGAAAGACAAAACAAGGTGCGTTTAAAGACATTGGGGAACTTTAATACTCACGTGCCATTACTCCTTTCCACATCTAATCCAGTGGGTATTCCGGCACCCTGCAGCCGCTCCGAACTCGTACCTGCAAAATAAAAAGACAGTTAGAGCGCATAGTGAAGCAGGCAACAAGCGCTTACTTACGTGCTTCCAGGCGCTTCTATTCATCACACGGGCTCCATCTTCAACTCACTTCAGCCCGTCATCCGCCATCGCCGGAACCCTGCAAAACAAGAGACATCATTACTAAAGACTTTAAAGACATTTGAATGACTCGAAACTTACCGTTCGTGCAGTAAACGACGGACAGCAGTCCTCTGAAGTCAAGAGGCCTGCGCTACCTATCCAGTGAAGAAACTGGTTACAGCACCCTGCCCCGAGGCAGATGGAGAGCTCGGCATTCACTTACCTAAGACATCTTACTCTACACGTCAGGCATACAGTGCACAGAGGTCCAGCCCAAAGAGCCAACCGGGTGCTACACATCACCTTTGAAGATACGGTAGTCGCCCAGTCAAGACCGGCGCCTCTGCGAGAATCAGGTGAGCGTTACAGGCTTGTTTGCTTTGGACATCTTGACACCGGACAGATCCTTAGTTTTGGTTAAGGTAGGGACTTACCTCCTAGATTAGGGACAGTGAGGCATTTTCCAACTCCTTTATTATTTAATACATGTTTGTAGCAAAAAACATGAGTCCTCCGTGTCCGCATCTCATTCCTGGTTCCTCACAACTGGGACGAGTGTGATCTTCATGCGTTCCTTGCCCGGCTTCCTCCCAATTTTCCCGTGTTCCCTGGCACCTTCAGGTGAGTATGGGAACCTTGCAGGGTTCTGCACTCGCTGAGGTATTCTTCTCGGTTTCCTCCCACTCAGGTTTCATCAGTGTCCCAATCTCGGCTTCCCCTCGGACTGCTGCCTTCTTCGGACACAGACGATAGGGGGCTTCACTCACTACCAGCACTGATGGTCTCGACGTAGTTGTGCGGGCACTTTGACCACCATGATTTGCTCATGGGCACGCCAACACCAGGACCTGGACACCTCTTCTCTCTCGGGGAGCATTCTCCCGGCGTCTCCCTTTCGCGAACCTCACTTGTTCGAAAGTCACGGGCTCTGTGGCTAATCTCGACTCTGCCCCTTGTTGGTGCGATCCCATCAGGGGGCTTACCCTGCATCCAATACTCTCTCTCCTCCACTTCTCTAATCCTCTCAGTTAAGTGCAAGACTCTTAAAGGGATATCTTCTTTTACATTCTATGAAGGTTTTGCTTCAGCATTGCCTACAGCCACATAAAAGGATGTTGCTGCCTTCTTCTCAGTAGGCCAGTATATGCTGATCCAGGAAGTTCCGCACAGGAACAGGAGTCCTTGTCCACTGAGGGGGGTCTTGCAAAGTGGTCTCACCTTCTTTACCTCAAAGGGGGTGGCTCGCTTTTGGGGACAAGGAACGAATACCATTGATTCTTCACAAAAACGCCCAGAGATATATTTAAAAAAAAGGGCAAAAGGAACAGTGGCCAAAGTATTCTTTGTATGAATGTTGAAGCTGAATTTCCTCCTACAATGTGGCCATATGTTGTATTCTTCTGCAGATGGGGCCTGCATCAATTTTTTTTTAGAGAAGGAAGTCCCCAAAGACCATGGATGAAAAGAAAGTCTTAATATCAGAGTCAATGATTGGTTTCACTGAAAATGCTAAATGGGAAACCAGTAAAAATAAATGGGGTTCAAGGTCTCAGAGGATTCTGGACATGCTCTAAATAATGCAACAAATTCAGAGTCATCCAGCACATATGAAAAGTGCAATCATGAACAATACTGGCCATGGCCAAACTAGGACTCGACAACATAGTATCATTGAGCAGTGCAATATGGTGGCATGTACGATACATCGCTCCTTGGAATTTGGTTCTTTTTGGATTGAGGAATGTGACCAGGTTGAAGAAAGTCTTGGGACCAAATCTGGCACTTCAGAAAACATTTTCTCATTCCCTTTTATGACCCTTTGAGGAATTTAGTCAAATCCAGATTGATCGCAGAAAGCACCAGTTCATACAGCCTCATGCATAGACCCTCAAGGGATCTCATATCAACCTTAGATAACACACAGTGCTTGATTCACCTTCTTAAGAAATTGAGTTTAGTGGAGCTGGCGTGAAAAGTGTAGATTGCCACAGGGTGTTAGCCAAGTTCTTTTTTTTTTACATTGAAGATCAAAATGTTCCAGGAATCAGGATGTTCAAGCAGTAGCAGGAGAAAAGAAAAATCCCTGAACATAAAAAGTATGGAGCAGGGCAGTTCCCGACACAATTAGTGTGGTGGAAAACACGAACTAGACCAATACACTTGGTAACACACAATAAAGGGGCACACACCTGTGAGTGTGAAGGTAGAAGGGAAGGCAAAAGGCAACTTCAAAAGTTAATGCAGCTGCATGTTTTTAAGTTGCTGCTTTGAGGCTGATAGCCTGTAAAAACTGCATTTTTCAAATGGAGATGAGAAGAACTCCTTCAAAGATATGTAAAGAATGTATTTCCAGGTCTAGTACAACCCAACTCAACTAACCTTACTCAATAGACAGTGCAAACTGCAACTCTGTTCCTAGACATGGGACTCCTACCCTCAACCCTTCAAAGTCTCAGTGGCATACAATACTGGGCAACGATCGAAATAAGGATTTAATTATCAGGAGCTAAAAGCAGCTCCTGGTATCCGGCATCATCTAGGAAGCATGTGCTACCTCTGTGGAACCGGGACCTAGTAAACAGCATGCTCAATATTTAACTCACACACAAATGCACACTATATGTTTCTATTATACATGACCCAGAATGCCTAGATGTGTCTTAATTCTCATTTGCACACACTCCCAAACATACACTGTTGTCCTGGGGAGCCATATTTAACTCCTGGTAGTTGCTAGTGTCAAGCCAACCTAGCTCGGCCATGCTAAATAGCTCCCAGCTATTTCAAACCCTGTTGTGGCTCATTCTCTACTCGTCAACTGATTAAATAAATAGCAGAGGAGTCTTTTACGGCCTTGAAATGGGTCTCCTTCTTTCTAACTAACCAATGTCAACAAGCACAAAGGTGGTTATGTTGTTGCATATGGACAAACTGACTGTAAACCATCACATAATTCCTCCCTATTGAAAAAAGCCAAGTTATGCCTAACTGGACACAGTAACTTGGGTAAGGTTCAGAAACATAAGGTTTCACCGATGTTTTCCCCAAACTTGATGCTGTTGAACAGAGTGGCAGTATCCTTGAAAATAAATGAGTATCTTCTGGAGTCTTCCTCATGCTCTCACATTGTTTTCTTATTTTTGTCATCTTGTTTCATTCCAGTCTTGGCCGTGGTCCCTCCGCCATTCTTATTTTAGCTTTTCCCTTTTTCTTTCCAAACTGTTGCATCTCATTCTTTTCATCCTGTTTTGTGCATGTATTACTGCATTATGGATAAAAGCTTAAACACCAACTCCAAACGTTAAATGATTTAGTATATGTTGGTGACATTTAGGGCATAACTGTCTAAGTCCCCCACATTAATTTGTTTTGTTTTGGAGTGGAGCAAGGGCACCGCATTTACTATCCATTTCTGTCATGCTTCCCTACTCTGTTTAAAAAAACACACATAGGCTAACAACAGCACATATTTTCATGATGGCGCTAAATCAATGGTTCATATGGAATCCACCTGATAAAAACAGGTATTGCATATCCCTCCCAGAATCATTAACTGCAGGAGTCATTGACATTTTTACAGCTTATATGCCTTGGTTTTCCACTCCACTTAGGAAGTGATAAATATTGCATGGAGGGGATATTTTTGCAACTAGGTACAAAGGGAGCCAGTCTGCTTTCTGCAATGCCCAAAAATGACTCCAATTGTGTTCTGTCCCAACTAGCCTCTGGAAATGTATGCAACTGCACAATACACAGTAATCAAAGAGATTGAGTGAAATGGAAGTATACTTTCAACCACATCAGCACAGAAAAAAAAGAAAAGAGAAGATAGGGGCACACCCTGGATGCTGAATACCAATGAAACACATTCGGGCTTTTGTTCAAGTCCCCTGGAGCATAACAGTAAGGCGTAACTGGGCAACACCTTGCTTAGGGCTCTGGGGGACTTTGTTGCTGTTTTGCAGGCAGAGTGGGAGATGGAAGGGGGATCTAGTTTTCCACCACCCTTTACTTGACTGCCTTCAAAAACACTTAGTTTTGCACCAGCAACTAATCTATTCCTATAGAATTCGCCAGTTATTATACTACCTGCTAAAAGCAGTCAGTTATATATGCATCCATTGTAAATGCAGGCTGCCATGTATTGATCGCAGGCAGCATATGCACTGTGAAATATTGTAAGACTCAAACACAGAGGCATAGCGTTGATTGCTATAAACATTTATTAAAAGAAATGGATTGGAGAAAAGCCGGTCTTTCCCTAACTCTAGGAGGGGGTTCCCAGCCTCAATAAAACCAACCACAGTCTCTGTCAAGTTGTCCAAAATAAAAAGTCTTCCGTCCTATGTCTAAAACCCTACGCTAACCCTCACACGCTAAACCAATCATTAAGTGCAAAAGGGCTTAAAGTTTCAGCTGTAGTTCACAAGTTAAACTCAAAGTTCTGAAAGGGTGTCAAAGAAATAAACAACCGAAAGTTCCAGTATCATTGGAAGAGATTTCCCTTCCCCTACGTTTCTTAGTTCTTTCACAGTTTACAGTCTCATAAGCGCCAAGCGACCTCCTCTCAGCCTTTTCTCCACTTTCAAAAATTAAGTAAGGATTGCGTATCAAGAGATTGTCCTTTCTTCTCCTTACAATCTCTTCCTTCCAAGGGATTGGTTTCCCTTCCCCTAGGTTTAACACATTCACAAGGTTTCTTTACTTTCTCCTCTGGCTTGCTTTCCGCACAGTTCAGGTGCAAGTCACCTAACTCATGAACAATAAAAGGCCTGGCGTACTCTCCTGCCAGGACTTGGTAAAACTAGACTATTTGTATGTGGGTGCTGGTCAAAGACTTGCATTCAAATGATCTGGTATACTCTCCGACCAGGACTTTGCCAATGTTGTAAGACTCTCATATGTTCTTATTCTTTTCCATTCAAGTATTAGGCCTTTGCCCGCCTTTCATTCACAATTTCACGTGCTTGCCATGTTCCCCATGCTCGTGTTCTCCCAGGCTTTCCAATTACTTTCGATTGGCATGCGGTGTACGCCTCGAAGCGCCCCAGTGCCCCAATCTCCCTGTATGGGCTCACCGGTCTCTCCTGACTGCTTCTGGGTTCCCCGCGGTCTGCACGTTGCCCAGTGGCTCTCCCAGTTGAGCGTCTCTTGCTCCTTAATTCCACGCAGAGGACCATCGGTCTCAGAGCCTCCTCTTCCGGCACTACCATGATCTTGCCTTCTCTCCGGTCTACTCGGCATTCCCCCCCCCAGTTTCGCCACCGGCCTTGGGTATGGTGTGTCTCCATCTTCCCGGCTTGTCAGGTGTTTTAAAGTTTCCAGCATTGGTCAGCTGTTCGAAACAACTAACCCTGTGTGGTTCTTGGCAGGCGCACTCTTCATTACTCAGGCCCTCTTCCTCATCCTAGTAGGCACATAGGAACAAGTATTGATTTGTCTATAGTTTTTAACAGGTAGTTCCAGATAAAAATATGCCATGCATAGCTGGGAAGGCAATCACTGGTGACTGTTATCCCTCACAATAGGGTGAGGAGGTACGACAGGTCTTCTAGTGAGCCATCTTCACCCCATTGTCATTGGTGTTAAAACAACCCCCATGTGGTCCTCCCGCAGATAGCCACCCCCAAGGTCGGAGTCAGGTAGTTTTTGCCCCTACATGGCCACATGGGAGAAGTCTTCCCCTGGAAGTGAATGATGACTTAACTAGATTCGTCATAATAGCTTTGGCAAAACAGAGTGAAAAAGCAAAGGCGATTCACCCGGTTTTACAATTTTGCACTGAATTTTACTAAAGTAAAACATTCCATACAGGGCACCCAAATGCTAACGTTGTTGGGTCCCATGGAAGCAATTTGCACTTATTGTAACATTTTATAAAGCAGTAATCTCCTCAAAGCCTGAACTGTTACTATTTGTAAATAAATGGAATCCTTAAACATCACTTTGTTCAACTTTCATTTATCTGATTGCATTTTGATACATTTATGTGGTGGACTAGTGCAAACTGAAACACGCAAGCTACAGAAATATCTGAACTATTTTTCCCATGAGCTAGTACAGAAAAATGTTAAGGTTGGAACCTGAGATACAAAGAAAGGCACAGAGGGAAAACATAATGAAGTAAAAATGGTTCCTGAGAACAATAGACCGACATGTAACCTGAAAGTTTTCTTTTGATTGTCAGGTACAATAACAGGCTTAAATGCATTTCTCCATTTAAAGAGTATTCTTGTTATCTTGAATACATTGACTCACAAAACTATTATCAGCCTAGGTGATCTATCAAGAATAAAATGCAATATAAAAGTGAATATAAAATTTGAATAAATCATGGAAATGTCTATATAGGACTTTCTCTTACCAACTACTTATTTATATATTTCTTCACCTTAAAACCACCATACAAACTTCAACATGGCCACCGACACCAGGTAGACATGTCGGCAGCCGCTCTCCAAGCTCAGAGCTTCTACACGTCTCTCCCACCACCCGGAGCCATGAGAAGTTGCTTACAGGAGCAGCAAGCAGTGGAGAAAACATAGCCTCCTCCCGACTGCATAGGTGTGGAGTCTCTGGCCGGAAACTCAGCGGGGACAAGGGAGTGCAGGACGGTGCTTAAACGGGCCGCCACTAAGCTTGCAGCAAGGTGGGACAAGGCACAAGTGGGCCTGAGTGGGGTCAGACCCAATTTGCCCAAACCAAGGGAGCCCCCAGCAAGCGGAGAACAAGCAAAGAAGCAGGCAAGGCGCTCTGAGTGGGAAGGAATCTGGGAGCTGCCCAGCTACACATATCGGACTGCATGAGAATGTGGGCCAGCTGTCGGTTGGGCCGTGCAGCAGGGGAGGCCCACAGCGGGTCAGGCAGAGCGGCAGCTGAGGCGAGTCAGCGGATGCCGTGATCAGGCTTGTGTGGGCCTCTGGCCCCCAAACCTAATTGAATTATAGTGATCTGCTGACTCGCGGTGGACCTGGCGAGCAGCAGTATGGGGGAAAGTGCAAGAAGTCTGCTGCGGTACCCTGTGGGGGCTCCAGTTACCTACCCGGACAGCGGTGGAGCCCAGCGGGCATCATCTGTGCTCCAGAGGGGGTGTGCGGCCCAACAAGAGTTGGCTTGGAGGGGCTGAAGGAAGGAGGACCGGCCATCATCACGCTGGGCAGCGGGGGGCGCAAAGAAGCAAGCCATCAAACATCCACAGGAGCGAGTGAGCAAGCTCCCCAGGCATCAACCTGCAGGAGTAGAGTGAGACAGTGGTACCCGGCTGCAATAATACACATTTTAATATTGGGCTGCAATCCCCAATGGGGTGATAATTACAATGGAAACTGAAGTAGTACACTTGGTTAACCTTTTACAAGAACATATCTAAAACACAAATGAATAGGAACACTTTTTCTATTTGGGTAGATAGCACCCGAGTTCAGATTTCCCCCTGCAATGCCCTCCCAAACGCCTATGAATCGAATTTGGAATGGACAGAAAGAAGCAGCAGGGAGTCAGGGATATTGTACAGCAAACAATCAAAATCCGACCTTCCCTCATAAAATAAGATTTTAAAACCCTTTGCATGAAATGGCACTCGGATATTGACAAATAACTAATTGTGATGTTAAATTTATGAGGCAAATATGATTTCTCACAATAGCAGGAATATATAAACACTGGCAATCACAAGGCAAGTTCTCAAAAAAAGGCATACAGTTAAAAAACAAGTTGAAAGTAAGAACACGATGCAGCCGGATCACAAGTTGGAAAGTAGCATTTTTTCTCAATTGCCGTTTTAAAAGACGCAAACGGATTTGATAAAAACGGGTGAAATACCCAGATTTGGAATGCGGTTTTTGTGCTGGAGGATATATGCACATCACAGGGACAATATAAAAGTGAAAGGATGGTTGTAGCTGAAGATTTGGATGAGATTTGCAAAATAAAAGGAGGTTCGATTTTGGCAAAATAAAGCTGTGAAAGAGAGAAAATCGGCTGGGAAAGAAAGACGAGTTGTACTTAAGCTAGATTATCAAGGCTAGATGGCGCTGCACATGAAACAGGTTAAGTCGGCCGCATTAACCTGCTCCACGCCGCGTTTCTCTTAGCGTGGAAATTAATTAAATTATTCAAAATATTAGTAATGAGTTACAGGATGGGGTGAATGAAAGAATGGCGCTAACACTAGGAAATCACGGCCAAAATGCACAGAGAACTCTGAGAGTATGACATATTACCAAGGCATGGACAGGGTTGCTTAGAGAGTGGAACAAAGACAAAAGGGTCAAGATGAGGTAGGCTATGGGTTTCCATGGGAGGGGAAATTCTCACAGTCCACGCTTGAATTTGGGGATTTTGGAACAGTCAACCGGTTTCTGATCACTGCACAGCACGGGTCACCAGGTAGCAAAGAGCTGGGCAATTCTGGTCACTGGATAACAAGTACAGCTGGATGGCAGAGGTACAGCAGGCATGCAGCTAGCGGGCAACAAGCCGGTCTGGTCTCAGGATGCTGTATTGCTCGCCAAGAGTGCACAGACAGTTATTTATCACCAGTACATTTGCAGAGCAGAGCAAATACTTTGAACGCGGGTAGACGGAACAATAACTCACAACCAGACACGCAGTTAGAGGCTAATGAGCCCTTATACAGTTATTTATTCATAGTTAAGAATACATAAGCAACAAGTGATAACACAGAAATAAATCACAGAAAAGATAGTGAATTAAACAGAATACATCACCATGGGCGTAACTGAATCCCTCATCTCGCCAGAAGTGGCTGGAAGACCCCGGTAACAGCCAGCCAAGAGCACAACAGCCCACAGGAAGTTCGAAACAAGGCGTCCCCCCTCCGACTGAGGTCTTTGTGTTTTTTCCTGCTTGCGCATTGATGAGTGACCTTGGTTGCCGGCCGGGCCAACCGACAGTAACCCCAAGGAGCAAAGCGCTTCCCTCTCTCTAAAGCACCACGGAAAACAATTCCATAACTCATCTTCAACCTTGGCACATGAATTACCTTCTTATCGGGTACCTGCCGGCACCTGTGAATCCCAGCTTTCCCAGCACAGTGTGCTTGGCTGAGGCCTGAATACCAGGCTCACAACGAATAACGTTGAAAACATGTTTTTCAGCACAGCAAGTGCAGCTTTTCACTGAGGCATGGAATAAATATCCATTATGGCTCTGAGTGCCCCCAGAATGCACTGCGCACCAGTGACATGTTTTAGCTCAAGGATCACAGATGCCCCCCCAAAAAGGGTACCACAGTTTTTCCCCCGGTTAATGGGATTTTAGTGGGATTTTCTGAATCTAGGACTTGCTTGGATAGGGTCAGCTTTGCTTTGGCCTTGTAGTGGAATCTGGAATCTGGTAAGATGGATATAGAAGATCAGGAACGCAGGCGCTGAAAATTCAGGAGAGAGTCAGTCACCCTTTTTATAAAGCATGGTGACATCATAGAATTATATGGTAGGGCAGGCTTAGGCTGAGTATGCCCCTAAACGTATGGATTGGTCAGTTGTGATTGTTGCCATTTTTGTGTCAGCTTATTGGACTTTTAGAGACCCGACATAAGCTTTTTGATGTGGGTTTACAATGCATAGGATCATCCCACAGTTTCTTTAGCTAAAATCATTCTTCACATAAATTACACATTTACACAATTTTGGCATCTTTACAAATTACCTAGGCAGATTACATATTTCAGGCTGCGCATGACAGTCCGATTCTACAGTTTGTGAGACTTTGTTTCGTCCTTCTACCCGTTTTTCGCACTTTTTAGTGAGAAATATATTAGTTAAACTTCTATAACTTTAGGTGTGTGTACATATTACCATAGGGCATATTTCTGTTAATTTTTAACGTTCCATTATATGTCCTACTGCTACTACTAATAACAGAGCTGAATCGCTAGGCTTTAGCGAAGAAGAAGCAAAGAGGATCTTTGGCCTCATCAAAACAACAGGGGATGAGTTGATCTCCTCGGATAAACCTGAAGCATTAATAAAACTGTTAGAGTGGCAGATACGCAGGGAGATAAACCTGAAACTCCATGCGACTACACTGGCACACTACTATAAAGCGCAAAGAATTCCATGTGGACTAAGAGTGAATTTAGAACCAACCCTATGCAAGGAGAATCCTAATTTTGTGAAGAAATGGAGACAGATCCTCAACAAGTGTTCGCTTGACCTCATCCTGCTGACAATCGAAGAACTCTCTCACAACTTAACATCTCTCGAAGAAGAAATTGACTATCAAAAACATGTTAAGCAAGTGTTTCACAGCAGACCAGTTAAAACAAGTACTGGACGATACCAACGAGAAACTAGCCAAGTATAAACAAGAACTGGAGACTAAGAAGGTTTGCAAATTTAGACGCGATACCCAGGATTACAAGCTGGATATAGTATATACCTGGCAGGAATACTACGGTCAACAGACAACCAGATCTTTCCAACCCTGTACACCAAGAACAGGACCAGTGAATACAGACGCTACCTCTTCAGAAGCCTCCAGCACAGAACTTGAACTACAGACAAGACACTGGGGCGCCCATACCCTCGACCTCAAGGGACGAGGAAACCGTACCTTCGACAGTTCCTTTTTTAGAAAATGACCAACTAGACGTGGACAAGGGAAGAAAAAAAATCAGAGAGGAAGAAGCAAACCGGGAAAAGGACATAGTTGCAAACATTTCATCTTACCAATTGTCCCGTATGGAATCACAAGTCCTTCACAAGGGCCTCTCATTTGTACCTCACTATAACACCAATCTACTGAGAGAAAAAAATTGATTTCTTTAAACTGATGAGAAAATAAAATTGAAAGTTTTCTTCAATGATCTTGAGGAGGAAGAGGACACCAGGGAACCTTCGAAATTCCTTGAATTAATTCCTAAGAGTACCTTCAATCCCCCGACCAGCAACCATGTGCTGGCAGTCTTTGAAAAAACAGTCTTGGACCAGTTTAAGAAAATCTCTTTCAGTACAAAGAAGAGAGGGAACTTCGCAAAGAATGAATGCCAAACCTTAAAGAAACTACTTGATAATAGTGAGATCATCTTTAAACCAGCAGACAAGGGAGGAGCCCTGGTCCTGATGGACAAAGCGAAATACGTCGCAGAAATCTAGCGACAACTGGCAGATCGGGAAACCTATCAGGAGATTGATTACAACCCTACTGAACAGGTTAGAGACCTAATCAAGGAGGTACTGGATGAGGCAGAAACAAGAGAGGTGATCTCTGAGAAGACACGTAGATTCCTGGAAAAAACGCACCCTATCACCCCAGTGATATATATTCTCCCGAAGATCCACAAGAGATTAACAGATCCTCCCGGGCGACCCATCATGGCGGCAATGGAAAGCCTTTTGGAGCCATTGGCTAAGTACTTGGATAAAATGTTACAACCTCTTATACAAGGAACCCCCACCTACATCAAGGACACCACTCACTTAACTAAACTGAAGGAGGTTGAATTTGTTAACACAAGGGATACCTTATTCACTATGGGTGTGACCTCCCTCTATACCAACATCGTACATGAGGACGGCATAGAAGCTGTGGAATGGCTACTTCTAAGGAGTGATAACGGTCAAGACGATAAAATATTTGTATTGACATTACTGAAATTGGTGTTGATGAATAATTTCTTTTGTAATTCTATCTCCAAGTATCAGGGCTCAGCTTGGGGGCCGCTATGGCCCCAGCATACGCAAACACATACATGTACCACCTGGAAGCAGAACATGTACTTACATCTGCGAGGTGGTCACGTCACCCTGACCATCTTTGTAAGATATATCGATGATGTGTTTGGCATCTGGTCAGGCCCAGATGATGAATTGAATGAATTTTTCACCATGATGAATGCTATGCACCCAAGGATCAAATTCACCACCCAGACGAGCAAAGCACTGATCAATTTCTTGGATGTGGAAATTTACGTCAAAGACAATACTCTGGAGACAAGAATCTTCACCAAAGCCACAGATAGAAATAGCCTCTTGCTGGCAACAAGTTTCCACCCTCGAAGGACGATTGACAGCGTCCCTTTAAACCAGTTTCTACGTTATCGGAGGAATATTTCAGAAAACACAGAATACCAGAGACAGTCAGCGTCCTTATGTCATAAATTCAAAGAAAGAGGGTATAATCCCACTATAATATCACAAATTGAGGAAAAAGTGGCTACTGCTGAGAGGGACACCTTGCTTACATCCAAGAACACCAAGAAAGATGACTCCATGGTGTATGTCACTACATACTCTGCACAGAGTAAAGCAATCAGGAGTATCATCCAAAGAAACTGGCCAATGTTACAAATGGACCCGCAGACCCAACCACTCTTCCAGCAATTTCCGGTTTTTGCCTATAGAAATAGCAATGCCTTAAAGAACAGTCTAGTCAGAGCAGATTTGCCTATGACTCGGGGAACAACCACTAAATACAAGGGAACCCAACCCTGCCATAACTGCCAACATTGCAGTAACATTGTACCAGGCAATACAATTTCGCACCCACATACAGGTAAACCCATCTCACTCAAACATTCTTGCACCTGTGACTCAACGAATGTAGTTTATGCTCTTAAAAGTCCATGTGGGTTCTATTACGTGGGGATTACTATAAGAAAGGTGAAATTGCGCTGGACGGAGCATAAGTCAAACATTCGGACCAAAAGTTTAAGATCTCCCGTGGCAATGCACTTTTTAGAAGCGAGACATTCAATGGCCCAATTGAAATGTATGATTCTGGAACAAGTGAAAGTGGGCCCTAGAGGGGGAGATGTACATAAAAGACTACTTCAGAGGGAGATTGTTTGGATTGACCGGTTGGATTGTCTCAGCCCAAGAGGCATGAACTGTGAATTTGATTTAATGTGTTTCCTCTAATGTTTTCCATGATAAGTCTTTTGCGTGTTCTTTTTAGTAGTGTTCTTTTTAACAGTGTAATGTTTGCAAACAGGTTTTGTGACATCTTGCTTCTGACAGCGAGCACGTTTAAAGTTATTGATTGTTCACCATACATTTACCATCTCTTTTGGTCTTCAATTGGCCTTTTGTGTGAACAATCCAATTGTCTGATTTAGGCTGTGATTTTTCAGATTGTGAACGGGCCCGGCACCGGGAGATTTAATTTTATCTCACAATCACTGTGTTTTCTAAATGATGGAATGTAATTCTGGACAAATTCTCTATAATTGTTAAGTATGTGAACGGCCCCTTAACCGGGAGTCTAGCTGAACGCCTGTATAGATTACTGCGTAATCCACTAATTGATGGAATGAAATTCTGGTCAAATTCCCTAAAATTGTTAAGAATGCGTACGGCCCCTAAGCCGGGAGTCTACTAGAACCCCTGTATAGATTGAAATAGAAATTAGGGATTGCTACGAAACCCACTAATCTATGGGTGCTGGAAGATAGCTGTTGGTGAAACTATTTAAAATGTCAAGAGCAGACTATGACTTGAATGACATTCGAGCAGGGAAGGATGCGGGCAGATACCTTAGCGTTGACCCCCTGGTGATGTTTGTTATTCATCTGTAATTTAGCAGGAGGTAGGGGCACCAGGCAGTATTTTACTGCCATGTTGCCCCTCCCCCCGCTTGTAACTTTGCAAATTAGATTTGCCCATACACGCTCAACAGGGTTTACTGTAATGTTTTCACTACGCTCCGTTTAACATAATGATTAGCCCACGAGCATATTGTCAACACATCACCCACTAAGGTACAAATACCCGAGGGCACTTTGGCGCACTCGCGCTTTGTCATTTACCCAGATCCTGTTTGGGTTCCACGCACATCGCATGACACTCTTAGGAGAGCGCATGTCCCCAACAACGGTATCCCTGGCGCACACGCGCTGGGTGACAAATTAATTTATAATGCTCTGTCCAAGGTCGCACTTGAGTTTCTTCTGAGTGCCGAGTCAGTTTTTACATCCTGGGCTCTGTTGACCTTTTTAAAAAGAGCGATGTATTTTAGAAAGAACTTATTAAATCTGCAAGGTGGGGACAGTTAGTGCAACTAATTTTTACAATGAACTGTGTATGGGGAAAAGTGTTTGAGTCCTGTTTTATGTTTGATTATAATGTATAATTTTTAAATATCCCCTCCCGATTGGCAAGTAAGTGCCAGTCATTTTTATTATTGCAGACTGTGATTTGTAATTTTCGGTATTTACCTCTACTTGTCTTTTACATAATTGGTGTCTTTGTAATGTTGAAAACGTGTAATTTATTTCTTTTTGTCGTTTAATGGAATTTTTTACATTTCCGAATAAACTTGTTGGATACAATAACACATTGGGCCTCATTACACGGAAGGCGGTAATCCAGGGTGCTATTAGCACCCTGGACCATGCTGGTAAATTACCGGCACCGCCTTGGCGGAAAGGGGATTTACCGCCCCATTCCAAGGTTGGAGGGGCGGTAAATCCCCCTTCCGCCATTGCCCTTCCCCATTCCCATTTCTGCCCCATAGGGCTCTATGGGAATGGGGAAGGCGCTAATTACGGCACCGCAATTTTGCGGTGCCGTAATTAGCTCCGAGGTCCCTTAGCGGGTTGGTACTTAACGCCTGCAAGAAGCAGGCGTTAATTCCTCCAACCCGCAAAGGGACCTCGTAGTACGGCGGTAAGGGTTAACGGTCACCGTTGCCATTAACGGTGACCGTTAACCCTTACCGCCGTCCGTGTAATGAGGCCCATTGTCTATTGAGGGACAAATGCCCGAGTGTAGTTCGGCGCACGAGTGCCTTCCTTTGTTCCTATCACTTACCCAGAGCCATTTCTGGAATCTACGTACACTACATGAGAGGCTTGGCTCAGCGCATGCCCGTCGGCGTCTCTAGTGACGGTAGCCGTGGCGCGCACGCGCAGGACGGCGAATCCTCTTAGCGTATGCATTATCAGTACGGCTGTTTCCAACAGCCTTACTTGTAATCCACTTCATTAGACACTATACAGTCTCTACGGATCACCCAATATACAAATGATTACTCTGTTAATCTTGATTGTACACCGGGTATGGTGCCAGTGTACAATCCCACGTGTCCCACACAAAGATGGCACTGCACACAGGGACATGCGTCCTAGTGACGGGCTGCTTCTTGCTGCGTTCTGAACGCGATCCATTTCAAGTAAGTTTCTGGATGTTGATACATTTACCTTCACAGGATTTAACATTATCGATGAGCACGGCTCCAGAATTATATATCTTATCTCCCTGTGCCTTTAGTTGCCCCCCTTTTTGGGATCACAGCCTGCCACTGCCACTGCACCCGGCGAGATACTTGGTTTTTTGACCGGGTGAGTACCCCAGAATTGCATTAAAATTACTTTTGAGCATGTTTTGCTTAAGTTCGGACACTTACATACTGTATGCTATGTCATTTTTACCATACAGGCGATAATGAATCTTCTTTGGTTACCAAGAAAGCAGGTTAGTGCATCTCTTTTCATGAGAATCATCAGCCGAGTCTCTAAAACTCTTTCAAAATCTAATTAGTGTATCCTTACACTTTGTAGGAATTTGAACTGAACTCCATTGAAACTAAAATCACGTCCTGAAACTAAAACACGTCCTGCCCTGAAGATGGATTTCTAATAATCTGAAACGCGTTGGCACCCACTACTCAATAGAAGTGTCTTTAGGACATTTCTGAGTAGAATGAATGTAACTGCTCAGACGTAGGAATACATAAATGTGGTGACTGTTCTACACATGAATTGTCTTATGAGATTTCTTGAGATTAATTGTACCCTACATATGTTTTCTTTACCATTCACAGTTTGTTTGAGTATTCTCAGCTCAGAAGGATCTTTGTCCTTTGTTTTCGAGTTGTTATCTGACTTGTATAAATTAACCTACGAGTTGATTCAGTATTCCACACGCTCTAATGTAACAGTGTGGCACAAATTAAATTTGAGTACTGTTTGATATAATTGGGTCTGTTTTACGTCTGTTTGTCCCCAGCTTGACCTTCTCTTGTCTGTGGATGCACTGAGTAACAGTGCCCTATATACTTAATTTGCTATCTGAATATTGGACTGACTAATTGCATTACTCTTAATACTGTTTGATATCAACCCTTGCAGAACTAATACCCCCAGGTGGGAGTTTTTGGCATCAACAAGGTGGAATTACCACTTGGGACTAGTTCCCGTTAGGAGTGCAGCATAGGGCTATCGGCTGGCAACGGTCGGTTTGTGTCTTGTGCTTTATTTTTTGAATCTCAAGTGACCTCGAGTTTCTCCCTGCTGCACCTGAAGTCTTATGTACTTAACTTACACACACTACTAAAAACCCATGGGCGTACTTTGCCTGCAGTGAATTGTACCTATATTTCGTAGTGCCTCCCCACCCATTCTCATTTCTTCATTATATGTACTTTAATCGTGATTCACATTTTTCTGGCATTTGTGTCTCATACATACCACTGTCAGCCAAGGTATGTTATTTGAAAGCCCCGAAAATCATATTTAAACTGTTTAACTTTTATATTTCGGTGCTGTCCGGTTACAGCATTAAGTCTTAAAAGTGTATTCATCAAATAGTATTTTGAGCGAAATGGGGCTGCCTTTGTCCTCCAAATATGGTCATGTATTTCCAAGCTACCCTTAAAGGTCAGCTTCCCCAGTGTGAAAACTCTGACAAATCTACCTTTGGCCTAGACCAGCATGGGCGACCATGTTGTCAATCCAAGACAAATCTCCTAAGGGGGTGTGGATCACTATGCCCCCCCCTGCTCTTCTATCTCAGGCCCTTTGTGCACTGTGTTACTCCGAAATTACTCATAAATTACTCCTATGGACACACTAACATAAGAAACAAAGAAAACACATGAATCGATTCAACAATAGAAACACTTTTATTCATACATAGCAATGCATGATGCAAACACTACTATAATGCAAATCTTGAATTTGCACCTTTTTATGCTTTTGGTGCAAATCTACCATGCAATGCAATAACTGTAAGCCTTACAGGCTTCTAATGCAAGCAATCTAATAACTACAATCCACACCATTCCGCTCCAATCCACACCATACTTCACACTCTCTCTCTCTAAGACAAACCTTGTCTGATTACCCCATCTATCATGTCAGCCAAAGCTCTGTGCGAGTGTCTGTTCTAATTCCCCGTGCACGTGTCTTATTCAACAATACTCCCCTTTTTCTCTGTGTTGCTCTGTCTCTCCTCTTCAGCTAACTCTGCAACCAGTCAGTCAGTCAGGGCAAGGCCTCTCTCTGCCAGTTCCCTGCCAGATCGATCTCATCAGCTCTGCTGCACCCAAAACCGCTTCCCGAAGTACATCCAATCACTCCCAAACGCCTCTCCAAGTCATCTCTCGATCTCTCAGAGTGTCAGTGTGCCATCTCCAACTCCAACTAACATCTCAAACTACCAACTCCCTCTCTATCTCAGAGAGCAGACCACCAGCAAGCAGCAACTCCTCAGAGCCTCACCTCTCATTATACTGTTCAAGGACGTATACATATCCATGGTTACATGTCTCTCTAAGTTAAAATGCCTCTCTTTCTGTCTGTCAGCATTTCTAAATGTGAGCAGTGCCTAAAAGTCTGTGATGCATGTACTTGCACTTTTCAATCACTGCATGCTCTGGTCAATCACTGCATGTTCTTGTCATTGTGACATTTGTCATCATATTTATACCATATCTTCTTCTGTCTGTCTGTCTGTGGTCCAAAACACCATCCTACCATCTCCTCATATTTCTCCATTCAAATCCCTCGAAATCCCTCTCTCCTTGCATATCTCTCCGTGCAAAGCTCTCCCTCCATGGTGCTGCCTGCCCCCACCATCTCTGTCTGCGAAGCACCAGCCCAGGGCCTAATAAGGCCTCCAATGCCTTCTCCACTCAGACAAGGGTCACGTTATCTGTCTGCCAAGCAAACTGTTTACGCATACTTTGTTCACACTAACTCAAAACAACTTCGCACTCCGCTGCGCTTCTGTGTGTCATTCAGGATGGCTTAAGAGCCAGCTACATCTCTGTCTAGCATTTACTCTTTCTCTCGCAAACCCAAGCGCTATCTAAAATGCCTCAATGCATATTCTAAGTGCACACTCATGCATACATAATACATAACAACATATCTCTACATAGGTCTACATGTCGCTACAAATATAACATGTATTTCTGCATGGCACTTCCAATATAACAGGCCTCATTGTATAGCAAATTGCAAATGCATACAAAGTGGCAGAATAATGTGGATAGTCTAATGTCACTATTTCATGTTACTACTAATCAGTACTAATCAGAATGAATGATGGATAACTGGATCCCTAAATGGGCAATGATTCTCTAATGATGACAAACCAGGCTTCTCCATACTATCTGGTTTCACACCAGGGTAGTCATGGAGTTTTTCGTTGAAACTCCCTGGTTTGAGTGAATAATTGGTGTCACTTCCCAGGTCGCACTTAGGTGTCCCAGATATATTGTCTCAGCCTGGAGCACACACAAACGTCTACTGGGCAGGGGATGTTTTAGTGCTCTTGGTCCATTTAAAGTTTTCAAGGTGGCAATTAGCATGCCTGTGTATGGTGGCTTCCTTTTGTGGGGGAAGGCCTCTATTTAGCCAGCAGAAAGACCTGTTCTGGAGCTTGCCAAATCCAGCCAATACATTTGAATTCTTTTATTTTCTGTTATTTTGTTCCGAATCAAAAACCAGCCTGTTGAATAAAACATCCCATAAATGTTCCCCAGCAAAACTCCCTTTATATTGCTATGCAAGGACACGTTTTTATTCAACATTATACTTTTAAAACAGGCATTTTTTTCTTTGGTTTGCAACAGCCCATTTTGACACAAGGTAAAAGCTGCTAGGATTTCCCTTTTAAATTCAGTTCTTTCATCTAACTTCCCAATATTGTTTTGCAGCCATATTCAGTTTCTTTTATACAGCAGTTTGCTTGAAACACAGATGCACTGAAATTGACATAGGCCCTGAGAGCTAGGATTTCTTTGAAGCATTGATCTTTGACATTTTGTGACTCGCATGTCAAGCGTTTTCTGCGGCTGAAAGTGAAGTTTCTTTTGCCTTTTTCAGATTTTGGCTGGCACGGCCTGTCATGCAGGGATAATGCTTTCTTTTACTGAAGCACAATGTGGATATGGATGAGCATGGCAGGGCCTTATGGATAAAAGCAATGTGATGTGGAATAGATGAAAATAGCGTCAGTGCAGCATCCTTTTCAGTGTAAAATATTCCCTTTTCATTGGCTGCTTTGATTCGCTTCTGTTGGGTGAACCCAAGAACACACTGGCACCTTTCTCGGTGTGCCCCCTGTTCCAACTCGCCCAATAAGTGTTTGGCAAGATGGTGCAGCCATCCTTTTGCTGCTGCAAACCAAACCAAACAGTTCCTAGGAGCTATCATATAAACAGTAGAGGGGCTAGTCTTCCCCTCAAACGAAAGAGTTCAAAACATACTGCTGCAAATACCTAATTATCTGGCCGGTCACCAACTAACCATATGCAAAGTAATGCGTCTGCTCGGTATGATGGCTTCATGCATGCATCTGGTTCCACACGCACGATTGCATGTGTGCCCAATGCAAGAGTGGTTAGTGAAACAGTGACCTCAGGCAGGCAGGCAGAGGGACAATCTAGTGGTTGTTTCACTAACACTAGTACTAGCACTCCCCTGGTGGTCAAAGGAAAGTCTGTTAAAAGGGAAACCCTCGCACAATCCTCCAATAAGAGTGATAGTTACAACAGACGCCTCACACTCCAGATGGGGAGCCCACTACCTGCACCACACAGCACATGGCCTGTGGACACAGATCACAGCCCAAAACCACAACAACCTTCTAGAGCTACTGGCAGTGCTCAAAGCCCTGCAAGCTTTCCAACTGCATCTGACAGCCCAAACAGTGCAGGCCTCGCAGACAGCATCACTGCCATGTTCTACATAAACAAGCAGGGAGGCACACACTCTCCAAGTCTGTCCTAGCTATCCCAGAAAATATGGAAGTGGGCACTCAAGCGGAACATATTCCTAGTATCTCAACACATTCCAGGGTAACTCAATTCTCTAGCAGACTCTCTAAGCAGAGATCCTCTACCCAAAGAACACAAGTGGCAACTGTAAGGAAGGCATGGTATCAAACAGTAAGACAGACATGTCATCACAGTTCAAGGGTGTTCATTGAACTTCAATTGGGTGTGAAAAAGGCCTTTCTAATCCTAAATCTTTATGGGAGCAAGCTACAACCATCAAATATTAATAACACAGTCCTAGTCGAGTCTGTCAAAATAAAAGGGCCTATACTAATAAACCTATTGGCAATCCTTACTTCTAAATACAAATACTGTGGGAAGCAATGTTATGTAAAAGAAAAGTGCTCAATAAATGATATGTCAGGATATTGAAGCCGTTGGCTTCCCTTCCCCACATTTTCAGCACGGGGCAAGATGGCACACTCAAGCTTAGCACACTCTCTGGCTTCTCTAGCATGAGGATGCAGCTCAAAACTTTAACATCTGGGCCTCCTGTGCCAAAGTTTCTTTGCCATTCAAAGTCTCTTATTTCAGAGGGCCTGATGCAAGACGACAGACATTAAAGTTCCTTTCTTCTCAGGATTTTACATATACAATCTTCTCGGGTGATTTACTGTTCAAGCTCAGAACCACTTTAACACAAAACCTTCAATTGATCTCCCTCTGCTGGGCTGGGACAAATTTATCTATTTTTCCAAACTTTCTCTACTTCATCAAAATCGAAGACTTTCAACTGTGCGTGGGATTTTGCTTGACATGTTGCAGGACCATTTCGATTCACAATTACTCATTCTCTTTTTGATATAACCTTTTTCTCACTTTCACTTTTGCTACTTCTCAGCTGGATATGTTCGAGAGATCTTCAATTGAGCACCCATGCGGTGCCGGACCACTCTGTCAAAAGTATTGTATCTTGCTTTTAAAGTTCAATCACTCATCAGCAGTTCAACTTTACTTGCTTCTCTTACCACAGGCGTTTTAACAATGTTCATTCCAGCTCTCGCCATACAATGTTGCTGCTTGCAACCTTGGCTTCAACACAGACCGGTCTTGTACCGGTCTCCCCAACTCACTGACTGTGTTGATTTCACAGATGCTGCTTTGTTCTTGGAGCCAAGGACGGTACCACGGCGGCTAGTGATTCACCCGGCCTTGATTATTGACGCGGCAGGGTGCCGGGTATCTCTGACACACAATGCAGGATTCTTCAGCCTGGTTTCCTGGTCTTACGCTTTCTATTATTGAGGTCTCTGAAAAGTAGTGCTACCTTGCCGAAAAGGTAAACGGAATTTCCCTCCTTGCAATCCCCTTCTGTTTTGCCGTCTTTCTTCTCTCGTTCAGCTGTCATCTTGAAACTGTTGTTTCCTTGTGTGCTTTGCCTCACTCGGATAGTTCTCTCATGCTCTGACTTTTATCTGTGTGGGGAAGCTAAATGGGAGTCAAGTGCATGTGATGGTCAGTAGTTGCCTGACCTCGCCTGACCATTGTATTGGGACACATCAGGTATATTGCTTGGGTGTTAGTCTGTTTTCTCTCATAGCGGGCTGTCTGTGTGAAAGTGTTCATGTTGTAAAAGGGGGTGTAAGAGTTCCTAAATATCCTACCTAGTAGGATGGGGTAAAGGTGTTACAGGGAAGGCAAAACCACATTTCACCATCCAGTGTCCCACACTCAGAAGACTCCAAACCAGGTAATCCTCCCACACTGGTGTACTCCCAGGAACTGTATCTAAAAGTGATGGACGTGTCCTGGCCACCTGGATGACAGATCTCCGGGGACTAGTGGGTAAGACACCTTCTGGTTTCTCACACAACTCAGAGGAATTCTAGACAATGGGCCTCATTACGAGTCACCTGGTATGGAAATAACTGTGGCGGTAAACCCGCCGCCACCGTTGTTTCCATACCGGGTGATCTCGAGTCCTGCAGGCGGATGTGTCATTCCCGCCAGGTCTGACCTGGCGGGTTTAACACCACCCGCCTGCATGCGGTCGTGGAAACACCGGCACCATCACGAGATGGTGCTGGTGTTTCCATGGTCCCCATTCCCATTGAGTCGTATGGGACTCAATGGGAATGGGGATTTACCGAATTCCGCCTCCGGAATTCCCGGGTCACCGGGGTGTAATGCCCCAGTAATTCCGGGAATCACGCAGGCGGAATGGTAATACGAGTCCGGCGGTAACCGAGCCGGAAAAACCGGAAGGTTACCGCCGGACTCGTAATGAGGCCCAATGTCTTCTCCCTCTGGGGTTATGTTCCTTTGGACATTTTTGCCACAAGTCTAAACGCACAATGCCCAGACTTCACATCCAGATTTCCCCAAACCAAATCCAAGGGTAACGCCCTGCGGCTGAGCTGGTCAGGGAAATGTGCTTATGCTTTTCCACCAACACTGCTCCTAAGCAGGATAGTGTACAAGATGCACAAGGAACAAACAACTCTAATCCTGGTTGCTCCTATGTGGGTGAGACAACCTTGGTTTCCACATCTGCTGAAACTGGTGATGTGCAAACCAATTAAGCACCCGTGCCCCTACAACATGCTATCCCAGCACGGGGGGACAACATTCCACCCACCCACCTCTCCAGCCCTCAGAACACTCCACTGGCTCCCAGTTTGACGAAAGGCCACTTTCAAGACCCTGTGCATCACCCACCGAGCAGTGCACAAGACCGGCCCTCTATACCTGCAAGACAATCTAAAACCCTACCACCCACTGCGCACTCCAAGATCAAGCTCCGCCCTCCTTTTGGTGATACCAACCACAAACTCGGTCAGGATAGGAGGATCCTCGTTCTCAGCCTTGGCCCCCACTCTGTGGAACTCGCACCCCACATCCGACTCACCGAAGACTACTTGTCATTCCGCAAACTACTAAAAACATGGCTATTCCCATAACACTGATGACCACCCAAAGATGTGTCCAAACCCCCCGGCAACCGAACGACGAAACACACAACGAATCTGTCCTACCTGGTGCTCACCAACATGATGGGATAGAATGGACCGATTAGAGGGAAAGATTGGAGTGAATGGAGTTGATGGATGGAGAGTAAACAGAATGTCAGAGTTGATCGAGTAGAGACAAAGGAGTGAGTGGATAGAACATATAGAGTGACTGAATTGATAGAGTGAATGGAACGGATGGAACAGATGGAGTGGATGGAGTGGATGTAACGGATGGAGTGAACGGATATTACGGATGGAGTGGATGGAACGGATGGAGTGGATGGAATGGAAGGAGAAGAGTGGAAGGAATGGGCGGAGCAGAGCGGAAGTAATGGACGGAGCAGAGCGGCTAGAACGGACTGAGCGGCTAGAGCAGATGAGCGGATGGAACGGAGAGAACGGACAAAACGGACAAAGAAGGATGGTATGGATGTTGCGGATGGTGCAGATGTAGCCGATGATGCGAACAGAGGCAACACCAGTTCCCCGATGGTCGGTCATTTTTTCGAAAAAATAATGTCAAAAAAAAAAATGTCGAATTCCTTTTTTTAAATTATATATTTATTATGGGATTCGGGATTAAAAAAAAATGGGTAAAAAAAAAATGTAAAAAGGGGGGTTGGGGGGGAACCCCCCCATTTCGAGAAAAAAAAAAATGCATTAAAAAAAAATTCGACTTTTTGGTTTCGAAATTTTCACTATAAACCCAGTTCCCCATTTCGCCATATACCTGTATCCCCTATATATGCTATCCTCCTGTATCCCCATATATATTTGTATCCCATATATACCTATATCCACCCTGCACCTATATATCTGTATGTCGCTACGTACGTCCCCACCGTCCTGCTCACGTGCCTGGTCTCAGGCGCTTTTACTGATGACCACCATCTCACATCACTTCGCTTACTCTCTACTATAAACCATCATTCCACTAGAACACAACTATACCCCTGTTAATTCGGCCTAGCTGTTCACATACGAACACGAGTCCATGATCACCTCATCACCCTAATAAAGCGCAGCTAGCTGAGCACATTCCGGCTAGCTGTTCGCATAGGCATTCCTCAGGCCTAACGCAGCCAGAACCCAGTCTGGGTGTGTCCACCCACCAGACTGAACACATCCAACTGATTTCATCAGCACCACACCGATCACTAGGAAGCAGCTATCATCCAACAACTACACCAGCTGCACACATATCTGGTGCCCCCACGCACTATATATATATATATATATCTTTCTTGACTTGAACTACGGTTCCAGAGGGCGTTCAACCTACCAGCGCTTTGAGATCATACCAATGATACATAAAGCACTATATAAATGCCAAGTAAAAGTAACATAACATAAGAAGAGAAGGAGGCTGCTCAACTGGAGCTCACTGGGCCGGCATGCAGGGTAACTAGTGCAACAACACGGGGAGCACAACCCGAGGACATACAGAAGTGCGAACACCCCAGGGGTACAGGGCTGCAAGAAGAGGTCCCTGCTGTACCTGCCACCCCCAGACTTAGCAACGGACCGGAGTGAAAATAACTATCAGCAGAAACACCTCTGTCAGGGATCCAGGGAAGAAGAGGAGAAACTGGCTGGGCCGCAGAGCCATGGGTGAAAGGAACAACACAGGAACTGCAGGACAGTGAGGCATCAGAGACAAGGGCCCCAAGGCAGCAGAGCACGACAGTGGGGGCTCACATCAGGCCCTGCAACCCGGAGGTAGGAGGCAGCAGTGAGGAAGGAGGGCGCCCAGCATGGTCTTCCCTCGGGTTAAGGGGGCAGCCCACCTCCCAGCGGTAGTGGCAGTGCCCCTCTAGGGGGCAACATAAGGAGACACAAAACTAAAGAAGCTAGGAGGGTGAAGGGGCCCATAAGGGCTGGGGGGTGTAAGAGGAGAGGGCCCCCAGCTGGACAGATCAGAGAGCCCTGAGAAAAGAGGGAATAACCAGCCAACAGGCATCAGCGGCAAGGGGACGCAAGGCTGCCAGGGGAAGGGCCCCCCAGTGACCCCAACAGCATAGACCACTCTAGGAAGCTAGGACCCCAGCAAAGGGGGGCAGATGTCAAAGGCAAAGGCGAGAACCTCGGGCCAGGTACAGGAACGCAGTGGGCACTATCCCTACCCTATGGGCAGGGCCGAGTGAGGCGAGGGCAACAACGAGAGGCAGGCATGGGGACACTGTGGGAACTGGAGTGGTGGAGCCCATGTCATGACAGGACCTCCACTTAGACATGCTGACCCTCCAAACATCGCTCACAAAGGCCTTCCAGGAACAATTTCAATTAATGAGAAACAGACCTTAATACAGCCCTGGCAGAAATAAGGCAGGAGGTCACCCAACTGGGGGAAAGAACGGACTTCTTCGAAAGGAGCCTCCAGTTGGTACACAAGGATACCACGGCAAACAGCGTGGCCATAGAGCAACTTAATGTGGCTATGCAAAATTTAGAATGGAAGATATGGATAATAGATCTTGAAGGATCAACATAAGGATAAAGAACTTGCCAGAATCAGCCACAGATAAGGACTTGAAGGAGGCGGGCTGAAGGATCTTTGCAGACATCCCAGGTGATATGGGACCGGAGGAGATCAAATTAGAAAGGATCCATAGAGCAGGTCGACAGGCAAGAGGAGCAGTCGGCAGACCAAGGGATGTATTGGTGGCCTTTGCACTCTAGGCCCAGAAAGAAGTGTGAGTCTAGAAAATACCCTACTATAGCACAGATGTTATATTATGTTGGCCGAAAGCCAATCGCATCATATGCCCAGCATTGCCAGATACAGAATCATCAGCATAACCATAGAGCGTCCATTTTGTACCATCGTGATCCGCCATTTGCTTTCTCTTGCTTTCTGTTCAAACGCTTTGCAAAAATGTATTTAATTTCGTTCTGCTCTTGCACAAAGCAAGGCCACAAGTTACATGTTGAGAGACCAGCCCAGACAGAAATGCCAAAGCAGTACTGAAATACATTGTTTTCCTCCCTCACAAGTCCTTGAAGGCGAGCAGAGAGGCATTTAATCACTGAGCCAGGTGCCAGTTGGTCTCGCTGAATCTGTAGAAACATGCCATTAAAGGCATGAATTATACTCTCCTTACGGCACCCCTTTTTGAGCCCTCTTAGATCAGACTGACCCCTAGTTTACGAATAGAAACTAGAAGATAGCATGCTTTGGAATGTGTCTCTCCTACGAACACAGTTTGCTCACTAAACAGGTGCATTATGTTCTCTGTAACAAAGAATCCTGTCTGCGTCTTACAAATTGCAACTGTTGCATAAATGAAGTAATATAGATTAAAGAAACGTCTCAGAAGGTGTCATATTAGTCATATTTGTCAATCACCATACCCTAGCTCAAGAAGATACTTTATGGGCGGTTTTGATGTGTCACAAAGAGATGCTTATGAGTGACCTTTTGTATATATGACACTGTTGTAGAATGCTCTCTCTCCTGTGTCTCACGAGGTCTGGGTGACACACGTTGCGAGACGTGAGATCCAGTCGGCCGACAGAGACTATTTGCTTTGCAATAAACCCTAGATTTTGGGAATTGAACCTCGTGTCTGACGTATCAGTTCGTGTATGGTGATTGTGCCTTGTTTCCATGCGTGAGGGTCTTCAGGGCCTAGCAAAAGAATGGCGCCCAAATAGGGAACCTCCCCCATTTTGCTCCATCGTGTACGTTGAATTTGAAGAAGGCAGAAAAACTAAATCGAAGACGAGACCGTCGAGCCGGGATTGGAAGGTGTTCGGGGCGCCCCTGTGAAAGTGATGAGACTCCTTTGCAGATCTGTACACAACCGGTCCGTAATCGACGCGTCCTGCCAGAGAGCAAGGAGGCGAGGGTCCCGAAACGAGGCAGATTGAGCCAGATACGCAGTCACGACTATCCTTGGTTGCGTCTGTATACGGACGAATTGCGTCTTGAGAGACGAGCTGATTGATCAGGTGAGTCGTGCCCCGATTCTTAACAGCCCTGATATTGGTTGAGAGTTGCTCTTGCAAGATCAAACGCCCAGGGTAAGGTACGAATAAGATCAAACATGCCTGGGAAATTGTCTTCCTGTCTAGTGGGATTTTTCCACTGCGGTAGACAATCTTTGGAAACTGGCCAGGCTGCGCCACCCATAGGGTCACCAGCGTTCGAGATGTATGTGAAGTATGGAGTAGGGGCAATAATGTTTAATGAAATTTGGCATAGGCAAACCAGACACGTAGAAGATTTGCAATGGCCGAAAGATAGTAGATTTGAGATGCCTCGAATACATTTGGAATCAGTACTGCTGCGCAAGAAAGCACGCCCTGCGACATTTTACGTCATTAGAGACTGGAGGAAGGAAGCTAACCTCTGTTTAAGAAGTAGAGAAAGGCATGCACGTAGGCACAAGTCTAATGCAGCCAGAGTGCTAGAACAGGAAGAAAAGCAATGGGATGAGAATATCAGAAGGGTGTATAGGAGTACTCAATTAGGCATAGAAAAAATATATCCACACCAAGAGTTACATACATCAGATGAATAAATAAGATTTTGAATGAGAAAAGACAAGAACGCCCTAAAAGTAAAATTGACACAATTGCACCAGTGCGCATTGCTCAACCTCAGTTGCCACCGCCCCCTTTCCAGTTGTTCCATCTGCACAAGCTCCTCCTGAACACGTGATCCTATTTCCCCCTCCACCTACAGAGCTTGAATCAGCAGCTATCAGAGAAGGCAGCTCTGCAGAGGCGGGGTCTGCACAGAGAGGAAGCACTAGAGTAACCCGTAGCACGGTTAGCAGGGAGAGGAATTGAGAACGGAAAGAACAGGCAGAAATGTACATTGAAAGCAATGACGAGGGATTGACGCAGAGTTCAATATATGACTATAAGAAGCTCAGTGGTGAAAAACAGGTACTGTTGGAATGCATGGGAGAATATCTGATGAATAGATGGAAGCAATTAGTTGGCATGGTAGCGCCACAGAAGTTGCGAGATTTGAATGCATTTTCACGTATGAGAGAAAGTGAGGCAGAAATAAAAGAGCACATAGACAGGCTATTTGAGTTTAAAGATGAACTTGATGAATTGTATTCAGAAATGTTTTCCGTTACTGGGATTCGACACCAAGAGGTAAAAAGAGGGAGACAAGAGGTGACACCACATGTCATGCGGCAATTATTTCCGCTGTTAAAACCTGTTAGTGAAGAAATAAAAATATGTACGCGACAGGCACTTAGATGGATTATGGATGCTAGTATTCATATAATGGAGGTGTATGATACGTTTGAACAGTATACAATAGAAATGCAAAGGAAAGCATTGCAAGTAATGGTTGAATATTTGCAAGATAAATATGTGGAGAGAAATGATTGCTGTCCCTCTGAATTAATGACAATATATAAGAGAGCGTGTTTAACTGAAACTGGAAAGACTGCCCTATCCCTTGATCTAGCTATAGTGCTTAATAAAAGAGAGAAAGAAGGAAGGGCCAGTGCGATATTTCCCATGAGCTAAGTCCCTCCCACTTTTGTGCCAAAAGTAGAAATTCCTGGTATTAATGGACAACCAGCGCAGGTAACAGAAGCACATTATACAGCACAATATGTACACGTCCCTTTTTCTAGACAAGAGGTGAATAATATAAAACAAACAATCCCCGATTTGAGAAAGAATCCGGCGGGATTCTATAAAAAAATTGAGTCTTATTTGAAGTCGTCCATTTTTACAATGAGCAATATTGACCTATTATTTCCTGTAATTCTGCCGGTAGATATATGGAAGCAAATTAGTAATGTAGATGATAGCGATATTTTGGGTGATACATGGGAACATTTGATAACAGAGGATACAGACAGAAAAGCTGGTGAGAAGACACCGTCAAATCTGTTAGCGTTACTGGCGCAAATAGTACAGAAACTAAAGATTTTGGTGCCTGAGAGAAAAATTATTTGGGACAAATGAATTGCATGTGTGCAAGGAAAAGATGAATTGGCTACTGACTATTTCAATAGATTTGAGGAAGTGTTTGCAGATTTTAGTGGTCAAGATTTAAGCACTGAACCGGGGAAGAGGCTATTTGTTGACAAATATGAGAGAGGGTTGCTACCGAAAATTCAAAATTTAATAATGACGTCAGAGTGCATGGCAAGCAAAGTCAGAGTGAAGTATTACACGTGGCACAATAATACGAGAACAGAGTAAATTCAGAGAAAGAGAAGGAAGTGAGGGATAGAGTGAATTTAAAAACAAGAGTCTTAGTGCAACAGGTAGCAAATAATAATGGGGGCGGAGGTAATACACAAACGAGAGGGAATTACTCGAACATGCACAGAGGTCCAATTGGACTGAACCAATGTGCATATTGTAAGGAAGAAGGTCATTGGCGAGCACAGTGCCCACATTTACAGAATAGAAATGGGAATGCTCAGAGAAGACAGAATAGAGGTCGCCCAGGAACACAAGGACAAAATAGAAACACTAGAATGCCACAAAATCAGAATAATGGAGGAATTAACAACCAGAATCAGAACCAAAATCAACATCAGCAGAATGGTGCAGGAGAAGGAAATGTTTTTGATACTCAGTCCAATACATACTATTCTGGTGACTTTACATCGGATGATGTATTGTTCCACTAGGACAGCCCAAGACAGGAGTCAGAACCAGTGTCTATTCCCGTTGATCAGAAAGGACCCTACGTAGAAATGAAAATTGGGAATAAGGATCACATTTTTCTAGTGGACACTGCTGCACAGAAGTGCTCAATAGACCATCACTTGGTTCCAGAGATACCACTGTCAGGGCAAAAGAACGTTTCAGTAGGGTTCGCAGGCACCCCAGTAATTAGCCCAGTGTCACAGTCAGTACCCATAACACTAGGTCTATTCACCGAGTCTTGCCCGTTCCTTTTAACCCAAAATTGCGGCGAGAATTTATTGGGGTTAAATTTGTTGAAAAAATTAAGTGCGGTTATTCATTGTTCTCCTGATGGAGTGTTTTTGGCAATTGCACCACAAAAAATGCCAGTATCATGATTTTTGTCTAAACCATTACCAACTGAATTAAGCAAGGTACCGACTTGTATATGGACGATGAATGACGATGTTGGTTGTTTGAGAATAGAACCAGTGAGAATTGTTTTGAAAGAGGGAGTCACATTGCCACGTATCCCACAGTATAAAATTTCAGTGGAAGGTGAGAAAGCATTGAAATGCATTGTTTCTGATTTGGTTAAACCAAACGTGATTGAAGAGATTACTGGCAGCAACTGCAATAGTCCGATTCTTCCAGTTTATAAGAAAGGAGGTAATGAAATATTGTATCGTTTCATAATTGATTTGCGCGCATTGAATAAGGTAACTGATCCCCAATTTCCATTGGTCCCAGATGTCACTACCATTAGGACAATGATACCAGCCTCTGCTTCATATTGTAGTGTTGTAGATCTTAAAAATGCATTTTTTAGCATCCCAGTACATCCAGATAGCAGATACCCATTTGCTTTCACACTAGGAGGGCGTTCTTTCACATTCACACAAATTCCACAAGGTTACACTGAGAGCCTGAGTATTTATAGCAGAGCACTAAAAGAGCAGCTAGACATGTTAGAATTACCAACGGGCTGTGTACTATTACAATACATAGATGACCTGTTAATTGCTGCTGACACAGAAGACATTTGCAAAGAGAGTACAGTTAAATTATTGACACATTTGGCAGTGCAAGGACATAAAGCATCATTAAAGAAATTCCAATATTGTCGAAAGGAAGTGGCCTATTTGGGCTACCTCCTTTCGAAAGAGGGAAGAAGACCGACACCTGAAAGAGTAGAAAGTATCTCTGGTACGCCTATTCTAAAGACACAGAAAGAAGTCAGAGCCAGAATAGGCATGGCTTCATATAGCAGGCAATGGATAGCGAATTTCGCTATGATTGTAAAACCGATGGTGGCATTGACAAAAAAGGATGTTGCCTTGCTTTTACCATGGAATAAGGAATGTCAGAATGCATTTGATTTGCTCAAAGTTGCGTTGTGCTCAGCGCCAGTTTTGGGCACATCAAATTATGAAAAGGATTTTAAATTGTTTGTGCATGAAAATGATGGCTATGCGTTGGCTGTTTTGACTCAGGAACAAGGAGGAAGAAACAGACCATGCAGTTATTTTTCTTCTGCGCTGGATCCTGTCGCTTGCACTTTGCCGCGCTGTTTGCAAGCTGTCGCTGCGGCTGCCGCGTCAGTACAACAAACCGAGGGAATGGTTTTGGGTCACGCCTTAACCTTGATGGTGCCTCACACAGTAGACGTTCTTTTAAATAGAACGCAGACGCAACCAACATCTTACATCAGCTAGATTGACTAGATATGAAATTGTCCTCTTTGCACCACATATCCAAATTCAGAGATGTTGCGCTTTAAATCCTGCAAAGATAATGCCCCCTCCCAATGACAGAACAGGTGAGAATGAATCACCTTCCCATGATTGTGTAATGGTTACTGAACAAGAAACGAAAGGAAGAATTGACCTAACAGACACCCCACAGAAAGAGCCAGACGGAGAACTGTTTTGTGACGGTTCCTGTTTTAAATCAACTGCTGCATATGCCATCACGACACTGAAGAGTATTCTAGAGAGCAAAAGAATTCCATACAATTCAGCGCAGGCTGCAGAGATGATAGCATTGACAAGAGCATGTGAAATTTCCAAAAACTTGAATGTAAACATATATACTGACAGTCAGTATGCATTTGGGGTAGTACATAATTTTGGTCAAATCTGGGCTGAGAGTGGTTTTCTAACATCACATGGAACTAGAACTCAACATGGCCCCTTGACAGTACGGTTGTTGTCTGCACTCACGTGTCCAAAACGCCTAGCAATAATGAAATGCGAGGCGCATAAGAAAGTAACATGGAACGTTGGAAAAAAAAGCATTTGCAGACAAAATTGCGAAACAAACTGCCACTGATTTGCACACGAACATTTTGATTGAAAGGTCAGAAGAAGTGCCCTGCATGATAGATAATGGGATTGCCACAGTCAAAGAGGTGCAGGCGGGAGCAACTGCCGATGAAATAAAAGGGTGGGCTGAGGGCTCCGCACAGTTAGACGTAGAAGGTTGCTGGGTGGAAAAAGAGAGTAGAAAGTGGATACTGCCCAACTCCTATATAACTGCAATGGTCACCAAGGCCCACAGCCCCATACATACATGCACTAAGAAAATGATTCAGCATCTGGCTACAGTATGACAGAATCCACATATTAGAAAAACTGCTGAGCGCCTAGTCCAGTATTGTATGACTTGTTTGCAACATAATATTGGAAAAGGAACAGCTATTCCAACAGGTAGTTTTGCCCCCCCCCCCTCTATGCCCTTTGAAGTCATCCATTTTGATTTCATAGAAATGGAAAGATGTCAGAACCTCAAATACATCTTGGTGGTAGTATGTGCATTCAGTAAATGGGAGGAAGCATACCCACTTAAGGACTGCACAGCAATAGGCACAGCCAAAGTAATGCTAAAGGAATATTTCTCTAGATTCAGCCTGCCACGGGTCATATGGTCAGACAACGACCCGGATTTTGTTGCCGCCGTCATATTACAGATTTGTGCAGGCCTTCAGATTGATAAGCGATTCCATTCCGCCAGACACCCTATGAGTGCCGGTCTTGTTGAGCGCCAGAACGGCATCTTAAAGAATAAGATAAGCAAGATATGTTCAGGGAGTCAATTAAAATGGCCAGATGCACTGCCTTTAGCTTTGTTATGCATGCGCACGTCTGTGCAAGCAAGGACTGGACTCTCCCCATACGAGATTGTGATGGGGAGACCTGCAAATGTTTGGTGTGCACCACAGCCTAGGCGTCTGAGTGAAGTTGAATACCCTTTGCTTAGTACATATTGTACTCTGTCACATGTTAACGCAGAAACTCTGATTCATCAGCAGGTGCAGGAGGCTCTTCCTGTCAGATACACAGGCCCGGGGCATTGTCTGCAGCTGGGCGAGTGGGTCTTGGTGAGGAATTTCAAAAGGAAGACCTCACTTGCACCGAGGTGGCGGGGACCTTATCAAATTCTCCTGGCAACGCAAACTGCAGTCCGTGTGGATGGTCGCAAGGCATGGATCCATGCCACCCACACAAAAAGAATTCCATTGCCATTGAAAGAAGTGCCTGGTCCAGACGACAAGAAAGAAACAGCTGCCCTTGACTCGTAAGACACCATTGCCAGTTCTCTGCCACAAATTCTGCCTGAGCCTGAGAGAAAGCCTGAAAAGATTGCTAGAAAGGAGAAAGGGCTAAATGTGCTCCAACTTTGCCCAGCTGAATCTGCATCGCCACAGGTTGACATAAAGCCTGCATCATCACGGTCTGCATCACAGGCTGACATAAAGCCTGCATCATCACTTGCTGCATCACAGGCTGACACTGAGCCTGCATCTGGAAGTGCATCTGCACTGTTCATTGATAACACAGTACCTGGAGCGATAAGGTACAACCTACGTTCTCAAAATCGAAAGTAATCTGATCTTCGTGTTTTGTTTTTGCCTCTATTCCCATCACGGATGAATTGGGAATCGGAGGCCTAGGGAAGTGGAGCGTGGGGCCTGTACCAATCTGCATCAATTTGGGAGCTCTTGAACGCGGCTTCCTGGTGCGATCTTTGAAATAAATCCATTTGTTGATCACCCCATGCAAACGAGCGGGGCGCATATGGTACAAAGGCAATTGATGTTTGCTCTGGAGTCTTTTGAGCAATGTGCAGAGGCACGATAATCTTGCCACACGTTTAGCAATCCAGGCTGCCGAGAACTGGCCTAAACACTTTGCTACTTTGCCTACCTCTTTGAACATATTGGTGTTTCAGCGGGCGCTGCTGTGAGAAGTATTCATGACGAACATTGTTGGAGAAAAAGAATCGCACACAATGCCCATACTTGCTTCCGTCACCTCCTGCACCAATGCTGATGATGTAATAGATATAAAGACTATAAAAAATCTAGAAAGAGTTGCTGTAACAAATCAATGCTTATGATTATAACACTACTGTGTATCATGTGTACAATGATCCCAGTATCATGGTATTTGGAGAGCGTGCATCCATGGAGTTCTCTTTTGCCTGCCACGAAAACACCTGTCACAGACAGTCCAGTCCATGTACTCTCTTATACTCTGCCCCCGATAGAAGAAAAACACAGGGAAGGTTATGGTAATAACACGCTGCTTTTAATTATGAATATGACTCACTCCATCCTGAACAAAAGAAATTGCTGGGTCTGCACCAATTTACCCCAGCATGGCGGTTAAGGAATGGGTTGGTATGTACAGCCATTACCCCTTAATAAAGCATGCTATGCATCACTAAGTGCACTATTTTATGGAAAGTGGAATAAGAGTGACACAGGTCAATTAGACAGAACACACATAGAAGAATTTGAGAAAGTGGTAATGGAACCGGTGGGTTGTTCCATATTTAACAGAGCAAGAGTGATAAAACCAGTGGTGGTAAGGACAGTAGACAGACTATGTGCCTTATAAGCCATCTGTAATCACGTTTCACATGAACCTAGTAGGGGATAAGGACGTAGTGCCACCCTCATATACAATAAATTACAATCCTCACACTGTCCCATTTTGTCTGCGGAAAAAAGGTTCCTATTCAGTAGGGACATTCAACAGATGTATGAATATTGCTAACGAGAGAGCGGAAGAACCAATAGTAGGTGATCCTGTTTATTTTGTATGTGGAGAAAGAGCTTATCCCCGGTTGCCTAGAAATTGGGGTGGGACTTGTTACTTAGGGATCCTTTTCCCCGGGGTATTTATTTCCCGAACATCAGATATATTAAAATTATCTAGATCAAGGCCACAACGGGATGATGAAGCAGGATTAATTGCGGAAGACATAGCAAAATCATGTATACTATTTTGGGGCCAAGCAATAAACTCATGGAATATACGAAGATTGTCCAGAATTTTAGAAAAAAAAAACGATAAATGGAACAACCAATATATTGTATAATATGACCCTCGAAGAGAAGGCAGTTAGATTGATGACACTTCAAAATAGAATGGCTCTCGATATAATTCTAGCCGACCGTGGAGGTGTTTGCAAAATCGTGGGGTCAGCATGCTGCGTATTTGTAAGTGACTCCTCCCCTACGATTTTTGAGGCAATAAAGAAATTACACATTCTGAGCTCTGACCTTCGTGCCCCGACAGGTGGGTGGGAACTGAATATAAGTTCCTGGTTTTGGGAATTACTGCGCTCATGGGGATGGAAGCTAATTGCAATTTTAGCAACGATACTCAGAATCTTTATGACATGTTGTTGCATACACTGCCTGCCAATTATTTGCTCTGAAATAACTGACGAATGTGTACACATGGTAACAGAGAAAAGAACTCCCAAAGTAGATACGAATGCAAACAACGAAACCCAAACTATGAAAGAGTTCACGTCGATTAATATTGATGATGATTACAGTAGTATGCATAGTTCAGAATTAGATACATGGTCAGAGGAAGATGCAATGTATGGTTGATGCTCTTGGCTTTCGGCCAAAAGGAGGGTTTGTGAGTCTAGAAAATACCCTACCATAGCATAGATGTTATATTATGTTGGCCGAAAGCCAATCGCATCATATGCCCAGCATCGCCAGATAGAGAATCGTCAGCATAACCATAGAGCGTCCATTTTGTACCATCATGATCCGCCATTTGCTTTCTCTTGCTTTCTGTTCAAACGCTTTACAAAAATGTATTTAATTTTGTTCTGCTTTTGCACAAAGCAAGCCCACAAGTTACATGTTGAGAGACCACCCCAGACAGAAATGCCAAAGCAGTACAGAAATACATTGTTTTCCTCCCTCACAAGTCCTTGAAGGCGAGCAGAGAGGCATTTAATCACTGAGCCAGGTGCCAGCTGGTCTCGCTGAATCTGTAGAAACAGGCCGTTAAAGGCATGAATTATACTCTCCTTAGATCAGACTGACCCCTAGTTCACAAATAGAAACTAGCAGATGGCATGCTTTGGAATGGGTCTCTCCTACGAACACAACTTGCTCACTAAACAAGTGCATTATGTTCTCTGTAACAAAGAATCCTCTCTGCGTCTTGCAAATTGCAACTGTTGCATAAATGAAGTAATATAGATTAACAAAGAAACGTCTCAGAAGGTGTCATATTCGTCATATTTATCAATCACCGTACCGTAGCTCAAGAAGATACTTTATGGGCGGTTTTGATGTGTAACAAAGATGCTTACGATTGTCCAATTGTATATATGACACTGTTGTAGAATGCTCTCTCTCTTGCGTCTCACGAGGTCTGGGTGACACACATTGCGAGACGTGAGATCCAGTCGGTCGACTGAGACTATTTGCTTTGCAATAAACCCTAGATTTTGGGAATTGAACCTCGTGTCTGGCGTATCAGTTCGTGTATGGTGATTGTGCCTTGTTTCCATACGCCACGGTCCTCAGGGCCTAGCAGAGGCTGTCCTGCGGGCTGCTAGGGCAAAAGAGGCGGTGCTATATCAAGGAACTGAGGAACTGAGGACTCCCTTTTTCAGGACCTGGCAAGCAGCCCCGGGCCTGGTGGTGAGGGAGCTGGACCACAGGGGCATCCGCGACAAGTGGACATTCCCCTTTGAACTGGTATTTGAATGGGAGGGGGGTCAAAGGCGAATCACATCTAATCGACCCAAGAGGGGGGTCGACCTCTTGCAGCTGGAGGCAAGTCAGAGCCCTCAGGACGACCACTCTTCTCAGCAGGAGAATCGTGCGAGGCCTTAACCATGGAAATGGACAGCAGCAGAAGAGAGATGGAGGAGAAAAGCCACCTTGAGGGGACCAAACACAGGTGGGAGGTGGGCTGGCGGGGGGCACATCGGTGGATGGCTAGCAGACACAGAGGAGTCGCGCAAAAGCAGATATGTTCCAGGGGTGGTGGTACACGTTCGCAGGAAACAGGGGCTGGGGGAACGTTAGAGGACGCTCCATCTTGATTTCAGTTAAGGCAGAGATGCCTGGGGGAGGTTTAGTGGAGGGGGGAAATCGGGTGGAGGTCTGGGAGGGGGCATCCTGGAGTTGGGGGGGGGTGGGATCGCCAGTGGGGTGACCAGTTGGGGAGAGGGGGCATCAGTGGTTGGGGACCAGGGCCAGAGGGGTGGGGAATGGGCCGATAGCTGGGCAGGGTTAGAGAAGAAGCAGGGGAAGTGGGAGGAGGAGATAGGGGAGGAGGCCAATGGACAGGAGTCGGATGGAGGAATGGAGGGGGTTTGAAAGAAACATCAAAATTCAAATGGTCAACACATAATGTTAGGGCGCTCAACTATCCCCTAAAGAAGAAAAAGCTAGAACAGTTCACTAGGAAAACAGGCCCAGGCGTACTCGAACTACAGGAAACCCATCTCTTGAGGAAAGACCAGGCACGACTCAGGCTTCAGGGCTACTCCCAAATTGTTCACAAAGAGTTACGACAGGAGATCACAGCAGAAAAGGTAGAGAGGGTCATAGCGTCCCTTCCCCCAATAAAGTGCCAGGGCAGACGGCTTCACAGCAGCATATTATAAGGCATTCGCGAGATTCTTGATCCCGCACTTAACTAGTTTATAATAATTCCTAGGAACAGGTAGAATCTCTGGATCCATGGAGGAGGCAAACAATCATACTCCTTCCTAAACCCAACAAGGACCACACTAGGTTCACAGTGTTCAGGCGAATAGCACTGATAAATGTGGATGCCAAAATATATACAAAGATCCTAGCCAATAAGCTAGAGAGACTCTTCCGGAGTCCGATTAACTCTGACCAGGTGGGTATCGTAGAGGGGCGGCAGACGTTTGACAATATTTTTACTCTGGTTAGTTAAAAGGCAGGGTTCACAAATAAGCTTCCCCCTCTGAAACTCCCATCAGCTCCCTCCCCGCAACCCAGGTGTCCATATAACCCAGGTTTTCAAACTCAGCAACACCTACTATTGAAGGTTAGTTATAGGTGAGGGCCTAACAGCCAAGGTCTTATCTATATGGGTCCCTCTGGGGTTCTTCTAAGTGGTTTCTAACCTACCGCTCAACAGGTGTTGTCAACAAGAATGATGTGGACTTTTATTTGTGCCAATAGAAGACCGTCTAGTCCTTTGTCTCCATCACAATTACTGCTGTACAGGAGCAGCTGCATGCCTCTGAGAGAAACCCTGCCCCCCTGCCTCCCATATGTTGAAGACCTGAGACTGTGCTGTGTTTGACATAAGCAGTTGTGCCAATACCGCAGCGTGTGTTCGAAAGAAGCCCATTAAGAAAACGTTACCGAATGTTTCCCCGAAGGGATGACAACTTGAGGGAGGAACTCTCCGAAGGAATATGATAAGGAGCAGAGAACAAGAAGCCAGTGACATAAAAAGTATGCACAACGTCTCGGGATAATAACTGAAGAGAATGTATGGATCCTAAAAAAACTAATGACGAAGTAAAGAATCGAGTGAACTCTCTAATGTAAAAGAGGAAGATTACACGTGCACAAGTGCTGTAGAAAATCAACCGTTCAATAAATGTACAGATGCTGAAATGCAAAGTAGACTAAGTCATCATAGACGTTGGCTGTACGTAGTGAATAGAACGCAGGCAAAGTCGCAATATAATAGAAGCTGGACATTGGTATCATGAATTTAGTAAGCCAAGACCAATGAAACGAGAAGAGAAGGCTGTGTCGCAGCAAGAATAAAACAGAATCATGGAGCTGCAAGACAAGGGTGTCTGGCTTGGAGTCAAGACTGAAGCAGCCAAGGTCTGCTATCTATTCTGAAAATTAGCTAATGTGCGAAAGATGAATCATACCTTGTTAAGGTGCAAAGAAAGAACACCAAGAGTGCAAAGTTTAATTTGTTTAAAACATTTAAAAAGCTGCAAAATGGACCAAATAGTGGTCTCCTGTCACGTGAGCCAAGGATGAAAATAGAGTTGGAACTTGAGTACCAGAACACGATAGTGAGTGTTCTCACTCCCATGTATTCTGAGAGACAAGGATACTGTGCAAGGCCAAGTTCAAAGACAATCTTCATGGCAGAAGGAATGGGCGATGAGAGATGCTGGGCTAATTGGGTTGGGAGGTAGTGTCCTCATCTCCTTGCACCTCGGTCTGGACTTAAGTGCTGCTAAATGAACCTATTGTTCCAGACTGTCACAAGCATGCCAACCAATTGTTAGTCCATATAACGAAGGACCTTATAGTTTGAAAACCAATAAGAAACTGTGTATCTAATGTTTCTGAAGATGACATGTTTTAGAGGTAGGCATATGTTGTGCATCTGATATTAGGCAGCCAATCACAATCCTAATTCCTATAGAAAGTATACTTAGATGTTCCCTTTAGCCAATCAAGACCCTCAATATGTTCTTCATTATTGCCACGTAGTATGACGTCACTTCTGACGTATTTCTAATATGAAAACTATGATTTGTGTGAAGATTGCTGAGAGAAATTGAGCGTACGTCCGTTGATGTTCGTTGTAACTGCCCCGTTTTAGATAATTGATAATAAAACAGTACTTTGCCATATTCTTGAGATGATTTGGTTATTTGGAATCTGCTCACTCTGTTTCTCTCCTTTTCCTGATCTGACTACTCCTTCCTTCCGCCTCCCCTTCCATTCTACTCTCACTTACGCCTCTACCTTCAATGCCTTCTCTAGTACCATCCAGTTTTCTTCCTCTCCTCTCTCTCCCACTCTGATGTACACATTTGATTCTTTTCTCATCTCTCTCCACACCTCCATTCTCACCTCTTTCCTCCACTTGCTCCGTACCACTCTCTATACACCCTTTGCCTCACCCCTACACACAATCCCCTATCTATACCTCTGAAGAGAGGGTCTCTGGAATGCCCCTCTTGACCCCCATAAACATGACAGCCCGAAGGGTCAGGGACGCAAGATGCCAGTCACTGTTTGGACAGCCCCCAGGAGGACCAGTGACAAATACATATGCGAACAGATATTTTCTCAGACAGCCTTTCAAACCTTATCCAGCTAACGTCATCATGGATCCAGGTGCCCCAACACTGATCCTGGATCCAGGTGCCTCACTGGACATGATTGACTGATGACAAATTTCTAAGTGTGCTGACGTCATTGAAGACACCACGACATAGCAACGTTAGCCATGAAGCAGACTTGCATCCCTGCACAAAGTTACATGGACACACACACGAAGAACATGCTTACACAGTTCTGTAGTTAGAGGACAGATATATATACATACCGTCGAAAGCCTTTTTATTATTTTCCCTCATTAGCCAAATTGCAAAACGCAAGAAAGCAAGAGATGCAGACTAAGCTTGCAGCAGCATATTGCAGCTAACCATATGAAGCAACTGGATCATATAAGGAACCTGGAAGAGCCAAAATACAACTAACCTATAAGAAGAATAGCACAATATAGACATATAGCAATTATAGCATAACTATAGAATTACATGAAGCCACAGGCCTCAGGATGAAAGGCGAACAAAAGCAGAATTAGGCTGCATGAAGCACCAGGCCAAGGCTCGTAGCCAAGGTCAGAGACGAGCAGCACATTTCTTAGCTCAGAGGCAAGAAGCCACCTGCAAAACAGCAGAATAAATCCTCACTAATTGCAAGCCCAGAAATCTCAATTTTGCAGTCTTTACCCACGTGTTGCAGCCAAGCCAAACAATGGCCATTTACTCGTGGTGGGAAGAGGAGCATATATGATATGATACATATATTGTTTTACAAGGTTGCAACCTGCAGACACTCTCTAAAGGCAAAGTGGTAATACTGATGGCAACAATGGGAACACAGTCTTTTTCATCACCTTGAGAAGATGCATGGAGCGCTGAGAACAGAGCTGGGTCCCAGGCCTCGGGAGATCAACTCTAGCCAATCAGGGAACACAAATTCAGGGGTGGATGGCAGAGGGCAAGGGCCAATGGTAATCCTGCGACCCTGCAACAAAGTAATAGATTGTTTCAGGGGAAGGTTCAGGCAAACCCACCTGACATGTAAGGGCCAGTCAAATATCCTCTATATGTGCCAGCTATAGGTAATACCACCCCAACGACTCAATCGTGCATGCTCCTAGGTTTTTGGGGAAGAGCCCCGATTTGTGATGTCAGATCGCCATAAAAGCCCCCGACATGGGTTCAGGAGCTGCGATTGCTGGAGAATTCCGTTTTTTCCTGTATGATCCCTGTCTGTTATGGAAAACAAAAGGACAGTTCTAACTTGCTCTTAGCCGAGTCCTCCATCGGTATGCCGGGGGAGGGTTTGTTGGACCCTGGGTGGTCTGAACGTTGAATGCGTAGTGCAAACTCCAGTCCTCTCTGGCATATACAAACAAGTGGTAGCAGAGGGATGGTTCACTACGCCCGTTTGGCGTAGAGCCGCCTCTTCCGTCGCAGTGCCTGGAGGACTGCGAGGTGCCTCGCAGAGCGCGAGACCACACAGGAAGTGCACCCTGTGCAGAGGTCGTCATGAGCCATCTTGGAAATATCCTGCCCGCAGTCCGTGAGGAGCCCAGCAGACCAGAAGGGCGGTGTGACAGTACTGGGGACAGCCGATGGCCGAGCAGCGTCAGTGGATCAATAAGTGTAAGTATCAACTCAGCCACACGGCAACTGAGGAGGGTTGTAAAGTTACAAATGTTAGTTGGGAGTGATGAGTATTGTTGAATATTGGGGTAGTATTGTTGAGTATCATGAAGTATTGTCGAGTAATGTGATGTATTAGTGGAGAAAGGAGCAGAGGTAGATGTCATTTTTGTGGTTAGGGAACATTCAAACTTGAGGTAAAAGGTTTGGTCAAATAGCCTAGACTATTGACTTAAGGCTACAGGTGACAGAAGTTAAGTAAATATTGGATTCGCTGTGGATTGGGCGTTTTAGCAAATGGAGCTAGCTTAAATTGTGGAAGGTGGTCATCTGGTTAAGTCTTGCGTAGGCATATTATCTACAAGGCGACGCTGTATGTACATATTGAGCATGTGATATATTGGTATTCCCTGTTAGGAATCAGGATGACGGCCGTGGGTATATGTTGGTTAGGTTCTTGAAAATGTACCAAGACAATATTGTTGTTTGCTCCGTTTGTGATCTCGATCATTCCCTTACTTAGTAATGAGGTGACTTTACCAGGAAGGATTGTCTATAGGTCTAGGAAAGCACGAGGATGGAGTCAGCTGTCCTGCGGCGGTGCGCGGAAGGTGCATGCACGAAATTGGTGGGTGTGCCTGAGGAGGCAGTGAGTTGAAGAAGGGTGGTGTGCGGAGCATGCCTGAGAAGTTGGTTGGGAACCAGAGGGGCTCGTGACAGTACAAAAAAATTATTTTGAAATTTGACATTGTGCATGATAAGGTATATTTTGTAAAATAACTGGAGTGTCGAAACCCTCGACTCTTGGTGAAGTAAGTATTAAAAAGCAATATATTGTGGCAAACGTGCGGGGGACATGCTCCTACAGCACCTATGTAAGGCCCTTCCACAATATAAGGACAAGATTTGTAAATAGAGCGCGGAATGGATGAAAAGCACAGAAGGTAAATTGACTAAGCCGTGGCCAAAGGGTGGGAGCTTCTCCAAATATGTGCAGCAACCTTAACACACACATTTATAAGAGGCTTATACAGGGAAAATGTTGAGCAATCGTATGGCCATATTTGAGCTCTGGAAAATGTTTCAGGACGGCAGGGGATGTGGCGATGCGTCAATGGATGCCGAGTCAACAGGAGACCCTGGGCAAAAAGCCCTCGGCCCCCGCCCCCCACCACCTCCTGATCATGAGAGCGAAGGAGCTGCAGCAGGAACACAGGGACTATACCCTAAACTGGAGTTAAAAGCAGCAGAGGGGTACTTAAATTCAATATTCGAACCGCCACCATATACCAAGGAGGAGGGGCAGAAAGGGGCCGGACAAGCAAGAGGTGGAACAGGGGTACACAGCGAGACCCAGACAAGCACAAGGGGAGGGCTGGAGAATATAGCATCGAACGAGTGGGTAGGAGGACAAATACTCATGAAATGATATGGGAAGACAGCAGGAGAAACAGGAGGATCTAGTAAGGAAATGGCTGGTTGCAAAGAGAACAGGGAAGCATGAGAGTGGGCAGAAATAATGGTGGAGAGAAAAGAAATAGACGAACAAGAAGGGTGAGAAAGTGCGAAGAGAAAAACTGAAGGCAGAAAATGAAGAGCAGGAGCAGCGATAGAAGAGGAGAAAGAGAGTTCGAAGACAGAGGACAAGGGAGGAAGACGAGAAGAAAAGGCACGTTTTAGTAAAGAGGAAAGGAGGAAGTGGCAAATGGAGCAGCTCGCAAGAGAGTGCAAACGCAAGGAGGAGCGCGCAGCGAGAGGTAAGAATAAAATTGGGATCAACAACTTTTGTCGATAACGAAGGAAGGGATAGGCAAGCTGAGCAAGAGCGCAGCAAGAAATATGATAGGAAAACCAACACAGGGTCCTCCGTGAAGGGGACTGCGAGAACTTGCTTAGAAGGAGAACCACAGGGAGCAAAGGTACAGAGGAGACTGAGTTTCCATGACGATTTCGGCAGTGACTTGGGAAACACCGGGTCACAAGATGAATTCGTAGAGAGTGAGTTCGAGGGAGTACGGAAACACACTGATCAGAGCTCAACATGGGGAGCGGACAGACACAGAGGGATTGGGGGGTGACAAGGACAAGAGACGACAGTGCAGGACTACATTGCACAGCATGGATGATGTAACTCCATATGCACAAAGGCTTAGAGACCTTCCAGCATGAAGGAGGGGAGACATGGCAAGGGCATTCACATCCACCGAAGACACCGGGAGACTGAATGGGGAGGCGGGGCGGTCACAGTTCCCCTTACTGGAAAAGGGAGGGGGGCAACCTCAGTACATACCCTGGAAACATATTGACAAGGAACATTTGAGGTGTAGGCTTTTTTTGTTGACCATGGGTGCAGGGAAATGGATATACGAAATGGAGATAATGACATTAGGACAAACGTTAGCAGTGGGGGACATACAAGTTTTGCTAGTGGTGGTCCTCGGAGAGGCTGCCAATGACGTATGGAAAAGGGCGGGGTACCCAGGAGTAACAAACCTGAACATGGCGCACAATGGTTTGCCATTTGCTAACTTCCGAGCTGCCGTATGGCAAGCTCTACAGATGCAATACCCAGTCAGATGTTAGTGCAATTATGGCACGCAGAATGGGGAAGACGAAGACCCCTTACAATATATTCAGGATTTATGGTGCCTTGAAATATGAGAACCGTGGGACAAAACAGTGGCATTATTCTATCATATATTGTTCCAGGGGTTGCCAGAGCAAGTACAAAGGCAACTAAAGAAGTTGGTGGGGCAAAACCGTGGTCAGAAATACAACTTACAATAGTACATTACTGCAGGTCAATGCAAGAAAGTGCGAGGAAAAAGCGTGAGGATAGAAAGCAGGAGGCGGCGATGTTAGTACAGAAGGAACTGTCTAAATGCACCATGGAAGGAGCAGTGTTAACAAGTGTGCGAGGACAGGGGCCACCAAAGACAACCTACGCCCAGAATTCCGCGGAAGGAGGGTTCATGGGGTGGGGGATCAGCATGGGTTTTGAGGAAGAGGGGGGCCACAAAGGGGACACGGGTATGGGCATCAAATGCAACAAAGCCAAGGGGGATTTTCAGAGTGTATCGAGGATTGGGCAACAAATGCAGCAGGGTCCAGAAGAGCTCCCTGGAGGGTATCAGAGGCAAATACGAGAACCATCCCAGTGCTGGGTGTGTGGACAGATGGGGCATATCTCTAGGGTATGTAGAACCAGAGGGGGAATGCAATACCAGCCAGCATATCCAGGGGAACAAAATGAGTATTATGCCCAGGACCAGACAGAGAGATACCAAACGCATACCCACAGACACAACAGCCCATAACACAGACACCACAAATGTAGGTGCTAGGGCAACAGTATTCACAGATATCAAAGATATCGCAGATGCAGAATAACATGCATCATCATACACGGCATGGCACAGCCAAACAACGCGACACTGGCACGCACGGACTCCATGGCAATGACTTCCATTAGGAAACTGGGGAGGGGGCGTTACTGTAGTGGGGGCAACCCATTCTTAGGAAACATAAGGTCATACCCTCAATAGGACAGCCATGATGGAACTTATGTGTTCCATCCTATCGATTACACCCAACCCTGCGGAAGAACCACGCATAGGGGTGACGATAGGTGACAAAACGTTCTCCTTTCTTGTAGACACAGGGGTGACAAGATCCTGCATCTGGGAAAAGTATAGTATATCAGGCGATGCCAGGCATGCTCAAGGATTCTCTGGGGCGACGGAATTGGTTCCACTTACATCCGATATTGCACTTTCTATAGCCACGACAGACACCAGTAAACATAATGGAGAGAGACATCATGAGCAAAATTAACATGACCATCACATTCACTGACAAGGAGATAGTGTGTTCCACACCTGGGATACACCTTCTAAATGTAAGGGAGATTATTCAAGCATATTGTGGATGCAGGGTACAGAGCAGGGTGCCAGCAGACAAGGAGCCATTTCGATATGGGACTGGAAGCATGGCTCCTAGGGATGCAGAGAGAAACGTGGTGCATTCCAAATGAGTACTTGTTCAGGCCAGAAATACCATTAAACAAGAAGGAAGGGACGAGGGTGCCACTAGAATAGTGGGAGACAACTGGATAGCAGTACATGGGACAGACGACACAGGACGACCATGGCGATCAGTGATCACCACGGCAGAAGGGTACAGACTGACTACTGTTACAGATGAAGAATTGTTCAAAGACAACCCATCAGATCACGAGGTAGTGTTTGAAATTAGCATTATATACTGGGTGAAAATACATTACAGAGAGTTACCACAGAGAACAGGGAGGATGCTAAAAGTACTGCCGACATTTCTTGAGCAAGATATGGAAAAGGTCCTCAGCATCTTATGGACCACAAGTCCCTATGATATGGGGCTTCTGAAAGGGATAGGAGCAGTGAAAATAAAATTGAAGCCAGGAGCCATTTTACCATGAGCTAGGCAATATCCCTTGTCCGGGGAGGCAGATGCAGGTATGTATGAGACAATTGCAGTACTAGTGAAGCAGGGCATCCTAGTACCATCAGATTCACCATGCAACACAGCAGTGTACCCGGTCGAAAAGGCGATGTGGGGGGGTCATGGCATTTTATATAGGACTTGCGCCCTCTAAACCATATTGTGGAAGCAGAATTTCTTTTGGTACCGTACACAGCAACAATTTTGTGTAGCATTCCCACAGAAGCTACTTACTTCACAGTCATAGATTTGAAAAATGCCTTTTTCTCTATACCACTACATCCATTCAAATGGACTTAGGAAATGTTAAAATGGAGAGCGTTGTTCTACAGTACGTAGACCGAATATTGCAGCTAGACAGAGACACAGTGTAGAGAGGACTCTTTGCACATGTTGACTGTACTAGCAGAAAAGGGTTACATGGTAGAGAAGGCTAAATTACAATGTTGCCAGACAAGTATTATACATTGGGCAACTGATATCCCAAGACAGGCAGAAAGTGACACCAGAAAGAGCAGAAGCAACACGCAAAACAGCCAAGCCCACAACCATAAGACAAATGCAGCAGTTTCTATGACTATGTAATTACTGCAAGGCATGTGTATTCGAGTACAGTACCTACACTAGGCCCTGTTGAGTTCACTGAAGGAAGCACAAAGATGGGAGAGTACATTACAATTGACAACAGAGAGGACTGCGGCATTTGACGAGCTGAAACAAGCAATATGCACAGCTCCAGTGTTAGGATCCCAGATTATCAAAGGGAATTTTTCTTATTCTCACACTCCAATGGAGTGGTTATGACTGCAGTACTGACGCAAAAGACGAGTATGGGGCACAAGTCTCTAGCATACGACAGTGGGAAAACTGGACACAGTAATGAGAAGACACTATACATGCGAGAACAGGCATTGGCTGCTGCCGCGTTCGCAGTAGACAAATCAGCGAGTATTACCATGGGATGCAGCGCCACTCTTTATGTGGAGCATGCTCTCTTCGCAATACTGGAAAGGCACAAAAGTACATTGACAACACAGACAGCATCAGGGTATGAGGTATTTCTGTCAAACCCATCTCTAAAGATAGTGAGATGCAGACCGGTAGGGGAGGGTGAATATGTGTACGACTGCACAGCCAACATAGAATTCAGTGACACTAGGAAGGTACCGTAGAATGCACTTGAGGGGGGAAGACATGCTTTATATTCACGGGTCATCAACAATTGAGCAAACTACTGGGGAAAGACATATTGGGACAGCAGTAGTGAGATTGAGAGAGGACGGGACAAGCGCATGTCGACCGTCACATTTACAAGCACAAGCAGCAGGATTAGTAGCCTTAATATTAGCACTAGAGCACAGCAGAGGCAAAGACATAGCAGTGCATTCGGATTCAGCCTACGTGACATCCACACTGCATTCTGGGCTGTCACGTTGGCTGAGGAGGGGCTTCCGATGTGCTGATGGGTCTCCGGTGCAGTACACACTCATATTGGGCAGACTGATCGAGGCACTCTAGTACCTAATGCACATGGCGAAGTGCCAAGCACACATGAGGGTGGAGGACCCAATCTCCAGGGGTAATGAGGCAGCAGACACGAAGTAAAACGCGCTGCCTACTTTGGGGACATTTTAGAAATGGATGCTTCATCCCCAGCACATAATTATGCACGAACAATGATACTAAAGGAACAATATAAGAAACTACCAATGGCACAGATTATGGAATTGCAGCAAGCTGCACCCTGGAAAGAGTTCTGGATTAAGAGGGGATGTACAGTATCTCCGACAGACGCCTTATGGTGACACAATAACACAGGGAAAGTTGTAATGCCATTCTCATTGCTGCACGCTGCACTGACACAATTACACCATCTGACGCATTTAGGGAAGGAGGTGCTTGCTGCTCATATTGGAGAGGGCTGGTTCTATCCCAATTTGTCTGAACACGTGGCTGAATTCATGACTAATTGTCTAGTTTGTAAATAGTTTACAGCAGGTAATACATTAAGGATAGTGAGAAGAGCCATCATTTACCCAATGGGTCCATTCCAGCACCTGCACATCGACTACGTTGACATGCTCCAAGTATGCCAGTGCTACCGCTACATGATAGTGGTTGTATGCCCATTTTCCCGATGAATCAAAACCAGTCCTTGTTCCCATCCTGAAGCTCTTAGAGCGACGAAATTCCTGGTTCGAGAAATATTCCCATGATGGGGCGTGTGTGAGGTCCTGCGGTCTGACAATGGCCCTCACTTCACCAATTAGATGTTCCAGCACATCACAACCTTGTTAGGAATACAACACAAATTCTCTTGTGCCTATCACCCGCAAGCAAACAGGAGTTTGTGAGCGCCTCAACAGCTGACTAAAAGAAGACAAGACCAAAATTTAAAAGACCCTTAATTGTTGTTATTTTGCATTTATATAGCACCTTATATACCATTGGTATGGTCTGAAGGCGCTGGTAGGTTGAACGCCCTTGGGAACCGAAGTTCAGATCAGTAGAGAGAGCCAAAGGTGCGTGTGAGCACCGGGTATATGTGCAGCTGGTGCGGTATTCGTGTAATAGCTACTTCTTAGCGGTAGGTGTGGTTGTTGAGAGATCAGGAGTATGTGTTCGGTCTGGCAGGATTTATCCAGACCAAGTGTGGCTGCATTAGGCCTCAGGAGAACGCCTGGCAAGATATATGATATGATATGATATGGCATTTGTAACGCGCCTATACACAGGTGTTTCAAGGCGCGAAGGGAGGGCGGGGGTTGTAGCCGGGGGGGTGTAGCCAGCAGTGTTTTACTTAGAGTGATGTGGAGTATGCAGCAGATGTTGGTATGAGAACAATTATACCAAATGGTGTCATAGTATCTCTGTGTTCTAGTTGAGTGGTGGTGTAGAGGGGAGAGTAAGCTTGGTGGTGTGATATGATGGGTTGTATGCTCTTTCAAAGCATTCTCTGCATTCTAAACCATGCTATATACGTCACGCAATTCTATGCGCTCCAGTCCATTCCATGCACTCCTATCCACTCCATGCATCCCAATCTGCTCCACACACTCCGGTTCGCTCGACGCACTCATGCGCTCCAGTCCGCCCCGCGCGCTCCAGTCCGCCCTACACGCTCCAGTCCGCCCCACGCATGCACTATGCATTCAACTGTTTTGCGCACTCGTCCCCTCTACGCACTCAGCCCCCTCTACGCACTCATCCTCTTCTACGCACCCCTTTTTTCATATGCACTCGTCTGCTCTATGTACATCTCGGCCCTACACACTAGTCTGTTCTATGCAGCCCTCCATTCTATACGTTCTTCTGGTCAGCTCATCCATTCCGCTCTGCTCATCCATCAGTTCCCCGCACTCATCCGTTCTACACACTCATCAGCTCTGCATGCATTCTGCACTCATCCGTTCTACATGATTATCCGTTCTGCGCACTCATCCGGTCTATGTAACTCCTCCGCTCTAGGCTTTTGTCCGCTTTATCCCCTCATATGCACCATACCTTCATCTGCTCTACGCATTCATCCACCCTACGCAATCACATGCTCCCCGAACTCACCAGCTCTCCATCCGCCCTCCGCACTCATCCGCCCCCCACGCATTTAACAGCAATATGCACCCATCAGCCTTATAAAGTCATTTGCTAATACGCAGTAATCCTGTTCTATCTATTTGTCTGCTCTGTACACCCATCCGCTCTGTACACCCATCTACTCTGTGCACCCAGGCGCTCTGTGCACCCAGGCGCTCAACCTGATCATCCATTCTATACACTCATCCAATTTAGATATTCATTCGATTTATACACTCATTCAAATTATATAGTCATCTGTTCTTCCACTCGTGCATTCTTCCACTCAGTGCATTCATCTGGTCCACACGCTTCATCTATTCTAACTATTTCACCCAGGCCATTCATTTCATTCACTCCTCATGCATTATGTCCATTTTAGGAGTTTAAGTCTCTTCACTGTTTCCGTACGATTTATTGTTATTAACCACTTCATTGTTTTGATCTATTTTATTCGGATAATTCTGATTGTCCTTTTAGTTTATGTTAGGGGTTTACTAGCTGTCAATTTCTCGCATCAGGTAGTTTGTTGGGTTGGTGTCATTCAGATGCTGTTAGTCTGTTTGGGTTAGTTTGGTATGGGTTGGTTTTAGGGGAAGAGCATCCAAGATTTTTCACTGAGTTGGAGGGGGTTGGTGAGTTACCCATGGCGGGTGGCCAGGCTAGTGGGTGCGGAAGAAGATCAGAGTTGCCACAAACCATGATTTCCGTTTTGGAGGAGTTTAACAAGAGGTGGCTTTGGGTCATCCAGAGTTCTATGTCAAGGAGGCAGGAGGCCAGGTCAGGTCAGGAGTTGGGTTTTGAGTTCAGGACTTTTAGAATTAGTTGAGGGTCGTCGGCGTAGTTTTAACACAGGATGTTGTGTGAACGGATTATTGGTGGGAGGGTGATCAAGTAGAGAATGAACAGGACGACGGATAGGCATGCTCCTTGTGGGACTCCCGTGGCGACCGGTCAGGCTTGGGAGGTATAGGTGGAGAGTATCGTTATTTGGTACCTGTCTTTCAGAAATGAAGCTATCTATTTAAGAGCGGTTCCACGAATTCCTAGGGAGTGGAGGCGGTCTAGGAGGATTGAGTGATTGATTGTGTCAAAGGCGGCAGATAGGTCAAGAAGGATTAGTGTGGCGCATCTCGCGGAGTCTGCTGTAATTTTAAGGTCATCCCAGATGGAGGTTAGGGTGGTTTCAGTTCTGTGACGGGCTCCGAAACCTGATTGTGTGGGGTCTAGGAGATTCTTGGCTTCGACAAAGGCATTTAGTTGGGAGTAGGCAGTTCAGTCAATGAGTTTGGCAAGGAACCTGGTGTTTGAGATGGGGCGGTCGTTCTTGGGCTCGAGAGGAAGTTTTTTTAATCAGAGGTTTGACATGGACGGTTTTGAATGTGTCAAGAAAGATACCAGAGGTTAGGGAGGCATTTATGATGGATCTTGCATGTTCTCCTGCGCAGGTGGAAGCGAACATTTTTTTGAGGGTTGTTGCTGGGCAAGGGTCTAGCGGAGAGCCAGATTGTTTGCGGGCAGATAGAAGTTTGAGAAATTGCTCTGGTGATATTGGACTAAAGGATTCGAACGTTGGTTGCGTAGTGGTTGCAGCTGGTGGGCAGGTCGGTATGGGGGGAGTATTGCGTGGTGGATGTAAGAGCGCCAGTTTGGTGGCTAGAGTATTTGTCCTTTTGAGAGCTGTGGTGTAAAAGTGGAGGGAGAGTGAGTCGCACAGTGATTGCGAGGGGGTTGGGACGGTCGTGGTGCAAGCCGGTTTGGGGAATTCGGAGATGATTTTGTGGAGTTCTTTGCTCTGGTTTCTGCAATTTAGGATTCGGGAGTTGCAGTGGGCTTTTTTTCCCTTTCCAGATTTTGGCCTTGTACTGATAGAGGTGTCGGGCCAAGGTGGCCCTGCTCTCCTGGGTTTTGTCTTTCTGCCATTTGCGTTCTAGGTATTTATATAGTGGTTTAGTGGTCTTCAACTCAGGAGTGAACCATTTGGGGAAGAGGCCACGGCGGGTTGATGGTTTGCAAGGGGGTGTGAACCGCATCAGAGATGCGTTGAGCCATGAGTCAAAGGCATCAGGAGTTAGTTGTTTACTGAGTTGGCAAGTAGGTGGTGGAGACTGGATGAGCGCGTCGGCTATGTCCGGGACGATAATTGGTTTTTTCCAGCATTTGCGTAGATTCGGAGGTTCAGATTCGAGTACGGGAAGGGGGTCGGGTGAGCGAATAGCAAACGAGAAAATGAAGTGTTCGGACCAGATGATAGGGGTCTGGGGGTTTAGATGAATCCGGGTGTTGGAGCTAATGATGGCATCAAGAGTGTCCTTTATAGTGAGTCGGGCCATTTATGTGGGGTTGGAGGTTAATTGTGTCTAAACCGTCAACCAGAGAGTGTGTCATAGGGTTGGTGGGGATGTCGAGCCATATGTTGAAGTCTCTAAGAAGGGTACGGTTGATATGGTTAAGTTGAAGGGTGGCAATGGAGTCGCAAAGGTTGTTTGCGAATTGCCCATCGTAGCCGGGGGGCCTGTAGATTATTAGGAAACTGTGTGAGAGCGAGGCGGAGAGGGATAGTTTAACGAGGAGAGATTCGCAGGAAGGAATGGAAGGTTGGTTGTCGATGATTGAGGCGTGGAAGAGAGACTTGAAGACGAATGCTACTCCCCCTCATCTGGAGGGACGGTTCAGTGGGATGAGGGAGTAGTCAGGGGGGAAGGCTTCATTAGCGATTGGGGCGATGTCATCAGAGAACCAAGTTTCGGTGATGAAGACCAGGTCTGGTTTGTCAGAGGCGAGGAGGTCAAAGATACAATGTCTGTTTTTTGCTACGGATCGGGCATTAAATAGGATGCAGTTCACATCGGCAGGTGAGGTTGGTCTCTGAGCTGGAGCAGAAGGGGGTGGTGGCGGAGAGAATGGAAGCTGGAGATGGAGAGGGGGAGGGTCGGTGATGATCGATGGGAATAGTGGGCAAGCAGAAGTATTGGCGGGCTTCGGGCGGGATTGGGTGGCTGCGTGTGTTAGGATCATCCGGTCTGGCTCGGGGAATTTGAAGGCGGGGTGTGGGCGGTTAGGAGTTTCAGTTGCAGTTGATGAGAAATCGAGGGAGAGGGGTTTCAGGAAGGGTGAAGCCACGGGGGAAGGAGGTGAGTGGGGGGAATGAGGTGGTGGGTCGAGACAGGAGAGGCAAAGTGTGCTGAGAGATTGTGGGGGACCAGGTACGTTTCCTCTTTAGTTTCGTTGTTGCAATTGGAGTGTGAGAGAGGGTAGGGGGTCAGAGGGGGAGAGGGATGCGGGTTCGGTTCTTGCTAGCGCTAGGCGTGCAGTTTTTAGGGAGGGGAAAGGGTGCATCAGGGGGAAGGTGGTGGGGGTTTGAGGGCAAGGCGGCGGCTGGATGCTTGCAGGGCGGGGTGTGCCAGGTATGATAGTGAGGGGAGCAGGCATGGTTAACGTTGGCTGGTCGGTGTTGGGGTTCAGGGGAGGAGTGGTCTTAGGGTGGTTGGCTCGCCATCGTGCCCCTCTGGCTTGGTGTTTGGAGAGAGGAATGGCAGGGAGTGCGAAGGAGGGTGGGGTGATTTGGGAAGGGGGGACAGGAGGGAAGGCAGATCGGGGAGTGGAGGCGGTCCACGGCGATCGTTTCCAACAAACTGTGGGTTTGTGGGTGCACTCATGCTTGGTACTGGCTTTTAGGTGGATTTAGGAGGGCTTTCTAATTGTAGTTCTAAGTTCAGGCACACTTCCAAGTTCAAATTGCACAGAGATGATATTAGGCTATTAGGTACACTTCTAGGATCAACTGTACACAGAGATGATACTGGGTCTAACTCTAGATTCAATTTTGTATAGAGGGGATATTAGAATATTAGGCACAGTTCTAGATTCTACATGACACAGATATACTATTAGGTGTACTAATAGGATTAATTAGGATATTTAGGCACGCTTCTTAGCCTCAATGGTGCCGTGCGCACTTCTAAATTGAACTAAGCGCAGAGAGACCATTCTGGACACTAGTCAGTTCAATTAGGGCACACTAATAGTTGCACTTCTCTCAATTCAACTTTATACAGGGAGGGTATTAGGCATGAATCTAACTCAGCTTTGCCCAGAGAGGTTATTAGGGAGATTAGTCGATTCAACCCGGCAAGGTATTAGACTATTATGATATTTCACAGAGAGGCTATTGGGCACATTTCTAAATGCAACTGTCACAGAGTGACTATTGGGAACACTTCTAAATTCACAGAGAGGCTATTGGGCACACTTCTAAATGCAACTTTCACAAAGAGGCTATTGGGCATTATTAAGAGTTGGCTTCACTGTCTTTAATTAGCATTGTTCGCACTGCGCAATAAACCAGGGTCCGACCACCATTTAACCCCACATGAGGTGGTGACAGGGCGGCGCATGTGACTTCCCCTGGCACCTCCCACTAGGGCACTCAAATACACAGAAAACATTCCTGATGCATTGGGTCAGGAAATGTAGAATACAATGCTTCTTTGATGGCTAGTGCCTCTTCCATTTCTTGTCAACTGCAGGGGCAACAGTAGAGGCAAGAAGCAAGAGAAGAGACGAACAACACAGAAGCAACAGATTACCTTTTTAAGCAGCCACCGTTGTATCCGGGGGACGGTGTTCTGCTAAGGAACTTTGCAAGGAAGTGGGACAAGCCATGTTTTAATGGACCCTACACGGTCAAGCTGGTGCAAGGAAGGCATGGTATGAAACGGTAAGACAGAAGTGATCACTGTTCAAAAGTGTTTATTGAACTTCAATTGGGTTTGAAAAAGCTAGCTAATCCTAAATCTAAAGATGGGAGCAAGCTACGACCATCAAATAATAATAATACAGTCCTAGTCGAGTCTGTCAAAATAAAAAGGGACTGTACTAATAAACCTATTGCCAATCCTTACCTCTAAATACAAAATAGTGTGGGAAATAAAGTTATGCAAAAGAAAAGTGTTCAAGAAATAATATGCAAGGATATCTGAGCCGTTGGCTCCCTTTCCCCACGGGACAAGGTGGCACGCTCGAGCTTAGAACAGTCTCTGGCTTCTCTAGCACGAGGATGCAGTTCAAATTTCAATATCCGAGCCAATGTGTCAAAGTGTCTTTGCCATTCAAAGTCTCTTACTTCAGAGGGCTTGATGCGACACACATTCAAAGTTCCTTTCTCCTCAGGATTCTCAAGTAAAACTTCATGGGTGATTTTCGATTCACCCCGGATCCCCCTCTTCCAGGATCATACCCACTTTAACACAAAACCTTGAATTGGTCTCCATCTGCTGGGCTCGGACCAAATCCATGTACATTTCCAAACTTTCTCTATTTCACAGAAATCGAAGATTTTCGACTGTGCGCAGAATTTTACTTGACCCATTGCAGGACCACTTCCTTCGAGTCGCATTTATTTGTTCTCTTTCAATTGATCTCCCTCCGCCAGGCTCAGACCAACTTTATCTGCTTTTATCACTTCTCAGCTGTGTACCTTACAGAGACCTTCGAATGAGCATCCACGTGGTGCTGGAGCATTCTGTCAAAGGTATTGTAGCTTGCTTTAAAGTTCAATCACTCATCAGCAGTTTCAACTTCAGTTGCGTCTCTTATCACATGCGTTCTTAACAATGTTCGTTCCAGCGCTCGCCATACAATGTTGCTGCTTGCAACCTTGGAACACAGACCGGTCTGGTATCGGTCTCCCCAACTCACCAGCTGTGTTGATTTCATGGATGCTGCTTTGTTCTTGGAGCCAAGGTCGGAACCACGGCAGCTGGTGAATCTCCACGCCTTGATTGACGCGGGAGGGCCCTGGGTACCTCTGACACACAATGCATGATTCTTCAGCCTGGTTTACTGGTCTTACGCTTTCTATTCTCAAGGTTTCATGAAAGTAATGGTTCCTTGTTGAAGAGGTCCAGGGAACTCCGCTCCTTCTGACCCCTTTCTGTTTTGCCATATTTCGTCTCTCGTTAAACTGCCACCTTGGAACTTGTGTTTTCTTGTGTGCTTTGCCTCACTCAGAGTGTGCTCTCGTGCTCTGCCTTTTAATCCGTGTGGGGAAGTGTAATGGGAGTCAGGTGTGTGTGATGGTCAGCAATTGCCCGTCCTCGCCTGACCATTGTATCGGGACACATCGGGTATACTGCTTGGGTTTTAGTCTGTTTTCTCTCATAGCGGGCTGTCCGTGAGAAAGTGTTTGTGTTGTAAAAGGGGGGGTGGGAAGGGGTTTAGTTCCTAAATATCCTACCTCGTCAGATGTGGTATAGGTGTTAGAAGGAAGGGGATACAGCGTTTCACCATCCGGTGTCCCACTGCCACTCCTTGAGGGCCCCTCACCCAGGATGTTACACATGGCCGTAAATGGTCACTATGGGCTCATAACCGGTTATACGGTACACGTACCCGCTTGAGTGGTATCCTTTGGAGGAGCAGTTCCAAGATGGACGCCCATAGAGACCTTCGAGCGGACAGCAGCGGTTCAGTCTTCCCACGTCCCTGCGAGACGCCGCAGAACGCTCACGTGACTATTTCCGGACTCGAAGCCTACGGATCTTCGCGTCGCTTCTGCTACTGACGCTCCGTGAGTTCGCCCTTGCTTTTTCTTGCCTACTTGCAGAAAATTCCATGCTAATCTTTTCTTACTCTTCTGATTCTTTGTCTCTCAGTCCTTTTCTACAGTTGCTCTACTCAGCCCCCGCTCCTTGCGAGTGCAGACCAGTCCAGATTATCCAACATTATCCAGCCGATTCGAGAGAAGTCCCTCCGGCTTTCATTTCCTCCCAGAAACCCGCGAGGGTAAGCCCCGTTTCCTTTGAACCCCCGTTCCTTGTTTCAATCAAAGCACTTACTTATCTGTTCTTATAGAGTTCCTGTTACTTACCGGCAAACCTTTCGAGTACCCATCTCGTCAAGTCTAAGCCTTTCTAGACTCTATTAATGGTGAGAGGATCCTCCTTTCGCCCTTTACTAAACCTCCAACTCTCATTTCCATTCTAACCCTGTTCTTGTCTTCCTTTCGTATATCCAGAGGAAGCCTCCCAGAGGACATCAGTTTTCTACTGCACCTCAGGAACATCTTCACTCCACACCCGCCTGAACCTCGAGACTCCAGATTCATCCAGGGTTTTCTTCCCATTAGAGGGTTTCCCTGGCGGTCCTGTCCTCTCCCCTGGTAATTCTATTTCCAGGTAGGGGGGGCCAGGATTGCCTCAGGGGAATCTTCACAGCCGCATTTGCCTCTTCCGTATTGGATTCTTCGACTTGTCAAGGTGAGCGAGTTGGTAAACAGTTGCTTATTCATACCGTAGTTTATAATCTTAACACAGGAGATCATCCTGCACTGGTCCACCCCCAGCAACTGGATACAAACGTGAAGGCCGTGTCCTTGCCACCTGAATGACAAATCCCTGCGGACTAGTGGGCGAGACACCTTCTGATTTCTCACACTGGTCACTGAGCTGTAAAATTGTTAGAGAAGAATACATGGAATCACCTAGTAAACATCAAGCCCTAAAAAGCAGCAGCCTCTCCTAGCACCAATATGGAAAGGGCCAAAGATACACCAGCAGAAGAACAAAACAATTGGTTTTGAACAGTCACAACCCAGCAGAGGACACCCTTTGATTACTCGTTCCAGAGAAAGAGAGATAGGGAAAGTACTTCCTACACATCTAAAATAACAGGAACACTGGCTGTTTATTATTTTTCTTTCCGCACACTTGACAGCATTCATCAGGAAAGTGCGGCTGTTATTAATGAATTTTTAGTATTGCAGTGTCTCATGGTTCCCCTTGATTCTCATCCCGAAACCATCCAATCCAATTTGTACAATTTGTCAGGAGATCCAATGGCACAAGGAGATGCCATCCGAATGTATATTTCTGTGTCTTCATAGCTTATTTGTCCCTAGTATATCCACACCTGGAAAGAGGAAATCCATCAGTACTCTGTGACCCCAGAATAAAAGCTGTGTGGGACCAGCTATTCCTTCTTGCTATGGCCGACTATTTCGTTCGCAGAACTTGAATTAATAAAATACTAACACAATATCGCTTGTATTGCACATTTCAGGCGGGCAACGGATATCTTCAAACTACACAAGGATGTAAGAGGTGTAAAGGATGGGTGGGCGTTATTTAAAGAATGATTATAGGGTCTTTATGCTCATGTAGTATTTTGGCGAGTGTCATTTGTTGCTAGTAATACTGCTGTATCCCCTACTAACACATCCCAACTCCAGCAGGTGGAATGACCATGTCACATGGACAGGTAAGCACTGCATGTATAGTAAAGAGAGGTAGATGCAATGATGATGCAGACAGAGAGAGGGGGTGGATCTTGATCTCACTGATACTGATCGAGTATCTAAGAACATGTGGTACAAGCACATGACTGTAGTAGGTAAACAAACCACTGGGGAGAGCTGCTATGTCTGCTCACTAATCCCCTATGCCACGAGTGCCTCCTGAATGGTTATAGCAACTGAAATACCAGCAGCAAGAGCACAATGCCTTATGTACCTATCCACGTTTACAACCCGAGGAAGATTCCAAGGGAGAATAGCAACCTTGAGATGGATGTCCAAGGCAACATTCCGCTATGAAGAAGTTATATAAAGACACTGGACATGATGAACAATTATTGGCAACTAGACCAGGCTATACATATATAACTGACAGCCCACCGAAAGGAGAGACGAAAACAATAACACAAAGAATTGCCATGTCCTAAGAAGGGACCCAAGGAAATATGAGGAGAACCAGGATGTTGGGAAAGACCACATATGCTTGTGTATGGCCAAGTATACACAGATGAAGGATGGAAGGAGGGAGTAGTAGACAGCAACGCATGAACGCTCCTACATGCTCCAGTAAACAGTACAAGGAGAACATGACAAATGTCTGAAAGAATGGGATGCAAGCACAAAGTTACTGACCTGGGGAGGACAATGAAGCTGGACCTATGCCCATAATACCACTGAAGAAACCAGCATTGCGTTTCCAGAATGATGGTGCAGTAAAGGTTGGAGAAAACAAAGAGTGCAAGTACACATAAAGGCATCCAGCAATGAAGGTTGGGACGGCAGTATTTACAGGATCTCTATTGGTCGTGCAGATCCAAGACGTATGAGAAGCTGCCACCCAAGTGGCAAGGCATATATTAGTTTTCAGAAATTGATTAACAGAGTTGGCTAATTAAAATTGTCTTGATTAGCAAACCAACCCATTTGATTAGCAATGCTGTAATACATTTTGTTTAAATGTCACCATAAGACATGTTCAATTGTTTACTCGTTAATATGATGAATCTTCCCCAACAAAATGAAATATAGTTGACACTATGAGATTTAGATACACTAACCTAAACTTTACTGTAAAGCATGGAGACAATGCAGTGTCTTACAGCAGCAATACTGCAATTATGCATTATGTAACAACATTTGTAGGAAGAATTGCATGACTGTCTTTAAAAAGAAATAATAATAATAATGTTAGCACATTCTGGTGTTTGCCAGATAGGATTTAGTTAGCTTAATAAAAGTATTCTCCCGATTACATCTGGTTTGCAATTATTAGATACTGTTACGCTACCTGGTATCCACGGGGACGTCACCCAGCCCTGGTTGGATGATTTGCACTCTCGAACACTCCCAGTCCCTTGGTAAGGCCTCTGGTTAAAGATGGGTCTGCAATATAGGAGAGCTGGATTCAATACCAGATTGTCTTTATGTTTTCCCACCTCCCTTGGCCTCAACTCCTTCCTCCCCCTTGGGCCCTCTCCTCACCTTAATATTGTAAAAGGTGGATTCTCCGTCCTGCTTCTCGTGGCAGGGGTGTGTAGATGTGGGGGGGGGGGGGGGAGTGCTGGTGCAAGCCCCCCTGTGGGAATCCAGACCTGCTGCGATTCCGTAGGTTTGCTGCTTTACAGTCTTTATATGCAGTTCTTATGTTCCTCTTAGTTCGAATAATAATGTCCCGCTTCTTTCCTTTTAGGTATGGAAAGGTATTTTGGTGTTTTCATGCAGTTTGAAAATGAGCATGGGCAGGTAGGCAAAAGCGCGGTATGTGTGATGCTGTCCGGTGAGTAATACGTGATGCGCGGCGCTGTTTCGCCCTTTTATATTGCAACCTGTGTCTTTGCTCTCCTTGCAGGTTGTGATGTTCCTCGCCGAGCGCTGTAATGTACCAGCAATGATACTGACCAGGAGATGACTACCCAGGTAAGAATTGTGTGGTTTTCCTCATTCAGGTGTAAACGCTTACTAATGCTGTCTTTCTTTCTCCTCTTTCCAGGTTACGGTATTCCAGGATGCATGCGGTGCGGATGATGGAGTTCGTACCTTCAGGTGAGTGGAACAAGTCGGCGATGGATTGAAGACAGGATACTGTTCCAGGTAAGTTTCGTAGTGTTCTTTCTCTCTCTGGCATTAAAGAACTGGACACTGTGAGCGTTACCCTGCCCACAGCAGAATAATGCAAAGCATGTTCTGCTGTTTGGGTGCGGTTTAAATAGTCTCAGGTAAAGTAGTCCAGGTAAAATAGTCCCAGGCCTCCCACACCCAAAAGACTAGACCGCATAGCTCAGTTCCTTGTAACTGAGCTATGTGTGTGCCTCCATGTTGGCTGAACCCCCCCACCCCCAAGTTAAATAATCCCAAGTAAATAGTCCCATTCTAATGTTGGTCTTCATGATTGTTATGAGCCTGGCGCCAAAGGCACCAGGACTGACTCCAAGAGAGTCTTGGATGAGGTTTTAAGGCCTTTGACCTGGCCCTAACTGGAAGGCTGACTTGCCAGTAAGGGCCAGGGGCAAGGGTCATGACGATTGCATCTAAAAAAAAAATCTTGCCTACGACTCACACACAGGCCTTTGGCAGTGAAGTGTGGAGGAGACGATTGCTGCTGCACTCAATCCATTATCCCACTTGAGTTTGGAGTGAACAGAGAAAAGAGGGTGGAGAGAGCCGTGAGGGCAAGAGAGGAATGCAGGGTTATCATGCTTTCATTTAACATGGTAACTTAAATAGCTAGCTTAGCTACACAAGTGTCCATTTAATTAGCAAACCTACAGAATTTCATATTAAATTGCTATGCGACACTGCTTATTTTATGCCTTGAACTGAGCAGCAATATGTTTGTTGGTACACAATACACCGGCATTACCACAAAAGGACATCAAGACAGAAGACTTCCCTAAAATGGACAATACAAAGAGAAAGAAAAGAGCAGTAGAAGTGAGTAGAGTGAAAAGGGAGAACTACTTCTCATCAGCATCAGACGTATCACTTGAAGATGTACCAGCTGAACGTCAATTGTTTAATAGGACAGAGATGTTCTTTGCGTCAGTGGTTCTAGCTGTACAGACATACACAAACATGAAATGGCTTCATATTACGAGGTGGGAGCTAATGCAGACAAACTCAACTGTAAATGACTTCAACAAAAGAGCTCCGGGCAGTAAGGTTGGTGACTCTCCAGAACAGATATGTTCTAGACCTTCTCACAGCAACGGAAGGAGGAGTTTGTGCCAAGGTGGGCAGTTATTGCTGTACATTCGTGCCACCAAACGATGAAGCAAATGGCACACTGACAGAAGCAGTGACCAGACTGTCGAAAATGTACGCCAAGATGGAGGAAGAAACCAAAAGAACAAGAAAAGGTCAAACCTGGCTCTCGTATATATTCTCATGGATGCCAACATGGATGGCAGATGGACTAAAAGTATTACTAGGAGTATTAATGCTGGTACTAGTAGTACTATGTGTGATAAAGATCTGCATCACGCAATGCCGCATGAAAACAGAGAAAACAATAGGGATAGATATAAATACAAATGATGAAGAAGATAAGATAGTAGAGGAAAGAAATAAAATAAGGACACAGATAAACCAGTGCCCACGGTTCCCGACCGAGCTGATAAACATTCAATGATCCCATGGACAACAGGAAGTACTAGTCGAAATGGGTATGGTGTAACCCAGAAGGAGACTGCAGTTACACGACATGGAGTTTCGATGACCATGCAAATTACTGTGGACATCTTGGAATAACAAAGATATGGCTACCCAAAGCAACAGTGACTAGGATTGGTGATTAGGTCGACCAGACGGGGGACTGAAGAGAGGATCCCTGGAATGCCCTTCTTGACCCCCAAAAACATGACAGCCCGAAGGGTCAGGACGCAAGATGCCAGTCACTGTTTGGACAGCCCCCAGGAGGGCCAGTGACAAATACATATGCGAACAGATATTCTCTCAGACAGCCGTTCAAACCTTATCCAGTTAACATCATCATGGATACAGGTGCCCCAACATTGGTCAGGGATCCAGGTGCCTCACTGGACATGAATAACTGATGACAAATACCTATGTGTGCTGACATTATTCGAGACACCACGACATAGGAACGTTAGCCATGGAGCAAACTTGCATCGCTTCACAAAGTTACATAGACACACACATGCACACACGAAGAACATGATTACACAGTTCTGTAGTTAGAGTACAGATACATATACATACTGTTGAAAGCCTTATTATTTTCCCCTCATTAACCAAATGCAGAAATGCAGAAATGCAAGAAAGCAAGAGATGCAGACTAAGTTTCCAGCAGCTTATTGCAACTAATCATACAGAGCTACAGGGTTGTATAAGGAACCTGGAAGAGCCTAAATACTACTAACCTATAAGAAGAATAGCACAACATAGTCATATAGCAATTATATCATAACTATAGTAGAATTACATGAAGCCACAGGCCTCAGGATGAGAGGCGAACAAAAGCAGAACCAGGCTGCACGACGCAACAAGCCAAGGCTTGCAGCCAAGGTCAGAGATGAGCAGCACATTCCTAAGCTCAGAGACAAGGAGACACCTGCAAAACAGCAGAATAAATCCCCACTAATTGCAGCCCAGATAGCTCAATTTTGTGGCCTTCACCCACGTCGTGCAGCCGAGTTGAATAATGGCCATTTACTTGTCGTGGGAAGAGGAGCAGCTCCTAGCGAAGCAGAAATGAAATTATACATATGTTGTTTTACAAAGTTGCAACCTGCAGGCACTCTCTAAAGGCAAAGTGGTAATACTGATGGCAACAATGGGAACACATAGTCTTTGTCATCACCTTGATAAGGTGCATGGAGAGGTGAGAACAGAGCTGGGTCCCAGACCTCGGGAAATCAGCTCCAGTCAATCAGGAAACACGCAATGGTAATCCTGCAACAATGTAATAGATTGTTTCGGGGGAAGGTTCAGGCACACCCACCTGACATGGAAGGCCCAGTCAAATAACATCAATATGTGCCAGCTATAGGTAATACCACCCCAACCACATAATCGTGCATGCTCTTAGGTTTTTGGGGAAGAGCCCCGATTTGCGATGTGCCATAAAAGCCCCCGACACAGGCTCAGGAGCTGCGATTGCTGGAGAATTCAGTTTTTTCCTGTATGTTTCCTGTCCGTTATGGAAAATAAAGGACAGTTCTAACTTGCCCTTGGCTGAGTCCTCCATCTGTATGCCGCGGGAGGGTTTGTTGGGCCCTGGGTGCTCTGAATGGTGAATGCGTAGGGTGAACCTTGGTCCTCTCTGGAATATCCAAACACCTCTGTGCCCTAATCTTATCACACTAGCTCTGCCTATCTCTTTCAATTACCCCACTCCTGCTTCACCCCGCCCTCTCCACTACTCACACTACCGCCTTGCTCACTCACCACACCCTCCTACCATACACTCTCACTAATTCCCCTCTACACTTTCTCTCCCTCGATCTTCACTCTTTCGTAATGACCCGCCTCACATTACACTATATACAACTGCTACCACTCTCTCTCACAACCAATACCTCACCTGTACTCTACTCCAACTCACCAGTTCTTCAGCCCACTGCTCCACTGTCTACTCTCCACTTGGTCCCTCAGTCGACCGCCACATCTCCTGACCTCACACCTACACATTGCACTCGGTTTCTCATTCACTCCCCTTTAATACTGTTCTCTTCCTGGTTCTTTGGGCCAACCTGGGCAATTCCTTTCTAAGGATTGGGTTACACAGGTGCAAAGTTATAAGAATCCCCCTTTTATTCCCCCCTTTTTAATATCCATTTGCAGGGTAGCAGCCAGGTGCTCATGCTGCTCGTTTTCCTTATGGCTTTCTTCATGTGGTGGTGAAATTTGCTTCCAATTGGGTTTGTGGGGGGTGTTATGTGAGTCTACTGCTCCCCTGGAGTCGCTTCTCAGTCTCAGTTTGTTTTCTGTTGCCCCACCATTAATCCGGGGATCGGGCTGGGGTTCATCAGTCGGGTGACTCATCTCGGTTTGGCAAGAAAAATCCAAGTCCATTTCCTTTTTCTTCTCAATTCCATTCTCCAGGTGGGAATGAACGTAGGTATCCTTTTTAAGAAGATGTTACTGTTGGATCGGAAAAGAAGGACGACGCCATCAGCCCTTTGTGCAACAGAATATTCCTGAAAGGTGAACCTTGATGGATGCTTTTGAGAGTCCTGTTGACATTGGCTTAAGAGTGTTAGTGGTTCTGTAGTTTGAGTGTGCACGTTTGTGAGATGAATGGATAGAAAAAGACATTGTAAGGTTTGAATGCAATAAGACTGGTACAGAGTGAAATGAAGGTGGCAGTCCACCCTGGCTGGTGCTAATGAAATGGTTTAATAAGAAGTGGGGTGGTAGTGCGCTGTACACCATTACAATAAGGCAAAACAATGGTATGTTGATGATTTAATTGGATCACAACCGTTCCGTTACCTTTTACTAGACAATCCATCATTCTCCCCGGCACTGAATCTAGAGAAATTTGCCAGATGGAAAATGCGGAACTGTGATAAACTGGAAGCGAATATGGGTCGGTTCATAATGTGTGAGGGCGGTGTCAATGCATTAAATAATTCAGAAACAAAAAATAGGTTTTAAAATTAGTGCATATTTCCCTTGCCTAAAATCTAGTTTATACCCCAAAAACGTTTGGATAAACATTCCATTTGAAAATCTCATTGAAAGCAATGCACACGAGTTAGAGCGTTCACTATCTTCAAACGTGTTTATTGGGAATCAGAGGTGGTCTCTGAGGAGTGCAACAAAACAAAAACAATCACAGTAAAACCAACATTTATCAAGAAGTGCACGACAAGCAACAAGAACATTTGTCCACCAAGTGCATGGGTCTGCAACCTTTGGATCGCCAGATGTTTTGAACTACAAATCCTACCAGTTCTAGCCAGCAGTCAATGGTGAGTGGTCATGGAAGAAGTAGTCAAAAACATCCAGAGAGCCACAGGTTGCAGACCCTTAACCTAGTGCATATGCCCACGTGACAAATTCTAATGCGAATGTTGTTTTTATTTAAAAGTCAAATGCATGTAGTTTCTTGTTTAGGCAATGTCAAAAAAAGCATTGGAAAAGCAAGCAGGTGTAGCTGCCATGTAGGCATGGTATCAGTATTTCCCAGGCACTCTGTAATAACACATAAGATGGCAACAACTGCCACATGGTTTTAGTAGCTGGGAATTGTATGGAAGTGCTTAGCAAATGTTTGTACAGGAGCCAAAACTGCGGGTTTTGTCTATGCTTGTTTGTAATAGAAATTCAGTGTGTGTAACATAAGCAAGGACACACACATTGCTTCTAAATAAATTGGCCAAAGAAACACTTGGTTAAGACATTACATTTGTTTGCCCCATTAACATATTTATCGGTGTATTTTGGCGATTATCTTTCAGAAGATCGCTCAGAAAGCACAGATCCAACACAAAGAGATGCCAGATGCGTTTTGGGCGAGGAGGGGCAGAGTAGTAGTTGGGAATGGCCATAGGAACTAGCATGGCCATATGTGGCCAATGGTTGGGTAAAAAAATCACTCACAGTGTCCATCCTCAAATGCCATGTTTCTCTATCTTCACTTCCCATGACCATAGTTTTAGCTTACAGGCAGCACTAACAGTGCCACCTAAGAGCCACCACTAAAAGGGCTGGTTTATCATGGTCAGATCCGAGAAACCGCCATGTAGGATCTGTGGACAAGGCAAGTCACGACATGGGCAAGATGGAATGGGGTAAAAATAAAATCTTGGAAATCTAATTTGTTAGTCATTGTTAAGAATTCTGACTTTAAGTTGACTGCAATAATCTAACAAAATCGATTCAGAAGATACTAAAATTACTTACAGATGTATTTGAAAGCAATTGTTACTAAACTGGCTAGGACCCCTGCTAGGACCCTTGCTAGCGCCCTTGCATATTGCATTTGTTGTTTTAATGGTGCTGAGCGTGATTTTTCTCAATCTATGGTGGCATATGCACAGCTTGCACTTTTGCGTGTAATGCTCGCTTCCCTTGCCTTGCTTGCATCTATTGTTTCAAAACATAAATCCATCATAATTACCTGCTGAAGGTCAACAATGTTTACTCGACCTTTAAAGAAAGAAAAAAGAATATTTAAACAAAGAAAACAAATCGAACACTTCACAAGAACACTATGGCCTTTCTAAAATGCAACTATTTAGCAGGTTTCGAAAAGAAATATGACTGCCGAGAAAGGTCTTTCAAATACTACAACACTTGCTTAAATTCGGAGCCAATGAAACGATAAATATGCCCCCACATGCGAAGTGCTGGCTTGGTCCCTTACTTCCTTTGCAATTGGGACAGACAGAGTTAATAGAGCCAATCTGGATCGCCACAAAGCCCCAGCTGCTCGCATCCTTCAGGCACAGGCTGGCCAGTATTGGCAAAGAGCTCCCCAACCCCATGCTCGCCCCCACCCTCTACAATGTTGGAGCTTGACAGAAGTAGAGACTGCGTCAATTTCTCCTGCGCCGTCTGACTACTAAGACATTCGGTACACTTACTTCCCTACATTTTGGGAGAATAAGGAGGTCTTTGCAAATAAAACAGGACAAGACCAGCTCTGCATTATCCTCGGGCATCCAACAGAACTAGCACAGAGAAGAGAAAACATGTCTATGTGTGTCACCAAAGGAGACATAGGGCATAAAGCATTATGGACTCTTCTAAAGAGAAAGAAAAAACAAAATGATCACTACTGAAGCAGATTGTAACATTTTATGTATCCTATGTATTTACTATGGAAATGTCTCGTTAACTTGTTATGCCAATAAAGTAACTTGTATATTGTGTTAAATTAAAGGAGATGAAATACACTGTTAAAGAAAAAAGCTTGCAACTGCAAAGATGGAGCCATGTTTTCTCTGGCAAACACACTTGAAGTTGAAGAACGGAATGAGCTATCAAATCATATCCTTTTTAACATACTGAAAAATAATCAGTCCATTCTCTATACAATGGTTTACAGCAATAACGTCTATTGTACGATAGTATTAGCCCATTGAAACAGACTATTTATTTCCACTAATGTGGAAGTTAAAATTTCCTAACTGTGTGGCTAGGTCGATGGCTCACAGTGCTTAAAAATAGTACACATAATCCAAGGACTGAGGGAGTGGGAGAAGGAGGTCTAACATGCATAAATATTGCCTCATTGAAGGCAGCTTTGTAGTGATGGGATTCTTTAAACAAAGACCGGCCATGCCGATTTAGAATATGATTTCTTAAAGAAAGCATTGCCTAAACATGTTAAATTAGAATGCAAAAGTTATGCCTTTCTTGAGATAGAATTCTCCTTGGAGAACCGATTTACCCGCCTCCCATATTGTGCGTTGGTCTAGGCTCTCGGTGTCATTTTCCGCAAAATAGTTAGGGTTTCTCTAATATGGGTTTTTATTGCTATGTCTCGCAGTAGTCATTCAGTTGCCAAAGTAACATACTGACGGGGGGGGGGTTGGGGGGGGAAGCCAGGACTAGCAACATTTGCACTGGGAAAATATGATCCAAAAGATTTCTTGGCAGAATTTCGATGGCTTTGATCCTTGTGATAAGGGTATTGGACAACAACAGCATGTCCATCCTAGAGAACCTTTTTGTGTGCTGCCCAGTAGAATGTATAATCTCGCTTCCACCGTCTCATCCTCTCCTCCTCCACCCCCTTCTCTATCTGCTAACTCTGATCCTCCTGCAGCCGCCCCCTGTCGCTTTCTCTTTCTTCGCCCTTTTCTCCCCTGACAAGGTTTCTAGACAAGTCCGATGTATGAAAGTCTCATCAAAACAGGTTCTTCCCGGCTGAGACTATGTACCTGAAAGACATGTACAAAGACGGCTCTACATTACACTTCACAGACTGTCAGCAGAAATTAAATATAGGAGAAAATGAGCGCTATAGATATGCACAAATAAGGCTGGATAACCCATCCAACGGTGAAGGGAGCAGGCACGAGAATGCCATCAGGCCTAGAACTGTCGCTGCAGGAAGGCAACACGGCGAAGGGGGTCACCAGACTTTACAGACTGCTCTCCAACGACTAGCCGACCGACAATCTCGCATACAAAATCAACTGGGAAAGAGACATGCAAGAGCCACTAACAGAGGAGGAATGGAACCAAATATGGGCACGTGCACATGGCACCTCCAGATGCACCACGATAAAGGAATCCACTTACAAACTATGCCTCAGATGGTATATGTCCCCGAACCGCATACTCACCAAACTGCTGGAGGAACTGTGGTGAGAAGGGAGACCTATTCCATATCTGGTGGACATGCCCCAAAGCCGTCACCTATTGGAAGGAAATACTAAGCCACATAAAGGACATTTCAGGGGTTGAACTACCGAGATCACCGAAAACAATTCTCTTAGGAGTCCCTATAGAAGGTAAATATGCAATGTCAGAAACAACAGCCAAGCTCATTACTCCCCTATTATCAGCAGAAAGAATGACCCTTGCACAAAAATGGAAAAACAAAGAGGGCCAATCTCACCATGGTGGTGGATCAAGATCTGGGGAGTAATGGCCAAGGAGAAGATATGTGCTATCAGTACTGGAAAATATCTAAGATTCTTAACTATCTGGAACCCATTCCATGAACATGTGCGGGACAGAGAGGCTCATGTCTTCAAACCCTGCCTACTCCGGAACACGCATGTCATCTGAATTCTTTCAGACATAAAGACGTCGGGACACTAACATCAGGAAAAGATCCTAAATAGACTGAACTCTAAAGTGTAAAATAGTGATTAAAGTTGGGGGGAGAGGGATTTATAGGGGGAAGGGGGGATGGAGGGAAGGGGTGAGCAAGGGAGGGGGGGATTGAAAACTGAAAATCCTTAAAGGCAACGCAAACTCTTACGAACTGTAAGATATGAACACAAGTAAAACGCAGAACCTAAATAATTACTGATGGCAAATGTTATGTTGAAATTACCTGTATGCCTTCGACCCAAAAATAAACTTGGTTTAAAAAAAAAAAAAAAAACAGGTTCTTCCCTATTTGTCAAAAAGCATCAATAACCACATTGACATGACACCCTTGCTCCTCCTCTGACCGACTTCTGCAACCTCTCCTTCCCCTCTCCTCTGAAGCACTGTCTTGTGCAACCTCTTCTCAAGAAACCCAAAGCTGACCCCTCATGCCCGGCTAACTATCGCTCGATCTCCATCACCCCTTTCCTGGGCAAGCTCATGGAAAAGCTGGCCATCTCCCAGCTTAATCTTCACACCGATTCTATTGGTTGCCTCCATGAGCATCAGTCTGGCTTTAGAGGTGCCAGAAGCACAGAAACTGCTCTCCTGAACATCTGTGAAGACCTGCTATGCAACCTTGACTCTAACATCCCTTCGGTCCTCATCCTACTCGATCTCTCGTCTGCCTTTGACACAGTCAACCATGCCATCCTGCCCAACCATCTCTGTGATAACCTGAGTATCACTGATCAGGCCCTGGCCTAGCTGACCTCTTTCCTCTCTAATCAACCCTCCCAGGTCCAACTTGGGTCCTTCCTTTCCTACATCTCACTCTACCTGTGGTGTTCTTCAGGGGTCTAACCTCTCTCCTGGGCTGTTCAACCAACACCTGGCACCCCTTGCCCCCCACATTGCTGCCCTATGCGTCAACTTTCAGTGCTATGCACTGCCCATCCTGCCCAACCATCTCCGTGATAACCTGGGTATCACTGATCAGGCCCTGGCCTGGCTGACCTCTTTCCTCTCTGATCAACCCTCCCAGGTCCAACTTGGGTCCTTCCTTTCCTCTATCTCACTCTACCTGTGGTGCTCCTCAGGGGTCTAACCTCTCTCCCAGGCTGTTCAACCAACACCTGGCAACTCTTGCCCACCACATTGCCGCTCTCTGCGTCAACTTTCAGTGCTATGCGGATGACACTGTGCTCGTTTTCAGGCTTCTCTCTGCCATCTCTTCTGCATCTCTCATCTCGGACTGTCTGTCTGCTATCCAGGAGTGGTGTGCAGCCAATGATGTCTCTTAATGCCAGTATAACAGATTCTCCTCAGCGGCACACCTGCACCCTCTTTTCCTGTCAGCCTCTGGCCAGCCTCCCTTGGCCCTCTTCCTGCTCCCACCTGTGAGGCTAAGAACCTCAGTGTCATCTTTGACTCCACACTCTCCTTTTCTCCTCACATCTCTGAGGTGGCTAAGAAGTCAAACAACCAACTACACCTCCTCAGAAGTATTCTTCCTTTCCTCTCCTTCCCCCAGAAGCTAACTGTCTCTAGAGCTCTGGTTCTCTCTACCCAGGACTACTGCAACAGCCTCTTTCTAAATCTGCATGGTTCTACTCTCCGCCCTCTGCAACTCACACAGAACAGGACTGTAAGTCTTGTCCTTGGCTTCAAACCCTGGGATCGTATCTCTACAGCCCTGAAATCACTTGATTGGCTCCCAGTGGCTGCAATGATTACATTCAAGACCCTTTGTATTGTCCACAAGGCTTTCTGGGGCTTGGGTCCAAAATACCTTCAACTCTCCCTCCGTAGATACCTTCCCACTCAAGCTCTTCGCTCCTCCACCTCCAACTCCCTCAGGGTCAGTTGCTTCTCCAAGCAGCGAGCTGAAGGTAGATCTCTTTCCTCGGCTTGGGTCTCCCACTAGAATAGCCTTCCTGCCACTCAGAAACGTGAGGAAAACCATCTCCGGTTCGGGAAGCACCTCAAGACCTTGCTCTTTGCTTCTGCCTTCTCTCTTTATCTACCCTGCTGATCTGTCTCCTTTGGCACTGTGCACCTGGTACCCTCCGACGGCGGGCCCAGGTCCCTGCGCCCCCAGCTACATACCCGCACTGCCTCCTGGCAACCCTTTCACTTGGGTCTGTATCTGTAACCCGACAGTCCCCTTACATGCACTTATCAGTAGGGGTGTACCGAACTTCGGCTTCGAGTAAGTATTCAGCTGAATTCCAGCTGAAAAAAAGCTATTCGGCTCCGGCCGAATAGTTTCTTGCTATTCGGCTCTTGCCGAATACTTTGACATTCTCATTTGAATACAATGCAACATGAACTCAGAAAGGGAAATATAGACTTCAGTTTGCAAAACTGAATAGAATTAGACCAGACAAATTGCTATCACACAGATGAAAAATATCTTATATTGTAATCTGCTCTTTAGGGCATGTTTTGTTACAGATTCTTATACAAAAAAGGTGCTTTCTTTAATACTTGGCCTGCAACAAATCAGGAACATCTTTTCTTTTGGCAAATTTTTATATGCAATGTGCACTTTTTTCAGTTGGAAAAAACAAACTGAAAGAAATGTGCATAGATACTTTCACTTCCTGTCATGTCACTTCCCATGGTGTACGTCATAGAGCCCCCTTTTATTTTTTTATGATTTTTTTATTTTATCATTAAATTTTAAGTTGCATATGTTTGTGTATTGGCGAGAAAGAGTGGCTAGGATAAGTGAAAAGTGAGCAGCATTTGTTTGGGTGGGGTGAATAGTTGTGAGATGGAGTTCACACATTTCAGATTTCCTCTTGACTTGTGTCCTATATCAGCCGACATGAACCATTTTATACATTCCTATGTGAGCTGCAAGAAGTTTGGAAACTCGACCACATCGACTTTGCAACTGGATAGAGAATGCAATGCGTCTGATTCACAAAGGCAGTTCTTTTGCATTTGTGAACCCTCATATTTTAACTGGCACTGAATATGCAACAATCTTCTGTACATTTGGTCCCTTCATTTTGGTTAAATATGCTTCATTTCTGGCTTTTATACTAAGATGCTACATTAATTACAATGAAGAGAAATAAAAGTATAGAATGCATTTAAAATGGTGCTTTATTAGTTTTTTTAATAAGTGTGTTTTTTGAAGTTTGGAACATGATTTATTAAATAAAGCAACTATTCGGCTTCATATTCGGCTTCGGCCAAATAGTTGACAAACTATTTGGTGTTTGGGCGAATACTAAATATGCTATCCGGTACAGCCCTACTTATCAGACACCCCTTGTCTGCGCTTTAAACCATGCACTTGCCACCCTGGTGGCTGCACTACCAGTTGTTTTTATCCCTTGCCCAGCACTTTCCACTCTCCCCTCTCCCATGCACTTTCCCCCTTCACTCTCCCCTGCACTTGCGTGTTCTCAGTGTCACTGGGCCTAGCAAGAATGTTGTTTTGTCCTCCCTTGTTCCCCCCTCCCTTGCCTTGTCGTGCTCTGAAACACTTGTGTATGACAGTGATACAAATAAAATATATCATAAGAACGGTCAGGTTTCTATCATGGAAAAATCCTGTAATAATGTTGTCCTCACCTGAAAATTTAGCTTATCAAGATTTGTTGGAGGCAGTGATTTATCCATTGTGGGATCCACCACACAATTGAAATCTTACAAACACCACCAATACCCAGGAGAAGGCCGCCAGGAAGGCACCCTGGGCTTAATTTGTGGAGTACATTGAGGCCAGAGTAACCTTATGGTCTCTCAACCTAGCCTTGATAAATATGCATCTTCCTTTAATGCTTCTCAGGACGTTGTTATCCTGGCGGGGGACCCCTCTCCGGATCAAAATGGCGACTCTCTTCTTTTTGGAACCATTGGCTACCAAGTAATTATTGGGGGACGCCCTATTTCACTCCTCTCTTCACACATTTCTAAACTCTTCCCTTCTTGTTCTGCTACATGGGTTAGTTGCTTTTGATACAGTTAGCCATTCCTTCTTAATTTAATCCCCTGCTGATCTTGGTTTTTGGGACTGTTCTCTGCTGATTTCACTCCCATCACTCAGGCTGCACCGTCTCCGTTTCATGGCCCGGCCACTATTCCCCTACCTTTCTCACTGTGTTGCACCAGGCTTAGTCCTTGGTCCTCTCCTCTTTTGTCTCTATACCTCTCCCCCAGGGTCTGTTAGTTCCTCATTTGGGTTCTACCATAATATTTACACTGATGATTCTCGAACCTTTCTGTCTTTTACTACCTTTACTGATGCAATACATTTCTCTTGGACTGCCAGTCTCCTTGCAATACAAACTTGGATGTCCCCTCACTACATCCACCTTAATCCCTCTAAAACAGAGGTGTGCTTCTTTCCCACAAATATTATTCCTCCTCCACTCTCTCCTCTCGCAATCTCCTTTTCCATTTCCACTTTGCCTATTTCCACATTTGCCAGTAATTTAGGCGTCATTTTTGAATCGTCACTTTCTTTCTCCACCCACATATCTCTAGTCTCTCGTTGCCCCTTCTCATTTCCAATCCTCTACTTTGCTAGCATCTAAGTATTGGAATTCCCCTACTCTTTCTTGACTTTTCAAAATCAGACTTAAATCTTACCTCCTCTCTGACTGATCTGTTCATTTGATGTTTACATTTTCGCACCCTGTATAAAGTTATGCTTTGTTTTTGTGAAGCACTTAGGCGTTAAGCACCTTTAGAAATAAAATACAAATACGTGTTAATCTTATTTTGTCCCTTTTGAGTAAGTGGATTTCTTGGATAAATATTATTGCGGCATCTGAAGCGGTTAGTCTTTGGGTAATAGACTTCTGTCTGATAGGTGAGTTAAGACACAGTACATTCAGGGTAATGATCAGGAGCTGGCATGTCCATGCTGACGTGGGTTTGTCCCGTTGCCCACCACCCAATGTGCCTCGACACCATTGTGGTTTCACCTCTATTTTGATATATGCGATTGCAGACCATAGAATAAAATAAAACCAACCATAAACAATATTGAAGTATAACTTTTCCCCTAAACAAAACCCCTTCTTCTATTCTCAACTTCAAATTTCTAACAAAAAACACTACTGCACTGACGGGGGGAGCCCCCTTCATCAAATGTCATCTTCCAATTGCACAGATCACCTATCCATGGGATTAGCGCTGCAAGCGCTCCCCAATACCTTTCAACTGCCTTGCTTCACAACTGCTGACACATGAAAATATAAGTTCCTCTGTGATAAGACATACATTCACTTATCTGCATTCATCATGGCAATACATCCCGTCCACAACCTACTACTAGCAGCACAAAAAGCAGCGTGGTAAGCCGTTGTTAATAGGAACCTCACTCTAAAATTCTGTGACCTAGACACTCACACCCCCCACTAAACCCCCAGAGGTAAGCAGCAATGCACATCCTGATATAAAAGACACAGACCAAACTTCATTAACATTAAGTATTGGCCAGGAATCCACACTCGCTAGCCCCACTATACCTCCTGCTGACTTACCGCCAGAAAAGCCTACGCATCATACACCAGTAAAAGGGCAAATACGTAACCAGGAAAAAATTGATTCCGTATATGACCAAGCACAGCCCAACTATGGCAATGATATACATGGAATCACAGTCACGGGAAACAACACCAAAAACATAATCACAGAGCACTTGGATAACAAATCCATGGATAATATGTTGGAGGGCGAACCCATCAAAATGTCCAAAATGCCATGGCTTATTGATGCTAGTGGCCCCAAAATAGATCTAGCAGTACCAGACGTATATAACTTATAACAAAAGAACAGGCTAAGTGGCAAGGGAGGTGGGGTGGCCATTATCACCAGAAAAAAACCTACACTTTTTTGAATGCCCTAGCAGTTGTGAGGGGTGTGAAATCATCCATCTTAAACTCACCCCCAACAAAAACAGTTGTATTAGTATCATACTGGTCTACCACCCCCCTCCCCCCCTCCAAGTGAACACACCAGGATTTAAAGATGAACGTGCTCATTTGCTCATGATCCTGTAAATGGTTCCCCAGGCTCTTCACAAACAGGTCAGTTCACGGACCACCAAGCCAATAACCACTACCATTGACAACCAACCATTCACCTCCAACTTTGACACCAATACTACTGCTTCCACCATGTCCTCTTTCATGGGGGACAAGAGCCATGGGGACCAGTCCATCGGAGAGGACACCAGAGATATAACGGATTAGGAGGACAGGGAGGAAGCACCCTCATTGCTAACAGTGTACCACAAAAGGATAATCGACAACATGGGGTTCATCGAGCTGCAGCTATCATATGCTCTACCAGCGAAAACCAGTGTCCTCACAAACATGCTCACGGCTTCCTATCCAAAACGGATGAATGGAAAGATGAAAGATTTAGCAAAATTCCCCAAAATGTTCACTCAGTTAGCAAAAAATGTGGACGTGAGATTCTGGCAGTTTCTGACAAACGTTTTGTCTCAGCACCAAACCACCAGCACAATGGGCTCTATTTCTAGCTTCTCTGGCTCAGGGTAAACCACCATATACTGTCATGGCATCTGACCATGAATGCTAACCTGTGGGTTTACTCCACCATGTAATGCAGGCCAAAGCAAATGCAATATTAGAAGGCCCCAAAGGCATATTATGCACGGCGAATTAGGTTTTTGCAAATGACTGCTTCGGTCTACCCAATAAGCAGTTTGTGTCTGGCTTTAGAGAGACAAGAACAACAGCTCATAACATACTAGAGTCTGCGGCAGGGAACTGTGACAAATCCAGGGAATGTGTTCCTTCTCCCCAAGAGAGTCACCTCTTTGTGACTATGGAGGTGAGCCTGCTCTGCTTAACACCCCTAGGGGACTGTGCAAGTGGAATCTCTTTGAGGGTGACCACCCCACCATAGGAAACAAGCAATCCCTAGGTAAAGAGTCTGGCATCACCCTTGAAATAAGAATACACACTATATTTTGGCTATTTGGGGACTGAACTAGATAATGTGCCAGGGCATTTAACAGTGAATGGCTTGGTGGCTGACCCCACTCTGTTGGTTTAGATTCCAGCAATGCAGAATCAATCGTGTCCAAGAATGTAAAAGGGCTGAGAACCATACCTGCGAGGCAGGAGTCAGGCTGAGGGTGCCCACGCGCAGCAGAAGCCTATGCGGTAACGCTGAGCAAATCGATCCTGGAGGCAGGACCACGTTGGTTATGTGGTGGGCAGAGGAATTCCAGAGCCAGCGGAATGCTGCGGAGTACAAGAAGGTGATGAGCCAAGAGGAGCCAAGGTCTCCTGAAGTGGGAAGCTGAACAGCTGCAGACATGGCTCCCCGGCATCCAGGAGAAATGATGCCAAGCAGAGAGCTCCCCACGAGAGAGCCGACATCAATGGAAGTGCGGCTCCAGAGCAGTTGCCTCCCCCGACGAGTAACATGGCCGACCTGGAGGAGAGGGAGTACGGTGGTAAAGCACTGAAGCACTGCGCGAGGGGGTGAGAACACATAGGGCCAGTGAAGCAGACAGTAGACGCAGGGCTTGGAGACACATTGGGGGCTGAGGACAATACACAACCAATACGGCCAGTGAAGCCAGACAGCACATGCAGGACTGAGAGACCCAGCATCCCACAAAGGGGTGAGAATAATGAAGATCTGAGACAGACAGAGAACCAGAGAGCCTACACCGGGCTAATAGAAACATAAGATAGTCAGATGGTCTGAAGCACCGACTAGGCAAGCTAGGGCTGAGATACTAAGTGACCCACGGAGAGCTGAGATACAAGTTGAAACGCCAAAGGGCCCACGCTGGGCTAACAGAAATACAAAAGAGACAAAACAATCCTAGAGGGGGTGAACCTCAAACAGAGAGCCCATAAGATGCAGATGATCTGATGGAACAAATAGCCCAGCCAGGCTGAGAAACTAATAGAGAATGGAACACCCAAGAGGCATGAACAAAAGATAGAATCCACGGCTATCAGGTAATATTATCCCCACCTATAATCTCGCCATATATATGGTCATGGGGTAAGGCCATAGGCGATATTATTAGTGGAGATAATTTATGGGGTTATTGGTATAGGAGGTTGCAGGGGTGTCCCCCGCAGGTTCCATGGCTTAATATTGGCGCAAAAATATGGCGATATTTTTGCAGGGATATTACACATTGAACCAATCCACGCAGGGAAAAAAACCCTGTTGTAGCACGCAATTGACCGCTCTACAAATACAAGTGCTGCAATTAATAACTGAACTTTTTGAATTGAGCACAACATTGGTGAAGGGGTCAGGAGTCCCCTTTTTCTAGAAAACTAGGAAAGATACTGGACTTGTTTGAACCACACAAGCAGGCTGAGGCCTGAACCAAAAGGAGAGGACCTGAAACACAATTGGGTGGTGGCCACACACCAGAGAGTCCAAGACAGAAAGGGGTAGTGGGGTGTAAAAACCCTTCTCTGGGCTAATTTACGTTATTGTTAGTGGTGGGGTCAGTCAGTAGGACAGAATAGGTTTGGACAGAGGCGGAAGTGTATTTTTTTAAGACGTTTTGACATGCACCAATTGCTATTTTGTAGAATCACCATTGTAGAAATAGGGATAGAAGAGGTATGGCTTTACTTTAATAAACCTAAGTTGTTGGAAAATGTTTTCCTGTCTGTCTATTTCTGACTTACTACAGCATGATTACACGGCAGCCTGTGGTATGTGCCTGGGACACGATTTGACGCAGGAAGCCTGGTGCAGGCGTGCCAAACATGAACCAGAGGTTCAATAGAAGGTCAGAGCGCTCTGCTTTGCCATCCTTTTTCCCCATCCTTCCACTTAAAGAAAAAAGTCCATACTCTCACAACAAAGTTTGTCAGCCATCTGATACCCTCTGCACAAAAAAGTTTTTTCAGCAGAAAGGCCAGCACACAAATAGTGGAGGCTTTAGAGACTGTCTAGCCCGAGCACAAAATAGCGAGAAGGAAAGCCAGACCAGCACCATCACCCACAGGGAAAGGTGATAGACCATCATTGGGGTTCTTCGGCACTACCCCTTCCCAGGACGAAAAGCCTTGCACCTTTGAGGCAACACAGGTCCAGCTGTACTCCACACCAGTTGGGGGCAAAAGCAGCCCCCATTTGACATCTTGGAGCGTTACAACCTTGAACTCTTGAACAACATATGTAGTGCTCAATGGGTACAGGCTACCTCCTCCATCTCACCCTCCTCCCCCAATCTTCCCCAACAATCGTCTGGAAAAAATGGTGAACCCCGACACTCTGGAGAAGGTTCCTTGAAGTATGTTGAATCAGGGCTACTTCTCATGTCTTTGCTCTCTGCCCAAGAAGGACAAGGCTAGGTGGCCGACAATCCTGGCTCTTTCGGACCTCAATGTGTTTTTACCATAGGAAGGTTTCAAGATGGGTACCCAAGTCACAAATTCTATCATCCTTGGTGGAGGGGGATTGGTTGTGCATGCTGGACCTCCAGGACATATTACTTGGAAGAGCCACAAAAAGTACCTGTGCTTTGCCATAGTAGATGCCCATTAGCAGTATAATGTTCTTCACTTTGGGCTCAACTACATACTCAAGGTTTTTACCAAAGTGATGCAATCCATAATTGTATATCTATCCCTACCAGGGATCCACATTTACCACTATTTAGGGGACTGGCAAGAGCCTCAACGCCGTCACAGGACAAGGACTCAGTTGATATGTTATTCAACTGGTTTATGCACTCGTCCTCGCTATAGAAAAAGAAATAAATCAACATTGATCTCCTTCCATAGGTACCAATACATTTATCTTATTTGGGATTGGGGGATGACGAAAGTCTTCCCACCCAAAAAGAGATGAATCATGCATGCTATCTGCAAGGATGTTTGAGCCATTTCTTCCATTAGTACCCTCCATTTCCAGAGACTTTGAGGACTAATGGCTTCTTGCATTATAGAGGTTCTGTATACAAGACTACGTATGAGATGCACACCGTTACAACCGGCAAGCAATTGGCTTCTGGACCTCTGGACTCTCAGCATTAATCAGAGTAAGTCTCTATTTCCCTGGAGATGCAATCAGATTGGGTGGCTAGAGGCTCAACACCTCACAAGTGGGGTACCGTTTCCTCACTCCCCACCACAGTGAGGTCCCTCTGAATGGATTCTCCTCCAACGGACTAAGGGGAAGTGAAGGAGTGCCAGTATGTACATGGCTTCTGGTGAAGGAATCGCGCCTACATTTCAACTGTTTGGAACGGAAACAAATGTGGCTAGCATTAAGAGCGTTTCTCTCTTCGATTCCAGGGCAGAGGCTATTGGTATGCACAAACAACACAACAGCGATGCCCTCTATGCAGAACAAGGGGGGAAATAAAGTCACAAGATCTCTGCTTCCCGACATTGGAGATCAGGACATGGGTCTCATCCAATCCATCTCCCCAGCAGTCTCACAACTGATCCAATCCCACATATGAATGGGCCCTATACATTATAGTGTTGGACCCGATATTTGAAGTGTAGGGTTGCTTCTGCTGGACCTATTTTCTAAAGAGAACAAGAAATGCCCCCTTTTCACATCATGGAGAGAGGGGCTGGACTCCCTATGTAATGTCATTCTCCTGTCTTGGGGTGACATTCGCTCTGTGCCTTCCCCGCTATCCCGTTTCGTCCTAAGGTCTTAAACTAAAGCAGTTTCTAGATGTCATCTCACTCGGATTACTCCCAACTGGCCCAAAAGGAGCTGGTTCTCAGACCTGCAGAACATGATGGGCAACACTGTGTGGCCTCTCCCACTTCATCCACATCTATTCCCCATGCAGAGGGGGGGAAATAGTCATGCACATCTGCCTCTCAATCACCTACTTTAGTAGCCTGGTCATGGAGGACTTCACCTTTGGCCAAATGGCCCAAGTAGAACCAGATTTACAAATCATTAGTGCTGTGAGGACTACACCAGGACACAGTATGCAAGTAAGTGGACTGGTTTCTGTCATTGATGTCTCGAAAGGGAAATCAATCCCATGGGTGGCTCTGATAATAGTGTGCTATCATTCAATACCTTCCTTGACAAAAAAGGGGTCTCAGTAAGGACATACCCATCCGCGATCAGAGTTTACGTGAACGCCAGATTAAGAGCAGTGACTGTTAATCCCAATTGTCAAAAGGCGCTACAACAGCCTTTTGAGATGGTTCCCTCCGGGAAGAAAAACACAATTTACCTGGGACTTTAATATAGTTCCTTTTCTCCTAATGCAAAGGCCTTTTGAGCCAATGGCATTCAGGGATCCAAGATGGGTCACCTTAAAGACAATCTTTTTAGTGGCAATTACCTCAGCAGAGAGGATTGGCGAACTGTAGGTGCTACGCTCGAAGAGACCTACCTGATTTTCTACAAAGAAAAGGTTGTCTTAACAACTTAGTCTTAATTTCAGCCTCAGGTGGTATCAAGCATCAAGCTTCCACATCAACCAATAAATCCTATTAACAGCCTTCTTCCTGAACCCCACATCAGAAGCGAAGAGAACTTGGCACTCCCTGTATGTGGAAAGAGAGCTACTGTATGTGGAAAGAGAGCTGAAATATTACCTGGAAAGCACAAACGAGGTCAGGAAACATGAACTACTCTTGTTGATTTTGTTGTTACCTCACCAGACAAGACAGCATCTAAGGCCACCATAGCCTAGTGACAGGTTTCAAACATCCTAAAGGACTACAAGGTGAGAAATAAAAATCCTCTGGAGAGCTTACATGTCCACCTTTCAGAAACTAAATCAGGGGGGCATACTCTGATCACATGAAGGTTAGACGTGTCTTTCTGAGCTCCTGCACTGCGGAACGAGAAGGTTGCTTACAGTTCCCAGCACAAGAGTAGCTGTGTAACACTCAAGGTTACAAGCAGGCGAAATTCCAGAAGCAAAACGGAGCCTGGAGAGCCAGCACTGCCGAACGCTGTTTGGGACTGAGAAGGAGCCAAGATAGCGGTGAGCGCGAACCCGGGAAAGGCTCTGCTGCAGTGATGTGGAGCAGAGGAATAATGGATAGACCTGCGCGGGAACAGCGATAATAGAAGTGTCGTGGCTCTGCAGTGATGTTAGCTGGTGGGTGTGGAACATCGGATTGTGGGACATGCTGCCCCTGCTACGGGCAGTGTGGGACAGGAGCCGGTGGAACGCTGACTCTGCTGCAGGCAGAGAGAGACAGGAGTTGATGGGGCGACGCAAGTACCGAGCACCGGATTGAGGGATGCGCTGCCTCTCCTGCGGGCAGTGAGGGATAGGTGCCGAAGGAACGCTGCGTCTGCTATGAGCAGTGAGGGACAGGAGCCGGAGGAACACTGCCTATGGTGCGGGCAATGAGGGACAGGAGCCGGAGGAACGCTGCCTCTGCTGCAGGCAGCGAGGGACAGGAGCCGGAGCAGCGACGCATGCACTTAAAGCAGGGGAGGTGACTGAGGCACATGGAGAGCAACAGAAAGATGCTGGGATGTGTTGCCGGATGATAGTGAGGGAGACGCTGCAGCCGCACAGACAAATTATAGGCTACAGGAGGAAGCGGCCACGGTGAGCGGTATGAGTGCAGAACATGACAGAAATCACTATGCTTGTGGAAGATAGAGGTGTTAAGTGGGGAGGCTGGAAGGCAGAGGAGGAGGAGAACTTGAGGTATCCTAATATTGCCGGACACGCTGCTGATCACACTATGGTACTGGAGCACAGGGACATTGGCTAGTACCTTGCTGCAGTCAAAGCAGTATTACAGCACCCCCAATGGACATAAGTTGTGGAGATACAGCGCCTGAATTGCTCAGCAGGCTGGCCCCACTGAAGACAATACCCTATCTCAAGGTGGCCTTAAATGCTATCCTAGAGGAGCTGGAGCTAGTAGATGTTTGGCAGGAAATACACTCGGGGGAGAGTGTATTAAGCCACGCATGGGGTGTACTTAAGGATAGATGACATATTTGTAGGCCATGAAAGTTTAGGTGACTACATTAGTGCGGAGTATGCAGGCAGTATGGTGTCGGACCACTCGCCCTTGGTGATAATGTGGGAGACTGATTGCTTGAGAACACCAGTCCCAACTTGGTGTTTCCCTGTGATGGCAATGGAAGATAACATTTTTGCAGATTCACTGCGTGAAATCATTGCCCAGTACTTGGAAGTAAATATTGGAAATGTCAGCAGTTGGGGTGTGGTATGGGAGGCTCTGACGGGTGTGGTGAGAGGCGAGACGATGGCCAAGGCGGGGGGATCCATAGGCAACTGAGGAGAGAGCTGGAGGCACTGGAAGGTGAGGTTGAGAGTCTAGAGTCAAAGTCTCCTGAGACTGGCAATTTAGAGCGACACATTTTGGAGGTGCGAGTGCAATGCGAACAGGTCTTGGGGTCGATTGTCGAAGTTTATCAGGCAAAGCTGGAACAGTCACATAAAGAGGGAGACAAATCTGGGAGAATGCTGGCTTGGCTATGTAAGCGAGAGCAACCTACGGCAATGACAACATTGCTCTGAGATGAGAGTGGGGCCCTGTGGACGTCACAGACGGCTATCAATTACATCTTTAAGGAACTGTATACACAGCTATATAGCCATGAGAGATCTGTGCCCCTGGGAGAGATGGAAACAGTTCTGGAGCAGATAAACCTCCGGTGCATATTGGAAGAGCAGGTACTGAAATTGGATCAGCCTATTTCTGTGGAGGAGATATGGGGGCGATTGCAACACTAGCTGCAGGGAAGGCCCAGGGGGAGGGCGGATTTCTGTTGGAATATAAGGCTTATAGCCCATTGTTGTCTAAACCGCTATTGCAGGTGTATGAAAAGGCTTATGATAAGGGAATGCTCCCGCTGGGAATGCGAGAGACATTGGTGACACTGATATTAAAGCCAGGGAAACCTCCAGGGGGGCGTGGCTTGGAGCCGATGGCGTGCAGTGGCTGATCTGCCGTGCTCCGGCCGAGACGCCGTTTCCTGATGCTTTTTCTCCGGTACACGAGAAGCTGCAGCCAGTTGAAAAGCACGCGATGGTGGGAGAAGCGGTCCCCGTCAAGATTTACCCGAGGGTTTGGATTATCGGACCCCCTGGAAGGAAGAGGAGGCTCCGAAATGTACCCCCTCCCCTGCCGCGCTTGGATCCAAGATGGCGCCCTGCGGAGCCCCTGAGCGGAGGACCTCCACCAGCGCGCTTTGGGATTTAGCGCCGAGGGGTGAGGTGAAGAGGCATCGCTCGTCGGAGTGGACCCCCGTGCGACACCAGATCGGAACCGGCACCAGACTCCCGGGCTCCCGACTTAGTCCTCCTTCGCCGTGTGAGGGCCACCCCAGCTGATCCTACGCGCGCACAACACACGGGAGATGCCGCATCGCTGGAGCCCCGCTCCACTGCTGCACGACCTGTATCCCGCGGACGGGGGTGCATGAGGGGACACACGGCGACAACACCAGCCATCTGATCGCCACGCAGCCACCTCCCGGAGGCAGAGACAACGGAGGAGCTGCTGCCGAGGCACTTCGATCCTCAGGCTCACCCAGGGGACATGATCCTGGTCGAAGCAGTCAGAGGTCCCACGGAAGGCTCCGAAGGCTGAAGCCTAAAGCTTAAGGTGCGCGAGACCACACAATACCCGCGAGCGGGGCCCCTGTTACCGCCGCCCCCTGTGGCCGCCTGCATTTGGTTCCTTGGCTGGACTGTCTGGGGCACATAATTAGTCCCTCACGTTAGGGGGAGACGATTCCCATCCCCTGGCCGCGATTCACCCCTGAAGCCCCGTGTGTCCAGACATCAACACACCCGAGTCCGGGGGGTGGGGTATAGGTGCCGCAGTGGCAGCGGTGGCTTCAGTCTGAATTTGGTGGGCCTAGAAGACCACACACCACTAGTGCAGCACCCCGGATTATTCCCAACCAGTGGCTACGAACTCTCTGGGCATAGTCAACTTGGGTTCCTCATTTCAAGCCTTATAAACGAGGGGCCCCAACTTTCACCCTAACGGCACCCCAGCAACTGAGCCCCAGGTCAGCAGCAACTATTATCCCAAGATGGCCACCAAAAACAAAGCTAGAGCTGCCACCATGGACTCCTTTATCTCAGCCAAGGCAAAGACCCCCACCCAAGCCAGAACTAGCTCCTCCGAAATCATCCGGCCAAACGAAGGGGAGGCCAATGATAACCACTCTCAAATAATGGACGCTATTGCCTCATTGAGAACCCATATAGACTCCAAAATCGCCGAGTTTAAAATTGACATACAACTCATTCGCCAAGATGCCCACAACTTAGCGGAGAGGGTGACGATCATTGAGAATTCCACAGAGGAAACGTCCGGGGCCACCTCAGCCCTGCAGACGGAAGTCTCAGATCTAAAGAGGAAGGTCGCCTTCCTAGAAGAAAGGGCGGAGGAGGCCAAAGGCCGGGCCAGACGGGGGAACATCAGGATCCTGGGTATCCCGGAGGCAACCAAGGGATCGAGCACCATATCTTATGTCGAAACCCTCCTGCTACAGGAGATTGGGGCCGGAAAGCTGACTCAAGGCTTCGCGGTCGAAAGGGCCCATAGATCCCTCCAGAAACGCCCTCCCCCCGTCTCGCATCCACGACCAATAATAGCTAAGATACTGAACTTTCAGGATAGAGAAACTATTCTAAGACACTCCAGGGAAATAGGTCCTATTGAAAGGGGGGACGCTAAAATCACTATATACCCCAACTACACTCAGAAAGTGCAGAGGGAGAGGAATTCATTTGTCCTGATCAAAGCAAGGCTTTGTCAACTGAACCTCAAATACAGGTTGCTTTACCCCTCGCGCCTAAGAGTCGTCCATAATGGGCGAACGATATTTCTCGATAACCCGGAGGCGGCCAACATGTGGCTCGAAGACAATAACCTCGCTGACGGCAAGGATGCCCCTCGGAAAGTAGACTAAACCCCTGAGCCCTTTTACACCGCCAACATGCGGCCATAAAGAGCACACGAATCGCTAACAACCGGACTCCAGAAGGTAATCCAATCAACTGTTTGACGTAAGGAAACAGCCCTTGTTCGGCCCTGCCGCCTCACACCAACCCTACCCCCAGCGAAAAACCCAATTGGGCCAGTTCATCGCCCGACCCAGCTCGCGCCCGATTCCCGGATGGGTTCAGACGGCTCGAGAGCGCCTGAGCACCGCGACAGTGTTTTAGTCGCTGGGCGCACCAGTTTGAGTTATGTTACTAGTTCTATTAGTTTCACAGTCTACGTTTCACTAATGATGAAAAAATACGAGATGGTGGCAGGATATGACCCAAGAGTTCATGTACCAGGGGCCTCCCGCCTGCAGCGCGCTATCCGTGGATCGACGTGGCACCAGGCCAAAGGGTTGGAACCCCATGCTGAAACCGAAACACTGACCTGATGGCGTCACAACTCATCGTGATGACATGGAACGTGAGGGGAATGGGCTCGTACCTCAGAAGGAATCGCATACAGTCCTACCTCAGGAGGAAGAAAGTTTCAATCGCAATATTACAGGATACCCATCTCACGGAGGACGCCATGTCCAAACTAGCAGACCGATGGGAAGGGACTATGAGAGGGTCCCCATACTCCAAATACGCGAGAGGTGTACTAGTATGGGTAAACCCGAATGTGCCCTTCCAGTTACAAGGGTGGGAATCCGACAAGGAAGGAAGATGCGTAACAATGTGGGGCACCATAGAACAGACCCCGATTTGCCTCACTAACACATACTTTCCACAGCATGGCATTCCGTCATACCTAAGCGCGTTGAGCGCTAAATTGGCACACCATCGAGGTCGAACCTTCATATGGGGAGGAGACTTCAACTGCGTCATGGACACAAGTATGGACAGATCACTCCCTCCTCCCCAACCAAGCAATCCCGCAACTCGCTCCCTGACGGAAACACTCGACCAACTTAACCTGGTGGACATCTGGAGGGCACAGCACCCAGCTGCCAGAATCTACTCACACTACTCAGCCCCACACAACGTCCACACAAGAATCGATTATTTGTTTGTTGATAAGGAACAGATACCATTGGCAACAGCCACAGAGTACTTGGGGAGATCTATCTCCGACCATTCCCCGCTGGTCATGCAATGGCAACTAAGGGGACCCAAACCCCCGATCCTCATGTGGAGGATGCCCACCGTGGCATTAGAAGACCCAGAGTTCAGAGAGGAGCTTGCCGAGAGATTAGAGGAATACGTCAAAATCAACAAGGGATCGGTGTCCACCTGGAGCACATTGTGGAAAGCCATGAAGGTGGTTACCAGGGGAGAAATCATATCAAGAGCTGGTGGCACCCACAGACAACTAAAGTCGACTCTTGAGGCTCAAGAATCAGAGATCACACGCCTGGAGTCCACTCCTGACATCTCCCCGGAGATCGAGAAGAAGCTGAAAACAGCCCGTGAAAAATGTCAGGAATCATGGGATAGATTGGAGAAATTTGGCTTTGCAACATACACCACAAGATCTCACAAAGAGTCGGACAAACCGGGTAGATTGCTAGCTTGGCTCTGTAAGTGAGAACACCCCAAGCACCTACCAACAGAGATAAGGGATGAAGAAGGAGTATCCCACAAGACGCAAATGGGGATCAATGAAGCATTCGCCAAATTCTACTCTAAATTGTATGCCCATGAAGCCCAGTTACCCACCGCAGAATTAATAGAAACACTGGAGGAGATAGGCCTCCCCCAAATTTCCAGTGAGCAGAGAGACGAGCTGGAGTTGGAGATCACTCCTGAAGATGTGAGAGTGGCCATCAGGTCGCTCGCTAACGGCAAGGCCCCCGGCAGTGACGGCCTTCCGCCTGAGTTCTATAAAACGTACGAGTCCATTCTCACCCCCATCCTGCACAAAGTTTATCAGGAAGCCTACACACATGGTATCCTGCCCAACACTATGAAAGAGACTATAATCACCCCCATGCTTAAGCCGCACAAGTCACCCACCGATTGCGATTCTTATCGACCTTTGGCCATGCTAAATTATGACAGTAAGATTCTCACCTCTATACTGGCCAACAGACTTGCTGGAGTGGTAGGATCCATAATCCATGAAGACCAAAATGGATTCGTCCTAGGACGCAACACTACAGCTAACCTGAGGAGGCTTCAACACATCATGGCCGAAACCCACGACCGTGAGGAAGACCTGGCGATACTGTCACTTGATGCCATCAAGGCCTTCAACTCCATCTACTGGGAGTGGCTTGTGGAGGTCTTGAGGAGCTTCGGTTTTGGAAAGGGCTTCATTAGATGGATCCAGGTACTTTATAACTCTCCAATGGCCAGGGTTAAGACAGGCAGAATTGTCTCGGAATCCTGGGAAATACAAAGGGGCACGAGACAGGGGTGCCCACTCTCGCCCATGTTGTATATACTGGGTCTGGAGCCGATAGCCATATATTTCCGTCAACAGTTCTTCGATGCTGGCATTAAGGTGGGCCAGGTCTACAATATAATATCATTATATGCGGACGACGTACTTCTATACTTGAGGAACCCTGAGGTCAACGCACCAACAGTACTGGGGGTACTCGACAATTATGCAAAATACTCAGGAATACAATTCAGCAGACACAAATCCTCTGCATTCCCCCTAGCCAGACTACGGGGAATTGCAGAAAACGGCCTCCCGCCCACTAGGATAAAGTGGAAACTCGACAAGTTCCGGTACTTAGGAATCAATTTGGGCCACACTCCGCAGCTCACGCATGAGCATAACACTGAAGATGCAGTTACCAGCCTTCGGCGATCTATAAAATTCTGGTCCAAACTACCACTGTCAATGGTGGGTAGAGCGGCGATTGCTAAGATGATAATTCTTCCCCAATTCCTGTACTTCTTTGTGAACATTTGCCACTACGTTCGCCCGCCCTTCTTCAGGACACTAGTGGCCATTATTAAGGACTTCTTGTGGGGTCCCCGTAGGCACAAACTGACATTGGCCACGCTATCACTCCCACATAAAGAAGGAGGAATAAAACTCCCAGATCTCCAGCTCTACTATCTGGCTGCCCAGCTCAGTCACATCACGAAATGGCTGTCAGACGAACCATCGGCCGAATTGGGACTACTGAGACAGTCTCCCATCAACCTAATCCCCAAGGAAACTCTATGGCACCCTCTTCGGCAACCCTCGGAAACCCTGCTGGTTGTTAAGCTCGGCAGGCAGGTATGGGCCAGGACCTGCTACATAAGGCAGGTGAAACATCCGTACTCTCCAGATAACCCCATAATGGTGGATGTGTGCACAACGGAGGCGGAACTCCCCACTGCAAGGAGGTGGGAGGAAGCTGGCATATACACATGGGGTGACCTGTTCACAGAAGGGGAATTTAGGGACTTCGAGTCGCTACAAGACAATGAAGGACTATGCAAGGGCCAGTTTCTCTGGTACCATAGGCTCAAACAGATCGCCAAGAAGCAGTGAAACAGCTGGCCAGAAGAACCCTCTCCAGACCCGCTGCTACAGGAAATGCACGACCTTTCGGACGGATGGAGACCGATTTCCAGGCTTTACAACAAGCTTATCGACAAACCTAATCCCAAAGGACAGGCACTGAAGGCGAGATGGGAAGCAGATCTTGAATCCCCACTTACTGACAAGGAATGGGAAAGAGCATTAATATACCCCAAGAAAGTGTCGCGGAACTCCAGATTTGGACAAATACAGATGAATGTCCTTTACCGGACATATATGACTCCCCACAGGGTTGCTTCATTCAACAAGAAGGTCTCCCCGACATGCCCATGGTGCGGGAACGACAACGCGGACATGATCCACATGTTCTGGACCTGCACTAAAGTGATGTCACTCTGGTTCAAAGCTAAACAATCCTGCATAGAAGCCGGAATGGAAAGGTACGACTGGACACCCGGAGAATGCCTACTAGGAACATACCCTACACCAAGCAAATTCAAACATGTTGTGAAACTGATGGACATCTCATGCATATTGGTTAAAAGAACTATAGCGATGGCCTGGAAGACTACAGCAGGCCCCAGGCATGAACGATGGTTGAACGAAATGGCGAGATGGACGACTGCTGAAACCAGGGCCTGGCAAGACGGAACCATAATCAGTGGGGACGTCGCAAGCGGCACTCTGGACTCCTGGAAGGCCCTTCTGAGCGATATGCGCTTCAACGCAGACTACAAGCCTCCCTGAAGAACTATAGTGTCCTGCACAAACTGATTCCTAACACCAACACAGAGAAGATGTTAACCGAAACTGCCCCCCTCACTTCCTGAGATACTAGAACTTTATTTTAATTTGTCATCTCGTACCCTTTACGCAATACCACATGAATACTGTCGTTGTTTTTGTTGTTTCCTTTGTTTTCTTATTTCAGTTGCAAGTTTGTATTGTTTCGTTCTTACCTCAAAACCAATAAAATACTTTTTAAAATAAAAAATAAAAAAAAAAAGCCAGGGAAACCTCCAGAAAGTTGCGATTCGTATCGACCTTTGGCCTTACTAAACTATGACGCTAAAATCCTCACGACCATACTTGCCCGCAAGCTGCAAGAGGTGATATCTGCTGTAAAACACCCTGATCAGACAGGATTTATCCCAGGCAGCTGTACATCACTGAAGCAGCGCAGGCTACAGCATGTGATAAATCATACAAATGGGTGCTCAGAACATCTACTGGTGGCCTCATTGGATGTTAATGTTAAAGGATATTTGTACCGCGCACTATCACAACCGGAGTGGTCCCCTGACACTCAGATGCTATAAAAGCATTTGATTCAGTACACTGGGAGTGGATGTACGCGGTGCTGAAGAGATTTGGGTTTGGGGAGTCATTTACACGCTGGGTCAAGCTGCTCTATACTAGTCCAGTGGCGACATTGAAATGTGGGAAGTGCATTTCAGGGCTGTGGGATATACAGACGGGTACTCGGCAAGGGTGCCCACTAACGCCAATGATATACATATTGGCGTTATGTTTGAGACATAAATATCTGGCTGCGGGCATACTGATAGATGGCAGGAGACACCTTATCTCGCTGTATGCGGATGATGTTTTGCTGTATTTATGCGAACCAGCGTATAATCTCCCCATCATAATGGAAGTCCTAGATGATTTTGTAAGACTGACTGGAATCAAGTTCAGTAAAGACAAATCGGGTCCATTTCCTCTGCCGGGACTCAGAAGGGAGGACATGTTTGATCTTCCAGAGCTGGGGCAGAAATGGGAAGTAAATGGGTTTAAATATCTAGGGATCTGAATAGCGCACACCCTGAAAGATACTCACAGATGTAATATGGTCAGAACACTAGACGGGATACAGCGGCCCATCAAGTTCTGGGCACGCTTGCCGCTATCACTCATAGGGAGGGTTTCCAAAATGAAAATGGTTATCCTTCCTAGATTGCTATATGCATTCTCAAATGTTTGTTACTACATAGAACCGTGCTTCTTTCGACAGTTGGAGGGATTAGGGGCTTTTTATGGGGAGGCGGTCATTGTAGGATTGCTCGGAGTACGCTGTATTTTTCATACGGGGAGGGGGGGGAGAATACAACTTCCACAATATTAATGGTACTACCTAGCAGCACAGTTAAAATTTGTGGCGATGTGGCTGGCAGATGAGGAAACTGCAGAAACGGGATTGCTACAGCAGGTGGTGCAGCCGAGTAGGCTCAAGGAATGTCTGTGGGTACCGAAGACATGTATAAGAGGGAATTGCTTGTTGCTACAGCTGGGAAGGCAGATACGGGCTATGGTATTAAAGATGGTACTAAGATGACGCATCGTCTATGCCCATATGCTAAGAATGCGCCGATGGTGGCGTATGCTTGCACTAGTAAAATAGAGCTTGGGGAAGCCAGAGTTTGAGAAAGACATGGGATATATATGTGGGGAAACATGTTCAAAGAAGGGCAGCTCAGAGAGTTAGAGGACCTTTCTGAGGGCAGAGGGCATACCGGGAGGGCGGTTTTTATGCTATATGAGAGTTCGCAAAGTGACCAGGCAGATTTGGGCTGGGCTGCCTGAGGAGCCGGTTGAAGACGGGCTATCGTCATTGTACAAATTGGAGGATGGAAATAAGCAGACCACCCGCTTCTATGAACGTCCACTTCTATGAATGTATCGGAGGAATAAACAAAAATGTGCATCATAAACTGAGGGGCAAATGGGAAAGGGAAGTTGGGGTACAGATTACTGAGGGGAAGTGGGAACAGGCGCTGTCTTTTGTGAAGCAGGTGTCGCAAAATGCGAGGTTTCACTTGACCCCTGCAGAGTTGCTAAATTTGGGCAAGGTGCAGCTAACAACTGTCCGTGGTGTAATTCAGATGGAGCGGACCTGATACACATGGTCTGGCAATGTGCTTAAGTGCGTCTTGTTTGTAGCCAAATAGAACAGACTTGCAGTGAGGTGGGTGGTATCAGATTTGAGTGGAGCGCATTGGAATGTCTACTGAGCATGTACCCAAGGCTGTCTAAATATAAGCATGTGCTGCAGTCTATGCACTTAGCTTGTATATTAGCAAAGAGGAGTGGCCATGTCCTGCGAGAGTAAAAAAGGTGCCATATATAAGCAATGTCGGGGGAATTTGAGCGCTGGAGCATGACCAAGACAAAGGCATGGGCAAGATCTGGGGAGGACGATGAGCATTCAGACCAACTTGAAGCATGGAAAAGCCTGTTAGCAATGTTCCCACCCTCAGATGAAAGACCACCCTGAATTATGCACAAGACAATAAGATAGACATTTATGGAGTATGGTACGAGCCTACAATATAATTGGATGTGCCCCGTCCTTCACACCTGGCAATAAATCAAGCAGGAAATGATTTACACATGAGCTCTATCCACAATATCGTGGGAATGAATTTGCCATTCTGGTATGTGAGCTCTAGTATGCAGTAGTTTTTAGTTGCTAATGTTCGGAATTAGCTGCTGTGAAGTATGACAGTGAGTGTAACTGGTTGGATTGTAAACTCAAACTAAATGCTATTCTGTGTTATGCCGACAATATTTCTGTACCACAAATATTGGAAAAGTGTAATAAACAGAGGTAAAAACAAAATATCACCTTTCAGAGGCGCGTTACCCTGGAGGAGATATGCAAGGGTGAGAACTGGGGTGAATCCTCACGCCTTCTGTAAACACTACGACCTGTACTCCAGCTCAAGAGGGCAGGCAGTTTTGGACAGGCAGTACTGGATAGCCTTTTTTCAATTATCAAAAACATCAACCTCCGATGTTAGGGTACAGATGCTTTGGAATCTCACATAAGTATGGAGGAAAGGGGATGACACCTAAGAGTATGAAAAAGTTACTCACTGTAGTGACCACAGTGCTCTTAATCCATAGACCGCCCTTATCTCTATATGCCCCACACCTCTCCTGCTTAAAAGTTTCATGAAGTTATCTGAAAAAGGGACTGATGGTTGGGTGGCAAGTGCAGGGAGGACTTGAGCAGGGGGTAATGCGTGAGCAAGCCATGCAAGAGAAGTTCCAGAAAATTAAATTAACTGCTCTAAGCAATAGGCTCCAGTCCATTTCCCATTCTGGGGGGTGCCCCCTAAATATGGAGTTAAGGGGACTCTGGGTTAAGAGTACCCTTGGTCCCTATGCTGAGTAACTATTTCATATACCCTCAAACATGTATTCCACTGTGAAAATTATATTTTGAGGTAATCGACATGATTATTCCCACAGGTGATCTGTGGAATACAATGTTCTTCCCCATTTAATGATGTATGAGACAACAAGTGCAACTTCTGTATGACCCAAGTTGGGCCTGTGATTCTCTCTCCCTACTCTTCATCATGATCCATAAAAACTGGCTCAACTCCTCATCCACTCTCAAAATATTGTCAGAGTGGAGTACTTCAAGGTCTGTGGAGGAATTAACATTTCTTTTTATCTCTGGGTCCCGAAGGTTCTTGGAGCACATATATTCAATTTCTTTCTATCTTAACGAAAAGAGAGGTTCTGGCTCTAGGGATGATGGGAGTTGTAGTCCAAAACACCTGTGAAGATCTTTCTTTAGCAAGTCAGTTGATGAGGCAATGATGAAGGTAGTGTGACACTATTAAGTGGTTAGGATCTCTATGAGGCCATCCCTTTTAACACAGAGGGGGCTCCAGCACCACAAAGGAAATGATGACAACACCCCCTTCTTACCATCAGGCTATTCAGGGTGTTCACGCCACCCAAGTGCATGGCTTACATTCAATTACATTAATAAAAGAAGGGTGCCGCCACTTAGAGCGGAACAGTTCCCATTCCATGCCAGTCAAAGGGTGGATACAACAACTTGACCAGAAATGGTAGGATAAAACTACAGACCATGGGCGACTATTATATGATTTCATTTGATTGAGGCAGTTTTATAAAGTGCAAGTGTACACCTGAATGTCTCTTGGAGCAATCATTATTGCCAAAGATGTCAGAACGTTCAGCCACAGGACAGTATGAAAACATTTTCCTAGTGCAAAGCAAGGTACAGTCTTACATTTTATGCAGATTAAAGGTAAGTCTTCAGTGTATTCCTAAATGAAAGCAGATTATATGTTTTACATATTGAGATAGAGAGACTATCCCATGTCCAGATTTCTGTATGTCAAAGAATCGTCATCTAATTTGGAATTTCTTATATAGAGTTGAAAGGAGAGTGGAATTTAAATATGAAAGATTTCAGGCTGATTTATATAATTGACAGGTATGAAAGACAGGTGCATTTCCTAGAGAATCTATAGCTTTATGAATTAGAAATAAGGCCTTAAATTGGATTCTCTGCTTAAACAGTAGCCAGTGGGGTTCTTTTAGGTGATCTGATATAGATTTGAATTTCCTTATCTTAAGGAGCATGCTCGCAGCTGTGTTCCGAACTTGTTTATGGTGTGTAAGAAGGGTCCTAGGTTGTAAAATCAGCCTCCGATTTATTTTGTTCACCACAGCCCCAAGCTACTCCTCACCGATGATGCTTGTGGTCTCGTGCAAAAGGGATGTGACCTAGCAGTTCGGGCTGGACTGCCCCGTTTGGGGTGGGACCAAGCCCGATTTGCATATGTTCTTTCCCCTTCTGTAATGGCTTGGCAGCAAAGAACAATGGTCTGCAGGGTTGCCCAGAGCAATTCCACAGGTTAAGATTCATTCTAAACCTTCCAGCCAACATCCCTTTGTTTTTTCACCACATTTGGTGACTTGGCTCAACCACTCCCCTTTGTTTCTTTTATTGGGGTTGCCCCAAAACGCTCTCCCTCTGCCTGCCACCCTCCATCCACAACCCTTACTTCCTCCTAATCCAAAATACATACCTTGTCACCACAATCAAAAAGTGGTGCCCAAAATGTAATTGACCAAAGAGGTTGATTTAACATTGGTGCGCAAAAGGTTTAGCAGTTAAGGTAAAGATTTGCTCAAATCTAGCCTGAAGGAGATGCATGCATTAATCAATCTCATGCGTTATTGGAATGCTAACATAAATGGAGAAGGTTTTTCAGCATTTCCAAGAGGAAACAACTATTTGACAACAGTGGATACCTGTGGCTCTAAGGAAAGGTCTGAGCCCAGTAGCACACCCAGGTTTCTAAGAGATAAGACTTAAATGGCACAGGGTGCATAGGTCACAGAACAGAAGGATTTGTTCCATAGGTTCATTGTAGCATTCACGCCAAGTACCTAGGTTTTTGTTGGGTTTATTTTTAAGGCATTTTTGTCCAAATAACACTTTATGGTTGCCGGGCAGTTCCTAGCCGAGGCCAAATGTATATCTCTATTGCAGGCAAGCTTTACAAATAGCTGGGTATTGCATAGTACGTTACAGAGTACTGCATGGAGTTTCACACATCACCATCCAATATCTCTCCAAGAAAATCAAACACAAGACCAGAGCATCTCCAACAACTTCAATTAGAAGTCACTGTGCTCCTATTTATTCAGCCTATTTTCTTCACCCACAAAAGAACAAGATGTTACATCCTGTACTCTATCCAAGGAAAGTGTGACATATGGCCTTAAGAACACCCAAACTGCAGAGATAGGTTAAGGGGTTTTTATTTGAAATACTGAAAGCAATACGATGGTTGGATGGCAGCCGGCTGAACCGTGGCACGCTAAAGACCATCCCTTGCTTGTCCTCTGTTAGCGCTCTGCCTCCCTAACCCAGACATCCCTGTACCCCAGGTTGTATGCAAATGAAATATAACTCCTACAGTCCAGTTTCTGCTTACGGTGATGGCCTAAGGGCATTAGCCTTTTCTTCTCCCTCCCTCATGGATTACCTAGGTGCTATCCTGTCCTGAACCTCACTGGGAAGAACATTTAGGTAGATGTCTTTCATGCTTGGTTCAACCATAAATAAAGGCTTGGATCAATGTTGAGGGGTGCAGTGGAGAGACACCCTCATAACTACCAATTTCCTTTATATAAAACCAAATGTATTCAATGTCCAAAAATACACATAATGAAAAATACAAGCCACAACATTGGTTAAAATACTAATATATCAGCAACTCATTTCCTGTTCCAAACATGAAATAAAAGTTTATAAATGCAATCAAAATAACATCTTCAATCACTAATCCACCTGTGAGACATCAAAAATATATTACTTATTAAAAGTAAAAATAGAAAGTACCAGGACACTAAAGAAAGAAAATTTGATCCATGATCGCTAAATGTGTCACTCGCCCTATACACCCACACTCACAACAAATGATACAGTTGTTTATACAAAAAATGAAAAACACAAAACATTCTTCAGTACCAATCCAAAAATCAAACAAGCCTGCCTAGGATATAGGCTTTTATCTTATAAGCATACTACATTGTATGTGTGAAAGCCCAACATAACGTAATCTTTCTGTTTCAGCAGTGGCAAAAGCTGAACATTCATCAAGGGGCTGTTTCCAGTATATTTACAATTATATTTGCCTGGTGTGAAGGCATCATGAAATTCGACACAGACAACAGACTTAAAGTTCAAACAAAAGATATGTATTAAGCTTAAATGTCAGGATGCCTAAAGGCCTAACTTGCCCTATGCTAAGGTGGGATTTCCCTACCTGAGCGAAACTAATAAAGTCTGAGTCAAAGAGTTCAACTTAAAAGTCCGCCTGTGTCCAAAACCAATCGTTGCGCTCACAATTACAAGTAACCATTGTGCAGAACTGAAAAGGAAATAGTTGTAAGGAAGGCATGGTATCAAACAGTAAGACAGGCAACAAGTGATCACAGTTCTAAAGTGTTTATTGAACTTCAATTGGGTTTGAAAAATGCATTTCGAAACCTAAACCTAAATCTAAAGATGGGAGAAAGCTACGACCATCAAATAATAATAATGCAGTCCTAGTGGTGTCTTGTCAAAATAAAAGGGCCTACACTAGTAAACCTATTGCCAATCCTTACTTATAAATACAAATAGTGTGGCATACAATGTTATGCAAAAGATAAGTGATCAAGAAATATGTCACGATATTCAAGCCATTGGCTTCCCTTGCCCACGTTTTCAGCACAGGACAAGGCGGCACACTCGAGCTTAGCACAGTCTTTGGCTTCTCTAGCACGCGGGCAAAGTTCAAAATGTCAACATCATGGCCTTCTGTGCCAAAGTCTCTTTGCCATTCAAAGGCTCTTTTTTTAGAGGGCCTGATGCAATACAACAATAAACAAAGTTCCTTTATCCTTAGGGTTTCACACGTACACATTCTCGGGCGATTTTCGCTTCACCCCGGGTCCCCCTCTGCTGGGCACAGACCCACCTTCTTAGGATTTCACACATACAAATTCTTGGGCGATTTTCTCTTCACCCTGGATCCCCCTCTGCCAGGCTCAGACCCACTTTAACACAAAACCATCAATTGATCTCCGTCCGATGGGCTCGAACCAACTTTATCAACTTTGCCACAAATGTTCTTTACTGTATCAGCATCGAAGACTTTCGATTGTGCACAGGGTTTTGCTTGACCCGTCGCAGGACCACTTCGATTCACAATTCTCTACTTTCACTCATCGATTGAGCACCCATGTGGTGCCGGACCACTCTGTCAAACGTATTGTATCTTAATTTCAAAGTTCAATCACTATCAGCAGTTCAACTTTACTTGCGTCTTTTATCACACGTATTACAAACAATGTTTGTTCCAGCGCTCACCATACAATGGTGTCGCTTGCAACCTTGGCTTCAACATAGACCAGTCTTGTATCGGTCTCCCCAACTCACTGCTGTGTTGATTCCACCGACGCTGCTTGGTTCTTGGAGCCAAGAACAGTATCACAGTGGATAATTCTCCCCGCCTTGATTCTTGACGCGGGAGGGTACCTCCGACAGACAATGCAGGATTCTTCAGGCTGTTTTCCTGGTCTTAAGCTTTCCAATCTCGAGGGCTCATTCAAGCAACAGTGCCTTGTAGAAAAGGTCAAGGGAACTTCCCTCCTTGTAATCTCCTTCTGTTTCGCCGTCTTTCTCCTCCTGTTAAACTACCATCTTGGAACTGCTGTTACCTCGTGTGCTTTGCCTCGCTCAGTGTGCTTTCGTGCTCCGCCTTTTGTTCATGTGGGTCAGCTTAATGGAAGTCAGGTGTGTGTGATGGTCATTCATTGTCTGACCTTGCTTGACAATTGTATTGGGACACACCAGGTTTATAGCTGGAGTGTTAGTTCGCTGTCTCTCAGAGTGCTAACCATGAGAAAGTGTTTGTGTTGTAAAGAGGGGTGGTGGGGTTGGAGTTCTTAAATATCCTACTTGGTTGGATGGTGAAAATGTGTTATAAAGGAAGGGGATACCGTGTCTCACCATCCGATGTCCCACACCCCGAAGACCCTTCTCCCAGTGGATCCTCCCGCACTGTCAACCCCCAGGAACTGGATCCAAAAGCAATGGCCGTGTCCTGGACACCTGGATGACAGATACCCAGGGACTAGTGAGTGAGACACCTTCTGGTTTCTCACAAAGTGTTCAACTCAAAGTTCCAAGCTTCTTCCAGGTCATAGCTTACTTTTAGACCCCTTCCCCAAGCACAAGAACTGTTCATGAAAAAGTCTCAAAGTTCACCATTTCCCAGTTCATGCATGTAGTTCAGTACCAACTCCTGAGGTTCCCTTTCCCAAGTTTCAAGTAACACAATCCAAAAGCAAAAGGGGTCTTGAGACTCTGTTCTCAAGACAACAAGTGTGGTTTCTTTAAGTCTCAGGGTTGCTTCCCCAAGGCTTCAACTCTGGCATTTATACTTGTTAGTCTTTCCAAAGAAAAGAGTCCTAACAAAACACAAGGTCAAACTGACCTTCTTTCTGGCCCACTTCACCAGTTCGTATGCAGTGGTTTCCTTAGGCTGTTGCTCGGTGTTCTTATATTTCACCAAGTAGGGCTCTCTGGTCTAGGCGCAGTTGTTAGACCGCACGATCCACCCATTACAGGTCGAGCAACCAGGGCCCCAGGACTCCTCAGCACACAGTTTCCTTGGCACTTGCTCCAGTGCATCAAGTCACCTTCACTTAGTTCCTTTTATTGGCCTCTTGGCTTTGTGTGTATTCTTGCAATTCTGCGACTTCTCCTCATTAGCCTCGTGGCCCTGCCACCATGTGTCACCCACCTCCTGCCAAGCTGGGGCCTTGCTGCACTGCATTCACTAATAAAAGTTCACTGTTTGACTCTTTTCTGCTTTTAATACTCTTGACTTGGATGTTTAAATTAAATCGTTGTGCAACATGTGCTCAATTCTGTTCAGTGTTCAATGTGCACTTTTATTGTTCAGCGTTAAAATTCTTTTCAGTTCGATATCCAATATACACCTTTTGGTCTCAATGTTTAAGTTTCTCTTTAGTTCGGTATTCAATAAACACATAGTAGTTTCCATATTATGGACCGGTGTTCCCTTCGCAGTCCTGTTGGAGTGCCTCTGGGCCCTCCCAACACTCGCCAGTCTTCTGTGCTTTAGTGGCGTGAGCCAAGCTCACCTGCATTGTGCCTCTCTCCACACACCAGCAGCTTCGGCGCCTCCGTTGGAACGCGGGCAGCATCCTCTCAGCTCTGGCTCCACTGCAGCTCCTGCTGCTCGCTCTGAGGTAAGAAGGCTCCCAGGCTTGGGGAAAATCACAATGCCCATCTACATTGGGTCCCCCAAGTCCACTGGGTTTGTTGCCGGCGTCCTGGCTCGAGCGGCTCCAGTCCCGCCACGGCTGTCTTCTCAGATGTTACTCCCCATGTCGTGCTCCTTCCTTTCTCTGTCTGGCTGATCTCCATTTATATATCTGCAGCCCCTTGAAAGGCTGCAGGTGTGGATATCCGATTAGCCCTGCCTTACCACAATCAAAGGGGCATGCCTGACCCACACAACATTTAGTAGGCATCTTCCTCGTCCCAATACCAAAGTGGTGAAAATGTGTAATCTTCCCTGCTCTTAGTCGTCTCTTCTTCGTCCCTTTACTGTCAAGGGTTACATGTGGAAAGTTTAGGGGAACTGGCTTATAATTGCTCATGAAGGTTGGGGGAGGGTTAGGTTGGTTGTCAATAGGGAAAGGGGGATACCATGTCTTGGCCGAGGGCACCCCACTCCCAATTCTCAAGCACCCTGCACCCAGGTGACCCTCCCTCGCTTCTCCGCTCCCATGGTCAGAATCCAACAGTGATGGCCTTTCCCAGGCCACATGCAAAGAGGATCGCAGAGGAAAAGGAGTGAGAATGCCCTCAGGTTTCTCACAGTGGACAAAGGTTTCTGTAGGGATCTGGGGTGATCAATGTCCCAATCTGCAACACAAGTCAACAATATGCAATGAATACAGCATAAAATAAATTCAACGTACTACGTAACCTCACCCTCCATTGCTTGTTACCTTGCTAATTAGGAAGGGTGGAAAAGGATGCCAATGTTTTAGGTGCACTGTGCAGTCGTAAATACTTAATCTATAAAAAAGACAAAGCACATGCTAACAGTCTCTAAAATCATGACATGTTCTCAAGCCACATATTGATATTACTCCTAAATGATGCGGATACAATTTAAAAAACCATCACTAGCCATAAATTAGCTCATGGAAACAACCACCTGCTAGCTATATTCCCAACGGTTTCTTTGTGTGCTCCTAGAAGACACGGAGAACTCGCCATGACATATGATGAAAACTCCCTTAGGGTCATGCACGTTTTCTCTTGCATGCATTTCAAAGAAAAGATGCCTTAACCTACTTAGGACCCTGATCCATTGCAAATTCTTCTCTTCAGCAATAATCAAACAAGCTCCCTACTCTTGCGTTTGAATAACACATGGAGCGTGCTATTGTGAGAAAATAAAAAGCAACTGAATCCATTGCCAGTTGCTATTGTCAAATATCTATACTTTTTAATGTTCCACCCCAGCGGCAATATTAACCTGTCTTGAGCACCACTCTGTCCATAGACAACATCATAAAAGGGAATGCATTGTAAACTATCCCGGTATGTGTACTGCAGATGGCCAGAAGCTGCAGAGGTGTCACAGTGCGCGAGAAGCCATCGGAAGCCAGGAGAGATCCGAACAGAGCGAAGGCAAACCACGAGGTAGACCAGAGCCCACTAGAGAAGACCCAGAAGGTACGGGAGTTAACAAGCTGGCCAGTGGGGGTAACAGAGGGTCTGGGTTATTGCGCAACCATACAAAAAAGGAGGGATCTACAACTAAGGCACTGGGAAATTAACCCTGAGCTAGGGAGAAGTGGGGGTAGCCATAAGGTGAAGTGATATCCCAATAGGGGCATAGCTTTATTTTTTTTATTGATCACTTAGATAGCGCCTATCCACTTAAGCGTTTCAAAGCGCTCCAACACAGGGGGGTTGACTAGTTAAGCAAACATTGACTTTCTTAACAGGCATTGGAACATTCAGAATGGGCAAGTGCTATGCATTTAGAGGTACAGCATAGAACAAGGAGGAATACTAACTGTTGACATATGACAATTATTGTACATGCCTGACAGTCGTTTCAATAATGCAAGCGCTATACATAAAGGGAGGAGGGGGTGGAGGGGAGGTTAAGACGAACAGAGCAATGAGACATTGTATGTGCCTGACAGCATTTCTGATAATAAGTGCATGAGAAATGTAGTAGGGTGAGGGGGGGGAGCACACTAGACACAAATACTAAAGTGGCTGCAGATGTAAAGTCATCTAAATTTGATTTTTTTTTTAGCAGAGGCATACCAGAAACACAAAAACGAAAGTGGCTGCAGATGAAAGTCGTGAGTAATCGAATTAGATGAGCTGCCAACTAACAAGTAAATTCTGGTGGGCCAAGATCGTGGGGACACAGTCTGCTTCCAACGTCTAGGAGACTCCATCATGATGTGCTGCGGGGGTGAAGGAGGAGGGGGTGGGCGGGAATCCGGGCCAGCCCGGCTCAGACAGGCTCAAACAGGGGCCTTAGTGATGGACCTTAGGAGGGGGACGGCAATCATCTGCCGGCAATTGGTCTCCTTGTGATGTAAAAGGCAGCAGGCATCCAATCCGGGTAAACAGTGTGAGACACCTGGAGGTGTCTCACCCGCTAGTCCCTGCAGATCTGCCATCCACTTGGCCAGGACAAGACCATCGCTTTTGGATTCAGTTCCTGGGGGTTGACCAGTGCGGGAGGGTCACCTGGATGAGGGGTCCTCTGGGAGTGGAAGTGGTATGCCGGAGGGTGAGATGCAGTATCCCCTTCCCAATAATGCCTTTTCCCCATCCTACCGGGTAGGATACCTAGGAATTCAACCCCTTCTCCCCACTTCTCCGAAGCAAACACTTAGTCACTGACAGTTCACTGTGAGCGACAACGGACCAACACCAGAACCATATACCTGACATGTCCCAACACCATGGTCAGGCAATTACGGATTATTACACACACTTGATTCCATCACACTTCCCCACACGGATAAAAGGCGGAGCACCAAAGCACATTCTGAGCGAGGCAAACCACACGAGGAAACGGCACTTCCAAGATGGCAATTTAATAAAAGGAGAAAGACACGAGACCAGAGAGGGTTGCAGGGAGGGAAGTACCCGTATCCACTACAGATCATTACGTTCGTGAGCCTTGTAAACTGAGAAACCGGAGACCAGGAACTATGGCTGATCAAACCTGCACAGTGTGTCGGAGGTACCCTGTGCTCTTCAATGTCTATAACGAAGGCGGGGAGGAGCGATTGCCGCCGTGTTACTGTCCTTGGCACTTCAACAAAGTGGTGTCATAAAAGACAGCACATCCGGTGAGTCGGGGAGACTGGTACCAAAGCAGCTTGTGTTTTGAACCAAGGTTGCAAGTGGCAACATTGTACAAAGAGAACAGTGTGTGAGGCGTTTACAAAGAGCGGTGCAGATATAATTGGAAACCAAAAGGAGTAGTTGAACTTTATAATTGAACTTTGAGAGGCCAAGAAAAGATACCAAACACAGAGTGGTCTGGTGCCACATGGGTGCTCATTGTTAGGCGGAAACCTGTGCAGTTCCCTCTGGGACCAATGCTAAAGATTTAGGACTACAGGTGTTTGGCAGTAAACCCACTTGGTAGAAGTCTGTACCACACAGATTCACTTGGTAGCTGTGGCTGAGCAGTCAGACTTCCCTCAAGAAGAATTGGGCAGTATGTGGAGTATACAACATAGGGCAATTCTTCACAGTAAGACAAGCAAACAGGCAACAAGGCTTCGGTGTAAAGATATAAAAGGTATTTATTTATAACGACACATCTATAGAAAACACTCTGGCACTATTACGGCAAACACTTCAATTACAATTACTCTACGAAGAAAAAGATCAATCCCCCTAACAATAGTTCGACAAGTCTAGGTTTTACCAGCATCACTTATTTGCAGACAGAGGTGTATGCTTCAACCTAGATGGCACTCTAATATTCGTTAGGACGGGAGAGAAAAATAAGCAGGTTACGAAATCAACATGGTTCCAATACTTAACGGACAAATGCAAGGCAAGAAGACAAGAACCACGGTAGATCCTAAAGTTCAGAGGCCAGGCCCACTCGGAGAAAGGCGAGGCGATATGTCCCAAAAAGTATCTTAGTGGAAATGCGTTCGAGTCTTTGAAGCAAATTGTTATCGGCAGATTGGACCAGTTCAGAACAACAAGCTAGAGAAAGCTTGGAGGCGACCCTATGGAGAGGCGAGGATTAAGAAACCTCACTCTATCCGGCAACAAAGGAAGCCAGGCGGACACAGTACCTTGATTGTGGAGAGACAGCTCCGGCGGGGGCAGTTGTTCCTGGCAGTGGGTGCACGTCCGGTCTTTGCCAAGAGAAGAGAGGATCTCGTCATTGAAGGAAAGTTGAAGATAGTTGCACCACCACCACCAACCATGTGCACATTCGAAAGTCTTTGATGGTTTAAAGTACATCACAATTGGTCCGAGCCTGGCTCAGGGAGACTAATTGAGTGAAAGAAAAGGATCTAAGCCCGGAAGAGGGGGGGGGGGTCCAGGGTGAACACCCAAATTGAGTGCTGGAAAAGTAAAATAACTTTTTCTTGTTGTTTTTGTATACCAGGCCATCTAAGTCAAGATACCTGCAAGAAGTAGGGAGGCTTAGACACAGAACGTCTTGAACTGTGAAAATGGAACTGTATCCTTGTGCCACAGAAGCCAGTGTGTGCTTTGCTCGAGTGAACCCGCTTGTCCCGTGCTGACAACGTGGGGATGGGAGGCCAACGGGCCGAACATCCTGATCATTTTGTGAACACTTCTTTTTCATGACCATCACCCCATCTTATTTTGTAAATTAGTGATAAGGATTGGCAATCGTTTTTTTTAGTATAGGCCCTTTTTAATTTGCCCAGACTCCACCAGGATGGCATTATTATTATTTGATGATCGTAGCTTGCTGCCATTTGTAGATTTAGGTGCAGATAGGTGTTTGTCTCATCCTTGTGAAAGTTCAATAAACACCCTTCAACTGTGGTCACTTGTGTCTGTCTTACTGTTGATACCATGCCTTCCTTACAACAGCAATAGAAACAGCTGTTTCTGGTTGCGTGAAGGCGACAATGATAGAAAGGAGGACCCCCACCGGCAGCGTGTACCCGGAGGGACCACATGCAGCAAACTCAGGAAGAAAGAGGGGGAAAAGGATCCCTCGCAGCACACAGGTTACTAAGTACTGGGCCAGGAGGAAGCTGGCGATCATCTGCCGTCATCGGTCTCCTTGTGATGTAAAAGGCAACAGGCATCCAGTCAAACGGTATCCCTCTGGGTACACAGCAACAAAGATCAGCTGTTTCTGATTGCCATGTGGGCAGCCATGATGGAAAGGAGCCTCAAGATGAGAGGGGGGAAAAGGATCTCTCACGGCACACAGGGACGGGCCAGGGAGGGGGCCAGCAATCACCTGCCGGCATCGGCCTCTTTGTGATTTAAAAAGGCAGCAGGCCACCAATCACGCTCCCAACCTTAAAGGCACATATCAAGACGAGAACACGAGTCACCTTCTTTGTGGCAGTACTTGGCTGAAGAGTAAAACAAGTCTGCAGAAGCAAAGCAGCATAGAAGTACGGGTCTGGGACCAGCACACAAAACAGAAGTAAACTAGAAACAACCTTCCTTGTGGTAGTACTTGACAGGTTGGTGTACCAAGTGAACCACAGGGAAGGAACCCGGGTCAAGGACCCTATAAATATATGAACTATATTGTTGAGAATCCTGAATATAAGAAGGCAGGAGAAGGGAATCATTCCCCCTGGTGTTGCTGAACTGTGTTATAAAAGTGAAAGAAAGGCCAGCGAAAGGGAGACATTCCACCTGGTTGTATTAAACTGTGGAGCCCAGATACCAGGAGAAGGGAGCAATTCTCCTGGTAACCAAGACCAGGGGAAGGGAGTCATTCTGTCTGTGTTAAATTGCTAAATTAAGCTACCAAGAGGAGAGAGTCATTTGCCAAATAGCCAAAATATTAAAGACTTGCTGAGACAGAGTGCAAGGACATAGCCAGTGTGGCTGCCAAGAAGAAGTGTTTGAACTTTACCTTTTTCTGTGCTGGAGAACCGTTTTTAACTGTGGAAGGGAGCCATTCCGCAAGGACAACTGAACAAGAAAGTGAACTTTTATTTCCAGTCTAGAAAAAGGGAGTCATTCTTCTGGACCAAGAACATTTACTTTACCATTAGTTTAGGTTCATGAGTAAGGGATAGAAGTAGGGTTTTGACATAGTATGGTAGACTGTTCATTTATATGGACATCCTGCTGACACCCTTAGTATGTTTGTTGAGACAGGGAAACCCCCTCTAAGAGATAGGAAAAGTTAGGTTTTTGCTTTGTTTTCTCAAACAAATAATGGTTTATAGCAATCATCATGCCAAATGTGTGTCAGTCTCCTCCTTCTGCACCCTTACAGTGTGTTTTTGCTTTAGGGTCTTGGTACTTTCTCTTTTCACTTTGAATAAGTAATATCTTTATGATGTTTCACAGGTGAATTAGAGATTGGAGATGTCATTTTTATTGAATTTAAAAACAGTTTTTGCATGTTTGGAACAGGAAATGAATTACAGTAAGGTGTTTATATATTACTATTTTAACCAATTGTGTTTTTGCCATACAACCATGAGCCAAAAACAATGGCTTTAATAAGCCTTTTCTCAAGGGCAATGTGGCAGGGCAAAACATAAAAAAATTAACAAAGTTCTCATCCACATTGATGCACAGACACATGGGAGAAACCCTATTGTCCCATTTATGTTTTAAAACTGCTGTGGGCAAAACCCCAAAACGCAATTTGATATACAAGGATCTTTAATATTTGAGGCTGACATAGTCAACATATCCCTCCTTCACTTTGATTGAAATACAACATGCCAGAGACGGGGAAGCGATCATCTTACGGGAAATGTCACACTGCGTCTTGGCAAAGGTTGCAGACTTAATTGCAATTTTAGATTGATTCGAGATCATACTCTGATTGCACTAAAAATCTCCAAGATCCAATTCCCGCAAGCGTCTCTGAACATGAACATCCCACTTCAATGAAGGGCCACCAGTCTGTGATAATACATCAACCAATGTTTCTCTGTATTTAATAAGATTCTCATTAGACCATAACCGGACCCAGAGAAACACAGGGAGAAGCTGGCAATGAGATTTGATCCCCTGCATCACAGTTTCAAGTAACAAATAGTTAGGCGTGGTGAAATACAGTCCCAATATCTTCTTCAAATGGTTATTTTCACACCTCGAACTACCTCTAAATATGTAGAATACTGATGATAGAAGACAAAATGGCAGTAGATTGGTCTATGTAACATTGTATAGCAGGTTGCCCCATAGGCCCACTGACTGGCATCCCCACCCAACCTTGGACTCGGCTAGCAGCGCGTAAGCAAAAACAAAACCCAGGTGCTCGAGTCAGGTCAGATCACTCCCCACTTTCCCAATTAGTCCATCATCTCTCATCAGTTCGGCTACGAGCCTGAGTTTCCAGTCTATATTTGACCTTGCAGCCTGCTCTCTGTTCTGGGACATCCTAGGGAGTGCAAGCACATCACTTTCTTCATCCAAAGCGTAATGAATAGCCCTTGTTTTTGCCTTTTGGGTCACAGGTGAAGACACAGCAAAGGTGTCAATTTCGACCTCTTATTTACTGCCATTTAATTCAATTATGCTAGGTGTCATTGCTCCTCTTGGCCTCTAGACACTTGCTCACTCCATCTTGTATAGACATTATAGACTTTTAATTGTCCAATACTTGGCTCTTGTGAATGTTTTCTTCTTTAAATCTAAGTAATATGTTTCGCATTCACCACTTATCCGTCTGCCTCCCTTTGTGCTTTGCAGCTATTCCTTTCAAATAGCTTCCTTGATCCCAGACCAACATAGACTCCTCTTTGTTTAGCACATAAAGCTGTTTACCAACGTCTCCTGACTCTGCACCCCTGGTCTGTCTCGGAGGTAGGTGAATTGAATCTTTACACGAGCCGACGTCCATTTTCCTATCATGGCCATCGTCGCCACGTTATATTTTCCTCTATAGTAAGCTTCTATATGTCTCATCTACCTTGCGTTGCCGCGTATTTACACTTATTGACCATCAAGTTACTTTGTCTTCTTTGTATATAATCACTTTGTCATTTCGTACATGTTTCTCTTGTCATTTGAGTAACATTGTCACTCTTCGGTATTTTCATATCGTTTCATTATGTATTCATACATCTTCTTCATGAAATCATTCTGCCCTCGTCAGATTTCACACACAGCACTCCATGATGTCCAGTGGTGCGTGCTGGCATCCTTCCACTCTCTCAGTGTGAGGATACATTTGATACGGTTGTCTGAGTGCATATCGTCTATCATACACCCGATGCGGTATAGGCACAACACATGCAATCCCATATAGGGCTCTTTTCCTGCTGTTGCAGTATGACCGCAGTGATGGTGCGGGAGTTAGGGAAAGTAAGTCCAACTCCTCCTCTGGTCGAGTCCTCAACCACATTCTCCTCTTCAATCTCCTTCATCTTCTCTTCATGCTGCTGTTTCGTAGGAATCCAATTCGTTGTCACCCCCCTCTTTATAAGTTCATCCACAAACCAGGTCATGTGGCAGCATTCTCCTGATGGTGGACAGAATATTCTCACAGGTACTTTCTTCCTTGTGCATCTGCTCACCAGTTCCTACATCTATGTCAATCATTATTTTCATCCCAATAGCTTTCTTGGCTGTCTTCTGGCACTGTCCCAAGATGATCCTTAGAAAACAGAATCCTAGCAATAACAATACAAGTACTGCTCTAAATATTTTGAAAGCATTCGATACCCAGGTTGGAATCCATGACAATTGAGATGAGAATCAGTCATCTCCTGCTGTCTCATCAACTTCATCTTCCATCTTTGTATGCAGGGTTGTCAGCATAGTTATTGCTTCTGTCAGGGTCCCATTTTCTCCATCATGGGATGGTATAATGTACAGCAAGAATGCACACAGCTCCTTCCATTGTTGTAATTAAGTCGAGGACATTTTTCAAAAAGGTAGAGGCGCCATTCTCCAGAAAGAACATGGCATGATAACCGCATGATAACCTGTTCTGTGTTTTTTTCTGTGTTTTTTTCCCACTGTGAGACTTCGCAGCCATTGCTTTTTGCTCACTGTACCTTTCACAGATGGCAAATATCCATTTGCATATCAGTCTTTGTCCCACCCACATGGGCAGTCCCGCACCGAAATGCTATGGCAATTCTCATCTGAACAAGAGTACCAACAGCAACCCCATACACGTGTTTCAGCCTTGTTGTGCCTCATCAGTGAGGTGCAGCTGTGCCACACCGAGCACAGCGAGCAGGGAGTCAAGATTTTTGATGTCATCGCGTCGGAACAGGAAATTTAACGGTGGCCATTACAAAAACACAATCCATTGCAATCCTCAGTGCACAGGAGTGCAAGTCCAAATCTGAGGAGCTACAAACACTGAGGGACATGTCTGCAAGACAACATGTAGTCCGTCGCCGCAAGCCAAGGTTCAGTGAACCGGAACTCAACATGCTTGCTGACTCCGATGAGGTCTTTTGCACAGATTTACAGCACCAAGAGCAAATACGCAAGAAGGCCATATAAGAGGAGGTTGGGCGTAAGGTATCAGTGGTGGGAAAAGACCCCGGACTGTGTAAGACTGTAAGAAGAGGTGGGACAACCTACGTCTCTGTGTACGCAACCTCCTTGCCACACAGCGCAGCCAGAGCCTGGCCACACGAGGGGGAGCACCAACACCCATCAAACTGCAGGCGTGGGAGGAGGTGTGGGGATAGTCGGGGTGTGGAGATAGTTGGGGAGGGGGTGTGGGGTCAGTAGAATGGGATTGTAGTGGTAGGCAATGTCATTCACATTTGTACATAGTTATTCATGTTGCAATACACCTGGGGTTTCAAACAAACATGACTGGACATTGCTTATTCAGTTTGAGTGCATTTGATCATGTACAGTGTCCAGTGCTCAGTGTGATCCATGTCCAGTGCTCAGTGTGATCCATGTCCATTGCCGTTTCTGTAACAGTCCATCAAAAGTAGTGTTGAATTAAGTCTTGCCGTGTGGCACGTCCATCATTGCCATTGTGGCGTGGTGCATTTGCTACATCTTCTTCCTCATCCCCTGGTTGGCAGCATGTCCATGTCAGGGGTCATGGGGACGTTGCGCCGGATGCACATGTTGTGCAGCATGGCACATACCAGCACTATTTTGCCCACCTTCTCTGGGCCGTAAATGAGGGCCCCCCCCCGATCTGCTGAGGCAGCGGAAGCTGGCCTTCAACAGGCCAAACGTCAGCTCGATGGTGCAGCGAGTGCATACATGTGCAAGGTTGTATGCCTCTTCGTGCCTGTTGTGGGGTTGTCTGATGGGGGTCATGAGCCATGCCATCAGGAGATACCTGGCATCACCTGCATGGGAGCAAGAGAAAGGGTACCTGTGATTTATGGGGTCATTCCATGTTGGCAAAGGCTATACAGTGTTCATTTGATAAGTCTAGTATGCACAGGGAATTATAACGGTACATGGCATAGGTAATTGGCTATGTACCCCGTAAGTGAACTTAGGGGGGATGCATGGGAGTGGGTGGGGGGCCAGTGGGGGGGCGGTGCAGTTGCTGTTACATGGGCCATTCAATGTGAACCTGCACTCTCACAAATCAAGTACAGCTGACAACAATGGACTCAAATCTCATTAATGTGTTACCAGTGAAAGTGGACTGTGCCTATATAGTGGCACTTTACACATTTGCCACATTTACATTTGTTATACAATGGTCTTCACGGTATGCAGTCTACATCTACAGGACTTCATGTACACATCCATCTACACCGTTAACCACATGAAAAGGTCACATATCCATTGGTAGTATGTGTGACGGGTAAAGGTTTACGTAACAACATTACCGCTGGGTGGGTGTTTGCATGGATGAATGAAGCTACATTGGGTGAGGACGGCAGCTTTCAATCATGTATTGTAGTCAAGATATGTAGCATTTTGCTATTTTGGCCTTAACACATTCTTCTTGACAGTGTCCCTTTAGGAGTCATGTCAGGCGTACTCATCAGCTGTGTACCTGTGGAATTTAAGTGCAGTCACTATTCATTTCAGTGTGGCAGATAGTTTTCTCTCTGGCTGACCATCATGACTTGTGAGTTACTTTACTGTGCTTTTGAATGTCATTCATTGTCACTAATGAGTGGTGCATTCTGGTAATGTGGCAATCTTACACCCTCCAGTTAATACAAAATGTCCCGCAAAAATGCCGCAATAAAGGTTTGTGCCGCCAAATTTGCCATTTCATGCCGCAAAATCTGCCATTTCATGCCGCAAAATCCAGGAAGATCTGTGTTTTGTAAAGATCCTAATACATGCACTTATGTGTGCACTGTGTCTATTAAATGCATGGAGACACAACAGAGAAGGCCCTATTGCTATTACTGTGTTGCACATTTAGTTACATCGACACACTAGCAAGTGCAAAGCACTCAGTACGCTGTGTAGGTCATGTTCTTCCATTCTATGTGTGAGGTTTGATGTTGTGCAGGTTGCAGATGATGAGGTTCCTTGGTCCTATTCCTCATCTACCTTAGCCTTTTATTGGCCTATCCAGTCTGTGCACTTCAATGGATGCTTGGTAATGGTTACGGGATATTGCAGAAGGAGTGATGCTGGATTCATGCATGCAGTGTGCACATCTGCTCTTTATGCATTCCATGTTGTGATCTGTTTCAACACGCCTCGTGGTCCTGTGGTTAGAAAATTAACCAGCAGCCAGGTCCGATGTCCAGCGTGTCATGCCATGTAGCAGGGCAGCGTGGAGTTGCGCAGCACCATCAAGTCATGTGTGAAGCCAGGGAATCTTGCGCAGCAATGTGCGATTATTTTGCAGGCATCGAACACCATCTGTACATTGAGGGAATGGTACAGCTTCCTGTTGTGGTACACTACCTCCAAAGCATGTCGGACAACCAGCTCCACATGTGTGCAGTCGACCGCACCTTTAGGCATGCCTACAAGTTCATGGAATTCTATTTTTGTTGCATTCACCTCCCCCGCAGTCCGTGGTAAGCTGATGTGGTAGCGTACGTGGGACAGGAGTGCATCTAGTACGTGGGAAAGCACACGACAGAAACAGGGTTGGGAGATTCCATGCAGCTGACCCACTGTGTGCTGATAAGGGCCTGTGGCAACGAAGTGTAGCACATAAACTACCTTCAGCAAGGGGGGGGATGACTGTCCAGATATTTATTAGGCTCACCAGGTCATCATGTATCAGGTCCACTATAGTACAGCGTGTGTATCTGGGCGGGGGTGAGATTGAATGGGGTGGCTCTTTAGCGAGGGATTGGTGGCTGCCTGCGGGGTACAACCAGCTGCACATTGGGTATCTGCTGGGCCATAATGGCCCTCCTTATCCTTACACGCCTCCACTGCATCCTCTGGCTCACTGCCTCCTCAATGAGTAGCTGTGCAGGCATGTCCTCCAGCTTCCGTACTGCTGGTGCTAATGATAGCATTGTGGATTTGAAAGGGGTGAGGGAGTGGTTCTTTTGTGCTGATCCACAGTCCATTGCCTCCACCTGTGCCGATTGTGAGCACCTGTGGCAGGTTTGTACACACCAGAATCCTCTTAACGCCTGGTCCGCGATGCCAATGTTTCCGGCATCATTGTATCCGTTATTACCGGCATGTATATGCCGGTGGTTGCGTGTCCATGCACCTCTTAATGTGGACTTACTTATGCCATGCCGGTATCATTGGCATGGCTGCCGTGTATAAACGCTGATACCAGCAAAGGTGTGGCCGGGCACAGCCTGTGCCTGGCTCTGCCGGTAACACTGGCATCGCGACTCAGACTACACCGGTCCGGTAAAGGGTGCCGGTACGGAAATAACTGCAACGCTATTTCCGGACCGCCGTACTTGTAATGAGGCACCATGTGTCTCAATGAAGAACAATGTAGCATTTTCCTGGAAGTAACAAAAGCAATTGAACATGGTGTACAGCACGAAATTAAAACGTGTAGCTGTTAAAATTATAAACCTTTATTCCTGTTGTAAGTTGCGAGGCAGGGTGAGGAAAAACATTAATAAAAATCATTAGCAAGTTCCTCCAATAATTCACAAACAACAAGCTTTCAGCTGTTCTAACAGCCCCCACAGGTCTAGCTGCCTACAATATAGGTGATGTTACTTTACACCGATTGCTACTCCTTCCAGTAGAACACCAAAACAGAGTACTACAAACTTTCAGCAGAAGCTGCTATGGAGCTACGCAGAATTCTGAAACAAATGAAAATACTCCTAATAGATCAAGTGAGCATGGTCTCCAACCTAATGTTGGCTTTGATTCACCTCAGATTGCAAGAGGTCCTTAAAACGAACTACGAAGAACTCTTTGGAGGAAAACACGTTATAGTTTTCGGAGATCATCTTCAATTAACACCACTGAAAGGTGAACCGATTTTTTTAAACTTAGGACACAAACTGTGCTGTAACACACTTGGCAGCATGGGAAATGTAAATCTCTGGCAACATTTCCAATACAGAGAACTAACTGAAAACACGCGTCAGTCTGCAGACCTCACCTATGCAAACATTTTGAGAAGCATTCGGATTGGTGTCCTTTCTAAGGACGCCCAGTCTATCTTACATAGTAGACTCATCCATGAGTGATACGGGCATAACACAACTACTGATTTCATGGAACAATTAGCACACAAAAATGTGAAATGTATGTCCTTAATGCCAACCCTAGCAAGTTGTGCACAATTCAGTGAAACAATGTTGAAAAAAGAAAAACTTGTTAAAAGAAAATTAAAGCAAACAGAACGTATAAGAGATCCCAACAGTACCACCAAAGAAATTGAAAACAACTGCCGCTGCATCAAATTGCACAACCACAAAACGATGTAGTGTGTCATGTCTACGAGTACGATCGTTCCCCGATCGTACGCGTATAGCCCTTTAAGGACGTTGCAGCCAGGTGCCTGGAAGTTGGCATGGCAACGCTGGCATTCCGTCCTTCCCTCTTCCTGGTGCCGGCAACGTCGAGTAGCACGTAACGTCGTCACGTGACTCGTACTTAAGCACCTCCCACTTGCTGTCCGGTGCTTCTGATTTTGAATTAGTGGCGTTACGGAGAGCTGCCTGTTCGTTCTTGTTCTCCCTGGTTTCCTTGCCCATTCCCTTCCTTGTTCCTGGACCCTCTGTTCCTGTTTTCCCCTCCTCCTTGCTCCCCCCCACACTCTTTGTCTTGGAACTGCATTTTGCCTTGACCCGGACCGAATATTGGATAATGAGTGTTGGATTACCCTTTTGTTAACTTTCTGCCAGATTACTGTTTATGACCTTGGACCGCTAAAAGGACTACCTTGTCTTTGCCTGGATTGTTGTGCCGCTCCTCTTGAACCTGACCGTGTCTGAATGGTGTCTTTCTTCAACCATTGCTTTGGGTATTGAAAACCACGGACTCTGGGATTATCTTGGATCGTTGGATTCTCTGGGAACTGTGACTTTGGCATGTTGTAAACGGACTAGAGACTGCCACAAGTGTACATAGGCGTCCTCGTGCCGTCGGGTTAGGCTGTGCTTTTCTTTTTCCTTGAAATCCAGACCTGCCTCACTTTGCCTTGCTGCTTGGAACTTCCAGAGACCCTAATGCCATTGATATGGTAAGACTGCAAGCGGTTGTTGTTGTGTATATCTAGTTAAGGGGAGGGGGCTAAGATAGATTGAATTAGCTTAGCATCACGTTTCACCTGCCCAGTAAAAAACTGTTTACACTGTCTGTACTTCGTTTTCAAGAGAAAGGGTGGTTGCCCTGCATATACATGTTGTGAGTAACCTTGCACTTTGTTTATAGGTTACTGTGTTTTCTGTCCTACGCATATCGTCGTATCCTCTTGACACCTGCTTCGACTGCCTCGAACCTGTGGCAGCTGTCTCCTACTGCGACATCCTGGTCTCATCTGGTATCCTCTTCTTTCCTCCGATTTGCTGCTCTGGTTGTTTGATTACACAGCCAGAGGGGTGCATCAGGTGGAAGAACTCGTCCACTACACTAGGTAGGCAACTCGGATCCTGACATAGTGAAAACACAAATGCACATCCAACAGCACAACCAAATAGAAGTATGTCTTAAAAAAAAAAACAAGTGGACTGCTCCAGCAAATGACTCAGACACAGAGCTGTCCGGCGCATTCATATTTTCCAACATAACTGGTCTAAATTGATATGCAAATGTTGCAATCAATACTCTGTTGCAACTGTCACCAATTGTTGAAAATATTTACTTGAACGACGCACGGGCTACTCCTTCATAGAAATGCAACAAACAATCCTGACAACACTTGCAGTGACTCAGGAATAAGGCAGGAACTGGACTATTGTGCGGGAACAGCGAGATTCATCATAAACACACAAGAAGATCCACAAGAATTTCTAATGTACTTACCACAAGTGCTCTAAAGTAAAAACATACCTATAGATGAAATCTTTCAGATTTCATATATGCAGAAACATACATGCACTCTCTGTAGAAATGTGGCGCAGGAGCAAGTCCCTAATGAACACTTTGTGTATGTATCTATACCCAATTGTGAATCCATTCCATTTCAGCAGCTGCTGCAATATGCAAATCATGGCATATTATGCACTGTTTGCAATTCAATCGTTCCACCTTACAGATAAACTCACATAGCCAATACATCATAGTAATGCTTTTAAGATACAAAGCAGATGTTACCAAAAACAACTGCACGCTTACTAGCTTCACACACGGGCAAGTATCACTTGGCAGGAAAACCTTCACAACAATAGGCATAATCTACCACACAGGTGTCACAACCAGTGCAGGTCACTATACTCCATACATTAAAAAGAAATGTGGGTGGTTTGAATGCAATGATACTTCCATTCCTCTGAAGCAGAGACTACCAGCAAATCTAGCAAATGCCTTCTTAATGGTCCTGAAACCAAAATGTACTCAATGACCTATGAAAATAGCATAGTCTATTGCCCGATGGCCACCAACAGGTATGTAACTGCAAAGGAAAATGACCCTGCTACCCTCTGAAAATGTAAGAACTTACCCTACACCAACTGGCTCGCGAGTACATAAGTTCTGCTGCTGTACAGTTTTTTCCCCAATGATTATATACACAGAAACAACAACTGTGGAAAACACACACTAATATTGTTTCACCCATAGTACTTAAAAAGTACTGAGTATGAGGGTCTACAAACTGTCCTCCCTTACCTGTAACACTATCAACGGTTACGATACTGTTACGATAAGCCAACTGCTAACAGACCCAATGATTATGCAACCAAACACAGGAACTGAGCACATTGCACAGTACACTTGTTTGAAGCATAGTACTTGTAATGTACTAATTATGAGGGTCCACAAAGTACATGACTGTCTGAAATTGTGTACAACCTTCCCTAAAACAAACAATGAAACACATATTTCTCCTGCATTTCCACATGCAACAAAGAAAATGTGTGCCCGCAGTGGCACAATATTGAAATGTGCTATTTCCACTTCAATGGTATTCTGACACTGTTCCAAAAAGTATGCAGCGCCTCATCAATACGTACACTGAGTATACGCTTATTGTTGTCATGCTTCTTTGTAATGGACAAATTGCATTTGTGTACACATGTTTCTGCAATGCTTATGCCAGTGTCCACATTCTTGGGTGCATGGCTGAATTATGCTGTAGCGATTGTGGCCATCCCTAGACTCTTGGGGGCTGGCTGGCTGGCCACAACCACCACAGCATAATACAGCCTTGCACCTAAGAATGTGGCCAGTGGCCACAACCCACACACATAAGCCAGCCGCCAGAGGCCCTGTCCACTTCTGTACACATACTACTTCAGTTATTGCAACCAGTGGACAGACTCCCATGCCCTCAAAAGCCTAGAACAGGCCACAACCACCACAGCATAATACAGCCTTGCACCCAAGAATGTAGCCAGTGGCCACAACCCACACACATACGCCAGCTGCCCGAGGCCCTGTACACTGCTATACACATAGTATTACAGTTCTTGCAACCAGTGGGCAAACTCTTGGGTGCATGGCCTCCAGCCATGCATCCAAGATTCTAGGGGTAAGCCACAACCACTGCAGCATAATACAGCCATGCACCCAAGAATCTGGCCAGTGACCACAACCCGTACACACGCATTTTCTTATGAGGGCTCTGTTCATGTATATGCTACTGCACTGCGGACAAAGGTTACTCACAAAAGGTTACTAACATCACCTATGATCATTATAATAATTGTGATCCAAACAGAGAATATAAAGCTGTTAGATGTCGAATCAGATCAATGTTGTTGTTTGTGTTAGTGATTGTTTGACGTAGTTTTGTACGTCCTTTTTATGAAAATGTGTTAATAAATTGTGTTTATGATATATTAGTGACCCATTACCATTTTTTATTTTAATTATAATTATGGGAACACCACCTCTATGCCACTTGTTTTTTCTCTAGACAACAGTGTAACAACTAGGTAGCTTTTCTGGAAATTGTGTGTGTAAGAGTTATTGATGTACTCATTAAAAAAAAAGCCCCCTTCACAAAAAAAAAAAAAGAGGACTTGTTTTGCTCACTTTGTGTTCACCAGTGACCATAATCCACACACATAATCCAGCCGCCCATGGCCCTGTCCACTTCTGTACGCATACTATTACACTACTTCCAGCCAGTGCGCAGACTCTTGGGTCCAAGGCCTCCGGACATGCACCCAAGAGTCTAGTGGCCGGCCACAACCACCGCAGCATAATACAGCCTATACAAACATCCTAATATAATCTACATTCCACTTCCCTACCATAATGAAGCCTCCCTACATTCACCAAACAAGCTGCCCGCCCAAGGACCCGTTCGCGGACTACTGCGGTGTCCGCGGACTACCGCTGACAGCACACAGTCTTCTTCCACCTAAACAAATACATCATATGGACCATCTTTCACTCCCCCACCCTTTCCAGCCCCTCTTCCCAACACCAAATGCCCCAAAACATGTTTCCCAGCCCTGTTCGCTACTGCGCTATCTGCGGATATCCGTGGATACAACATCAAGGGCGTTTCGGAAGAATATGACACACATCACGCTTTCCACCAGCCAATCAGTGGACGGGTTGGGCTTTCCACCAGCCAATCAGTGGACGGGTTGGGTGTCCGGGGACATCACGCGGCCCCCCAGGCCAATCATAGGCCTGTTCGCAGAGCAAACAGGTAAATGGGCCAGCAAAGCAGACTCAGATATCACAACATTTTTGGGACCTACGTGTTGCCTGTTTTTAAATAAACTACTGGACGGAGTTTCACCAAATTTACAAAAGCATGGATTTCAGGATCAAGCCGCCGCTCCAGCTGTTTCATCTGCAGGCGTTTGCAACATTTTTTTCCATTGCATCTATGGAAAAAAAAAACATTTTGGGGACCTCCCCTACAACTTTGCCCTCCCTTCACAAAACCTCACCAAACTTGCCAAAATAATTCAGAGTGGGTTCATATACTTTTTTTGTGCCAAGTTTGGTAAGGATTCGTCCAGGGGGAGTGAAGTTATAAGCTGTCCAAAAGTGTTCTTCCTATGAGATGAGCAACTTAACCATAATTTGGGCGTCTTATAACTTTGCCTCCCCCGATCGCCTGGACGAATCCTCACAACACTTTGCAAAAAAATGTATATGTCCCCTTCAGATTGATTCTGCGAAGTTTAGTGAGGTATCGTGAAGGGGGGGGCAAAGTTTTAGGGGGGTCCCAAAATGTGTGTTTTTTCCCCCATCGACACAATAGAAATAAAATGTTGCTCACACCTACAGCCCAAACCGCTGGATGGATTTTCACCATTTGCGCTGGAGCAGCGGTTTGGTCCTCAAAGCATGCTTTTATAAATTTGGTGTAAATCCATCCATTAGTCATTTTTAAAATGACCAGAAAGTAGATCAACAATGATTAGGGATAATCTGGGTTCGGCCCCCAGACTCACTTTCCTGTTTGGTACGCGGACAGGCCTCCGATTGGCTCTGAAGGTGGCATGATGTCCGCGGACGTCAGACGCGCCTGCAGATTGGATGGTGAAAAGCGTGAGGTGCGTCAGATTTTTGAAAACGGCCGCCATGTTGGATTTGCAGTCTGCGTCCGTAGTTCGCGAACATTGCAGTAAAAATATATTAAAAAACACAACATTGCACTTGTCAAACTAATATGATAATCTCTGGAGAGGTGAGGGTGATGAGGATAGGCCTTAAAAAGCCCCAAAAACGGGTGGCTTTTGAACTCTGATGTCTGCGATCAGTCCGGATGTCTGGGGAAGTCACAGACAGGGACATGTATGAATATTTCTGCATTGCAGGGTTGGTGAAAAGCAGGTTTTGGATGGATTATAACTTTGGTGCCACTCAATGAAACTGCATGACATTTTGGTATCTCATTCTAGACCCGACTCTGAATAGTTCTGCAAAGTGTGGTGCTGTTTTGTCAAGAGGGAACAGAATTAGAGGGCAGGTCCCAAAATATTGTAAATGCTTATAAATGTGGTGCCATTTGATGAATCTGCACAAAAGTTGGCGAAACGATTGTAGACCTAGATATGAGTATTTCTGCAGGGTTTGGTGGGATTTTGTCAAGAGGGTGCAAAATTACAGGGGGGGTTGTCAACATTTTCAGATGGCTTTATAACGTTGTTGCCATTTGACGAATGTCGACAAAGTTTTCCGAAAGACTATAAACCCAACCATGAAGGTTTGTGCAAAGTCTGAATGGATTTTGTCAAGTGGGGGCTATGTTAGATAACTATTGTATTTACGTACATTTTGAGACTTGAACGGTTTAGCAGTAATGTAAGGAGCATTGGCAAGGACCTGAAAGCATGGTTTTGCAAATGTGTCCATGTTTTATTTTTTTTAAAGTGTCATAATGTAGGTAGTGGTATACCTTTGGTGACTGAGGTATAGCCTGTATCCATGGGCAGTGGCCAGATTACCTGAAGTGGTGAACTAGATTACAACAAACTTGCGCGACGAGAATTAGCAAGGACCTGGAAGCATGTTTTTGGCAATAAGTCTTGCGTTTTATTTTTTCGAAAATGTATGAATGTAAGTAGAAAAACGAGTGATATACATTTGGTGTCTGGGTAGTGGGCCTGGACCTCAACAAACGCAAATGTGTGCTCTGATTTGCTTATTGGGGAATGCAGCATGGCTGAAGCCTATGCCCCATGGATTTGGAGACTGGGCATTGGTTACATTATTAGGGTATAGTGGACACTGAGCTAGGATGCAGGGTATGTGCAGTGAATAATATGGGTGGTTTGGTTTGGCTGGGGTCATGGTGGAGACTTATAGCGTAGGCAATTGAACTATGATTTCCATGCCCAGCATGCACTGCTGATAACAACAGACATAAATATGTGTTGCAAAATGTTTCTTAAAAGGAGGTTTATAGTTCTATCATATATATGAAAGGAGGAATTATTAATAACTACATGCAGTGATGTAACACCATGAAACATCTTCACCAATAAAAACCTATTAAATTGACAGGAAAAACTTATTTATTTATTTTTATATTTGTAGAGCGCACTGCAGCCCACAGGCATCGAGGCGCTATAATGGATACTTAGGAAGGCTTGCTTGAGGGTTACAATAAGCAGCCCAAGAATAAAGCTTCAAGACAGTTGCTTACATGGTTATATTACATAGTACAGAATACTGCATAGCATAGCGTGTCATAGTCAGTGGTTGATGAGAAGTAACATATACAAAGTAGGGCTCATAGGGATAAGCCCTTTCAGACAAAGAGCCTAGTTTTTAATGCCCTGCGGAAGGCAGCATGAGAGTCGATTGATCTGATCTGGTCTGGGAGGTTGTTCCAGAGGGTAGCAGCCATTGTTGGGAAACTCAATCCTCCAGCAAACACTCTACAAGTGTGAGGAACCGTGATACAGTTGGCATAGGTGGACCATGAGGGTCTGGATGCTGTATGTTTGGAGATCCTTTGCGCTAGGTATCTAGGTGCCAGTCCATGAAGACATTTGTGTGTTGGGCCAGTGTTTTGAAGACAACCCTTTCCTTGATAGGTAGCCTTGTTAAAGGGATGTTACGGTTAAGATGCATCCCATCCTTGGAACCCTAACCTCTAGTAGTTAGCCAGTGGCTTCCCACCTTGGCATCCAAAATGCATATGCAAAAGATTTGAAGAAAATATTTAAGTGGCAGTTGGTGTGTGGAAGCTTAATATGGTAATTGGTTTATATGTACAGTTTTTGGAAGTGATGGTGGATGATGTGTGACTGTTTGAAAGCAGTGTTAAAAAGTGAGGGAGCGTTACAAATATAAAATTAAAAAGGGTAGAAGGGCTGCCCTTGTGTGATGATGTGCACGTGCCATCCGGGTCTTTTAATGATCCATGGCCTGGAAAAGGGACTGTGGAGACTGTGGGTAGGGAAAGGTCCATCAATTATGGTCCTTATTGTATGCTAGGGAAAGTATTTGAGACAGAAAATGGTTTACGTCCTTGTATTCTTTTCCCTAGTATACAGTTGTTCATTGGCTCCCTGGGCGGGGGAGCCAGCCAATCAGGAGGCTAGGAACGCAGGCTTGCACTGCCAGTACAAGCCGTGTTCCAAGTCGCCTGATGGCCAGCTCTCCCTGCCACCATCTCCCCTCCTGCACCTCCCTCTCCCGTCCCATTTTTTTTCACCCCCCTACTTACCTTATTTCAGCAGTGGGTGTCGCTGCCGCATTCGCCCCTTCTTTTCCCCTCCCGCAGGCCGCCGTGGAAAGGGAAGAGGGGCTCAGTACGGAGTGCTGCCTTCCCTTTCCATAGCAGCCATCTTGGAAAATGATTTTCTGCTTTGGCAACCTTTGGTGCCAATGGCCTTCATCCCCCGTTGTAGGGGCTGGAACGGGGGATAAACGGCCCGGAGCCCTTGTTATGTGTCCTCGCTTCACTTGGGCCGATAACTTGGGCTGCCGGGCCGTTATCTCCCATTCCAGCCTCTGGAACGGGGGATAAACGGCACATTATTCCCATTAGCATAACACAAAATGCTCATGGAAATGTTGAGAGAATCTTATTGAGTCTATCTACTTTGTTGAGAAATGTAAAGTAGATGCAGTCTATAAGATTATTTCTTTTAGTTCTATTTTTCAACTGTGAAACTATGAAAGGCGGTTGCTAAATGAACCTTTTTCTTTAATTTTTTTTTTGCAGGAGAGGTCAGAAAGTAAGGTGGGGAGGGAAATGAGGGAACAGGCACCAACCTGTAATACCGAAAAAGTAATCATACAGCCCGAATGATATGAATAGTATGTTGGCCATAAGCAAATCGCATCATGTGACAAACTTCGAGAACTAAGAAACCTGAATGTGACCATAGGGCGTCCATTTTGTAAATGCTGGCCAAAATAAATTTTCTGTATTTTTTAATCAGTAGTCTAGGTGCCCGTTTGTCTCGCAAGCGCTGTTGTAAAAAGGCAGTTAAACATGAATTACATGCAGCTAGCAGTGCTCCTTCACGAAAGATGGCATTTCTGCCTCAGAACTGTCTGACCCTTAGCTCATGAGTCGCGGCAAACAGATAACGTTGTATGGAATGTTTCTCTGCTAAGGACAAGATATCCTTCCTGTGCCAGTGCTCCATGTCCCTCATAACAGAAAAGTGTCTCTGCAGCCTTTGCTAGAATAACTAATGTTTATACTAAATGAAGACGTGTCATAACTGTCAATTACCGAACCCTAGCCTGTATGACATGTATAAGGGTGGAACGAATAGCATTAACAAATGATAATGTTTTATGTATATATAGGACTGCTTGAGCACTGTTCGCTCTCTCTCGCATCTCACGCTGTCTGGGAACACACGTCGTGAGGCGTTGAGACCCAGTCGGCCGACTGAGTTACTTTGAATAAAACCAGACTTGTTTGGAAATCGAACCTCACGACTGACGCATCATTGGGTATATGGTTATTGTGCCTTATTTCCATGTATGGCCTAACAAAGATGGCGCCCGAATAGGGACCCTTCCCTTTGATGCTCTATCGCATACGTTGAAGGCAGGGACAAGGTCGAGTATGAAGCTGTCGGACCGGGATCGGAAGGTGTTCGGGCCGCCCCTGCAGAAGCGATTAGAGACTCCTCTGCAGATCTGTACACAGCCGAACCCTGATCGATGAGCGGCGGCCAGAGAGCATTGAGGCGAGGGTCCTGGAAGCGAGGCAAATTGAGCCAGACACGCGGTTGTGACGATTCTTGGTTGCGCCTGTATACGGCCGAATTGCGTCCCGAGAGACGAATTGGTTGATCAGTTGTGTCGTGCCCCGATTCTTAAACGTCCTGATATTGGTCAAGAGTTGCACTTGCAAGTACAAACGCCCAGGGTAGAGAAAAGGGTAAACGTTAACCATGCCTGGGAAATTGTCTTCCTGTCTAGTGAGATTTTTTCACTGCAGTAGACAATCTTTGGAAACTGGCCAGGTCGCGCAACCCGAGGGGTCCCCGGCACATGATATTTACACTAAATACGGAATATGGGCAATAGTGTTTAATGTGTTTTGGCATAGACAGACCAGACGTGTATCAGACCTTCAGTGGCCGAATAATGGGAGTTTTGAACTAGCACATATAGAACATTTAGAATCCGTTTTGCTACGGAAAAAGGCCAGACCTGCAGCGTTCGACGTTGTAAGAGACTGGAGAAAGGAAGCAAATCTGCACTTGAAAATTAGGGAATAACATGCACGTAGACATAAATCAAATACAGAAAAAGCGCTGGAGCATGATCAGCAAAAGCATACAGAAGCTATTAGGAACATGGATAGGGCCTTCCAATTAGACATACAGAAAATATATCCTTCACAAGATGTGCATACATCAGACAAACTGAAAAATAAGATATTAAACGAGCGAAGGAATTAACATTCAAGCACTGACCCAGTTGCACCGCCTCCTTATGTATCCCCTCCTGTTGCTATTCCCACGATCCCATCTGCACCTGCAGTAGCCGTCCCATCTGCACCCGTGACATCATTTCCTCCACCTCCTTCAGAGCATGAGTTATATGCTTTAGCTGGCAGTTCTGCATCAATGGGGCACGAAAGAGGAACTGTTAGACTCACTCAAAATACAATTAGCAAGGGACGGAAAGAAGAACTGAAACAGTGGGCCGAGACCTATATTGATGATGGCAATGAGGTGGCTGTGCAAAGATCGATATTTGATCATAGAGGCCCTGGTGAACAGCAGGTATTGTTAGAATGTATGGGAGAATATCTTGTTAAAATATGGAGTGATTTGAATAATACAGTGGTACCGCAAGAGTTGCATGATTTGATTGTCCTTTCCAATTTGCGAGATAATGCTGCGAAAATACGAGAACATGTAGGGCGAATATTTGAGTTTAAGCGAGAACTTGATCGATTGCATAAAAAGATAATGAATAAAGGTGAACCGCATATGTCTTATGTTCAGCAACGGTTTCTCCCGCCGTTGAAACCCGTCAGTGAAGAGATGCGAATTTGTACACGAGTCGCGCTTAGATGGATTTAGTCAGTATACACCAGAGATGCAAAGAAAGGTGTTACAAGTTATGGTGGAGTATTCGCAGGATGAATGTATTACGAAAAAGGTGTGTTGTCCTGCTGATTTAATGACAATTTATAAAAAAGCATTTTCGTCTGACACCGGAACAACTGCTTTTTCTCTTGATTTGGCTTTGTTGCTTAATAGACGAACAGAGGTAGAATCCACTACTCTGCAATTACCCATGAGGGAGGTGCCTCTCACGTTTGTCCCGAAAGTAGAGGTTGCCGCTGATGGAGCGATTCCAGCGCAAACGATAGAAACCCATTATTTCGCACAGTTTGTACATGTTCCCTTTTCTAGGCAGGAAGTGAATACGATAAAGCAGATTGTCCCTGACATTAGGAAAAATCCGACGGGATTCTATAAAGAAATTGAATCAGTTTTAAATTCGTCTGTTTTTACGCTAAGTGACAATGATTCTTCCTGCGGACTTATGCAAGCAGATTAGAAGTATAAATGATGCTCCGATGTTAGGCGATACATGGGAGAACTCGAATTGATAGCGAGAGAAAGGCTGGGGAGAAGCCTCTGCAAGTAATTTAGACTTTGCCTTTACGGATAGTAGAGAAATTGAAAACTTTAGTGCCTGAGAAGAGAATAGTTTGGGATAAATTGACTGCTTCCTTACAAGGCAAGTCGGAAGGAGCGACAGATTATTTTAACCGATTTGAAGATGCATTTGCAGATTTTAGTGGTCAAGATTTAAGTACTGAACCTGGGAAGAGATTGTTTGATGATAAGTTTGTGCGAGGATTGTTACCGAAAATTCAAACATTAATAATGACATCTGAAAGTGCATGGCAAGCAAAATCACAAAGCGAAATATTACATATGGCCCAATATTACGAGAATTGAAATATTATGAGAATTGAGTGAGTTCAGAGAAAGATAAGGAAATAAGGGAAAAAGGAGATTTGAAAACCACAGTGTTACTGCAACAGGTAGCAAACAATAACAGAGGTGGCGGGAACGCCACGTCTAGAGTCCAATTTTCAATAACATCCAACATGAAAGAGGGTCCAATAGGCATAAATCAATGTGCCTATTGTAGACAAGAAGGCCATCGGCGAGCACAATGCCCGCACTTGCAGAATAGAAATGGGACTATTTCGAGAAGACCATTTAGAGGTCGTCCAGGAATAGCGGGTCCGAAGAGAAATCAGATGAAGCCACAATTTCAGGATAATCAGGTTAATCAAAATCCACAACGGAACACCATGAATGGTGGAAATGTTTTTGATAATCCCTCCAATGCATATTACTCTGGAGACTTTACATCTGATGATGTACTGTTCCATTAGGACAGCCTGAAACAGGGGTTGGAACCAGTGCATATTCCCGTTGACCAGAAAGGGCCCTACGTAGAAATGAAGGTTGGGAATAGGGAGCAAATTTTTCTAGTGGACACAGGTGCAAAAAAATGTTCGATTGATAATCAGCAGGTTACAAACATACCACTGCCAGGGCATAAGAATGTCTCAGTAGGGTTCTCAGGTACGCCAGTAATTAGTCCAGTTTCACAACCAGTGCCAATTACTCTAGGTCCATTTATTGAATCTTGTTGGGGTTTTTTTACAACAAATTGCAGCGAAAATTTGTTGGGATTGAATCTATTGAAGAAGTTGAATGCGGTAGTTTATTGTTCTCCTGATGGAGTGTACTTGACGATTTCGCCACAAAAAACTCCTGTATCGCAATTTGTATCCATGCCATTACCGACTGAATTGTGTGAAGTACCGGCTTGTATATGGGCAGTAAACGGTAATGATGTTGGATGTTGGAAAGTAGAACCAGTAAAAATTGTTTTGAAGGAAGGAATTACGTATTCCGCAATACAAAATTTTGAATGAAGGTGAAAGGGCATTGAAATATATTGTGTCAGACTTAATTGCTAGAAATGTAATTGAAGAGATTTCTGGTACTGTTCGTAATAGCCCGATTCTTCCGGTTTACAAGAAAGGAGGTAATGATATCCCTTACCGTTTTATAATTAATTTACGTGCGGTTAATAAAGTAGTTGATCCCCAATTCAAGTTAGTCCCAGATGTAACCATGATTTTGACTATGATTCCTGCTTCCGCATCGCAATTCACTGATTGACTTGAACACGTTTTTCAGCATCCTAGTACATCCCGAGAGCAGATATTTGTTTGCTTTTCCGTTAGGAGGGCACTCATTTACATTTACACGTATTCCACAAGGCTACACTGAAAGTCCAAATATTTATAGTAGAGCATTAAAGGAACAACTGGACATGCTTGAATTACCGTCAGGGTGTATATTGCTACAATATATTGATGACCTGCTTATAGCAGGACATTTGTAAAAAAAGGAACTGTTGCACTATTGACACATTTAGCGGCACACAGTCACAAGGCATCTTTGAAGAAATTCCAGTATTGTCGAGAGGAGGTGGCCTATCTCGGCTACCTCCTTTCGAAGGAGGGAAGAATATTGACACCAGAACATATAGAGAGCATCTCTGATATGCCTATTCCAAACAAGCAGAAGGGAGTCAGGACTTTAACTGGCATGGCTACGTATTGTAGGCAGTGGATGGCTAATTTTTCAATGATTGTGAAACCGATAGTGGCATTGACAAGAAAGGATGTGACCTTACCTTTGCCATGGAACATGGAGTGTCAAGAAGCTTTTGACCTGCTCAGAGCTGCGTTATGTTCAGCTCCAGTTTTGGGCACACCAAATTATGAGAAGTGTTTCGTGTTATTTGTGCATGAGAAGGATGGATGTGCTTTGGCTGTTTTGACTCAGGAACACGGGGGCAGAAATAGACCATGCAGTTATTTCTCTTCCACGCTGGATCCTGTTGCATGTGCTTTGCCACGTTGCTTGCGGGCTGTTGCTGCAGCTGTAGCATCAGTAAAGCAAACCGGGGGGATGGTTTTAGGTCACTCTTTAACCGTGATGGTACCCCACTGTAAGGAATCGAGTTGGGCGAGCGCCGTCCCCGTCTTGTCAAACACAACAGGGGCATTCCAAAGTACGCAATTCATATCATCGATCAGATGTACAGTCTTATTCTTTCCCTCTTAAAGAAGGGTTAACTCACTGCCGCACCAAGTTCACAAAAAGATATCCTTCCTTCCTGTTGCGGTGGCGGTTGCCATGGAAATTAGGGCAGGGACACTGACTCCGTCAATGTCAGACGCACATTATGGTCATGTGACCGTAACTTAAAAAACTCTAGTTTGCATTGAACCCATTGCTTCTGATTTTGCATGAAGTGCGCTACGTTCTATGATCAAGATTCTGTTTCCCTCTTCTTGCCCTTTTTTGGTTCCTGCCTTGTCTTCAGCTTCCCTTATCGAGTCTCTGCACCTTGGTTTCGTGAAGTTAAGTCTCCCGTCCCTTGTGTTTCCTCCCCGCCTTACCCATTTACCTTCCTTACCGGTTTACCTTCCTGCTGCCATCTCGGACTTCACCCTGAACTGTTTTTGTCTCATACCCCAACTCTTGTTGTGATAATTCCTGCTGCCGAACCGGATTTCTCCCAGGACTGCTTACTGCCTCACGTTTGTCATTGTTGAAGATACTCCCGCTGCTGACCCGCACTGCCTTCAGGATTGCCTTTGCCTCACGACTGATCATCGTTTATCGCCAGCTCGTTACCGACCCGGACTTCATTGGATTGCTCACTATGCTTTAGGATCCACATAACTGCAAGTGCGCCACAAGACTGCCGATACCTTCCTCCTCGCCTCACCCTGGTACGGACTACAGACTGCCGGTGTACCATCGTGGGGTGAGGGAGGGGCGTCCGTGTTTCTTCGGGTATTCCTTGTTGGACTTCCTTACCCCTAGGCGTTTGCGTGCCGGCAGGAATAGTCCCGTACACCTCTGTACCGTGCAGTCTTACTTGGAGCGGTTGCCCTATCTGGATTACCAACTGGCCCACCATGGTAAGAAGTGTCTGTTCATACTTTTGATTCCACTTGCCAATTTGGTCTTTTGTAAGTACTAAGAATTCTTATGTCCTTGTGTATTGCAACAGATATCTTCCAGCTTTTACTTTGATGTTGTGGTTTGAATTCAAGTTGTGTCACTTAGGAATTTGGTCATTTACACAAAGGTAGTAGAATTCTGTCTGTTCTACCTTGCCAAGACTCGGATAGAGTTATTGTTAATGTTACACTCACCTGGTATCCACAGGGACGCCGGGTTACTCGCCGGTATGCTTCTCAGCTTTGCCCTGATGTGGTCTGCGGGGAAGGTTCTGCCTTGTGGTAGAATTAGGCGTGCTCTCCGTCCGGCCTTCTTTGCAGGGGCGCGTTGTCTTTCATGGGCGAGTGCGGGCCAGTTACTTCACTGACGCCAGCCCGTTTGATATTGTTCAGGTAGGTCTTATTGCTGTTCTTTAGTTTTGTTGCTATCCTGCATGCCTTTCTTTGTTTAACATGTCTCTTTTTTTCTCCCTTTAGGTTTGCGGAGCTTCAGCGCGGCGAACTGGCTTGGTTGAGCCCCGCTGGTAAATGATGGCGCATTAAGAGCGCTATGATGCGGTAAGTAAGCGCTATGCGCAGCGCTGCAAAGTCTTGCCTTTGCTAACCTGCGTTTTCCTTCCTTGTAGGTTGCGGTGTTCCTCAGCGCGAGTGGAATGTCCGGAGTGGTGCCAGCCGAGAGGCGACCAGCCAGGTAAGCCTTTTGAGCAGTTCGTAATTGGTAAATGTCTCTACAGCTTTCTTTAATGTTGCCTCTACCTTCCTCTTTCAGGTCGTTCTGTCCGGGAGGCGTGCAGATTCGAGGAAGCTGTTCTCAGTAGCTGCAAGTGTTTAAAGATGAAGACTGCAGGTAAGATGCTGCTGCTCATGATGTTCCCTTTGTCTCCTTGCAGGTTCTGGTTCTCTGAGGTTCGAGGAAATAGCTGGACACAGTGAGCATCACGTTGCAAGCTGCAAAGTAACACAAAGCATGTTCTGCAGTCAGGGTGTGGTTTATATAGCCCAGGTAAAGTAGTACCAGGGAAAGTAGTTCCAGGCCTGCCACACCCAAAACACTAGACCGCATAGCTTGGTTCTTAGGAACCAAGCTATTTGGATGCCTCCATGTTGGCTGACAATACAATAAAGTAGTTCCCAAGCACATTGTTGTTCATGGTGTATGAGCCTGCCTGGACTGGCCCCATGAGGGCTTTTGAAGAGGATGCCAGGCTCTAGAGGCCCGAGTCCTGACTCCACCTGGCCAATGGATTTGCCAGAGGGGGTTTTGGGCGAGGGTCGTGACAGTTAATCACTCTTTTCCTTTCCGGTTTAGGGAATCTCCTGCCACGCGTTTGGGTCAATTCTTCCAAGCAATTGACCCCTGGTTTCTTTGTATCCAGACACAGGGTTACATTGTAGGGTACAATTCTTCTTCTACACTACAAGGGCAACTTTGATCAGGCATTCTTGACACCCATTCAGTAGACGTTCTTCGAAATAGAACGCTAATGCAACATTTCACATCCGTCCAACTAACGAGATATGAAATTGTCCTGTTTGCACCGCATATTCAAATTAAGAGATGTTGCGCTTTAAATACGCCACGTTATTACCGCCTCCCAGTGGAAAAGGGAGTGAGAAACAAGTACCACATGATTGCTTAACCACTACTGAACAAGAGACAAAAGGAAGAATTGATTTAACTGAAACTACCCTGAAAGAGCCAGATGGAGAACTGTTTTGTGACGGTTCTGGTTTTAAATTACCGAATGGCACATCAACTGCTGCTTATGCCATTACTACACTGAAAACTATTGTAGAGAGCAAACGAATCCCATACAACTCAGCACAAGCTGCGGAAATAATAGCGTTAGCTAGAGCCTGTAAAATTTCTGCAAACCTTAGTGTAAACATTTATACTGACAGCCAGTATGATTACGGGGTGGTCCACAATTGTGGCCAACTATGGGCTGAAAGGGGGTTCCTGACGTCACATGGAACTAAGATTCAACATGGCACTTTGATAGTGAGACTGTTGTCAGCAATTGCACTTCCCAAGCAGTTAGCAATAATGAAATGTGATGCACATAAGAAAATAACGTGTAATGTAGCAAAGGGAAATGCATTTGCTGACCGAATTGCAAAACAAACTGCCACTGATTTACACACAAAAATGTATGTCGAAACAGCAGAGAAAGTATCCTGCATGAAAGAGGATAGAATTGAGACAGTCAGAGAGATACAAGCAGAAACCACTCCAGATTAAATAAAACAATGGTCCGAGAGTCCAGCAGAATTAGATCCTGATGGTTGTTGGGTAGACAAAGAATAATAGATGGATGTTGCCAAATGCATATGCTATGGCAATGGTTCCATGGCCCATAGTCCAACACATATATGTGCGAAAAAGATGTCCCAGCACCTCGATTCTGTATGGTGTAATGGAAACATTAAAACTGCCAAGAGATTGGTTCAGAATTGCATGACTTGTTTACAACATAACATTGGAAAAGGAACAGTGACACCAGTAGGAAGTTTTGGTCCCCCCTCTATGCCCTTTGAGGTCATACATTTTGACTTCATAGAAATGGAAAGATGACAGAACTATAAATATGTCCTTGTAGTGGTCTGTGCGTTTAGCAAATGGTTGGAGGCCTATCCCCTGAAAGATTGTTCAGCCATGTCAAAAGCGAAATCCGTGTTAAAGGAATATTTTCCCTGATTCGGGCTGCCCAGTGTCATATGGTCCGACAATGGCCCGCACTTTATAGCGGCCGTGATATTACAAATTTGTGCAGGCCTCCGAATCGATAAGCGATTCCATTCAGCTAGACACCCGATGAGTTCCGGTTTGGTAGAACGCAAAAACAGTATTTTGAAAAACAAAATAGCTAAGATTTGCACCGAAAGCAATTTGAAGTGGCCAGATTCATTACCACTAGCTTTACTGTACATGCGCTCATCTGTGCAGGCAAGGACTGGCCTCTCCCCATATGAAATAATAATGGGGAGACCAGCAAATGTCTGGAATGTGCCACGTCCAAAAAGATTGAAGGATGTTGAATACCTATTGCTCATTGATTATTGTAAACAGTTGACTCAAAACTTGCGTTTGATTAATCAGCAGGTGCAGGAGGCTCTTCCTGTCAGATATACAGGCCCAGGACATTGTCTGCAACCAGGAGCCTGGACCCTGGTTAAAAACTTTTAAAGAAAATCTTTGCTTGCACCGCGCTGGAAGTGACCCTACCAGGTGTTGCTGGCTATGCAGACTGCAGTCCGAGTGAATGGTCGAAAGCATTGGATCCATGCAACACACACGTAAAGAATCCGGCTTCCTTTGCCACATGAGAAAGAGATTGATACTCCTGACATCGAAAGTAAAACAGCCATGATCGATCACAAAGACAAAGCTGAATTTCAGCCAGAAATCCTTCCTGAGCCCGAGAAGGAGCCTGGGGAGATTGCAACGAAAAATGAAACATCAGTGTTACCTCAACATTGTTCAACTGCTGCCTCACCATCATGAATTACATCAGCGACTGGCACTGTTTTTGCATCTGCTGCAAACAATGACAGTGCATTGTTCATTGATCATACCGTACCTGGAGCTGTAAGGTACAATCTGCGTTCACCAAATCGGAAGTAATCAGCAGCTTTTGTTTCGCCTTTGTTTCTAGCTCACGACAGAGCTGGTAACGGAGGCCTAGGGAAAGGGAGCGTATGAGCTGTATTGGATGAGAGCTCCGACATGCGGTTTCCCGGTGCTACCATTGAAAGTGAAGGTCTTTGCAACCTAGCGTGAACAAGCGAGGGCAAAAGGTACCGACACTATAAAATTGAGATTGATACTTGCTCCTGCCTTTTGTGGAGCTGTCAAGGTAAACACCAGATTGCTGCCATCATAAGCAGGATGAACCGAACTTGTTTGAATTTTGCTGCCAATGTGTGTTGCCGTGGAGAACTTTTCTGACGGATGCTGAGAAACTTTCCTTGATCATGCCTGTATTCGCTCCTGCTGCCGCCTGCACTGATGCTGCCCTTGATAGACATATAGACATTGACATTAAGCCTGCCTCAAGAAAGACTTGGGCTACAAAGACAAACCTGCTCCTGATTACCATACCTATCTGTATTGTATTTACCTTGATCCCAATGTTTTGGTACTTGGAAACTATGCATCCTATGAACACTCTATTGCCAACTGTAAATGCTCCCACTACCTTTACCCCAGCACATGTGCTTTCTTACACTCTTCCATCACGAGATGAGAAACACATAAAAGGTTATGATAATAACACCTTATTACTGATTATCAATAGGACTCATGCCATTTTGAATAGATCCAATTGTTGGGTTTGTTCACATTTACCCCAGCACGGGGAAAGAGGAATGGGTTGGTATATAAATCCTCTACCGCTTAATACTGCCTGTTATGCATCATTAAGAGCTCTATTTTTGGAAAAATGGAATGATAGTGTCACTGGAAACTTTGATGGAACAAACATAAATGAATTTGAAAGAATAGTATTAACCCTGCTAGAATGTTCTGTGTTCACAAACCAGAGCAAAATGAACATTGCATCGACTAGTCCCATAGACTGTCTAGGCCTGACCAGTCCCTGATTACTTTCAAAATGACTCTGGTTGGAAACAAGGATGCCATGCCTCCCTCCTATACTATTAATCATAGTCCACATTCTGTTCCATTTTGCTTGCGTAAAAAAGGTTCCACCCAGTGGGAACATTTACTAGGTGTATGAATACTGCTGTACTTCAGCAAGAAGAGAAACTGTTATATATAGGAGGTTCCGTCTATTTTGTGTGTGGAAACCAAGCTTATGCATGGTTACCTAGAAATTGGGAAGGTACCTGTTATTTAGGGATACTCTTACCTGGTGTATTCCTTGCCAAAACTTCTGAAATAGCAAAAATATCTAGATCTCGGCAACGACGAGATGATACTGCTGGGTACATTTTTGGGGACATAGCAAAATCGTTTATACCTTTCTGGGGACAAGCAATAAACTCATGGAATATAAGAAAATGATCCAGGGTATTAGAGAAAACAATAAATGGAACCACTGACATACTCTACAATAGGACACCGGAACAAAAAGCAATCAGACTAGTTGCCCTTCAGAATAGAATGGTTCTTGATATTATTTTGGCTGATCGTGGAGGTGTATGCAAATTAGTGGGGTCAGCATGCTGTTTACTTGTAAGTGACTCCTCCCCTACAATATTTGAAGCAATTAAGAAATTACATGTCCTAAGTTCAAAATTCATGTCCCTGCAGGTGGCTGGAATCTAAACATAGGTTCATGGTTCTGAGAACTGTTACGATCCTGGGGATGGAAACTAATTGCAATTTTGGTTATGATATTCGGTATCCTCATATTCTGCTGTTGTTGCATACAATGCTTGCCAGCCATTTGCTCCATAATTTTGAATGAATGTGCATAAACAACTAATACGATTGTGAAGCCTCCTCCCAGAATGATGATAGTCCAAAACACGAAAATGAAATTATTAAGGAATTTATGGCAATCAATATTTCTGATGATGATAGTGACATGGGTAGTTCAGAAAGTGACACCTGGTCTGATGAGGACGCAATGTATGGATAATGATGCTATTGGCTTAAGGCCAAAAGGAGGGTTTGTTATACCGAAAAAGTAATCACACAGCCCGAATGATATGAATAGTATGTTGGCCATAAGCGAATCGCATCATGTGACAAACTTCGAGAACTAAGAAACCTGAATGTGACCATAGGGAGTCAATTTTGTAAATGCCGGCCATTTTCTGTATTTTTTCGTAAACGCTTTGCAAATATATTATATGCTTCAGACTCATACACGGTGCGAGGCCACAGCTTGAACTCTGAAATACTAACGTAGGCAGGAATGTAGAGCAATGCAGAAATACATTGTTTTCCCTCTCACGGAGGCCTTGAAGCTGTGCAGAAGACGCGCCTAATCAGATGTCCAGGTGCCAGTTTGTCTTGCAAGTGCTGTTGTAAAAGGCAGTTAAATATGAATTACATGCAGCTAGCGGTGCTCCTTCACGAAAGATGGTATTTCTGCCTCAGAACCGTTTGACCCGTAGCTCATGAGCCGCGGCAAACCGATAACGTTGTATGGAACAAGATATCCTTCCTGTGCCAGTGCTCCATGGCCCTCGTAACAGAAAAGTGTCTCTGCAGTCTTTGCTAGAATAACTAATGTTTATACTAAATGAAGACGTGTCATAACTGTGAATTACCGAACCCTAGCCTGTATGACATGTATAAGGGCGGGACGAATAGCATTAACAAATGATGATGTATTATATAACTGCTTTAGCGCAGTTCGCTCTCTCTCGCATTTCACAGTGTCTGGGAACACACGTTGTGAGGCATTGAGACCCAGTCGGCCGACTGAGTTACTTTGAGTAAAACCAGACTTGTTTGGAAATCGAACCTCACGACTGACGTGTCATTGGGTATATGGTTATTGTGCCTCATTTCCATGTATGGCCCAACAAACTACTAAGATGGAGGGGCACGTGGACAGGGGAAGATGTTGCGCATGTGTTACATCTAAGGTAAGGGCAGTGTTTCTCATGCTCCTTGATTACAGCTTCAAAAGCAATTCGAAATTACTCCCCCCTGCAGAGTGGTGTGTTGCAGTATATACAGAGTACTGTTGTATTCGAAAGATATGGATGAACAGCCTCTTATCATTTGCAAGGTAGCTTGTGGGATTTTGTGTCCCATGGAAGTAGGCTGTGTGGTTACATTATTGGTGGAGGAAGATGAGGTGCAGGAAGACAGCCCAGTACTTGCTTATAAAGGAACAATCTTTCTGAGAGTATTGTGGTGGTTGGATTTGGTGTGGCGGCGCATGGATGTGGTACTGTAAGAGTACTGTCCAGGTAGTCCGCGACCGAGTGCAGAGTTGCACTCAGTCCATTTCACTTTGGTAGCTTTAGCCTTTGGTACATTCCCAACAGTGGTAAAGAACTGCCACACCCATGATTCTCTCTGGGCGCTAGAGGTAGGCACTTCCCCTACCTCATCTTCTTGGTCCTCTTCATTGTCTTTGGAAGTACTGCGCTTTCATTGTGGTGTAGGTCCTCGTGGTGGTGTTGGCTCTTGGGGAGGAGGGATAGCATTAGCTGATGCCATTTTTAAGATAAATAGCAGTTTTGCTAATATTCCTCCAAGTATGTGTTCTGTGGTAGATTGTTAATGGATAATGAGTAAGAATAGGTGTAGGGGCTGTGCAAGGGTACATTTTGAGCTTGAAAGTTCCTAGATTAGCAGAAAATGCAGTTCCAAGCTGTCCGTGAAGCACAGACCTCTTCCGGATTCAGACCCTTCTCGAATGTTAGCCTCCTTCCGTCGGGTTCACTATGGCTCTTTCCTAAACAATTTCACCTGTTGCATTCACAAGTCTTAATGTCCTTTTAGACAATCCACTGTGGACATCCCTCTGTCGGGTTCACTCTTGTCAACACAATGTTTAATGGGGCATTATGCTTCGCCCCGTTCTGCAGGCATCCCTCCGTCGGGTTCACGTTTGCCAACCCCACAGTTCCATCTACTTTCCCACTTTGCAGCATTCACTTCCCTTTGTCTTCCAATTACTTGTCGGTCAAAGGGTTTCGAATGAACAGGGGGTTTTGCGAGACCCCTGTATGACCACTTTGACGTTTTCCTTGCGGCTCTCCCAAGGCCTTCGAGTACTGGTAGTTTCAACAATAGGGCAATCAACCAGAGTCTCTCAAGTGAGCACCCACGTGGTGCCGAACCCCACTGCAGCTAGTTTTCCCCAGAGGTGTTAACAATTTTTTGATTGTCCATTAATGTGCCATTTGCAACTTTGTACAACAGATTGCGGTTCCTCATCGGTTCTTCTTTTGACTCACCGGCTGTGATGAATCGCTTGGCTTTTCTTGTCTTTGGAGTCAAGGATGGTACCACGGTAGCAAGCGTCTCTCCCTGTCCTGGTTATCAGTGTAGGAGGGCTCTGTGTACCATTGTCATCTGCTGCAACACATGCTGGCTATTGTTTGCGCTCTTATGATTCCTTTCACTGAGGCTTTGTGGGTCTGGCTCAAAAAGGGCAAGGTTGCTTCCCTCCTTGTCGCCCCTTCGGTTCTCACCGCCTTTCTCCTCCTCTTGAACTGCCACCCTGGGATAGCCGTCTTGTTGTGCGGTCTGCCTTGCTCGTAGTATGCTCTCGTGCTCCACCTTTTATCCCTGTGGGGAAGGGAAAGGGCAGTCAGGTGTGTGTGTGGTTCTGATCAATTGCCTGATTTTGCCTGACCCTTGTGTTGCGACATGTCAGTAAAACGGCTCTGGAGTTATTCCGCTGTCTTTCGTGTCGTGAGAAAGTGTTTGTGTCAGTAAAAGGGGGGGGGGGGATGTCAGAGTTTTCGAATATCCTATGTGGTAGGATGGGGAAAAGGTATTATAAGAAGGGGAATACAGTGTCTCACCTGTCGGTGTCCCACTTCCACTCCCCGAGGGCCCCCCCACCCAGTTGATCCTCCCGCACTGGTACACCCCCAGGAACTGGATTCAATAGCGACGGCTGTGTCCTGGCCACCTGGGTGACAGATCCCTGAGGACTATTCAGTGAGACACCTTCAGGTTTCTCACAACACTCGCACACAAACTTGATTACCCCTATATACGTCATCTATAACAGGATTGGTTAGGGGAACATATCTACGTATAGAATACATATGAGTTAGTACACCATTGGCTATCTCTTATCTGTAAGACACGCCTCGAACTACCTCTAAATACGGATTATAGCTGACAAAATGGCAGCAGATTGGTCTATGCAACATTGTATAGCAGGTTGCCCCATAGAACCACTGATTGGTTGGCATCCCCACCCAACCGTGGACCTTCAGCTCGGCTAGCAGCACATAAGCTAAGTGAAACCCAGGCTTGAGTCATGTCAGATTAATCCCCACTTTCCCAATTAGTCCATCGTCTCTCATCAGTTCAACCACGAGCCAGAGTTTCCAGTCTGTAGATTACCTTGTAGCCTGCTCTCTGGTCTGGGACATTCAAGGGAGTGCAAGCACATCACCATCTTCATCCAAAACTTAATGAATAGTCCTTGATTTTGCCTTCTGGATCACGTGAAGAGACCACAAACTTTTCCATTGCAACCTCTTATTTACTGCTATTCAATTCAATTATGTCAGGTGTCATTGCTCCTCTTGGCCTCTAGAGACTTACTCACTCCATCTGGTATAGACCTATACACTTAATTGTCCAATACTTCACTCTTGTGAATGTTTTCTTCTTTAATCTAAGAGAAATATGTCTAACGTCCATGACTTATCAGTTTGCCTCCCTTTGTGCTTTGCAGCTATTCCTTAAAAATAGCTTCCTTGATCCCAGGCCAACATAAGACTGCTTTTTGTTTTGCACACAAAGCTGTTTTCCAATGTCTTTACACAAGCCGACGTCCATTTTCCTATCATGGCTGTCCTTGCCACTTTATATTTTCCTCTACAGCAATCTTCTATAGGTCTCATCTACCTTGCGTTGCTGTGTATTTACACTTATTGATCAGCAAGTTACTTTGTCTTCTTTGTTTCTAATCACTATCATTTCGCACATGTTTCTCTTGTCGCTTCAGTCACATCATCACTTAAGTATTTTCATATTGTTTCAGTATGTCTTCACACATCTTCTTCATGTCATCACTTTGCCAGATTTCACTCAGCACTCCATGATGTCCAATGGTGTGCGCTGGCATCCTTCCACTCTCTCAGTGCGAGGATACATTTGATACAGTTGACTGAGCGCATATCGTCTCTCATACACTCAATGCGGTATATGCATAACACAAGTCCCATATATGGCTCTTCTCCTGCTGTTCCAGTATGACGGCGGTGAGGGGGGCGGGAGTTAGGGAAAGTACGTCCAACTGCTCCTCTATACAGCAGTGCTAATGTATCCCAATGCTGCCTAACAAAAAGATTATTAGGTCTGTTAAATAGTCCAGACATTAGAACACCACACTGCTGCTAAGGAATATCTGGCAAAACCTAGCAAGAATGTTCCAGTAGTTCTGTGTTCACATGGATAGGAGGACAAAGTTCTAAAAAAGGCCGAAGTTCAGAGTGGTGAGGTGAACCAGAAGGACTCAGATTACAGTGGGTCATAATTCAAGGGTGTTCATTTAAATGAAGGAAAAATGCCTCTCTCACCCTATGGCTATGAGTGAAGCTCCCTACATTCTAAAACTTTACACATATACATCATCATAATATACACTATATAAAAATTTTAAAAAAACAATACAATATATATATATACACACATTGATAAAATATAATACAATACAATTCAAAAAATGTGTATCAGCATCATAGTTAGGCAGTTTTATCCCCCCTTTCTCGTAAAAATTCTGTAGCTTCCATAGCGCCACTCTGTTTCGCGTGCGATGCCACAGGAAATCCCTGCACATACTATTCAGTTTGGTATAGAACTTCTTGGGTATCGGGTGTGGTATGTTCCCAAAATAATGCAGGAGCCTAGGTAGGACCACCATCTTGAGCATTGCCCCACGTCCCATCATTGCTAAGGGCAACCTCACCCAGAATTGCATGCAATTTTCAATTTTTTTAATGGCCACCTCCGTGTTGCACCTATGCTCCTCTTCCACTGTGTGGTATATGTCTATTCCTAAATACCGAAATGTACTAACCGCCCATGGTACCTGTAACACTGGTAACTGCTCCAATAGAATCCATTTATACCCACCTAATGGGAACATGCTAGACTTCTGGGGGTTCACCGCTATACCAGACAACCCCGCATATCTCTCCACCACTTCTAGAATATATTGGAGATTTTCTTCCAGTTGCCGCAATTACAGCAGCATATCATCTGCGTATAGGGAGATCAGATGCCGTTCCCCTCTCACCTCAATGCCAATAATATCATATGGTTGTCTCAAGTATATTGCTAGGAGTTCCAGGGCCAGTATGTAGAGCATTGGAGACCACGGACATCCCTGTCTGGTGCCCCTGCAAAGCTGCCATATTTCCGATATCACTGATCCCGTTTTGACTCTAGCCAGCGGTTCACTATATAGTATTTTCGCCCACCATATATATCCAGGCCCCAACCCATAGCACTCCAGGGCCACCAGCAGCCATGGCCACTTGACTGAGTCGAAGGCCTTTACTGCGTCCAAGGACACAATTGCCATTTCACCTACGTTTTCGCTCCCAAACTCAATAACTCGTTGGAGTCGTCTACGATTGTTAGAGATGTTCCTATTTGGGACATAACCCGTCTGATCGGGCTGCATTAGTCTACCAATAAACCTCTTCAATCAATTTGCCAAAACAGCCGTCAATATCTTGCTGTCTTGATTCAGCATCGACAAGGGTCTGTAGGAGCTGCAGCTATGCCCAGGCTTGTTAGGTTTGGGAAGCGGTATTAGGGAAGCGGTATTATAATCGCTTCTCTGAGTGACTCTGGCAATCTTCCCATCTCAAACGCTTCATTTAGCATTTCTAACAGTGCGGGGAGAACCTCTTCTATGTATACTTTATAAAATTCACTTAGGAGTCCATCCGCCCCCGGGGTCTTACTAGTGGGCAACTGTCTCACCACCTCCCCTAGCTCCTTCAGGGTAATCGGTGCATCTAGCTCCTCTCTCTCCTCCACACTTATCTTTGGCAATCCTATATCCTCCAATGTTTCTATTATCGTCGCGTGACTACTCTTACCATCGTCTCTATATAATAACTTATACTAGTCTGCGAACTCTTGGTTGACTCCTTCTTGAGTGTCCGCTACACTACCGTCTTCCCTCGTTATAGTTCTAATTGTAGATCATATAGCCACGCCAAGAGCCTTCCTGGTTTATCCCCTCCCGCATGTTGTCTCTACATATTTTTTATAGTTGAGGTTACACAATCTATCCCAGTACTCTGCGCATTTTTGCTGTAGCCGGAGTATCAATTCCACTTCTTCTTTAGTGCCACCTCCACCCCTCAATGCCTTTTCCAGTTTCTCCTCCGTCTCCCGTACATCAGCCAGAATCCCACCCTGCAGACCTTTAGATTTTGCTATGGCTACCCCTCTCATCACAACGTTAAAGGCTTCCCACAGTGTTCCTGCTGAGTCCCCACTACCAGTATTCGTCTCAAAATAGTTTATAATCTCCTCCCTCATGTCCTCCCTAAAAAAGGGGTCTCTCAGTGTCTCTGCTCGTAGGCGCCATGTCAGAATCCTTGCTCTCGGGGGGCAGTATTACCATCCGAGGATCAGGGGCGAGTGGTCCGAAAGGACCCTTGCTTTATACTCTATTTGTATAATCTCTGTTATTTCCTCAGGTGTAGTAAAGACATAGTCCAGCCTTGTATGTAACTGCTGCGGGGCAGAATAATGCGAATATTGCCTTTCTTGGGGGTGTCTCATCCTCCATGCATCTTTTTTTAAACATTTTTTTGAGTTATAGACACAACCAAACAATACAAACCAAACAGTGCATGTTCCAACAGTTTCATTACACTTTCTTAACTTCTAGCCACTACTTCCCTTATCCCACCCCACTCTACGTGTCTATTGCATTAAACCTTCAGTTTCCGCATCCTGTGGTTAGGTCTCCTCTTCTTCCATGCATCTTCCAAACCAAAGTCACCTAGCAATGTCTGAAGCGCGGGTCTATCCATATTCCCATCCGATCTATCTACCCTCGGGTTAAGTACATAGTTAATGTCCCCTCCCCAAATCACCGCACTCCCCATACACATGCTCAGATTAGTACACAATGTTCTGGTGTACGCCGCTGTGCTCTGGTTCGGGGCGTACATATTTACAATGCTTATCTCCCTGTTTTCCACCAATCCCCTCAATATAACTATCCTAACATCCGCCTCAGCCATCTCCTGCAACCGCTGAAATGGGACATGTGGCGCCACCCAAATAAGCACTCCCCTAGCATAAGCAGAATATGATGAGCCCACAACAACTCCCTTCCATTTCCTGGCACTCATATCCATCTTCTACTGCAGCAGTACAATGTCTATTTTTTGCCTACGCAGGTATAGCATAACCTTGTTTCTCTTTAGATAACTATTGAGCCCCCTGACATTCCAGGTAACTATTTTAAGGTCCCCCATGGCTTATTAGAGTTCCATTCCACCTCCCACCGGTGCAGTCCAAATCTAAGTTCCATTCCATTCTATATAGGCTTGTTCCCCAGTTTAAACTCCCCTTAGCCAAAAACACGCCAAACTCCCATCCCTCCCCTCCCCCCTCCCTTCCCATCCCCAACATCACCCCCCTCAAACCCCCCCCAAAACTGTTGCCCAGCTCAAACCCTGGATCTCAGGCACCCCCGCATCTAGCTCTTTCTGGCTATAACCTGTACTCACAGCTCAGCAGGGTGAGGTCGCCCTAATGGCTATCCTACAGCTACTACTACTATTGCTCGGGGGGGGGGAAGGGTGCCTTCGTCCTGCCGCTCCTGTTCGCTTCAATTCAACCACACATTGCTACTCAATTTACGTGTGTACTCAATCTTCTATATTCCAGTCCATTAAGTTCAACAAAGTCAAAGATATCACAGCCAAATATCAGCTTTACTCGTTCGCACCCCTTTATCTCTATCTCTATCATAGTCACTGCTGGGGTACCCGCTCAGCGTCAATTCAATATACATGCAATATCCCAATCACTTATCGTGTTCCTCCTGGGCCTTCTCCGCATCTCGTTCCAGGCAACCCTGTAGGTCCAACCATGCCGCTGCTTCTTCTGGGGTGTCAAAAAGAACATCCTGCTTTTGCGCAAAACTTTCAATTTCGCGGGGTACAGAAGCATGTATTTGATTCCGGCCATGCGTGACCTTCTCTTGATTGCCACATAGCTGTACTGTTGCCTCTGGACCAACATTGTGTAGTCAGGATACGCCGTGATGGTGCTTGAGGCCCTTTCTATCGTTCCCCCTTTACGAAAGTACTCCAAAATCTTTTCACGATCTTTATAGTTCAGTATCTTTGCAATTATCGCACGAGGAGGGGCCCCAGGCTTCGGATTCCTCATGAGGGCTCTATGTGCCCGCTCCACCGCGAATCCTTGCGAGAGTTTGTCGGCCCCTATTTCTTGCAGGATCAAGTTCTCCACATAGTCTGTAGGGTCTTGGCCTTACTCCCCCTCCGGCAGTCCGACCATGCGGATATTGTTCCTTCTTGCTCTCCCTTCAGCTTTCTCTGCACGGTTCTCCAGGTTAGCTACCTGTTGCTTCAGTACGTGAACCTCCTTTGCATTGTTGGTGCTAGTGTCCGTGTTGGTTTTCACCCCACTCTTCAGGCTGCTTGTTCTCTCTGCCAGCGTCCTAACATCTTGTTGCAGCAGGGTGACTTCTATACCCACTGCGTCTATTTAGCCTCCAAGGACGTTCGCAGGTCCGCCATCGCTATCCCCCATGAGTGCCTCAGCTCCGTTATAGCTGCTAATATCTGGTGGTTTTCAGTCGCTAAGGTGCTCTCCGCAGGTGCTGTCGCACCACTGGGCATTGTCGCCGCTCTTAATCACGGCTCCTCGCCCCGCAATCTTGCGGTCTCAGTTGTGTGTCTGAGGTTACTTGGTCCCTGGCGCATCAATCCTGCTCCTCTGTCTTGACGTAGCACCAGTGTGTCACTTCAAGCATGGGGCAATTATCTTCGAGGAACCCCCGTATAAGTTTGTGTTCGTTGGGCTATGTCTTCGGGTGGGTTGTGTGCTCCCACGTTTCTAATTACCTTGCTGCTTCCTGGAGACTACTTCTTTCCACCATCATAATCACCCATCTTTTGGGCTCCTTGTGCTCTTCACGCCACTGCTTACTTCCGCTGCGGTCCTCCTGTGTCATCATTAACTTGGATCAGCCCTGTATACCGTGCTCTTCTATGGTGGCACCCACTTCCTAGCTCCGCAAGGCCGTCCCGAACTCCTTATCCCAGTCCAAGCATCTGCTACTTATGTAGTTACACGTTCCTGCGGCACACCCGCTGTCTCTGCTACAGTGCTTCGTACAGTTCTAGTCTGTTGCGCCTATGCTCTGACCATGGATGTGTCCAGATTGCCGCTCCTTATGGTCTCTGCCTCGCGCCGCCCGGCTACAGCGTCGTACAGCCGGTCTGCTCCGATAGAACGTTCGGGGAGCTCCGCCTGCGGCTACAGTATCCTTTTAACTATCCGCTTCTCCGTTCGCAGGCTTATAGTACCTTGCCGCTTGACACGGGCTGACGCTGCTTCAAATATGTGCTCCGCTGGGCACCCCGTCAGGAGCCAGTACTCCGTTCACTGTTCGTAGGCCAGCTCAGTCATTTCGGTGGTCGGGCCCGCAATGCCTTTGTTGTCCACCATTTTGCAGACATACATGCCCACCGAGTCATGCACACAAAATTCTATATCTCCGGCATGCTTCCTCCGATGAGCTTGTAGTTTGCTGGTGTCGTGGGGTGCACCTTCCGACGCCTTTGCTGATATTTTTTAGAACCTTTAGGTCAATTCAAGTGCAGTGCTACGGATCATCATCGGATCAACAGGAGCTGCTGCGCCGGGGCACGTCCTACTCCATGGCTCACATTGATTTTCATTGCTTTATAGAGTGACCCTCACATCAGTACCACCGATCACTTCAGTGAAGTGCACTCGATAGACATGGTACTCATGCCTTAATCCTCAGATGCCGGAAAGCTGGCTCCAGGGCCACGGGGACCAACAAAGTCTCCCCCGAGGTTTGTTATGACATCTGCACTTTATTGCAATGACATCATTTCAGCCCAGTGACACTTTTGGGGACAGGATCTCACAGCTCAAACACAGGGCCCGAAAAAAATGCAGAGGAAGGTGCTTGCAGACTGTCTTAAACTCAAGACCCGCCAAGCAAGAGGATGAAAAAACTAGTGCAGATACAGACAGCGATGTGTCTAATTAGGGTAAGGTGATGTGTTAGACGAGTCCCCTGACCCGTTAGAGCTGGGGTCTGGCATGCCATTCCAAAGGTGGATACATGACAAAGGTGTGTTTTCCTAGTGCCAATATGGATGGAGATGTTAAAGACATGTTCAATCTGGTCAACGGCGAAGGCCTCAGACTGAACACAGTTACCTTAAGTTATGGAGTACCTAAATCCAGGAAGAGGTCATGGGCAAGTTGAGGGCAGAATGCCAGAGACCAGTGTGACGATTCACAAAGCATTGCCACTTCTCCCCAAGTGGGAGCTCTTTCCCATGAGGCTAGTGTGAGAAACCTGAATGTGTCTCACCCGCTAGTCCCTAGGGATCTGTCATCCAGGTGGTCAGCACACGGCCATCGCTATTGGATCCAGTTCCTGGGGGTGGACCAGTGCGGGAGGATCACCTGGATGAGGGGTCTGCAGTGAATGGAAGTGGGACACTGAAGTGTGAGATGTGGTATCCCCTTCCTTATGACACCTTTTTCCCCATTCTGCCCAGTAGGATACTTAGAAACTCTAACCCCCCCACTTTTTCAACACAAACACTTTCTCAGAGCGCGAACGACAACAGACTAATACCCGAGCCGTTTACCAACACAAGGGTCAGGCAGAGTCAGGCAATTGCTGACAACTACACACACCCAACTGCCCTTTCCCATAGGGATAAAAGGTGGAGCACAAGAGCTCACTTCGAGCTCGGCCAAACGTACGAGGAAGCAGCCATTCCAGGATGGCAGTTCAAATCGGTGGAGAAAGGCGGGAAGACCGGAAAGGGCGTTAAGGAGGGAGTTGCCCTTGCCCTTTTCAACCGAGACCCGCAAAGCCTCCGATGAAAGAAACATAAGACAGAGATTCCCAGCTGGCAAATGGTGTGACAGATGTCAGCGGTATATGACACCCTCCCGCATTGATAGCCAGGGCGGGGAGACGCGATTGCCATCGTGGAACCGTCCTAGACTCCAGCGGCAAAGAAACCGCCAGCGAGTTCAGCACAGCCGGTGAGTCGTTAGAACCCGATAGTCAACCTGACTGTGTTAGGCCCAAGGTTGCAGTGGCAACATTAAGAAGATCAACAGACAAGAGGTCTTTTGAGAACAAACTTGGTACCAGAGATAAAGCGGTCCGGCACCACGTGGGCGCTCAGTCGAAGGGTTCTGGCTGGTACCCCTCTCCTGAACTAAGAGACTATGTTGAACATTGTGAGTAAAGAAACTACAAGTACCGAGAGGCCATAGGGAAGGCCAGTACATGGTGTTAAGGTGGTCATACAAGGGTCAGGCCAAATCCCTTGTACAATCGAAAGTCCTTGACAACTTTTCAGAAGTTCTGATATTGCGAAACAGGCATTTGCGCCCGGCCGAGGGGAACGCTGTGCGAACTTTGATGGTATGAAGCCTGCGCTTCACTTACCGTAGGCTAACAGAGTGACCCAGCGAGACGAGATCGCCCTTCGGAAGTCTCTGTTTTGGCAAGCGTTCCGATTGATCTGAGCCCAACTGAAGGAGGCTGACGACAGAGAAGGATCAGAGCCCGGCTTTGGGGGATCCAGGAGTGAAAGGTAATCACCCAACATAAAGGTTAACAGAAGGAACTATTATTTTGTTGTTTGGCTTATCAGGCTCTCTGAAGCAAGAGACTTTGTATGAGAAGAGACTTGGGCACAGAAGGCCCTGATACTGAAAAAAGGACCTGTAAGCTTGTGCCAGAGAAGCCCAGGTGTGTGCTGTGCTCGAGAGTTCCGCCTTGTCCTCCTGTGCTAAAAACGTGGGGAAGGGAGATCCCGGTCATAATATCCGGACGTATCATTTGGTGAATACTTCTTTCTTTTCTTGTGAACATTATCCAACACTCTTTCGTAGCATAGTTCTAAGGATTGGCAATAGTTTTTTTTTCGTAAAGGCTCTTTTTATTTGACTAGACTCCAATAGGACTGTATTATTAGAAGGTTGTAGCCCGCTCCCATCTTAGATTTAGGTTTAGATTTAGTGTTTATCTTACCCATTTTACAGTGTAATAAACACCCTTGAACTGTGATCACTTGTGTCTGTCTTACTTTGATGCCATGCCTTCCTTACACTAGGGAGGTGCGGCCGTTACCCAATGATGCCCCTAGGGGTGATTTAATGTGGTAGGACCTCATGGGGCGGGACTCCCACTCTGGGGACAAGGACGATCACCCAGGATACAGGCCATTAAGTATTGTCACTCAACATTCCCTTGCCTTCCCCACTGTTAAGAACCATTTTTTTCCCCAAAACATACTTTATTAATTTCACAGCAGGAGCAGAAACATCACATTTCAATAGTTAGCAACTTTAGATGATCTGTATGACATGTACACTGCAACAATTCCCTTTACCCCTTCCCATCTATAGGTTTATTGTCCCTGAGATTTCCAGTACATCTCTCTCATCTACGTTCCTCCGGTCCCAAGTATGTATGTATCAGCCGTGGCTTGAATGTCACGGCTGGGAATTTGTGGTTGTATTCTAGTAAGGGTGCCCAGGCTGCTTGGAATTGGTGGAGCTTTCCCTCCTTTGCGGACGATACTCTGTCGGCAACCAAAACGTCCCAAACTTTATCGCCCCAGGTCAGGACCTTGCGTCGATTTCCAACAGCGGGTGGTAAGGATTCGCGCCGCCAGCAACAAATGGGTCATTAACTTCACCCGCTTCGCCGATTTTGGGTATATCCCTTTCACATGGCGCGCTGAGCAGCAAGGTCTTTGGGCACCGCGGGAAACGGCTGTCAGTAACATCATGAATCACCTGTATAATGTTCTCCCAGACGGTCGTATTAGGGGGCACTCCCACCACATGTGGAAATACGAGCCCAGTGCCCCACAATTTCACCAACAGGTAGGGGGATTACAGACTGGAAGTGGTGAATCTGCACTGGCGGGCAATACCACTGGAATAACAGTTTCAGTGCACACTCATTTTTCGTTACAAATTTGGATGAGGCTCGGCTTCTAGCCCAAGTCTCCCCCCACTCCGCATCATCGAGGTGGAGGCCTTGGTCCGTCTCCCATCGAGACATGTAGCCTGGGCAGCGCAAGGAAAGGAGGACTTCCTGTAACAGACTGTACAATTTAGAAATCCCACCCTTATACATGGGCTCCCTCACGTTAAGTTCTAGTGGGCTTAGGGGTCGAGTGGCTTTCTCTCTTATTTCGGGGTGAGTAATCCAGTGGCGGAGCTGGGACTATGTGAACCTGTCCCCTTCGGAGTTTTTAAATTCTTTTTTACAATCTTCAAAAGTACGTGGTTGACCCTCTGTGTAGAGTTGCCCCAAGGTGCTTGGGCTCCCTCTTTTCAACTCTTAAATGCTGCCTGCGGGATGCCAGGTGTGAAGGCCGGTGGCCAAAGATGGGGGTAAGGGGACCCACCCCCCTAGCAACCTTTTCTCCCCCGGAGGACCCTATACCATACCCTCAAGGTAGATTTTGTCGATGAGAACAGGTGGGGCCATTGCTTATGCAATGCATGGGGAATAAAGAGCAGAAAACGGAGGGGCAGAACACATTGTGCTTGTTCTATTTCCAACCACCTCGGAGCCCACCATGTGGGCAAGTGGGACATTTGGGCAGCTTCTGCATATTTCAGTAGATTCCGGATCCCTAAACCCCCCAACCTGGATCTCCCCCCCCCCCCCCCATCATTACCCTCTTAGGGATTCCGGATTTCTTCACCCGCCAGATGAACCCCAGAAATGTGCGTTGCAGTCTTTCCAATACGGGCTTGGGGACCTCAATAGGGAGGGATGAGCAGTAGTATAGCAACAAGGGGAGGAGGTTCATTTTGACAGCCGTAATCCGTCCCATCAAGGAGATTTCTTGCCCCACCCATCTTTCCAAGTCCTGTTCTAATGCTAATCAAAGGAGGGAAATTAGCCCCATAAATGTCTCCCGTTGAAGCGGTCAAGTGGACCCCTAGATAGGCCATAGCAGTCGTATTCAAGCCGATCAGGCAGATATCCTGGACAGCTCTTAACTCTTGTGCGGACAGGCCCACCCCCAGTGCCACCGACTTCCCGAAATTAATGTCAAACCCAGTGACTTGCCCAAAAGCGTGGAGTTCCTGTAAGGCCACCTGTAGGGAGGGGACGATGTTGGTGATGGAAATAAGCACATCGTCGGCATAAATAGAGACCTTATGAGGGGAGTTTCATATTACTGGGGCTTGAATTGCGTTGTTCCCACATATATGTTGGGCCAACGGCTCCATTGTGAGTGCAAAGAGGAGGGGCGATAACCAGCACCCCTGGTGTGTACCTGTAACGCTCACCTGACTCCCACGGAGGCGCTGGCCTGGTTCGCGTTGCTGTGACCTCTTCTAAGGTGATGCGCAGGGTTCGGAAGACGGACTGGACCGGGCCCCCAAATCTGGCTTGTCTGGCTCGCAGAAGTATCCTTCTGTAGGCGAAAATAGGGGATTAACTGTCTGCGGGGTAATACAATCGGCCTCCCACTTCCCCTCTCACCCTCCTCGAAACTCTTCTGTGATTCCTCGTAGCGTCTCACCTTAGGGTCGGAAGGACGAGCTCTCCATCCTGCTTCTGATGCAGGGGCGCGTTGGATCCAGTTACTTCACTGGATTTTCGGATTGGTGAGAACCAAACTTGCTTGGCTTCCAGGTAAGTTTTTTGATAAGAGGTTCCCCTTGTGTCCATGCATTAATGTACTAATGCTAGTGTCTTTTTCCCCATAGGGGCCGGGGTACGGAATGCCGGGGAACAGGCACTGACCCGAGATGAGAGGTGAAATCCTTGTAGAAATCAGGTAAGTCTTTAATGAGCGTTTTTTGGTAATGTCTTTTCATTCGCTCATTAACGCTGTCTCTTTTTCCCCTTAGGGGCCGGGGTCCGGAAATGCCAGGATGCGGCGCGGACCCGAAATGAAGAGGGAATGAATCAACAGGTAAGTCTTAACATGGAGATTTAGCTTTCCTTATTGCCTTCTCTCTCTCACCTTTTGTTCTGGTCTTTTTCTCCCTAGGCGCTGGGGCGTGACTGTAGTTTTTTATTGCATTTGCCACCTCATCCCTTAGGGCCAGATCATTAAATAATCGGGTCTTACAAACGCCATTGTGGTCTGGCTACAGGGGTCGGATTCCAGGATCTAATCTGTAGGGACACCGAGGCATGATCCGTGAGAACCTTTGGGGTGACATCTACCTTGTTCATAAAAAATAAGAGCTGGGGAGAGACTAGGAGCAAGACGATGCGTGAAGAGGTGTGGTGGACCCGCAAAAAGAAAGTGTAATCTCTTTCCTCCGGGTGTAACACTCTCCATGCGTCCACCACACCCAGGGATCTAAACAGATGGAGAATCCCGAGTGCAATTTTGAAGTCTCTGGGGGCTGGTGCATGTGATTTGTCCTTATCCGGTCAGGCACCCCATTAAAGTCTCTGCCGATAATGACGTGGCCTTCCACGAATAAGTCCAACACGAACCATTCCTGGCCCTAAGTCCAACATGAACCATTCCTGGCCCTCGTTTGGGGCGTAGATTGAAACCAGCAAGTACAGTTGGCGTAGGAGCATCCCCTTCACACCTATAAACCGGCCCCCAAGGTCTGTGATAGTGTCTAATACCTGGGATGGGACACTCCTAGCCACCAGGATAGCTGTGCCTCCTTTCTTGGTGCGCCCTGGGGCCAAGAATTGCTTTTGGAAGTCTCTGATTCTGAGACGGCAAAAGTCCTCTAGCAGTAGGTGAGTTTCCTGGAGGAATATCACCGCTCCCTCCAAGTCTCTCAAACGTTTTAGCACACACTCGCTTCACAGGCGAGTTGAGGCCTTTAACATTCAGGGTGATGAAGTTCACCTCCTGGATTGGGGTTTTCAAGCTCTCTGCAGTGGGTTTTACAGGGGGAGAGTTGCAGGGGGGGGGAGGAAGTGGGGGTCAAATGATCTGCAGTTGCCATTTAAAATCAAACATTTTTGTTTAACTGCTCCAGTTGAATTTTCCATTAACAAAAAAAAAAAGAACTGAGTCCGAACCCTGGACTTCCAACTGTTCGACTGCCATAGCTTGACAGCAGTACACTCCAAGGGCTTTCCGATGACATCCACCTTGGAGCCAGGCTTAGACCATGTGAAGCCCTTCGACACTAATATTCTGTATCCTGTTTCCGTTAAACTCCTTCGGACCAGCAGTCCGGGCCATCGGAGGAAGGCAGTATAGACTTTGACTCCACCGCCGACATCCAGTGCCCACAGTAGCGGGTTGCAGGGGGGCCTTTATCTTCTATTTCGACCCTTCTGTACCTTTGACCAGGCTGGGCGTCTTGGTTTAGGGAGAAGGTAGTCTGCATCCCCGGTGAGGGCGACCAAGCAGCCACCTTCTTTGTCTGGTCAGGTGAGGCTCAGAATCTTTTCTGCATCTTTTAAATGTGCAATCGTTTGGAGGTTCCTTTGTAGGAAAACTGGAACGCAGTGGGGAATAGCCATTGAGATCAAATGTTTTGCTCTCGGAGGAAGAGAGTCAGCGGCCTCAGGACCCTGTTTTTCTGTATCATCACTGCTGCTAGGTCGTAGAAAATTTGCAAGGGGGACCCCTGGAACGCGAGTTTGTCACGGGAGTGGCCAATTGCCATTATTGCCTCCTTGGTCGCATAAACGTGGACTCTGGTGATAACATCTGGAGGGGATTCTGTAGCCAGACCTCTGCGGGGACGCAGACTGTGGTTACGGTCCAACAGGAGCTGGGACTTCGAGGTGTGGCAGGAGGGATTGAAATAGGTCTCCTTCGTATTCCGCTCGGTTTTGATCTGAAACTGCTAAGGGGACTCCTCTGATTCGTAGGTTATTTCGACGTGCCCGGTTCTCAAAGTCCTCCTGCTTGTACTCCAAGATCTCATTTCTATCCGTCGGGCCCAGATCTGTTGTCGTATTTCAAGCAGCTATGTAGCGTGCTCCTGGGTCAGGTCTTCTACTTCTCCCACTCTTAGATCCGTATGTTCAAGTTTAGTGGTAAGTTCTGTCATACAGGAGCGGAATTCTGGTTCAATGTCCAACATTATGGCCTGAATATCTTCTTTGGTGGGCAGTTGTCCGGTCCCTCCTGGGGACGCTTGCAGTGTGGTTTTGGCAGACACCAGCTTTTTCCCCTTTTTCCCCCAGAAGCAACAGGGTGGAGCTGTCTATGCTCTTTGGCCAGAGCAGTGGTATCCCTCCCCGTGCTCCACAGAGCTATCGTTGGTGTGAGAGATGGTTAAGGAGTGCCCTCTCAAGCTGGGACCAATTGCAGCGTTCGCTTTCTGTTAGATTATCCTTTTGTTGTAGTGTGAGGGATAGAAGTAGGTTGTGTCACAGGATGGTGGAGTTTTATTTGATGGACATTCTGTTGAACCCTTTAGGCAGGGAAACGATCCTTAGAAGATAGGGATAGTGAGGGCCTTTGTATGCACACATAAAAGCCTATAACTAACACCATGCCACCTTTGTGTCAGCGTCCTTCTTCAAAACCCTTACACCAGACATCATGAGAAGTATGGCAGTGATGCCAAAGTTAGATGCCAAAATGGCATTCATTGGCAAAGCACAAACAAATCTCAAGCAGGGGACTGACGAGGCTGGTGTTCTTTTCAGGATCAGTCCTGGACGTTTCTGGGCTGCTCAATACATTCTTACACCTAGCTAGGTATGTCAAATATATAGGGACTACTCGGCAATGCCAATTGCACCATTTTAACAGAAAGGCACAAGGGAATGCTAATAAAGATTGACAACAGACTGAGAGGGACACTAGCTGCCTCAGAAGTGAGGGCATTCACGGAGGCTTTTATGTGATGATCCTTTCGCCAAAGAGATGACAACATATGTTTGATTTTATACACCCCTGGAGAAGGCTCAGATTTCAATCAACAAAAGAGTCTGTGCCTCAAAGGATTTTTTCAAGGTGAAAAGAGGATGGTGGCCCTCGTCCAGCGATTACACAGATCGACAGGAAGCCTCAAGGCGGCTATATTTGGATTATTAGCACATAGACACCTTATCCCCATCATGTAGGAGAGGCGACAGAGGCGGAGTGGGAGAAGGGCCTCTAGGCAGCCTGCAGCCACTACTGGTGAGTTCCATGAGCACAGTGCCACCACTGATGGTGGATGGGGCGGCTGTACATTGATGTTCTAGTAGATCTTGGATGTCATATCAGGGATGCTGGGGTGTTTCAGATAGTCAGGGGTTTCCGCATAGAATTGTTACCTGGTACCCGGCATAACAGGCTTCCCATCTCATTGTTCTTACACAGGAGGATCAAATTCATAGGCATGATGAAGTGGGCATTCTTGCCAGCAAAATGGCTATTGTGGCTCCAGGCCCATAGCTAAGCTTTTGGTGGAGGGGGCAAAGGATTTCTGTCACTACTACCTGGAGAGACGAATAGAGGGTACTGCAGAGTACATACCAGGTCAAGTTAATGTTGCACAATATGATATCTAGTGTATTTCAGCGATTAAATGCTGCAAGCAATACCATTCTCGAGGCTGGACCTCCTCTGAGGGCCCCGGCAGACAGACCACTTTGTCACGTGCCCCAATTACCAGATGCAGAGGCCTTTTAGCTGGAGACTGGATCCCACTACAATGGTTTTATATGCCTTCCTTGAAACTTGGAGACCACACACACAGTGTGCCTGTATTCCATTCGCCATGATCTCACAGGTACTGATGAAGGCCCACCTGCAAGAGGTGGAGCCGATGATAATTGCACCTCTGTGGATCTCTCAAGCATGGTTTCCGGCTCTAAGAGAAAGAAAGATAGACAGAGGGAGAAGTGCAAGGTGAATTAGAGAAAGTGAATGTGATAGAGAGTCTATGGTAGGACGGTGCAGAGAGTGCATAGCAGTAGTGCGAGTAGAGGTGAGAGCAGAGTAAAACAAGAAGGGATGAGGTAATTGGAAGAGGCAGAGAGAGTATGGTAACACAGAGGAGTAGATGCAGGACTTGGTGTGGTGTGAAGAGGAGAGGGGTGTGTAGAGAGGTGGTGATAGAGGAGAGGTGAAGGGTGTGTGTGGTCAGGCGAGGACAAGAGTGTGCAGAGAGGTGAGGGGTGTGTTTAGAGGGGAGGAAAGGGGTGTGTAGAGGGGTGAGGAGAGGGCTGTGCACAGGGGTATGTTGAGAGATTGGGAGAGGGGTGAGGAGGGTTTGTGGAGAGAGTGTGGGTATCAGAGGGACAGAAGAGGAGAGAGGTAGGAGAGGAAGGAGAGAGTAGGGTGTGATAGAAATCAAAGAAGAGAGAGGGGCGATAAGAGCAGAAAGGAGGGTGAGGCGGAAGGAGTAATGAGATCAGGGAAAGGACAGCGAGAGAGCGCGTGCACGAGAGAACAGTCCAGGGTGTCTGTTACCACCAAACCCATTATTTCCTATAGAAACCTGGCAAGTGTTAGGTCGGGCAGCCCTTTAAAAAACGCCAGGGGGAGTCGGATATGTTTTTATTCTTTAGGCCATCACCTACATCCAGATTTAGACAGTAGGTGTTGCCAGTCGCTAGTTGGAAGAACTGGAGGTTAGGGACGCCTGGGTTAGGGTTGAGGGAGCCCACTGGACGTTGGGAGAGGGAAGCTCATTAGAGTACCCTGCCCGCACTGAACACAGACTAAAAACAATAGTATTTACTATTCTAAAAAAACAATTCCTGTGAACTATGCTTAATTGTTTGGGACATATCTTAATAATAAGCACCCATGCCTCAAAATGTTCATATAGCAGCACTTGCTGAACTGTGTTTTAAAATGTGTGATCTTTGCCATAAAAGGACTATCGAGTGGTAAAATATGTCTTAAGTCGTCCTTTTTTGGGGAAATGATGCCATTTATGTACATGTAAGACATAGAGCAACAATTTACATTCTAACTGCTGAAACATAAATAGGAAGAAAATCAGAAACATGAAAAATGTGGTGTTATACTGAACAAGTGTTACAATCAATATTGCATTAAATACATACCATACAATGGTATACAGATATAAGTAAACCATTAAACAACGACTAGTAATTCAACTCAAAATAACCAGTAAGCAAATGTATAAATTGGTTTAACAATTTTTTTCCAAAAGTAAAAAAAGAAATGCTATACTAACCACCACGAACATGAAGTTCATCCCTCATTTCCCTGGCGATCTGCGCAGGTGTGATGTACTCCTTGCCATCAAGAGTGTGCACCACATCCAGCTGTTTCTCTGCGATCAGCTTTGCCACGATTTCTATGCAGTTACGTTCAGACAACCTAAGCATATAAAAACAATAGGTTCATTTTCCTTTGCTCTGCACTGGCCGACATGCAATGAATGGCAATCCATAACCTTTAGCATAGAATACTCATCATTGTATACAGCCAAAGCAGTTCAATAGATCACTTTAACGTTTTCAGAAATAGTTGTGTAAAGAAAAGGGGTTGATGCCATATTATTCCAGTTTAAAACTCAAACAAAATCCACGTTTTGATACCTTTTATTGGTCAAACAGAGAGATGGTATATGCATAAGCTTTTGAAATGGTTTGATGGCCACCATTTGCCTATTGGCCACACAGTAGAATCCCAAAGTCCTAAATTCATAGGCAATTAAGTAATGAATATCTGATCAAAAAGGCGATGTGATCACAGTCGCTGACAAATACTATATGGTGTATCACCACTTAGATGTAGTTAAAAAAGAATGATATATTACTGGCAACGTGGGCACTGTATGGGGTTGACCGTAAAGCGTAATAATAATAATATGAAAAGCTGTTTGAGGTTTAGGATTATGGGTGTGCTAACTGTAGCGGATCAATAGAAGATATAATACATCAAGCAGGATTCAAAAGTGTTCATCAGAGTTTTAAGTATGGAAATGGGATAAAAGGTTATGGGTGCTAGGTGTTGATCTAGCAAAGAAAACAATGTTCCTAACAAAACAAGCAACGCTAAAGTTGACAGATAGGAACCAACTATAGAGCATATAGGCTCAGGGATAGTGCCAGCCATGCTTCTTAACACTTGATGCCTAATGGAATAAATGCCTTTGTATTTGTTGCAACTTACCTAGAGAGGGTTACGGTTCTGGCACAGCTGCTATGGCCGAGAAGATCGCTCACTACATTATCGGATCATCACAGTTTCTGAGAAGTGCTCTAGGATTATGCTTGATTTTTTACTTCACCATCATGTCCGTCACCCGGTCCGCCCCCACCATGATGGTGCAGTTCCGCTTACAGATTGGGAACAGCAGAGAAACCGACTCTAAGGCTTATCAGCATGCCTTATTAAGCATGTGCATACTGGCGCGTACTCTTGTCAGTCGCTACAGAATGTCTCCCGCTTATTCCTCCCTCAATTCTTCCTCCTACCCACTCCTCCTTCCTGCCTGGATCCTTCTAAATCTTGCGTTGCCCTCGCTTTGAACTCCTGTCTTTAATCTCCTCTCCCTGAAACTTCACTCTTGATAGTCTAGCCTTCCTGGGCATACCTTCAGCGAAATTCTGTGACTTTTGTCGGGCGAGAAGATGGACGCAGACATGGTGTTGAATTTTCCCACTGCTTATTTATTAAATTATACGAATAATGCCTAGATTTCCCTATTGCTATGAAGGTATTCCCTGCATATATAAATAATTAAGGTTCTTGTCAGTCATAGAACGTCTCCAAATTGAAAATAATCCATGTTCCAAAAACTAGATCTACCTGACCCTACCACTGTTCTAACCAACTAAATGAAGCCAGGAGAATGACTAGAATGACTCCCTTCTCCCGAATGGCTCTTCTCAAAGAGTTTCTTCTTCACTCCAAAGTTCTTTTAATAGGTTATTTTTACAAAGTCTCTCTTAACCTTCTGTACCAGTTGTTGTAACTCCTTCAGTAGGTTTTTGGGGTAACTCTCTTTTCTCTGGACAATGTTCAATTGATTCCCCTTTGTCCTGTGTCTTATCCTTTGATCCAGGCTGCTCTGCCTTTTGGAATCCGACATATTTCCTTAACTGGGATAGGGTTTCTTGGCGATTAGTGTTCTCCCTCGCTTGAGGTGTCTTACTTAGCATTTTTCTTTATGAGCTCCAATGGCCTTCACTTTGTACTCCTAGGATTCTCTTTCTGATATTCTCCACTCTACACTCCTTGCTTTGTGGGATATGTTCCCCTTTTCCCAGGGTATTTGTATCCAATGCTCTCTTGTAGGTTCATTTGTGATTCTCTTTCTCACATTATTACGGTTCCAGTTTATCACGTTTCTATGCCATATCTTGTCAATTTCACTGGGCCGAGTTTTTCCAGATATAAAACGATCCTCGGCAGCCTCCTGGTTCTCCCGGTTAACTCTAGGTTGGCTGGGAAACACCCCCAGGACCAGCACTTGCTCCGGTTTGCCTCTTTGGCTCCGGATTGCTCACTTTAACTCTGCCAGCATCCCGCTCTTGGTCTTCTCTTTCTCTGCGACCAAGTATGGCTGTGGGTAACCGAACGCCTTGCTGTTCGCTAAGCGTGGTTTCAGCGTCGTTGGATGGGCACAATGCCCACCACAAAGCTGTCATGGTTACACCACCACAAGGACTTGGATTCAGCTCTCCAGTGCCTGTGAAAGCTCGGCCCCACTTGCCTCGACCACTAGGGACAGTGTTGCAGAGGTGGTTCACCTGCATAGCCTCACAGGGTTGGGCGGCTCCCCATTAAGGAATCCATTCTCTGGATTCGTCACACTCTCCTAACCAGTTGGTCACTGTCATGGAACATCTGCTGGAACAGGGTTTTTCTATTTTAGGTTTTTGTTCTCCTAAAAAGGTCTGTCCGCCTTCTTTGGGGACAATTCAGGTGGCTGCTCTTGTTTGCTGCTATCAGGGTGGCTTCTTCAGACGGACAACCCCACTACTCCAAAGGCAAGGACAAAATCCCAGAGGTGAGAACTGCCATTGGCAATAACAGATATCTAAAAATTAAGAGTGTGTTTCTAACTAAGAACAACCTAAGCAAAGGTTGACAAGCTATAAAGCATTCAAGGTAAGTTATTTTACATAGCGCCCTTTTGGCAAGAATGTTGGCCTTGCTGTGTGCGGCTCTTTACGAAAAAAGGGTTGGGGGTGTTCGTGGGATAGAAGGAAAGGCAAATGAAGCCACCTGTTGTGTTAATGAGTGCAGGTTGAAGTATCTGTTACCTCTGTGCCGGAATGGAGACTCTGTTCTGGGGATTAGAGTATACACTGAAGGGGGTGGGAGGTAGCTCCAAGGCAGCCTCCCGATTGCAGAAGCAGTGATGCGGTGGGGTTGTTGATAAGATCGACTGGGTAGGAGTCTGGGAAGGAGTCGGTTTAGTACAAGAGTCCTTGTGGGTCGTCTGATGGGGAGTGGCCGAAGTGTAAGGTTGCAAGATTTGAATAGCGAGAGATGGGAAAGGGGGGACAAGGGGTTGGGGTAACCGTTTCCTGGGTCTTGGTAATAAATGTGTTCCTTGGTCTTGAGTGATTGTGGTCTGGTTCAGAGTATCGTGGCAGGGAAGTTTGGCAGCCGGACGGGTATCTGATGATTGAACTTTGATTGGACTGCTCTAGTGGTATGCTTGACAGGTTGTATAGGAAGGAAATTCCAAGTAGGATTTTGGTTTGTTGGTTGAAGAGCCTATTTTATTAATATATTAGTCAGTTATAGCACCTATTCATCTTAAGGTGGGAGGAAAGGGTTGGGAATGTGGTTCTCTAACTGGGAGGTACAGCAGTAGATACTATCCAGTGTAGCATAGGATTCTGGTCTCTCTCTGGATGCTTGATCTATTACAAGCCTCTGGGATATAGCGCCCAATAGGATTTTTTACCAAGTCGCAGTATCTCGACTCCCCAGAATCCAACTTACAAAACCATAGACACCATAGAACAGGGAAATCCGTGGAGATTATGTGACTAACAAAGATAATGCTGCAGTAAATGCACAAGATGTGGGTTCGAGGCTTCCAGAAACTCAGGAAGAGAGCCCAGGGAGGGTGAAGACATTCTGATTTCAGCCCTGTCTACACAGGAGGAGCCTCCAGGAGTCGCAGACAGGAGCATGCGTTGGAATGAGCCAGTACAAGGGAGGCAGGCCCTTGGTAGCAGCATAGACATACTGTTGGTTCCAGCAGCCCCTTTCTTGTGATGAAAGACAGCAGCAGGAGGTTTGTGAAGCCACAGCAGATCTCAGCAAAGCTTCCAGAGATGAGGTGGGAAGGTGTATGGGCAATGGTGGAGTCCACGTGCAGGCAAGTGCATACCGGGTGAGGACTCTGTCTTTGGGAAAAGAGATTATTGCACAGCAGGGCTTCAGACTGGTTGGTCCCACCAGCCAAGAGGAGGAAGTCAACTGGTTCAGGTATTCCCAGACGTGTTGAAGGCAGTGGTCTGGAAAGCAGGTATTGGCTTGGCTAATGCAGTCCTTTGGCTTCTGGGAGTGGAGGATCTGAAATGGCTCCTGCTTGTCTCCTTTTATTCAGAATAAGGGCTGTGGAGGTGGAGGGGGGGAACGAACACACACACACACACACACACACACACACACACACACGATGGCTTGTGCCGAAATATAAAAATGAAGGCAGACACGTTGCCTGCACAAGTAGCCAGTGGGACTGATTAGTGTATCCCAAACAAAATGATTGAAGCACGTCGGGAAAGCAAAAGATCCTCATTCACATCAAAAATCAGCTTGGTTCCGAAACACAAAGCAAAAATACTAGGAGTGTCCTATGAAACCCTACACTAATGTTTTCATCCTGTAAATCAGGTTATGTTTTCACATAGGATGGATTACAAAGACGTGAGTGGGAAGAGTTGAGTACATGAACAGTGTTATGTGAATAGTTTTAAATGAAAACAGGGCATTCTGTGTGCGGTTGCGCTGAGACAATGTTTACAAAGGCAAGCCAGCTGCATGGCTAGTGGCCTGTGGCAGACCCTAGAACCATAAAACTTTTATAGTGTATAGCTACCACTAGCACTTTGCGCTTAGCCTAAATTAGAAGGCCAATATTATATCTAAGATAACTTTGTTATATACAGAATTGCAGTTCCAAAATCAAAGGAATTGTTTCAGATTCTTGATATTCTTGATGTGCAAGTTTATTCACTCATAATTCATTGTGCATTGAAACAGTCAACACGCATTTCGTCTCTTTCAAGACTAAGGTTTTCAATTGTTCTAACCATAATAGCTGGGCTTGATATTGGTCATCATATACTGCGTGACTGCGTCTCCGATGCTGAATTCCAAATATATTGGTAAACCTCTGTTGGTCCGAAATCTGTTTCCTTTGGAGGAGTCCTGTCCGGAATCACCTTGTTAGCAGTCTGCATGCATTTCGCATCTGATTCAAGACAGGCCACCTCCAAAGAAAACAGATTTCGAACCAACAAAGGTTTACCAATATGTTTGGAATTCAGCATCAGAGACGCAGTCATGCAGAATATGATGGCCAATCTCAAGCCCACCTATTATGGTTACAACAATTGAAAACATTAGCCTTGAAAAAGAGGGAGAATCAAAACACGTGTTGGCTGTTTCAATGCACGATGAATTATGAGTGAATAAACTCGCACATCAAGAATCTGAAACATTTCTTTCTAGACTTATTTTGGAATTGCCATTCTGTATATAACTTATCTTAGATATAATATTGGTCTTCTAATTTAGGCTAAGCGCGAAGTACTAGTGGTATCTATACACTACAGTGTTATGAGAATAAACATGGTCAATAATGAAATTTTTTTCAGAAACAGCATTACAAATCAATTTTTCCATTACAGAAAAGCTATTTCTGTGCAGTACTCAAAGGAATATCACAAACTGCTTTAACAAAAGTGATGCACACGGAGGCCACCAGGGGGCGCACAGACGATGGCTGCCTGAAGACGCTGCTCCCGCGAAGCTGGGCCGTATCGAGGGACTGAGCCCCCCCCCCATTACTCCCCCCACGGAACATTTGCAGCCCGCAGGTGTGATGAAACCCGGGGGCCTCCCCCGGGCGAAGGAGCGACGTCCAGGGTCCCTCGGGGGCCCGAGAACGGGACCTTGCGGTTCCAGGAGGGGAGCCGCGAGCGGCCCTGTTCGGCCCCGAGGCAGTGTGGAGAGCCGTGGCGTGGGAGGGCCGCGGAGGCCCGCGGGGGCGCCTGCCCCCTATCTCGCATAACAAGCCAGTTCTGGCGTGATTTCCACCGGCGCGGCCCCGCGGCACAGAGGACGGTGCTGGCGGGAGGCGGAGGCCCCAGGCGACGGAACCTCGAGCCGCGGGTCCGGTCCCGCTGAGGGACCACAAAGTCAAGCAACGGGGGCGCCGAGGCCCCTTCCAGCGGTCTCTGGGGAGGACCACTCGGGTGGAACACGGCGTGACGAGGCTCCTGGGCCTGCCAACGCTCACGGAAGAGAGGCAGGTGAGAGGGACCCGGGCCCGACCTAGAACTCGCGGCAGCCCGGACGGGACAGGGCTTGAGCCCACACGCCCCCCCTGGACACCGGGGGCCTGCAGAGGGACTTTGAGGCAATTGTAGGGCGTGACAGCCCCAGACCCCCTGAACAACAAGACCCCTAAGGGGGGGGCCCCAGAGCAGGGTCTCCTCGTGCAGGTGGTGGCCCCTGGGCTCCTTCCCAGGGCGTGTGCCCGCCTCACGGCGAATTCAGCCGAATGCACGGCCAACAGAGATGGACCAGCCCGCAGCGGACCCCGCACCCTCATACCCCCTGGGGGTCTAGCCTGGAATTCTACTCGACCACAAACGTTGAAATATATCGTCACCACCCCCCCACCACGGCACTTTGGGTCCCAACAGTGGCCCCCAGCCAGAGGGTGGGCAGCGCAGACCCCCACGGCCGTGGGCACAACAGGGGCAGACCCCCAGGGCCACGCCCGGAACGAGAACCCGCTGGACAACGGAGGTTCCCGAGGCCACCGCCCCGGGGGAAGACAGTGAACAGACGGTCCAGGTGTGAGGCCCCCGCATTTGGTAAGCGGGGCGAGTGCCCGCCTGGGGGGCTGCCCCATCATCTATAAGGGCTAAAGCCCTCACCCCGGAGACATCCACAACTCCACGGCCCCGGGTCGGCGCAGCACAACTCTAGAGGCCCGCGGGGCCGCCGCACTCCACGCAGCTGGGGGGCGTTGAACAATTAAAACCTGAAGAGTGACCCCACGATCACGCCGCTCAAGGGCATTGGAACACACCTTTGGCGTCCCTCACATCATTGGACCCCCGGCCCAGCCCGAACACGCAGCCTGCCCGCTACCCAGGTGAGAGGCCCCCTTCCTTGGCTGGCAGGGCGAGTGCCCGCCTGAAGGTCTACCCCACACCCGCAGGAGACAATCCATCGCCTGCAAACCCCATTGGTGCGACGTACTACGGACTGGCCCCGGGACGGCACGGTATTCTCCCCAAAGGCCCCTCTGACCACAGCGGACCCCGCGGCAGGGGATCAGCAGAGCCCCATGAGCTGGAAGAAGGCCCTACAAACGTTTCGCTTCCAAGAAACAGAGAACACCACCGAGGTCTCCACCATCTCCGGAACCATGGCCCAAGCTGAATCCGAAGGCCAATCTGCAACGGCGATGGAGAGGGGCTTTGCCTCCATCCTCCAGGAGATCAGAGAAATGAGAGCTGACATTGCGCAGAAGTTTGAGAAACTAGACCAAAGGGTAGACAAAATCGAGGACAGAGTCCTACAAGTGGAAAATTATCAATCGTCCTCTACATCTCAGGAAATCCAATTCGAAACACGGCTTGCGGCTCTGGAAAAGAGGGATGAGGAGAGAGCCAGGATTATGGACGACTATGAAAATAGGGAAAGGCGGAACAATCTAAGGTTCTTTGGAATCCTGGAGACGGAGGGTGAGACGGAGAGGGAGCTGACCCGAGTGGTGAAAGACATCATCACCCTCCTGTTTGCCGAGGAAATGACGACGGAACTCACGTTCGACAGGGTGCACAGGGCCGGGGAAAATCGGGGAGCCCCAGATCGGTTCTGGCTCGTTTCCATTATTACACGGAGAAAGCTAAAGTTCAGGAGGCTGCGAAGAAGGCGGGGGCGATAACATATAACGGCGCACAAATCGCCATTTTTCAAGACCTCTCAGCTTACACCCTAGCTAAAAGAAGGATGTGCCGCCCCCTGACACAACAACTGAAAGAGAAAGGCGTCCGTTACAGATGGGGATATCCCTTCTCTCTGTCCTTTGAATACCTAGGCCAACGCACTACGCTGGTAACGGAAGAAGACATTAAGGGTGCTATTCAAGACTATGTGGGTGCACCCGCTCCCTGGAGTGGACCAGTGGGTCCGGAGGCGCTCCGCAGGGGCACCCCCGGGCAGCCCAACTCCAGAAGGAGAAAAACCAGTGCAAGGAAGTTCAAGAAACTGAACACACCACCAACACCAATGGAGGACGACCGCGCCGACTCAGAGGGGTGACACCAGCGACCCCGCGCCGATCACTGAGATTGAAAATAGGAGGACTCTGGGGGCACTTCGTTCGCTGCACCCTCTCGAGCTGCAAGTATAAGGGGGATTAGGGGGGAACACAACTGTGGGAACCGAGAGAAGCATCAACCAGGGCCCGGGAGAGTGATCAAATTGAGAGGTTCGGGGGAGAGATGGGATGGGGAAGGGGGGGCTCACGTTAGCGCGCTTTGGAACTGACGCCTGGCCGGGGGGAACCGGCTGGTGAACCAGCCAACACTCCCGGAATGGAAGAACTACATGGCTGGACGCCGGGGAGGGGGGTGGGGGTGGGGGTTTGTTTACAAGTTGGGGGTTCTAGGGTGGGGAAAGCGTGGGGGGAGGGAGGGGGTTGGGGAACCGTTTCAAAGAGATCCAAACAAGAAAACACAGTACGCAGGGAGGGAGCGCCAACGTGACACTGGTGACCAAGGGGAAAGGCGACAGCGATGATGGCTGACGACCGACCGGCCCTAGGGGTGGGAACCCTGAATGTACGGGGCTTGAACACTCCCATGAAAAGATCCCTAATCAGTAGAGAATTTAGGAGGGCTAAGCTGGATCTAGTCTTCGTGCAGGAAACACACTGGGCTAGGGGGAAGGAGCCCAAGTTGCGGGGTGGCGGTATCAAGGAGATATTCTATGCATCTCACAAAGGAAAGAAAAGAGGGATTGCAATTTTGATCGCTAGGGGGATGGGTTTTGAGAAAGACTCTATCCTAAGGGACCCCGAAGGCCGCTACCTCTTCATACGAGGCTCCCTACAGGGATCGCCCATAACCCTGGCGGTAGTATACGCCCCAAATGAAGGCCAGGCTCAATTCTGGGAGGGAGTGGGGGAGAGGCTGAAAACCTTTGTCCAGGGCCCATTGGTGGTGGGAGGCGATTTCAATATGGTCCTGGACCCATCCAGGGATAGACAACGGGTGGGCGTACCAAACCCCAAACCCGCTGGTGAAGTCACGTCACGCTGCTTCCAAAGGGTGAATGAGGATTTGAACTTGGTGGACACGCTACCCACCCCTCGAACGGGGACTCCCTCTTTCTCATACTATTCCTCTGCCCATAAAGCCTTCTCCAGAATAGATTACATCCTTGCGGATGAGGTACTCCGACCACACATAGCGAGTTACAGGATAGACCCTATCCCCTGGTCGGATCACGACTTGGTTAGGGTCACTTTGGCAGGGGACTGGTGCAGAGAACGGAGGGGACGCTGGAGGTGTAACGATGCCATTCTGAGAGACGAGGTTCATGCCCAGACTGTACTGGAGGCCATTACAGAGTTCTTTGAGATAAACGACAACGGGGAAGTGGGTACACACACTCTCTGGGACGCCTTCAAGGCGACACTAAGAGGAGTGCTTATAAAAATAGGTTCCCGACAGAAGAAGGAAAGGGAGACCCAAGAGAGGATCCTGAGGGGAAAAATAGCACGCCTCCAACCGGGGGGCTCCCCGGTACAGACCCTAGAGCGAGACCGCGTGGCCACCCTGGAGGACTACAGGCTCCAATTGAAGGACCTTCTCCACAAAACGAGGGAGGAGCCTCTAAATGGTTAAACAGAAATACTATGAGAAGGGGGACAGAGCGGATAAGATCCTGGCCTGGAAATTAAGGGAGGTCCAGAGAAGCAGGATGGTGAAGGAGGTGAGGGACAGCGGGGGAATGTTAGGTTATGACACCCCCCATATTTGCAAAGCCTTCCGGCAATACTACGAGTCACTATACACCTCCGAATATGATGGGGGAGAAGGCCAAATCAAGGAGTTTCTCGACTCCATACAGATACCGTCCCTCTCACGAGAACAGGCAGAGGGGCTGGAGGGGCGGGTGATCGAGGAAGAGGTGGAAAAAGTGATCAGCGGGATGAAGGTGGGGACTTCTCCGGGGGAGGATGGCTTCTCGGTATATTTTTATAAGAGATTTCGATCCACCCTGTCCCCATACCTGGCGAAAGTTTTCAATTCAGTACTGGAGGGGGGCACTCTCCCTGACACCATGATGGGAACCATTATAGCGGTCCTCCCCAAGGAAGACAAAGACCTGAGGGAGTGTTCGTCCTACCGACCCATATCATTGCTCAACATCGATGTCAACATTTTGGCCAAGGTGGTGGGTAGGCGGATGGAGGGGATAATGCAGAAGCTAGTCCACGGGGATCAGGTGGGCTTCATTGGGGGCAGACAGGGATCAGATAATATCCGCAAAACGATAGACTTGATTCATTTCGCCCAAAACTCAAACCTCGATGCATGCATCCTGTCCCTGGACTCCGAAAAAGCTTTCGATAGAGTAGAGTGGAGATATACGACCCTCCTCCTCCAACGAATGGGCTTTGGAACACACATCCTGAGCTGGGTTTCCGCCCTCTACAGAGCCCCTACCGCAAGGGTCCAGGTGAATGGAGTGCTGTCGGAATCCTTCCCTCTTACCCGAGGGACTAGGCAGGGTTGCCCCTTTTCCCCCCTCCTGTATGTCCTCACGATGGAGGCCTTGGCCATAGCTGTCAGGTCTCACCCAGATATCAGGGGTATTGCAAGGGGAGAGGTGGAATTCAAGCTATCCCTGTTTGCAGATGATATTCTGGCATACCTGGTGGACCCGGGCTCTTCGGTCCCTTCCCTCCTTGTCCCTGGTCAGCTCTTTCGGGAAATTCTCAGGCCTGAAAATAAATACTGCCAAGTCCGTTCTCCTTCCGATACGCCTGGTGGACCCGGTACTAGACCCCCTGACTAGGTTTCATGGGATAGCGGTAGGCAAGAACACCATAAAATACCTGGGGGTTCTCCTTACTAGGGACTTAACAAAACTAGGGTCTTCCAACTACGATCCCATGCTGACTGAGATCGCCAACGACTTGCGGAGATGGGGTGGAATGATCCTCTCATGGTATGGTCGGATGACGGCCATCAAAATGAACATACTGCCTCGGCTTTTATACATCTTTACAGCCCTCCCTACCCGGGTACCCGCTCAAACCTTCATAGACCTACACACAAGGAGGTCCGAGATTTCATTTGGCAGGGGAAAACCCCGCGGATTGGTAGGGCCACCCTGAAGCTCCCGAGGGAGGAGGGGGGTTTTGGTCTCCCAGACTTCCAATTGTATTACCACGCAGCACAACTACGGGTCCTTCTAGAACACATGAAGGAAGGCTTACGGACATATTGGTCTTATCTAGAGGACATGGACGTTCACCCCCTAAAAGTTCGGGACCTCCTGTGGGCCCCTCGCAGGTCTATCCCGAAACAAATACTGTCCCACCCCACCCTGGGTGTTCTCTGGGACATCTGGAGGGAGTGCCCCCGGACAGCGCATCTTTCTTCATGGCCGTCCCCCATGACCTCTTTGTGGGGGACCCCCCCTGAAATTGGGCAGCAGAGGGTTTAGACAATCCCAGCGTTGGTCTGATGCGGGACTGGAATGGGCGGGCCAGCTGTTTAGGGAGGGAGAATTCTTGAGCTATGAGGATCTCCGGGAGGGTCTGGGTGATGGGACTCTCTCCATTTTTGAATACCTGCGTCTCAAGGGCATTCTCAACGACCCGACATGGGGCCCAAACCTGCGGAGACAACTAACTCCTTTCGAGAAGCTCCTTGAGCAACCTCTAGAAAGGGAGCGGTCTCCAGTATGTACTCTGTCCTAAACACCCATGACCTCCAGGCTAGGCGAGGCTTCCGGGGTTTTTGGAATTATCTGGTAGGGGAGGAGATATCAGAGGACGCCTGGGCTCGCATTTTCAGGATATCGTTTCATGGCTATCTTTTCACCTCGGATATGGAACACAGTTTTAAAATCCTGCAGGGGTGGCACAGGGACCCGGCAAGACTCTCGAAAATGTTTACAGGGGTATCATCTGAATGCCCGAGGGGCTGTGGCCAGATAGGGACCAGAGGCCATATGTGGTGGCTATGCCCGAAGGTGCAAACCTATTGGGAATCGGTGAGAGACTGGATAGCGGAGGTAACGGAGGACCCTCTTCCCCTCAACCCGCTGACCATGCTGCTGGGCCTCCCCCCCGAGGAAGCAGAAATACACCGGTACCCAAGGATGTGGGGAACTATGTTGAGAGCAGGTAGAGTGGCCCTCGCCCAGAGATGGAAGAGCCTGGAAACACCTTCCAAAGAGGAATGGACAAAAAAACTTAAGAACATGTTCTTGATGGACAAATTGACTGTCTTGGTGAACAGAGACTCAGGCTCATTCCTCGCTGAATGGTATGGGGTCCAGCAGACATGGGGATGGGATGTTCACTGATTCCGAGACAGCACCCCTGGATGGTCGGGGCATGATCACCGCTGCGAAGGACGGCACCCAAATGGGGGGGTACCCACGACCCGGGGCGATGTCGGCTTCAAGACTGTAACTGAATTGGTCACAAGTTGCGGCGCTTCACAGACCTAGGAAAAAACTTTTTTCTACCTCTAGGGTAGACATTTTAGCAAAATGGAAGGTAGTATTGTGTGCCGATGGTGACTCGTTAGGCGAGAGGGTGTTAGGGGGGTGCTGCAAGTTCAGAGCTTTTTTTTGTTGAATTTTATTCTGGAGTGTGTCAATTTTATTCGCTAGGGCATGTTGGATTTGTCCTTAGTGCAGACATCAGGAATAACAATTGGGGACTCTAATTCTTTGAGTATGCAAAAGAGTTCTTTCATACTTGAATTTGAGTTAGCAATACGCTCGTCGTATGAATTGCGTTTTGACAGGCAGATTTCCTTCTTGTAGTGTGAGGATAGTGAGGTTAATTTGGCTTTGTTCCCGCTAGAGGGGCAAAGTCTCCAATTAGTTTCACTTTTATTCTTTAATGTGCGGAGGTCTTTAAGTTGTGGAGTGAACCATTTGTTTAAGTGGGCTATTGGTTTGCTAGGCCGAAGTTTGATAGGGGCAATTTTATCCAGTGTGGTGAGCATAATGTTGTTGAATTCCTGAACTAGGCTACCAGGGTCAAGATTTTCAGGCAGTGCGTTAAGTGTGGGCAGAATGGCAGGGATAACTTTCTCTACCGTGATACTTTCTTTTACTTCTGGTTAAGCATGGTGGCGCTAGTGGTTGAGCCAGTGGGGTAGGTCTTAAAGTGGATAGGTGAAAGGAGATCAGAGAATGGTCTGTCCATGCTAAAGGCAGGATGGGTGAGATAGTGGCTGAGCAGTTAAGGTCCGCTATCCAGTTTAATATTTTCCCTTTAAGGTGGGTGGGTTTAGTGACTTTTTGGGTGAGGCGTAGTGCTTTGAGCGTATTGGCTATTTCAGTCGCGTTTTTATCCATTTGGTCATTAAAGCCTAGGTTAAAGTCACCTAATAGGAGTAGTTGCGTGGTGGGTTTAAGGTTATTCATAATTATATTCTGCAGGTCTTCCTCAAAAGGTACCAAGAGGGCCAAGTGGTCTATATATAAAGGTGTATAGTAAGGGATTGCGAGTTATTTATCTGAATTTTGGCAGTGATGGTTTCACATGATTGTGATAGCTGGGTAGGGACTAGTCTGAGGCCGAGAGCAGTTTTAAAGATAATAGCAATACCGCCACATCGGGCATTATCTTGGTCTTGTCTGACTATGGTGTAGCCATCAGGGATAGCTAGCATAAGGGCAGGTCCTGCTGCATTATGGAGCCAAGTTTCCGTAATTGCGAGGAAATCCAGGTTCCCTTCAGCGACTAAGTCGGCAATATCGGTGGCATGTGCGACTAGTGATCTTGCATTGAGATGCGCTCCTTTGAGAGGGGGGGCCTCAGGTGTTTTGTTGACTCGGGTAAGTTTGTTGGAGATATTGCAGACTTTAGTCTTATAGTTATTGATCCGAAGGGTATTCGCGTCTGAGATGGACATTGGAGGAGGCAACTTAGAGTGGCTAGGGAGTCGTAGGTTAGGTTTGTAATTAGTTTTGAGGTTGGTGGCCGGAAGGGCTCTTCTCAGTGGTTCATATAATTTGGCTAGTCTGGCGCGAAGTCTGTTATTTCTGTTGGACGTGGCACATGGTAAAGAGGCGTAGGGTATTGTCTCTCGGGCCTTGTAGTGTATGGAGAGATTTGATTGCACAGTATTTGAAGGGGTTAGTAGGCTAAGGTCTAAAGTAGGTATTGGTGACTGACCAATGTATTCTTGGCTACTAGAGTCCACCTGTATGGCAACAGCCATGGTACAGAGCAGTATTGCTAGGTTTAGCATCCTTCCAATTCCAGTATCAGGATGGTATAGTATCAGAGGGGGGGGATTCCGTTACCACTAAATGGAGCAGATAGGTGGGTAGAACTGGGAGTGTCTAGCGTGATATGGTCAGCAACATTAGGCGAAGCATAGCATGAGGCACGTTAATGTTAGCTAGTGAGCATAAGGTACAGCACAGTCAAAATGTAGTCTACTAGTGACCATAAGGCACAACACAGTTAAAAGTGGTCTACTAGTGACCATAAGGCATGACACAGTTGAATGTGGTCTACTAGTGACCATAAGGCACAACACAGTTGAATGTGGTCTACTAGTGACCATAAGGCACAACACAGTTGAATGTGGTCTACTAGTGACCATAAGGCACACCGCAGTCAAAATGTAGTCTGCTAGTGGTATGGTCATAATACAATACAATAGTCACGTGAGGCTGGTGCCGCTACTTTGAGCTCAGTGATCTAACAGGGCGCCTGTGCGTACAAGGGAAGCACTGCTGAGGTGTTTGTGGGCTCTAGGGCCAATGGCAATCGGGTGTCTGGGGCAGCAGTCAGAGGGTAGGGTTAGCGCAAATAGTATGCTGTTGGTTAGCTTACCCGTGGTCTTCAGGAGCTGGTTGGTGATGGCGTGCGATGGGCTTTCATGCTGGAGCTAGCCTGTGTGGGCCAGGGAGACAGGCAGATGGCAGCTCCAGCAGGTAACAGGCAAGGGAACAGGAGGTAGCCTTGTCTCCTGGACGTGGGCCGGCTTCGCCTGCCGGCTCACGGGATAGGCTCTTAAGGGGAGCCTGGGGACCAATCGGCGGCCTGCTGCGATCGTATGGGCAGGAAATGGCTATGCCTCTCGCCGGGTGGCCATCTTGGAGGAACCTTCCTCCTCGTGTCGGGTAATGGAGTTACCTGGACACAGCGGTGAGGTTGAGCGGGAATGCACGAGACGCTCAAGATAGAGAAGCCGGTAAGGGCACCAGCGAGAATAAATAACAGGCAGGAAAGAGTTATTGAGTTCAGGAATAGCTGGAACCAATTCAGCATAGTAGGCATTTTACGAAGTTTCCAGGAGGCACGGTAAGATGATAGCAATGGGGCGAGCAATGTTCAAGGCTACGTTTTATGCTGCAACTCCTCCTGTTGGAGAAAGAGTGTAACTAGGCTGATGCCGACTGAAGGTTTAGACTGCTCAAGAAGGTGGCCATTTTGGAAGAGGGGGTGGAAGGGTGAATCAATGTAATTTCCATGTGTGCCAGAGTTTCTAGTATCTGCGATTCCTGACAGTAACATTTTCTGAAGAAAATTTGAAATCTTTCATCGAAACAAGCACATGACACGACATAGGTCATATATATATTTGAGGTCTATGGTCAACAAAAATAAGCGCTATTGGAATGATTCACATCGTCACCCCAGGTTACAATTAATGCAGGCGAATCGGTCTGCAAGTTAAAAATCTGCTTTTGTCAGTTTTCAGAAAGCAAAGGCTTGCAGTTGCAGCTAAGGGCATTATGGACCATTCAAAATAATAGACTGAGAAGAGTACAGGGGCAGATTTAGCAACAACCAGGTGTGGACCCCTAGCGTGAAAGACTACAAGCCTTTGTAACCTACCCTCATGGCAGAGTGGATGGTAGAAAAAGCAGTGCCACTGGATGGGTTATTGGGAATGGCGGGCAAGGTTTTGGAGGAAGCCCCCTCAAAAGGAAGAAATGCTCCTACAGTAATTAAGTGTCCGTTTCTATAATGTAACTATGAATGCACAGTTTGTCCAAGACCACTAGCCTATTCTGCAATAAACATTTACTTTTAGTGGGATGCTATAGAATACTCTTTTATAGATGTACTGTTTGTCCAAGATTATGGGATGCACTGTAACAAATCCTTCCAACTCTGGTAGTGGCTGTTTTGCTGGCTGCTGCCTTCTCCATGGCTTGAACACAAGAGCTCAGAATATATTGTCCACAAATGACCACAACACTACACTGTATTGAATCCCTCCAGCTTTATGTGCCGATTCCTTTTCTTCTCTCCTTTTGGAAAACAAGGCTTCACAAAATGCTCAACCATGCTCAGATGGTTGTACTATAATGCATACTTCAATCTCCAAGTGCAGAATGCATTCCTTTTCTCCCAATGAATCAGAAAACGCTCACAGTATACGCAGTTGGTGAGCAGGTGCATGTGGATCAGGGTAACGTGACCTACGCACCACCACCTGCTTAGCCTTGCCCCTTCCATTCCTTTGAATGGCAGATGAAGAAAAGGGTAATTCCTGGGTGGACTTCTTCGTACCAGAATGACCCTGGGCCAGAACCCCTGCTTCTCAAGTATCAGGTAAGCTCCCTGGAATATGTGTTTCATCCCTCTCTCCCAACAGCCCATCCCTACAATCACCACTCATCAGCAATCACGCCGCTCAGCAGCAACATCACGGCCATTGCATCGCAGCAACCTTACATGCATCACCATCGACCTGATCAGCTCTCCATCATCCACCACTACAGGAAAACTGATGCTTGCCAATGTCCGCTCAGCCATCAACCATAGAGCAGACATTGTCAACTACATCACAGAGGACTTGGATGCCATCTTCATTGGCAAAACCTGGATGACATCCACTTCCACCCACATCCTAGATGGATTCAACCCCAGCTGCTTCAGAATTCCACAATGAGACCGTCCACAACAAGATTGGTGGAGGCCTCGCCATCACTCACAGCACATCAAGGTCAAGTGCACAAATTGACCCTTCACCTCCATTGGGTCTTTCGAGACCCTTTTCTGCCACTTTCGGCTCCCCCCCAACAGATAGGGTCACTTTTCACCTAATCTACAGAAGGTTGTATGTGATTTTACCAAAAGGTAAAATCAGAGTGGTCAATTTCAATGAAGACAAAATACCGAAAGAATATCTAATTCATTATTTTTTTATTACCCATTTCAATCCTTACCCAACAGATACATTAACAATATTTTCGGTATTTATTAGTTATTATGGTTCTCATTAAAACGTACCTCTCGGTTTGTTTTTTTTTCAGTAAAATGACTGGATACCCTACAGACTAAACAAGCCCAACATCCCCTTCATCGAAGACCTCAGAGAAATTATCACCACCATGTCTCTCATGCATGCCAACATCTTCCTTGGCAACAAAATAATCTTGGGCAACCCAGCAACCATGTCAATGAAGAAAGAACTCCACTACCTAGTCAACACTCTGAGCTTCACACAGCCCACCAAAAACTCAAAACACCGTAAAAGGTAATATCCTCAACCTCACCCTCACCGCCCTACCCACCCTCCATCCATCTCAGCTCTCCAATCCTGATCAACTGGTCAGATCATCTGCCAATCCCCTTTGACATTAGTCACTCAAGTCAAGCAAACCCATCGGAAACCCAGCAAACAAGCCTTCAGATTATTCAAGAACTTCCCAGTGGAGGCTCTCATGGAAGACCTTGCCAATCTCCACCTCATATGGGCAGATCGACCTCTGACAAACCAGGACTGTGACTCTCTTCTCCAAGAACTCAACATCAACCGCCATGCCTCAATGAAACAACGCAGCATCAAGTGTAAAACTTCTGCACCCTGGTACACTACTTCAGCAAAGACTTGCCAAAAATCCTTCAGCACATCTGACCTTGCCCTGCTCTAGGAACTGCGTGCTACACACAGATGACTGATCACCACTGGCAAGGACAGAAATGAAAGCAGAGCCCTCTTCAAAGCTACCAAGCACTGCATCAACCTTGTGCCGACCCACCTGTACCACACTTCATCGAAAAATCTACTGCCATCCACTTTTCTTCATCAACAAGTTCAGCATGATCCACCAAAGACATAGACCCTAACACCACAACTGGCAGAAGACTACACATCCCATCTTGCATAAAACCCCAACTACCCGGACAACTTTCAAGACCCTCAAAATGGAAGACCTCACTGCCAAAACTTTGGTCCCTTATGTCCTCAGCAACTACCGCCCCAAAACCCATCTTCCCTTCCTAGTTAAAATCCTAAAGAAAGCAGTAGCCACACAACTCTGCCATTACATCAAAACCAACAACCTCCTCCAGACCTGCCAATCTGGCTTTAGACCCAAATGCAGCACAGACACTGCTACCAGCAAGGTGCTTGATGATGCCCTTAAAATCCCAGATGACGGACATCCTTGCCTCCTGGTTCTCCATGGACTCTCAGCAGCATTGGACACAGTAGACCATCAGACGCTTACTGACAATCTACATTGCAGCACCGGAATCAGCAAGATCGTCCTCATCTGGTTCAAATGCTACCTTGCTAAACACCACACATGTGCCAGGCACCTTAGGGTTGACATCGACAGACAACTCTCCTTCAAACAGCACATAGCATGGAAGACAAAAAACAGCTTGGTACCAGTGTTCTCTCCTGTGGAAAATTAAGCCCTTCATCCCAGAAAAATTATTTAGTATCTGCTGGACAGGCCTTCGTCCTCTTCCACCTGGATGGTAGCAATGCCCTTTGGAAGGCCTTTCGGCGAGTACCCTGGCATCCCAGAGATGTGTCCTGCATGCTGCAGCACGACTCGAGGGACTCTGCAAATTCGACCAGGTCACCCGACCTTCATAGAACTGCACTGGCTTCTGCTGCAAGCCTGCATCATCTTCAAATCCTGCATCATCTACAAGGCTATCAGTCTGAAGACCTCAAGCTACCTCACTGAGAAACTCAGCATCTCCGGAGGCCTGTGAGCCAAAAGAAGGACTGCAAACTGAACAGGTGATTCACATGTGGTTGGGCCCTACAAAATTTTTTAAAAAACATAGCGCTCTAAAACCACATTTGTTTTTGGGTCAAAATTTCTTGAGAGCGTTTTGATACAAAAATTCCTTTTGTCCAACATCTAAGGTGCCAAACTGGGCAGATCCATCAAAGGATAGTGGACGCTTACTCCCTCCATTTTTAGGCAAGACATCAGTGTAGCACATATTCAATGTTCAGAAAAATGCCCACCCACAGGCCATTGCAAACAGTGAAAACAAAACTGCACACGTCTTCCCATGGTGCGGTAGGATCTCCAGAGTTTACCAAAAAACATGGGGGCAAAATAAAATTCTGCATGCACAATACCAATGTTATCACTAGCACCAACTTTGGGGTAATAATCTCTAGGGCAGAGGGCTTCAACCCTCAGCTATTCAGGTCCATGGGATTATCTCGCTGTGGAGAGGTCACCAGGTAGGTGACTTTTGTGACCCCTTAAATTCTTTCCCCAAATATTGTAGGAGGGGTATAATGATATATTATTACTGCAGATAATAGTATATTTGGCCAAAGTGTTGGATTTCCTGAATGGTGCCTTTTTTGGGAAACGTCGCCACCTGGCAGCCGTTTCCACAGCGACAATCACTGGATACGGGATGGGAGCGGTAATCCACAACATTTAAGAAAAACCATGCCGACCGCTGCTTTAGGGACAACAACACTGATGTTCGTGCCTGTGGTAGCATTTGTCACGGCATACTGTCAAATCCTGGCAGGATTGCTACACGTCTCAAGGCTCAGGTAATATCAAGGCAAAAATATTTTAGATCCACCATCAACAACCACCCAATCCAAAATGGTGGTCCCACACACACACATTGGCAGTAGGGCTGGGTGAAAATTTAACCATTTCACTGGAGTTGGCAGAATCCACCAATTAGTTCCACTGTAAAGGTGGAGGAGGATTCATGAAGAGTCTCCTCCTGGGAATGGACAGCATTGTGCATGCAAAAATGTCAGCCCCTCCTACTGCCCTTGTACTCGGCACGCTGGACAGACCAATGATTTTATCCTTTTTAGGCAAGTGACTTTTTGTCCACACACCCCTAATGCCCCAAACCCAGATCACTTAATCCATTCCTCAGGAATGGGATCCAACTCCCAACTTCGGGGGGATGTGAAAATGTCAGACAATCAGCATGCCAGAATATTTTGCCCACTCCGAATGATTGAAATGCTAGCCGAACATGAAGATAAATCCACTCTCCCAATTGGCTACAATATTCACGTGACCAATACCACCAGGGCAAATTCCGAATTCCACACCATTAGTGAAATGGCAGAGTGGCAGGTCTTTCTGCCACTGCATTCAGCTGTCTGATAATCGCCACTCTCAACCACTCCTGTTTAACAGTATATGGATTTATTTTCAAAATGGCCAGTCATGCCCAATCCAAGATGTTATCAAGATGTTCAAAAATGCACTGTGCTACTTCAGAATGATACTGACATCACCAACATAATCTGAAACACAACCGGCATCCCACCAAGATGGGGGGAGCAGCAGAACCATGATAGCACCAACACGAAACTAAAGCAGCTCACCATCAGCCTGTTGCAAATGCCAAGCTATCATTGCTTCATATCGCTTTATCAGTCTCCGGGCAGTTATGCATAATGGCAGTGTGACCGAGGTATCGCTTTGGAAGGACTCGGGGGAGATTCATGCGGGACTCCACAGTATAGCACAATTTGCACCTCTAAGCAATGCAGAACACTTTTTTTTTTTCTTTTCAAACCAACAAACTGCATTGTTCAACTTACATTTCGAGCCTCTCAATTACAAGGTAAAGCTATTTTCTAAAGCCTTAAATCTCTGTATTTTAATGTAGGTTTATTTTTTGAGGGAATAGAACTGTTATTCATATCATGCTTAATATGATGGTTCATGGGCTCAAACAATATATGACAGGTGATGTTAAAAATTATTTATACAAGTTACCCATGCGAGTAAACCAACTAACCAACTGTTTGCCACTCGTACCCTAAGAGAGGAGAGTATGAGCCATCTCAATGTTATTCATTTTATTAGTGTCAGAAGGATACTGTTTGTCAACCGATTCAAGGTTCAAACTAGTGAATTGTAGTTTGCACAAATACCTGCACCAAGTGCATTAAACGAATGAAGACAGTTAGAAATGTTTTTCTGAAGTCCAACTAGGGGCTAAGTAAAACAATTCAACTCAGACAGTACAAGACTCCACTCTTAGTATAAGGCTGTACCACCCGAGTATATGGTAGCATAAGAGTGCAGCCAGGCTTATAAGGTATAAATAACTTGTAGTATACGAAGGATTCAACAGAAACACAACCAGAAGTATTATAAAAAATAAAGGTTTATTATAAATAGTTAGTCCAAGTTAAGTCTTGGGGTAAGTACTTTGTCATAGAGTCATAAACACATTATAAAAACACAACACAATGTTTGAAGGTACACAGACCAACGCATAATCCTTGTTCAGAATACTAACAGTATTTCTAGGGAAGTAAGACCTAATCGGAACACATTTAGTATAGGACACACCCATTCATGGGTAGTAAAACCATAAATTACTTTCTGATTACTTTCAGCAATACAAGGGCAGTAGACCCTACCAGTTGTTCAGTGACACTCAGTTAAGGAATCAATTAGTAAACCAACCTGCACAAATACTTTTCTGAATAGCGGAACAATCATTCAAGGAACAGTAGAAACCTATAACAACATTAAGGATAACATACAGCACACAGTTATACTAGGTAAGTAAGACCATTTGGTGTAATATACAATCGCAGTTGCTTTTCAGCTCAGTGGAAAACAGACTACGGTAAGCAAGAACTCTACATTAACTTAGGATTGCCTGAGGCAGGTCAAGGTCAGCTACACCTACAGAACACTTTTTAAGAATGGCATACAGCTATTCTAGGCAGGTAAAACCTAATAATGTAATATACTATTACAGTTGATTTTCAGGTCAGTGGAACACAGACTAAGGTAGGCAATAACTCTTATTTTAGGAAGGCACACAGTTATTCAAGGTAAGAAAAACCATATATGTTTTAAAAGAACTACTAGCAAGTTATGAACATAAGACTGTTTTAGAATCTGTATAAAAACAGACCAGGGAAAGCAAAACCCAGTTGGTGAAGTTACACACTCAAATTCTGAAAGAAATAATGAAATGAAGCCAACAGCATTACTTTTGGGAAGAGGCACAACCAATTCACAGGTGAGTAAAATAACCTTACATATACTTTTCACAAAGGCAAAACACACATTCATGGTAAGTAAGAACGTTTCTAACTGTTCACTATCAGAGTAACAGTTACCAACCCACTCATTTACAAGTATGTAAACGATTAATTACTTGTGCTCTTTTCTAGGCAACAGGCCCAATCCTTATAAAGTATTTCCCTTATTCTTGGAGCATGAGTGTTCTCAGTGGCAGAAGGGGGGTCACTTAGGTCTCTAGTGTCCAGGCAGTTCAGGATAGGCACAGAAATAGTAAAAGTCAGAGTTCCTAAGGATGACCATTCAAACAGGTTAAGTATTACACTAGTGGGGTTGAAAGGGACAATGGACTTCTGAGAAGACACTCTAGGAGGATTCCAGCAGTGGGTCTGGGTGAACTGGATGAGAGGACTCCCAATCACAAGAAACACCCCAAAGCTACACAGAAATCACAAAGGCTTAAAAGGTCAGTAAAATACCCGGCCAACACAGTAACTCAGCACAGAAGAAGAGTTGCAGCAGCGTAGACCTCACGATCTGCAGCCAAAAACCTGGTCTATGGATTCCTTTGTCATGAAGACGGAAGACAGGATTCTGGAAGGGACTTTGCAGAAAGGATCAACAGGGAAGGCTGCAGGCAAGAGTTACTCCGTGGCTGGATGAGGCTCTGTGGTTTTATAGTGCCCTTTTGAGGACCAAGAAGAAGACAAAATATCACTGATTGGATTTGTGTCACTAATCTGATCCAGCACTCCGGTGAGGAGACTTCAAGGACTAGAATCATGTCTCTGGAGGTCCAGCAGTATGCCATCGAAGTTTCAGCTCGATTCAGAATTCGGAAGACCGTGCACCGCAAAATGACACAAGGTGACAGGGTATTGGGGTACTGCAGCCCGCAAGGTCGCAGCACGACATGGGATGGCTATTAATGCAGGTCTTCTTGAGTCCAATTGATCTCACCAGGCTCTCAATCAGGGTTGTTGTTTTTGGAGTCCCAAGGTTGCTTGGAAGGAAGGGTAACAGCAGGCTCTGGTTACACAGTAGGCTCTCTGGTTGCTGGAAATTGTCTCAGCCGTGTTTATCTTCCTCTTCGGATTAAGGTCCAGTGGTAGACTACCTCTGCAGCTTCCAGGGTCTGACTTTTATGCACAAACTCATCCAATCAAACGGACAGGCAACATTCAAACTTGGGGGGTTGGCAGTCCTTTCAGTCAGCCTCCCAGTTTGAACTGGATTCTCACAGGCAGGCTGGATGACAAAGGGCTACGGAGTTCTGGACTCCTCCCTCGCTTCCTGCCTTCACAGACACTCTGGAGCCTGGGCGGGCTTGACTGCGGTCTACCGCCAAAGATAAAAAATGCACAAAGAACTTTCCCACCCGAGAGGTCAGGGGAAAGTCCAAGAAGGGACAAGAAATGCAAAAATGGCAAAAAAAAGAAGATAGGGGCCATTTTGGTAAAATGGGCACCCAGGGGTACCTTTACCGCAGCTGTGCAAACAGTCTGCGGTAAAGGTGCACCACGTTTGTAAAAAGGTCCAATGAAACCAGCCATTTAAGGTACGCTTGTCCCTGTAACAGAATTGTTACAGTGCTAGTGAGAAAGGGGATACATTTGATCTCCCCAGCACTCCACATAAGGTGGCGTGTGCTGGTTTCCACCTAACAAAATGTAGAAGGGATACAAATATCCTTTCTACCCTTGAGAACTGTAGTTCTCACAAGGTTAGCCAGAGAAAGTAAAAGGGGAGCCCAAAGGGCAACCCTGTAACAATAAAAAGGTATATACTAAAAGTTGTCAAAGAGGATAAAATTAAAAGGACACTATGGAGAGTGTTAAAAATTACACCCATAAAAAGAGTAAAAAAGGATCTGTGAGTGTGGAAAAAGGTTTCCAATCACTGAGGTATAGGAAAAAATAATTACCAGTCCAGTAAAAAGGTCTTGGGTTCTCACAAGTGAGGTAGGTTTAGCGCTAACGTTAAAATCTTACCCAACAAAGACCGTTATAAATTACAATCAAAGTATATTTTCTGCTGATTTAAAGACTTGAGTATTGTGGAAAATAAGGTTGGTAGAAAGAAAAATGTAATTCTGGAGCGGATACTGTAGTCGAATCAAGTGACAGATGCAAGGCTTTGAATTAATAATTACCACTATCATTGCTCTGGGTAGCCTTGCATGCCATGATTCTTTAGAAGGGTGCAAACATTACACTCGCCATTAGCCAATGGCAAGTGATAATTGGCTCTTGGCGAGTAAGAAATGGTATGCTGCCTGTATGTATAGAAATGAGGTGATGGGTACCTTTTCATGGCTGGCTAGTAGCTTGCAACTATGAATGTTTTCTTCTGTCTTTAGTATGTATGTGCGATTACAGATCGTCAAGCCATTGACAAATGAGTCTTGATCCTGCCATAAGAATGTGCAGTTCCTTCTCAGCTGCTTGGCCATGTCCCCTCTGCACTGGACTAGAACCACCTCAGGCATTTTTAGGCCTTGCGGTCTTGCAGTTGGTGAAGGGCTGCAGGGGCAAGGCTGACTTGCAAACAATGATATGAAATGCTAACCACAGAAATGACAGTAGTTCTGATTTATTCATAGCCTTGCATCCATCCTTCTTTAGTTTTGGCTATTGGGTTTAAGCCAGATCTACTGCACTGCAACACTGACAGGATGGAGATGGGATGTGAGGGTGGACACACAGTCTATAGGCCTGTTGATAATTTACCCACTGTGACAAAACATGGGATTCAGTTACTTCTCCCCAGGGGCAAGACTTTCCCTGTGAGGCTAGGTAGGCGAGCCCCTACTACACGATACCCTCCCCCTAGGCTAGAGGCAAGCGGGACCACACTGGGAGAGATTCCCACCTTGGGGACAAGGACACCGCTCCAAAGAAGAACTCTCTATGTCACTTACTCACAATCCAATTGCAATCACAATTACTGGAAGAAGACACATAGAACAAGTCAATATTTGTTATTACCAGATAGAAGCTACGAGAAAACCTGAAAAAGACCACTCCACTGGTACTGAGATAAAGAAAACCATTGGAGTAATACTGATTACTAACAGAACAAAGAAGGACTTTGACATTGTGCAAGGGAAGCCCCTAGGTTGCATCATAAAACAAGCAAGAGCAGTCCTGAAAGAGGGAAAAGCCCAGGAATTTGAAATCAGCTATCTGTGTTAAACATCGCTGCAAATGGTCTTTGTGGGCACGTACCCGTTTGTGCGGCACTCTGCTTTCGAGCAGTTCCAAGATGGATGCCCGTGAGATTCCCTGTACTACCTGCAGCGGTCCAGTTTTTGCACGTCTCTTCGACGTACGGCCAACTGCTCACGTGATCCTTTATCCGGAATCGAAGCGGATGGTGCTTCGCGTCACTTCTGCTTTTGGCGTTCCGTGAGTTCGCTTCTGTAACTTCTACTAACCTCCACTAGTCAAAACTACTTGTACCTTCCGTTTCTCCTAACTCTGTTCTCTCCCCTCATTCAGATTCTCCCTTCAGCCTTCGCCTGCACACCGTTCATTCAGATCAATCCGGCAGACCTGTTTGTTACCCGTCTCACCTAGACTTCCGTTAGAGTAAGTTTAGCCCTTTTAGGGCTCCCCCCTCTCTCCAATTAGCTTACTCACCTGTCCATTCCTTCCAGAGTCTCCCGCTGCTCCACAATACATCCGATCTCCAGTTCTGAACAGTCTTCCTCCAACTTCATTCCTTCGTTGGTGAGAGGATTACCTTCTGCTTCCCCTTCTCTGTTCTACTTTTTTCCCTCTTCTGACATTCTACGTCAACTTCTTCCCGATCCAGACGAAGGGGGACTCGACCAGGGTTTTCTTCCCATTAGAGGTTTCCCTGTCGGTCCTGCCCTTTCTCCTGGGTTACTTTATCCTGGTTAGGAGAAGTCAGGGCTGTCTCAAGGAAACTTTCACGGCTGCATTGGTCCTCCCATTTGGTTTCATCGACCTGTCAAGGTGAGCTCTGTAGACTTTTACAACAGCTTTATTACACTGCTTAATACAAACATAACAGTAATAACAATCTGAGTGAAGCTGATAGAGAGGGCGCACAGATTTCAAGGCTGAACAACAAAAAAAAAAGAAAAATGGCATGAAACCCGAATCCAGAGGAAGAGCAAAGTAAGAGAGGCTGGAAGACAGAAGTTTAACATGGGCAAGTTAACCCGAAGTGGTAGCATGACCAAGAGTCGGTGCAGGGATCGAAATTGTGGGGAACTGGGAGCTAATTAGATCCTGCTTGTAGCCTAGAAGAGCTTGGTTAGCTTGATAGCAACAGCTCCCAGGAGCTATTTTTGGCTCCTTAGGCCAACTGATGCCAAACAAAAACACACATATGTGAATGTTAGCTCTGTGCATATGCGATAATGTATGAATAAGCATTCAGACACATCTCTACAACAGTTAAAGAAAAGTGAACATAAATAAGGTACAACATTATATGTTTCCATCTTACATCATAGTTCAATTTGCAGAACGCTATGTACTAGCTACTTGTTGCCCAGTGGTAGCTCCTGGTCACTGCAGAAGGCTGGATACCCAGGAGCTGTTTTTAGCACCTGTTTAGCCAATCTTAATTTCTAGCCCTGATCAGTGAATGGTATAGTCCGATAGCGATGCTGAGACCACTTACCGAATTGCACTGTGAGGCGTGCACAGTGAAGGGAATAACGAAGACAAGTCTTTCACAGGCAAATTAATCCAAAGAGGGGGTGTGACCGAGTCGGTGAAGTCTGATAACGACGCTGGGACCACTTACTGAATTGCAATGCAGGGCATGCAGAGTAAACGAAAGAAAGAAGCCGAGAGGCCAGCCTGAGCAACAGAGAAGAACCTCCCGTTCTGACAGCAGGCCCAGTGATGCCAACCCTAAGTGCAAGAGGTAACAGGGAGTGTGGGAGACCCAGGAAGGATGCAGTCAATAACAAAGGGAAGAATCATACTCGTCCCAGTAAGGAACAAGTATGTAAGAAGTGTGAGCATCAATACTGCGTTACTCATACTCGTCCCAGTAAGGAACAAGTATATACAAATAGAGACTCATTACTGGGTAACTCATACTCGTCCTAGTAAGTAACAGGTATATAAATGGAGTGAGAATCATCACGGGATCACTTATATTCGTCCCAGTGAAGAACCAGTGTGGAGAAAGAGTTAAATTGTTCCAGTGAGGAATACGACTCATCATTGGGTTTGTAAAATTCACCCCAGTATGGAACCAGTGTGCGAAAGAAGGGAGAATCATTACTAGACTAATCACATTCAACCCAGTGAGGAATAAGTGTGTAAGAAAAGTGACGATCATTCCTGGGGCGTTAACACTCATTACAGTAAAGAGTCAACGTAAAGAAAGAATAAGAAGGAACCAATGTGAGAATGATTACAGGAGTATCGATACTCGTACCAGTAAAGCATTTGTGTTGAAACACCTAAGAAGAGTGACACTCTGGAACAATATTGACTATCCGAAACCAGGAAAAAAAATTGGAGATTTGAGTCAAGAGTGTCTCAAGTGTATAATAAAAGAGAAGCAAGAGAGTAACCAACAAAAGCAATACATCCGCAAGAGAGCAAAGATTGAGAGAGAAGTGGAAAAACCCCATTGATGGACTATAGATCTGATAAAGGTAGTCTACAAGAAGTACCTTTGAATGCTTTTTAAAGTGAACTGTTGCAGAAACCAGTACAGAGGAGAAGGGAGTCATTCTCTTGTGCCTTAGCTATTTTGATATTGGTATAGTCAGTATAGATTAGCTTTGGACTGGACAGATATTTCTTTTGACGAGCACCCTAGTTAGTTTGGTTAAGCAGGGAAAGTCAGGCATTTTCATGTTTTCTTTAAAAACTGGGTCACATTGGAAGAAACGAGTCCGAGTCCTTCTTCTGACCCACTACACCACCCATTGATACTCCAGGCGATGTTAAACCCTATGGCATTCGCACCAACTAACTGCCCCATCATGTCAAAAGAAATTCTCTTGGGAACTCTTTGAGCTAGCTGTATCACAAAAATTAACATCAAACTATATGCTGTACAGGAACCGTCAGTATTAGTTCTAGGCATTCTTTTGGGTGTTAATGACAACTGCCTCTGTAAATGAGCTCCTGGTGTAATATAAATCTTGTATATTACATATTAAATCTCTAATATAAATCTCTTAACAGAACTTGTCTTCAGCCAGTTCATTTATAAGCAGCATGTGTGTCCTTGCACTAAAGCAATCACAAAGACAACAGTTCTGGCTAGGTTATAGGTTTTAAACAGGCACTTGTCAGAAAATGACATAAGCCCAGGTAATTCCAATCTTTTCTAGCTGTTCCCATTTTATGGTTAGGTGGTTTCCTTGTGACAGCGCCTGCCATATGCCTATCCCATGCAAAGGCTCTTTGTCTCAAGCATACTTAGCAGTGGGTTCCAGACTAAATAGAATGCGTCTTTGTCTATGTGGAAGGCTAGCCTGCCATGGCAGAACTTTTCATGATTCGAACTGATAAGTACTAACTAGATAACCGCATAAGTTATTAGTAACAGAGTCTGTATGCAAACAGAATATATTTTATGTATTGTTTGTCTTATTTGAAAACTATGATGTAACTTCTGGGTGTTTAGGTTGTGCTGGAAATGAAAGTTATTTTCTGTTGGATCTCACAAGTGACAGGTGAAGTGGGCAGGAGGATTGTTCCCACCCCGAATAAACTGCGACTCTCAGAAGATTATTCATGAACACCTGAAAAATTACCCAAGAGAGGAGGGAGCATTTCATATAATGTTGCTGGCAAAGTATAAAAGATGGACAGCTTTTAAACCTAGAAAGCTGTATGTAAATATTTCCTGCAGAGTATAATCCTAACAAACAATATCACAAGCATCCTGATCCAGACATTCAAATAGTCTTGCAGGTCAAGTTTCTCACTACTGCTCCACACGACCTGGGTTTGAACCCAGCTTCTGCACCTTTTAAAGGCAATTCAACACACTAAAACAACTGAACGGTACAAATAGATTGTTCTGGATCCAGGGGAATATTATTTTACCGGATCATGGAGAAAAATCAAGCCCAGTGCCAGCACTAGGGTTAGGTTACTCCTACTACATCTACAACCAATGGAAATTGGGTGCCTCGACTCCAAATCTGGCCCTGCCAGCTAAAGGTTCCTGGAACCGGGCATGTGCTCCCCTCTTTATTGCTAACAACATTCAAGTAATGAATCCGCCTGAAGAGATTCCCGACAGGCAGAGGAGTCCATGCTCAGGTTGATGTATGATCCATCTGGGATCCAGTGTATGTAGTTTGAGCACAATATTTTATTATTTTAAAAAGCCTAGCATGCAATAAAATGACAAAGACACGCAGAACTGTGAGAGTTACAATGTTTTGGTGTTGATAATTACTTTAGAAATGTGTTGCCATTTCTAGGAGATATGTAAGGTGGACTGTAAAATGGCTGGTCACGTTCTGGGGCTCCTAGCTCCCCCACTATGTTGTCTGGAGAAACATTTGACAATTATATGGCAGGTGCGCAATGCAGGCTATGAGACCACATGTCTTTTCTATATCCTTCTCCTACTGACCTATGGGTAGCAGCGTACTGTCTCCCCACCTCTGGAAGAGTATTTGAGAAAAATAGGCTTCAGGTGTGGTGTAGAGAAGAGGATGTGGAGGCGTCATGATGTGTGTAAGTAAATAAAAGGGGTGGCAATCGGCATGCATGGGTCAGCGGCAGTATAACCTACACCAGCGTGCGTGTCCTCATTGCAGCACGGCCAGCCCTAACAGGCCCCGGCATCACGCTAGCTCACACTGGCAATGAGGAGGCAGCCTCACGCGGCGCTGCATCAAGGAACGGCCCACTCCAAGGCATAACACTATTACCAACAATATCGCCGGCAGCCCACCCCCCAAAAAAATAAATAACCAACTACCATAGTTGCGATCGCCAGTGGCCCACCGCCAGAGAAAGAAAAGTAAAACACAATGCTCGTATGTGCCGGCATAAGCACGCGCCACCCTGAACGACAGGGAGCCGGCACATTTTAACTAACCCCTGCAGCCGTCCATTTGCCTTTACTGCCAATTATTCTTTGCGCATGCACCCCAATGCATTACTCCTTATCCCCACAAATTGGCATGACACAGAATTTCAAATGGCAAACTTGGCCGCAGTTTTATTTCCATGACAACAGAATTATTTGTACACATTTGTGAACTTCATTCTGTCCGTGTGGCGCTTGCTTGCCGGATTTCCTTTGCTTCCCCCTATCCTTGGTATAGTAGGCCCCCAACTCCCCCGACCCATTGTACCTGTTCCAATCCTGCCCATGCAGGTGTCCGTGGGCGGGGAGAGCGCCGTTTGTTTTTTGGGGGAAGCTGAGCCTTATTTGTCCCTACCAGACGCCCCCGCCGTTTAGGCCCCCAAGAGGCGCTGGTCCGGAAGAGCGAAGACCCATTCCGTTTCCTTCTGGCTCGTCCGGAGTCTATCCTTTGTGCTTGGTTGCCCAAACACCGCCAACTTGTCATATCCTGGCCTGGGTGTCCTGCGACAGCAACCCCCAGGTCTCCTGCTCTTTGCTTGTATTTCGTGGGTGGGTGGGTGGTGAACGAAATTCCTTCCATCTGCGAGCGAGGCGGCGACCGGGTCCCAGTGCAGGAGCGAGATGCCTGGCACCCCAGTCCCGCCTGCTTAAATCCTGATGGCCCCGCCCCTTTCTTTTGTTCCGCCCTTCGCGGGCTTTTGGGCCATTAGGCCTTTGGCGCCTTTCCGCCCCTCGCCTTTTGACCCCCAGAGGATGGTCCCAGGTCCTGGCGGCATGACCCCGCAGGGGTTAACCTGCTGCCTCCTCCATTTTGAGCTGATTTTTCCGTCGTCAGCTCCATAACCCCTGCAGCCGTCCATTTGCCTTTACTGCCAATTATTCTTTGCGCATGCACCCCAATGCATTACTCCTTATCCCCACAAATTGGCATGACACAGAATTTCAAATGGCAAACTTGGCCGCAGTTTTATTTCCATGACAACAGAATTATTTGTACACATTTGTGAACTTCATTCTGTCCGTGTGGCGCTTGCTTGCCGGATTTCCTTTGCTTCCCCCTATCCTTGGTATAGTAGGCCCCCAACTCCCCCGACCCATTGTACCTGTTCCAATCCTGCCCATGCAGGTGTCCGTGGGCGGGGAGAGCGCCGTTTGTTTTTTGGGGGAAGCTGAGCCTTATTTGTCCCTACCAGACGCCCCCGCCGTTTAGGCCCCCAAGAGGCGCTGGTCCGGAAGAGCGAAGACCCATTCCGTTTCCTTCTGGCTCGTCCGGAGTCTATCCTTTGTGCTTGGTTGCCCAAACACCGCCACGCCACTGAGTGGGTTCTCGCCCACTGTGGCTCCCCTTCCTCTCTCCTTCTCCCCTTCCAGTAGTTCAGTAGAGATGTCCCCGAAAAAGAGCTCCGTTTCGTTCGTGGACAAGTTTTTCCTCCGTCCGATAGGAAGTACTCGGGTGTTTCCCCATTAATCAAGCCATGCCTATTCTGACAGAAACCCCTGCCCTTGCAGAATTTTGCAACGGCCCTGTTCAGCTTCCTCCTTGCCTTCTCAACTGCTGTATGGCTCTCTGCCCCCTCCCCTTGCGCCGGGGGAATATCTTCCGATCACCCGATTTCAGTCTCGCCCCACTGTGCTGCTATTTCCTGCAATGAGCTTGCAATGTCCCTTGGCCGGGCACCCCTCCCCAGGCTGGTCAGGTCGTTCCCTCCCAAGTGTATTACCAACCCTCTGGCTTCTGCCGCCTACTCAGCAATTTTCCTAGCTGCCCCTCTAGCTGAGCCAACTTCATCCCTGGCACCCCGTGCCACTCACTCTTGAACTCGCCGGCCGTCAGCGCCTCCTGCCGTTGAGTCCAGCTCGCATTAGCCTTTGAGATGCATGAGCGCCCCTACTACCTACACGGTACGTTCCCTCCTTCTTCGTGCTGCTGTGAACTGACAAAAAGGAGGGAACGGCATGGTTAACTATATTTTGCGGGCCTGATATATCGTTTGTAACATCCTGAAGACCATCTCCCCAACTTTTTGATGCCTTCCGGCCATGCCTGGTCGGGGACACTTCTGCACCTACCACCTTTCCATCTTGCTCCACCTTAACCAGGGTGGGCCAGCTCTGGGACACTTCTGCCCCTACCACCTTTCCATCTTGCTCCACCTTACCCAGGGTGGGCCTGCTCTGGGACACTCCTGCCCCTGCCACCTTTCCACCTTGTACCGCCTTACCCAGGGCGGGCCTGCTCTGGGACACTTCTGCCCCTCCACCTTTCCATCTTGCTCCACCTTAACCAGGGTGGGCCAGCTCTGGGACACTTCTGCCCCTACCACCTTTCCATCTTGCTCCACCTTACCCAGGGTGGGCCTGCTCTGGGACACTCCTGCCCCTGCCCCCTGCCCCCTTCCATTCTGCTCCGCCTTACCCAGGATGAGCCTGCTCTGGGACACTTCTGCCCCTGTCACCTTTCTCCACCATAGCCTGGGCTGGCCTGCTCCGGGACACTTCCCTGCCCCTGCCACCTTTCCGTCCTGCTCTGCCTTAACCATGGTGAGCCTGCTCCGGGACACTCCTGCCCCTGCCACCTTTCCAACTTGCTCCTCATACTGCACCCGTAGTAGGTTCCTGACTATTTTTGTTCAGCAAAAGGCTCCCCCACCAATTTAACCTTGCTCCGCCTGCCCTTGCAAGAGTCACCCTGTTGGGAGAGCGCCATTCCTGGCGGGTGAGCTTGAGCTGAATTCTTTCTGCTTGCTTTCCCAAAACCACTTTGCCTCCATTGCCCCTTCTCTCACTCTTATCCCTTTCTTTACCTTAAAGGAGGATCTACCCTTCCATATTCCTTATGTTGGCCCAATTCCCCTGAGCCTTACTCCTTAACGGGTTGCTTGCGCTTGGCTCACGATATAGTCCCCCGATACTTTAAATGGGAGGTTCCCCATTCCCTTGTCACGTCCGGCCCGCTTCCCCCTTCTTCCTCATCTGCGGATGGGACCGTTCCATTCCTTCAGCCGGCCAAAGCTCTCCCGCCATAGACCCAGCAGCCTGCCTCCCAGCAGCTGATACCAAGCTGATGGGGTGCTGTTCCCGACCCCCCCATCTGACTTGTCCTCGCTTCCCGTCAGCCATCCTTGGCCCACCTTCTGGCATCTAGGTAGCTTCTTATTACCAACCGCTCTGCTATCTACCCTATGAACCACGAACATTGCTACTTGTTTTCCGACCCCAGAGGGTGAAGGCTGCGCTGGTCTTACTGCCCAGGTCAACTAAAACCCCACTCCCAATGTTTAACGCTGTACCCCACGTTATGCCAGATGGTAATGGTAATGCCTGACTCATGGCCCTCACTCACCACTTCGGAAACCCGGCCGCCCCCCGGGCCAGCCGTCAATGCCAAATGAACCACGTTTGTCATTGTCTTACTCGCCTACTCGCACACACTCCCCAGTAAGCAGAGTCAGTTCAAGACTCAACACAGAACTAGCCCTCCTGCCCGTTAACTCGTAGCCACGTACGGTCTGCCTCCTTTCCTTACACTACCGTATTCAGCGTGGGCCATGGGTTCTACCCCAATGTACCCTCCACCCTCTACTTTGCTCGGTGGGGCGCGTACCTGACTCGTCCTTAGACTCTGCTATTGAAGTCTGCAGCCCGCTTCAGACCTCGTCCTGAAGCATGCGACCTTTTGTGGTATCGCGCCCTCATGCAGGTTATTAATATTGCAGTCTTGCCGGCAAACAATTAATTTCCTCGTCTATTCAAACGTGGCATTGCCGCTGGTCCACCCACGGCTGCCCTCGGGGTCCGTTGTACTTGCGCCCTTTCCGTGTACGAGAGCCCCGACCCTGCTTGAGTAATGCGAACCCTGCAACCTTTTTTACATTCCGTGCCTCCAGAGGCCGGGCTCACCTGCACTAAGGACACCTTTTTGACCAACGAACCCGTCCATTAGGTGTTCCAAAGAGGCCTTAATCCACACGACTGCCCTCAAAACTCTCGCGGCCTGGTTGTGTAACCTGGCGTACCTACACCCATAGAAGTACCCTTTGCACGGTCCATGCGCCCAGTGTGCATCAAATAGCCCCCTTGCCGCTTACCAATGTAAGGACCCTCTACTGCCCCGTTTCCCCTATCGCGTGGAGCTGAGGCCATAACTCCCCCAAGGAATACCTTGCGCATTATGACAAACCCATACGCGCCTCTCTGCTTCTACCCCAACCGTGCTGAACCATATCGCCACTGAAGCTTGCAAAGCAGGTGATCACACTTGTCCCCTATTCAGCTCGAGCGCCTATATGGAACGGCGACCGTACTTTCCAACCGCCCATGCGGCCATGCGCGTCTCCCCAAGTGCGCGCCATGTGTCCACCCAACCAGTGTTTTAAATAACCCCCTTTTCCTCCAAGACTACCTGTGCCTTCAATTATCCCATTTAACATTAACTTAAACATTACGATTCCATGTTCCTCCCACTAGCCGCTCGCACATCCATACTCCTTTGCCACCATTGGTCAGTTCCTCCCAAAATTACGCGCACTGCAGACCGCATCAATTGTTTCCTTTCTTTTTCTCATACTATTGTGGTTGCAACGTTTAGCTTTGCTAGGGGGTTGGTTGTTCGGAGACGACCATGCCTGCTACTTGGAGGTCCCTGCGACCACTTCCTTTGCTGGGAGCCCGTTAATTTGTGTTAATCCCCCGCGCCGCTCTCGTGTGCCACTTAATGCACTTTCTCCTCCCAAACAGGCGGGCGGCCACCTCACTGAGCTATTTGCCAGCAGAAGCCCCTGAAGCACCAACTCCTGCCGAATAAAATTGTTGTGCCTGTGCACCACCTTGGATGGAACACTGAGCGACGCAATCCACAAACCATGCGCGCCTCCTAAAGCCGCACATAGCCCCTTCTCATTCTGGTTCCTGGCAATAACCCCCCTTGGCGTCCCTAGTGAGGCGTGTTGTCCGCCCCCATATTGCCACGCTGGTGAGCTTCCTACCCCCGCTTAGGCGTCCCCACAGGTTGGGGGAACCAGGCGTGCATCGACCACGACATACTAACGCCCGTGGGGAACTCTCCCTGCATCTCTGCCCGTGTGTGTTATCCAACCAACGAGGGGATATTTAACCCTAAATAACAATTGGGGGCAGGCGCCAAGTCATTCTAATGAAACATACTTACTAACACGTGTCTCATCACTGCCGTGATTGCACCAACCCCCCCACGCCTGATTGAATTCGACAAACTATGGTATGGTGCCAGGGAACTACTTTAGGACAATCCCAACCGCCCTCTCTGCACGTGGCAAGAGACGGGCCAAAATTGCGGTCTGGAGAAGACAATACTGCTGCGTTCATATAACGCTCCGAATCTGGGTATCCAGGTGCTGCTTATTATTACCCCCGTGTGTGGTGCTCATTTGTCGACCTCAAAAGGATGAAAGGCTGACCTTGGCCCTGCCGAGATTCGAACCTGTGTTAGCCTGATCTGCACAGATGCTAACGCGAGCGCTCTACTCGCTGAGCCACTTGACCGGACTCAAGATGGAGATATACTCTGATGCTATACGGCGGCCGCTTGAACTCGAACATCCCCGCAAATCTTATCCTTACATTCAACTGCACCTGAATATGAAGCTTGCTAAGGGAGACAGCGAACGATGCCCACAAATCCCTCCATGCCTTTATAATCGCGTACCTCGCACGCATTACCTGACCCACCTATTTGCGTTTACTGACAACCGTCGCCCACACAGATCCAACCGGGATGCAAAATTACCCTTTATGCCACCAAAGGTTTATTTGTAACAATTTCAGTTTTGGGGAAACCAGGAATTTATTTAGTTTACATTTTCTAGGCACGGACCCGAGGGTCGAACCTGTGTTGCTTTGTGTCATTTTGTTTTTAAAGCGCGCACATTGCCGCCGAGCTATCCTCCCGGGATCAACAAGCACCGCCATAAAGGTGGCGTCCCCACGTCCTTGCACATTCCCCTGTTTTCATCACGCACCCGGCCCTGAAGCAAATATGAGCCCGACGTGATTTGAACACGCAACCCTCTGCACTGGAGTCGGACGCACTACCGTTTGCGCCACGAGCTCCTTAGTGCAACTCCAGCCCCGACTTTTAACTCTAATAACGTTAACGTTATTAGCTCCTGCACCCGCCCTCACTTCATCCTGATCCTGCCATACCCGCAGCAGCATCCCACTTTCGGCAGAGTGCCACCCCGCTCTCTATTTGTCCTGCTCCTTACCCCACACTCCTTCATTACTGCCACGGCGGTCCTCCTTCGCTGGAAACCAACATCACCGGAACCTTTCTCCCTCTGCAACGGACCGCAGCAACACTTCCTCCCCAACCACGGCAACACGAACGAAATACGAACGAAATTCCTTCCATCTGCGAGCGAGGCGGCGACCGGGTCCCAGTGCAGGAGCGAGATGCCTGGCACCCCAGTCCCGCCTGCTTAAATCCTGATGGCCCCGCCCCTTTCTTTTGTTCCGCCCTTCGCGGGCTTTTGGGCCATTAGGCCTTTGGCGCCTTTCCGCCCCTCGCCTTTTGACCCCCAGAGGATGGTCCCAGGTCCTGGCGGCATGACCCCGCAGGGGTTAACCTGCTGCCTCCTCCATTTTGAGCTGATTTTTCCGTCGTCAGCTCCATGCAGAGGCGCCACCCTGAACGACAGGGAGCCGGCACATTTTAACTGCAGAGGAGCGGTGAGCACGCATATCGTGACAGGAGCAGCAAGAGCAAAACAGTTGAGGTGGGTGTGGCCCCCAACACTTTAAAGAGCCCTGGCTCTGGCCCACTGAAAGGAGAATCAGACAGTTGAGGACATCCGCAGCACATAAGTGCGTGTACAAGGGCAATACCAACTCACCACCATCAAAGAGCAGAAAGGGTACCTCCAGAACACACCACCCCATCAAGCAGCATGTCAGATGACCAGCAATCATCACCAGCCCGCAAAAGGGGCACACAGGCCCATGGAAGAGCCATTGGATGGACAAGGCCTACATCTGGGAGCCACCATGTGGCAAGACTCATCACAAGGATCATTAACTGAGCCATTTGACCGCTACGCAGAAAGTGCAGCCCTCCGGGGGGGAGCTATGGCTACAGTAATTTGAGTCAAGTCCAGGAAGATCACAGCAGCAGAAGAGAAACACGCCTTCCCCATGCTCAGTCTAGGAACACTAGCCCTGCCCAATCAAGGCCAGGAAGATGACTATGACGCTGCCAAAACAACCATCAACAACAAGCTGAATCTGGACTACGAGAGGTTTTAGCTAAGCTTGGCGAGACAACAGCCCTCAGAGAAAATAGATGATTACCATGTAAGTGTAAGTGAGACGGCCGTGGGCGTGAATTCAGATGAGGAGTTTGCAGTACGGCAACAGATCATACACAGCATCTCCTCTGACAAGCTCCGGAGGGCCATCCTATTGGAGAGAAACTGACCCCTGGAGAGAATCCTGGAGATGGGGTGACAGAGGGAGAGAATGGAATCCCAGGCCATGAGCCGCATGCCATTCAATGCATAGAAACTTGCCGCAAGCATCGCTGCGATCGACTCGGGAGGGGACACGAGAGGGAAGCCCTCCAAAAGTACCCAGACTCACGGCACAAATGCAAGAATCGTTTAAGTGATGCAGAGGAGCGTGGCACATGCAAGACCCATGTCTGGCCCTAGGACCGACATGCCGCAAATATGGCAAAGTAAACCACTTTGCCTCTGTCCGCCTCTGTCTGCCTAAGCTCCAGGTTCTGCCAAGAACCCCACAGATCAGACTCAAAGGAGACCAGAACAAGAACAAGTTAACAGAAAAGCGGGAAAGGAAAAGTGAGAATGGTTGGTCGAGAGCACAAACAGTGAAGACGACGAACAGCCCGAGGATGAGCCGCACCCAGGGCAGCCAACAAAACACTGAAAGGGACGGAGCAAAGAATGCACCTAAATCAGCGATTGAAACAGCAAAGAGAAAGGAAAGCACCAAACAAAGTCCCAGCCAACAGTCATGCTCGTAGATAGCACACCAACTCAAATAATGGTTATCAACACTGGGGCCACGGTGAACAAATTCCACAGATACCAGCAGGGTCCCAGCTACACCACAAAACAGTCTGGGTCTATGCATATGGCAGGCAGCAAGAGGACCCTCCCTGAAAAAGGGTTATTCAAGGCCAATGTGTCATACAATGGGGAAGCACGTGCCACCCGGATATATGTTGTAGAAGCTGGTATAGAAACACTGCTAAGCTGCAAAACGGCGGAGAAGCTGAAGCTCAACCAGTTCGTGTTCAGCGTCCAAATGCCCGTTATCGACAAGCTACTGGAGAAACATGCAAAGCTGTTCAGAGGAATCGACTGCTTGAAGAACAGGACTGTCACACTTCACATAGACCCCAGGGTGTAACCAAAGGAAGTACACCACCAATGAGTCCCCTTCCAAATGCGAGTAGCAGTGGAAGCTGAACTGCGGAAACTCAAAGACTTGAACATAATCGAGAAAACACCTGGGGACACTCCATGGTTTACCCAATGGCCATCACAAAAAAACTAAACCAGATCTTGCGCGCATATGTATAAACATGAGGCTTCCCAACCTGGCCATCGGCCGGGAACGACACATAACCCCAACTATAAAGGAGCTTATTGTCGATCTGAACGTGGCCACCGTTTTCAGCAAGCTAGACCTCCAGTCAGGCTACCACCAAATCAAGATGGCCAAAAAGTCCCGGGATAGCACAACAGAATCTGCCGACTCAACGTTGGCATCTCGTCTGCTTCTGAAGTCTTTCAGAACGAGATACACAAGGTTCTGCAAGACCTGCCTGGCGCAACAAATGTCAGCAACGCCATCGTAGTTTACGGCACGTCAGAAGAAGAACATATAACACGGCTGGCAGCAGTCCTGCAACGGTTAGAGCGGTCACGGCTAACCTTACATGCTGGCGTTCTTCGGCTATGTCTTTAATGCAAACAGAGGATCACCTGACCCGACCAAAGTGGCTGATGAGAAGAGTGCAAAGCCACCCGAAAGCGCATTGGAAGTCCAGAGCTTTTTAGGCATGGCCATATATTGTGGCCTGTTCATACCAGCCCTTGCCACTGTGGCATCACCCCTACGAAAGCTCACCCGGAAGGAGGTGCCATGGACGTGGGGCAAAGAACAAGTCACAGCATTCCAGATGATAAAAGACTTGCTCACAACAATGGCAAACAGAGATACTGGTGGATGCCAGTCCAGTCGGACTCAGAGCAGTCCTTACCCAGACGGACCAAAAGCAGGTGACACACTCACTCGCATTAGCCAGTCGGGCATTAACCAAGACTGAACAAAATTATGCACACACGGGAGGCACTAGCAATCCTGTGGGGATGCCGCTATTTCCAGGTATATCACCTGGGGTCTCACACCAAGATATACACTGATCACAAGCCGCTCAAACCGATCTTCAGAGGATCGCCCCCACATCCCCCAGCGAGACTGGAACGATGGATGCTACAGCTACAGCAGTTTGATGTTGAGGTACTGTACAGAGCAGGGGGAGACAAACCGGCAGATTATCTATTCCGACACCTCCAGCCGGTGACACCAATAGGGTGTGCAGTCATAATGTCGACATCAATAATGTCGACAGTCAAAATGTCGACAAATTAATGTCGAAAAACAATAATGTCGACAAACAAAAATGTCGACATTTTTCGATATTTTTTCGAAATTTAATTTAGTGTATGAATAAATAAATAAATATATATATATATATATGATGTGTTGAGTATGAGGGGTGGTTGGGGGGTGTGGGGGGGTGGCAGGGGGGTGTTGGGTGAGGGGGGGTTGGGGGGGGACCCCCCCATAGTAAATACAATTTTTATTTATTTAATTATTGAATAAATAAATAAATAAATAAATAATTGGTATGTGTTGAGTATGAGGGGTGAAAGGGTGGTTGGGGGGTGTGGGGGGGGGGTGGCAGGGGGGTGTTGGGTGAGGGGGGGTTGGGGGGGACCCCCCCATAGTAAATACAATTTTTATTTATTTAATTATTGAATAAATAAATAAATAAATAATTGGTATGTGTTGAGTATGTGGGGTGAAAGGGTGGTTGGGGGGGTGTGGGGGGGTGGCAGGGGGGTGTTGGGTGAGGGGGAGTTGGGGGGGACCCCCCCATAGTAAATGATCCTTTTTTAGGTTATTTATTTATTGAATAAATAAATAAATAAATAATTGGCATGTGTTGAGTATGAGGGGTGAAAGGGTGGTTGGGGGGTGTGGGGGGGTGGCAGGGGGGTGTTGGGTGAGGTGTTGATAGTTTTAAGGGTTTATAGTCATAATGTCAACAAAAAAAATGTCGACATTTTTTTTTCGAAAAAATGACTTTTTACATTATAAGTATAGGATGTCGACATTATTATTTTCGACATTTTTTTTCGACATTTTTGTCTGTCGACATTTTTTTTTCGACATTATGACTATAAACCCACCAATAGAACAGAAAGCAACACAAGAGATAGATGAACAACGTGCTACCTCACAATAGGGACATGATAATAGCGGCTCTCAATTCTGCACTCAGATGTTTTATGAAAGAAACGCTAAGAATGAACAATGAAGTTTATTTAAAAAAGGGTGTGTCTGTATATCTATGTTTATCTGTCTTATTGGTACAAGTTCTTGAAAAACGGGATGAATGCATTAAGTCTCATACTTGGGAGTGCATGTACTGCCCATGAAAGGCTAAGCATGTATGCTGTTGCTGAAAAGTGCATATATATTGCATTAGAAATAGTGCAACCAAGACAGACGTAAATGTTTCCTTCGTTAAAAGAACTGTTGCTCTGCTGAGAAGTGCAGGCATTGCCCAGTAATAGTGTAGCTCGTTAATAGTATGCCAACCCTGCTGAAAGATTTCAGTGGGTTCCAGTAGAACCACAGCTGGCTAACGTATTTAGAAGTGGAGGAACCGTTGCATTCAAAATATAATAGCATCGCTGAGAGCAGCCCAAAACTATATCCGGCATGTTGAGCAGTGCTGCTGAAAAGTGCAGGTACTCATTCTGTGATTGTGATTGATGCATGTCTTTGCCCAGACTCTGAGTAAAAGTGGCCGGAAGATAATGCTTCCATTTCAGTACTGCAGACCGCTCTGTCCTATTCTCCCTCACGTGTATGCGATGATGCCCCTCACTGTTCCCATTCAGTTGTCCCCCAGTGTCTCCCCGTCCCCACCCTCACCTTTGGGCTGTCTCAGTGAACTGGGCGCGTTGAAAGTCTGCAGCCAGGCGGCGAATCTCCTCCCAGCCTCCTGCCATGTTGACTGCGTATAATCCCGATCCAGAGCGCTGCAGGCAGCCTAAGAGTGACAGCTGTTTAGAACAGGAAGAGCCCGTGGAACCAGAGACAGTACGTGCTGGCGTCACACAACTCCTGCGTGCGCACGCTTTCAACTTAGTAGGCGGGGTATCCTCGCTGCTGACGGGGCTCTTGTCGCACTGTCTGATAGCGGCAACAAGCTCTGTGCCGGTATGTACTTTTTTGTTGCCCCCGAGAGCTTCGTGCATGCACATATTTCTGATTCGGACGAAAATCTGAGCAGATTGTGTGCCTGCACGGAGAATGTCATCCTGCCCTGAATACTCCTGGCAAGCTGGATCGAACCTACAGGAGCGAGGGGCAGAAAAGACTGACGGTGGATGCACCATCTTTATGTTCAGCCACAAAAATGCATTAATGTGCTTTAACTTACGTTTTGCAAAAGAACACTGAAAAATAGGTAAATACGGTTTGGGGGCGGGGCAAGCAGTTTCAATTGTGGCAATTTTGTATCTCGCGTTTTTTATCTGATCAAATAATTAATGATAGAATTCTTAGCAACATAACTACTTAGTTTCTCGTTCTTCACAACATGCGTTTAACTCATTCCTTGCTGCGTTATGGGTGTTCTAGAATTATGTAATGCGAAGAATGTGGCTTCCTTCCGCTTCTACCTCGATTTTGTGGCAATATCCGAGATAAAGCATAAATACAATGTAGTGTGGTATGTGACCCTCCATGTTAAATGCAGACATGCAATTTCTATGAATGTGACGTCGCAATAAATCGGGATACAATAAAGCACTGAGGCGATATGGCGAGCTGTTCCTTATTTATTCAACAGGCCAAACTTGTGCACGGTCAGAAACTCCACCCAGATCAACACGTGGGTTGCGACCCACAACATAACAGTAGAATTTCCCAGAGGAACAACAGAAACAGGACGTTACATCTCCCCCATGCCATAGCTCTCAACCATTTGTGCTGCAAAGGCGAGTGAATTCACCGATTTTGTTTTTAGCGGGTGAGACGGCCATTTAAATGAATGGGCGTGCAGGAGGCTTGGCGGGCGATTTATCCCTTTACAAGGCGGGTGACACCCGCCAAAAGCGTGTGAGTTGGGAGCTTTGCCCCATGCTTAGCTGAAAGCATGGGATATTAATTAGTTAATTTCTTCGATCCAGCGTGAGGGCTTGCGAACCACTCATCGAGAAGGGCTGCATACACAGCAGTCACTGTCATCTGCGTCCATTTCTTCTTCTATGTACTCGGAGTCCAAGTCAGAGTAGCCCTTTCCTACAGTGGGGTCAAAAGTTTGAAAGAATGATGAGTTCCGTGGGACTGGCCGCAGTTATCATGGACCCATGTATGTGCTTTATAGTCATTGGTTCGGGTTTAAAGGCGGGGACGTCTTTGGCACCTTGAGTCTGTTTTACCAGCACCTGGTCTCCTATTTGGAAATTGCCGGGTTTTGCTTTTCACTGAAGGTCAGCATACTCCTTCATTGTCGTTTTGCTCTCCTTGTCCTTTATCCTTGCAGTGTCAGCATACCTTGTATGGAGAGAAGTATTGGGATTGTGTGGCAGTGTGGTTTTTACTACTCGCCCAAACATTAGCGCAGAGGGGCATGTACCTGTTGAGTCCCTCAACAAAGTGCATATTGCCTGCATAAATGAGCCTCTGGTGATCAAGCAGACCTGGAGAGTGCGTCTTAGGTTTCCCATGAATCTCTCCACCGTTCCGTTGGCTTACAGCCACAGTGGCGAGATCTTGAGATGTTGGAAGCCAAGATGTTCCACAAACTCGGGAGGATAGCTCAGCGGCAACATGCTCGCCTTGGAAACAAGACGACACAAGCAACACAGGTTTGATCCGCGCTTAGAAACCTCTGGGTATTAAGCGTGTTATAAATAACCTATCATATTATATCAAAAATGGCGAAGTCATGTCTGCTGAACGGGGGGCCATTGTCTGATTTTACGATAGACAGAATTCCATAATCTGCAAAGGTTTTGTCTAAAGCCTGTATCACTGCCTGGGCGCTGGTGGAGTGAATGAGATGCACCTCCGGGATTCAGGCTATTTCATCAATAACCACAAGTACGTATTTGCCATTGGCCAGCGACCCGAAAATGTCAATGGCACCTTCGTCCCATACCTGCAAAGACATCAATGACATCTTGAGAGGCTCGGGAAAGTTGCGTGGAGCGACTGCCTTGCAAGCAGTACATTTGCCTAGCAGCTGTTCTTCCCTTTCGTCCATCTGTGGGAACCACACCTTGGTTCTGAGTTGTCGTTTTGTTCAGAGAATTCCCCTGTGCCCAGAGTGTGCGAGTGCAAGCACTTGCTCCTGCAAGTTTGCTGGGATGACGATTCTGTTCTCCTTAAGCAAGAGTCCTTCTGGAGACATGGACAGCGTATGTCTTATGAGTCTTAATGTGTAGAAGTGTCTCTCTTCAGCTGGGGATAACGGTTGCCCATGGTTGTTTTTGATGTGCCACTGGCCCGACATCAGGCATTGCTGTATTTTATGGAGTAGGTGGTCTTTACTTGGGGCCTCTATCAGATGAGCACCTGTAATGGACTTGCAGAGGGCATTGCTTATCAGATAGTTTATGTACTAGTTTGCTTTGATGGACTGCCCCTCATCGTGAGCTGGAAGTTGGTATCTGGATAAGGCGTCCGCCGGGTTTTTGTCTTTTCCCGGGTGTTGTATGATATTGAATGAGTTTTCCTGCAGCCTGAGTCTCCACCTTGCAATTCGTGGAGGCATCCTGGCCGTTGGTTTGCCATATATGGTGGTGAGGGCCTGATGATCAATGATGATGGTAAAAGGGCGTCCATATAGGAACAGATGGTAGTGTTCACATGCCCACCAACTGCCAGACTCTCCTTCTCCGGTTGAGAATACGCACATTCCTTTGCTGAAAGGCTGCGGCTGGCATACGCTACTATGCATCTTAGTGAATCAGGCGAGGCTCCCGGTTTTGTTTGGGCTAGGATCGTCCCCAGACTGACATGACTAGCATTAACTGTCACTGCTGTGTTGAGGTCCGGGCTGTAATATGTCATGCAAGATGCGGAAGCAATGCATTTCTTGATCTCCTGGAAAGCTTCCTCGCACTCATTGGACCAGGAGAATTCTTCCCCCTTTCCCGTAAGTAGGCGTAGGGGCGTGCTCACTGACGCAAAATCCTGAATGTATCGCATACAGTAGCTCGCCATTTCTAGGAATGATCTGACTGCAGACACGGAGGTGGGTGTGGGGGCTTCCACTAATGCTTGCACTTTCTCCAGGTCCAGTTGCAGGCCGTTGCTTTAAAATGTGTGACCGAAGAACTTTAGGGTCGATTTGCTGAGCCCAAATTTGTTAGCATTTAGTGTTAAATGAGGGTCCTCAAGTACCATGCACACTCTCCTTACTGTGTCATCATGCGCCTCCTGCGTGGTGCCCAATATCAGAATGTCATCGCTGTAGTTTAAGCAATTTGGCATGTGATTGATGACCTGGTGGATTTCCTTTAGAAATATTTCAGCAGCTGACGATACTCCAAAGCTGAGTCGGTTATACCTGAAAAGCCCCAGGTGTGTGGAGAAAATAGTGATGTATCTGGATGACGGATGCAATTCCATCTGGTTATGACCCTTATTTAAGTCCAGTTTTGAGAGTACTTTAGCCCCATGCAGTAGATGCATCATATCCTTCATCCTGGGTGCTAAATGCCGTTCCCTTTCTATTGCTACATTTGGAGCCCTCATATCTACACAGATAAGGATGCTGGTGTTGTTCTCCTTTTTGGGCACAGGCAAATTGAGTGATACCCATGGTGTGGGTCCTGATGCGGGTTCAATTATGTCTTGTTCTAATTACTGTATTTCTTTGGATGTTGAGAGGGATGCCCCTGTAGTGCTGAGCTGTCGGTTGTATCTGTGTGTTTATGTGTAGCTTGATTTGTTTGCCTTTGAGTTTTCCAAGTACTTTAAACCATGTTGGGAACATTTTCTTTATCATTTCCTTCGAGCTGGTGGTATATGCAGACATAATCTGGTACATAATATGTATGAGACCCATTTGAATAACTGGTCGAAAACTGAGGATACTTCCCCCTGGTACTTCTCCTGTATATTTTAATCTTTAGGCTTTTGTCTTTGTATTGACACATGGCTGTGAATCTGCCTTGGCAGTTGAGGTTTATTCAAGCCATATTGGTATATTTCCGTATCTGCTTAAGTATTTCTTTTTAGCCAAGGATTTGTATGTGTCTTCATTGATAACGTTTACCGTGGCTCCAGTGTCAATAAGGAATTCACGGCTCTGTCCATTTATCTGTAACAATAATGTCGGACTGTATTCTGCAGCAGTGTCATTCCCAATGGCATGAACATACCCTCTCTTTCGATCTCCACTGGACGAGGAGGAGTTTGAGTCACGTCGGTGTCGCTGGGACTCTTCCAGGTATCGGATTTTCTGTAGCAGTGGCTGTCTTTGTGAATCTCGTCTGCTCCTATATCGACTGGAGTGGTCTCTTCTGTCTTTGCGTGATGATTCTCGTGATCCGATGTGTGAGCTGTGTCTGCTGGTAGTAGGAGATCGCTACGTGTCTGGTCGTCGACTTTCCCGCCTTGAGCAACGCCCATCTTATTTTCTGGTGTCTCTGCTGGTTTCTGCTGACTGGAGGAATTTAATGTTCTTGAGATGATTTGAAGTGTTTCTCACCCCCATATTTGTCACAATGATGACCTACGGCTGGGCACGGGCCGACATGTGGGAACTTGGATCCACATCTGTAGCACTTTTCCTGCTCTGCGGTACTCTCAGATATGCGAATGGGGCACAAGGCTCCTGGTGATGCAGATTGCATTATTTTAATGTTGCTGAGTGACTGTTTGCAAGGATAGATCGGAGTCTGCTTTTGCTAGCTATAACATTTCATCCAGGGTTCTGCTCTTTTGAAGTGATTTCTTTCTGAATTCAGGAGACTCGCAGCCCGCAATGGCTTGCGATTTGAGTGTTTCTTCCGTCGAGTATCGGTCAAAATCACAGTACTTTGCTAGTTTTCGCAGTCTCAGGACAAAATTATCCATGTTTTCTCCTTTGTCCTGCGTGGTTGTGTGGAAAATATGTCTCTCGTAATCCACGTTTCTCAGCGGTGCCAAATAATTATTCAGCGAGTCAATTACGCCTTGAAATGTGTTGACATTGTTCTCTGGCGTCTCAAATACAATATCTCTTACCACCGGGTCAAGCAAATGCATTAAAATTCCCCTCAGGCGGCATTCTTCCCGGACACCTGTTGCATCGATATATATGTGTAGCTCCTTAAGCCACTTGGCCCATCTGGGCGCCAGGCTATTGGTGTCTGAAATGTCAAAATGCTGCATGCATGGCCTGCAGTTGTAATGAGTCATTACTTCCCTCTTCCCTGAGCGTGGGAGTGCGGGGAGTGCAGCTGGATTGAGGGCTTTGCGAGCTGCTGTCCGCCTCGTTGCCTGACATGGTGGCTGGGCCACAGTAAATTGTAAACGCTCACCTTAGACTTTGGAGCAATGTGTGTCTGAGGATTTCCTTGTTGTCGTTGACAGGCTAATGCAGGGTATTCAATAATATGTTCTAAGGCCTGTGCAGCGTGCAGGTCGCTGCTCGTGGCATTGGAGAAATGCTTGGTTTGTTCGTACAGGTGTTCGTGATTGTGGCGTTTGTTTGGCCCATTAATTACATTGTTCGGTTGAGGCAGTACTCCATGGATGAGCAGCCAGTATTCCTCTGTGGCAGTGCTTTTATTTGGAGTCTTTCAGGCTCACAGACCTCGTGGGGCAGCCTGTGCGGCAGTCGATGCAGGGCGAAGCTTTCTGTTGCTCCGTGGAGTCACAGGGTGTTACTACGAGCACCTGTGGCGGTGATGAATGTGGCAGCGATACCGGAACGGCTGTTGGGGCGCTGGTCGTTGATGCAGAACACTCTGTGGGAGTCACCTCGTCGCCATGGTTAAATGCAGACATGCTATATCTATGAATTTGACGTGCCAATAAATCGATACAATAAAGCACCGAGGCTATGTGGCTAGCAGTTAATTCTTTTTTCAACAGGTGCGAACTGGCGCACAAGCAGAAACTCCGCCCAGATCGACACGTGGGTTGCGACACACAACATAACAATAGAAAGGAGACGGGGTCTCCTCTACCGGAGGAACAATAGAAACAGGATGTTACACTCCCAAGTGTGTTGCCCTTTAAAGAGGGACAGTGTTATGTGTGGCCATCCCGCTTGTATTGCCCTTGCAGGCAAGTGCTTCAGGCTGGCTACAGACTCCAGAGGGGAACGACTTGAGTCTGTGTATCATTTAGGCCTGTAGGCCCACACCATTTGAACATGGGTCTGCAGGCCATGGGGCCCTCTTGCCAGCGAGGTGGCCAGGGTCTGCATGTGCTGGGTATGGTCCGCCCTGCCTTTATCTAAGACCAGGTGTTCCTCAGTAAACCCCTGAGGCACTGGGCCTCCAAGGTGCTGATGTCTATAGCATCCATGGGGGCCAGCTTGATGCCAATAGCCCCCCCCCTCCACACAACAATGCCGACAAGGAAAGGAACCCTGCGATGTGCCCATCCCCTGTTTTTTCCCCCGCCCCATAAAAGTTTTGGGGGGAAGCAGTGAGTTGGGGCCCGGCTGCCACTGCTGCGTTCCCTGGAGTAGGGAAGGAAGCGGCATCCATCGCCACAAGTAAATGTGAGGAGGAAGCGGCAGCCATTGCCGCAAGAAAAGGGAGAGAAGATCGAGTGGCATGCAAGGCCCGATGGCACCATGGCCTGCAGGTCCGTGCTCACACAGTGTGGATCCGCAGGCCTAAATGAGACACTGACTCATTTGTTCCCTTATGGAGTCTGCAGCCGGCCTGAGGCACGTGCCTGCAGTTGCTCCTTTTATTAGCTTGGGCCATCATGGCACATCTTAAAAGGGCAATACACAAGGGAGGGCCACACATAACACTGGCCCTTTTTCATAATGAACAAAACAAATGTTACGGAAACATGAACTGATTCCCCCCCGCGTTACCGAACAACAATACTTGGGCCACACCGAAATTCTAGACTAGACAAGTCGTAGAATGACACGTATAGAGGGACTCTGGTAATTGCAGACATATAACCCATATCAAGGGCTCTACCTGTATTCAGTGAGTGACAGGGTGTGCTGGTGGTATATTGGCAGTTTTACCTCGGCGCTGTGCTGCCGCGTTTTGTAGGTATGCTCTATATGGTGCCAGCAGCTAACAATGGTGTCATTCAGTGGTTGAGGTTCCACTCACCCCAGGTTAATAAAGGTTCTTGTAAAATGAGGTAGAACTGTCGATACACTGCAGAGGGATTAAGAACCACTTTGTGGAGGTCAAGCAGCTAACATGGGGAAGCAAAGTTGTTACTCCTATGGGCGTGGTCTCTTGCTCGGTCATTGAGGCCTAGGTTAAATCACAGGGAAGTGCAATGTCCTTAAGGCAAACAAACCTGTCGTCCATCTCTGCCCATAACCCCGGAATATCGCAAATAAAGGTTTCAGAACAACGCACCCTTACTAACCCAACTAGACCATTACCAGACCTAGGCCCGGGTAGTCCTTGAGTGAACCAGGTAATTATTGATCTCCCACCTGAAGCCGCTCCACTAGTGGGGGTCATCACTGAGATTCCAGCCCTACTGGAAGGTGTGGAGGAGTCAACTGACTCACTAATGAATAAGACTACCCACTGGATTAACACACACTTATTGATTATGAAAATCAATCCTCGAGACATTTTGATGGCCACAAGAGTGTCGTGGGTTGGTAAGACAGCCAAGTCCGGCGAGGGAGACTGTGTGATTGTTACAGCAGCAACATCGGCCACATGGAATTACTTGGTATCTGCCCTGGATAACAATGGGTATAGTGGGCCTTATTCAAGTAGGGGGAGCAAATGTGTCCCATTGGCTGCATTCTATCTGCCAATTGGTGCTCCTGCAGACTTGGGCCTTTGTTGGCTTGGTTTGCAGGGGGAGAAGTGGGAGGTGGTTGAGAGGCAGTCAATGGGCAGATGTTGGCCTGGTGGGAGCACGAGTGGGAAGAGGGCTTGGAAGGAGAGTGGCGCTGTGATTATATCAAATCGCTTTGAGTCCCTGTCAGGAATCGAAGAACATGACTGACTAGAAGTCTCTAGCAAAGGATCCTAAGACCTCCAGGGGACTGCTGCACTTTCCTCTCAGGTCACCAAACAGACTATTATACCTGAAGGGAATGTTGTAACGTTATTTAGGTGGAATATGGCAGGGGCCACAGCCAAATTGGAGAGATTGGATATCGTGGCTCACACGAAGTTGTATGACATCATCATTCTAAAGGAAACCTGGGCCTTGGAACCTGTGCTGTTAGATGGATTTGTGTCTTTCTGGCCCAGCACGCAAGAATAAAAGAGGACGTTGTTATGGGGGCTTAACAACTCTTTTGAAATCATCTCTGAACTATCACATTAGGGCAAGTGACACACACCACCTGCCTACAAAATGTCACTGCAATGTCTGATTCAGGGAGTACATTATTATTGGTTAATTTTTATAATAGCCGGCATGTTTCAATTGTCTTGGTGCCTTGAAAGACTTCCTGGATGGTTTGATTTTGGATCAGCTGGATGGCCGCACAGTGCTGGTCCTGAGAGGGGACTTTGATGTCAGGATGGGGAATGGGATTCCACCTGATCTTGTTGACCCTAGTGAGGGTAATGCCTACGGGGTCTTGTGCCCACAGATGACCGATGTTCGGGTATGTTCAAGGGGTCTACAAGTGGGCATGTAGTTAATGGAACGAGGAATGCATTCTCTTAATGGACGCACACAGTCTGATGTGTCAGGTAAATTAACATTCATTAACATAAATGGCTGATCGACCATTGACTATTTCTGCATGCACGTCAAACACTGGAATTTAATTTTAGATTTCAGCATTGTGCAGGAAATTTCAAGTGACCACTTCCCGTTTTAACTGGTCCTCAAGGAGGTTTCTTTCAAGGTCGCCGGGGCTGTCTTCCAGCAATTGTATCTATGCAAAGTGAACCCACACTGCAAACATAGAATCAAATGGGCAAGGCGTGATCCTATAGCAGTACAATGCAAAGTGGTAACATCTAACTTTCAGCAAATTCTGTCAATTCTTGACTTGTAGAATAAAGCATGGGAAGATCTTTTGCTGGCCGTCCCCGCGAGGGACTTTAAGAAATTCTGGAAGTTTGTTGCGGGAGGTCCGCAACATAAACGAGTCAATACACACAGGGAGAATCATGTTGCAGCCAAAGCCCGGCTGGATCACTTTTCATCTTTATATAGGTGGCAGGCCTGCAGTTATGTGGATGAAGACTACTGCTCCTCAATATGGCTAACCTTGAAGGAGGTGGAAATGGCAGTTAATCAACAAACACATAACCGAGCCCCGGGACCCGATGCCGTCCCCGCAGATTTATTTAAAGGAGAAGTGGACTTGTGGGTTCCCATGTCGGTAGCTTGTTTTAATTCTTATTTGGCAACTGGTCATTTTCCACAGTCCTGAAAAACTGCAATTATTCACCCACATTTTAAAAAGGGCGATCCCGGAAGCCGTTTGGCTTATAGGCCAAATTCATTGCTGGACACCTTCAAGGTTTTTGGTCGGGTCATATTGCAACACATTGAGGATTGGATCCAAACTAGCCAAGTTCTCTCAGAGATACAATATGGTTTTAGAACTGGTCTGGGTACTTGGGACCAGGCCCTTATTTTGTATTTGGTGGGGGCTTCTTCTGGCTATGGCAAAGGAGAGCCGATTTACTTAGCTTTTATGGACCTGATCACCACATTTGACAAGGTGGACAGAGCATCTCTATGGTGGGTGCTCGGGTCCCTGGGCAGCCCTCCGGAGCTATTAAAGTCCTACAACTGATTCACGAGGGCACTAGGGCTTGTATCCACTTTGGGGAACAGGGCTAACGTACTGGTTATTTAGAGGTTGATACTCAAGTACGTCAGGGCTGTGGCCTTGCTCCGGTCCTATTTACCCTCTATGTAAACGGCCTGTTTAAAGATCTGCTGAATACAAAAGCAGACTATCCCTGGGTGGGCGCCAAAGCATTCCCTCTGCTTGCATATGCTGATGACACAGTCCTCTTTGCTCGGAATCTGATAGCTCTCCAAAAGATTATCAATACATACACTAATTTGATGACAGAGTTAAAATTAACAATAAACACTAGTAATTCAGCAGTGATGGCATGCAGCCCCTTGTGAGGGGAAAAAAATCAAAATGCGTACCATGACGAGTAACAAGTCAATTATTCCCAGGGTGGCCAAGTTTGATTATCGAGGCATTTGCTTTACAGAAAACTGGAGTGGGATGTCCCATGTCCATAGACAAAGTACTAAAATGAAGCAGGCTCTGGGGGGAGTTGGAAGATTCATGAACATGTGTCAAGGTCAACCACTGGGCCCAATTATGGAAGTGTATCGTGCACAAACTAAAGCTGTCACCAATTATGGGGCGGCACTGTGGGGGATTGAAAAAACATCAGCCAGTGAAGTTATCCAGAACAACTTTTAAAAAAATGGTTGGGCCTCCCTAGTTCTGCCCCTAATTATGCAGTGCATGTAGAATTGGGCATTACCCACATTGGCGATGACTGGTACGATGCTCAATTTGTGCATTGGCTGGGGATCTGGTCAAATTTAAGAGCTTCAATGACACACATAATTATCAGATCACTGTTGCATTGCTCTTATGGGCAAAAAATACCATGGTTAAAAGGTATTTCAGATTGCGTGAGACAGGTGAATGCCCCAACTTTACAGTGTACCTTTCAAATTCTTGCAATAGCGTGTTTAGAATGTACAAGAGGGCTTTCTGCTCTCTTATTCTTACATAACGAGAATCCATTGATCTTACCCTTGCATACATTAGGCAATATTTGCCTTTCACGAAACTGGACATTATGCAGCCCTATCTGACATATAGCAATAAACAGGCAGATTGTTGGGCACTGACCAGGGTGCACGTTAATTTACTGCTGCTGAGACACACTATGAAGAAATGGCAGGGACATGAGCAGAACTCAGTTTGCCTGGGCTGTGGGGCTGTGAAGGAAGACCTTGTACATTTTGTCTTGTTTTGCCCATGCTATCATGATATTAGGAAACAAACCATTCTTCCATTTTTAAGATGAGCCAATTTTACACAGTGCTGTCCAGTACTTTTTATTGCAAGCTCAACCTCTGATTGTTGCCTAGGCTCTGTCAGAATATTTGAGGAAGGCTTGGAATCGAAGAAAATACAATGTGGACGTTTTAACATAAATTTGTTTTTCATCAAATGTTGATGCAAGGTTTTATATTTTTGATTTATTTTAGTATGTTTGTATACATTTTATGTTATTAGTCTGGACTGTGCTTTTTATACTGTGTGTGTAAATTGTACTTTTTTTCTAGTTGACTGCATTATTGTAGGGTTGTATTGGTTTATGGATTTGATCTGAAAAAACTATTTCACAATGAAAGCCATCAAGCAATGCATCAACCCTCTGCCCGACCCAACTGTACTGCACTCCCCTTGACCCGCAAACTGGCCAAATCCTCCTGTTTCTCAAGAAACCAAAATTGAACCTGGACGACCTCACCAACTACCGCCCATCACCCATCTTCCCTTCTGAGGTAAAATCGTTGAGAAAGCAGTAGCCACGCAACTCCTACAACAAATCAAACCCAATAACCTCCTTGCATCCTACCAATCTGGCTTCAGTCCCAGTTGCAGCACAGAAATAGCTACCATTAAGGTGAAAGACAATGCCCTTAAAATACTTGATGATGGCCATCCTTGCCTCCTGGTTTTCCTTGACCGCTCAGCATCATTTGAAACAGTAGACAACCAGACACTCACCGACAGTCTACATCACTGCATGGAGATCAGTGAGATCATCCGGAGTTGGTTCAAATCGTGCCTTGCTAATCAATACCAGTTTGTACTAATGGATTTCTCCTGATCACCAACTCTATCCAGCTCCTCTGGAGTTGCGCAAGGATCCATCCTCTCCCCTGTGATCCTCAATCTTTACATGGAACCACTTGCAATCCTCCTTGGTACACACAACATCCATATCCACCAATACTCATATGGTACACAGATCTACCACAAGATATCCTCCATCAAAGACATCCACAGGCTCAAGACTTGCCTCTCATTGACCCGACACCCTAAAAAATCTAGATGCCCAATTCAGCCACTTCACCATTGATTCCATCAAAATTCCAGTTTCCGACTCTGTCAAAACTCTGGGAGTTTATCTAGATTCCAGCCTATTCATGGACAGACAAATCAATGCAATAGCCTCTGCAGCTGCATATCATGCCAAACTTATCAATGCAGTCAGACCCTTTCTCTCCAAAGAGAACTGCACCAACATTGCCAGAGCCATCACCAGCTCTAGGCTAGACTACTGTAACGTACTCTTTCTAGGAACCTCCAATAAAAACTTAAGAGAGATTACAAGTAATACAGAACAATGCGCTTCGGGCAGCCCAAGGCATTGCAAAAAGAGAACACATCTGTGAGGCCAGAAAACTAGCCCACTGGCTCCCAATAAAAGAAAGGATCTTATTCAAAGCCCTGACACTGACCCACAAGTGCATCCACCTCACTGCTCCTGCATACCTCTCACAAAGGATACACCCCGTTTCCACTACCAGGCCAACTAGATCACCGTACACCAACATGCTCTCGGTGCCACTAGTAAAAAAAGTAAAAGCGGGCGGATCCAGCTTCCCTTATCTCGCACCCTCTCACTGGAATGCCTTACCACCCACTATCCGTGGCGAGGCCTCCCTCACCACCTTCCGCAAAACGCTGAAGACTACCCTCTTCACATAAGGCCAGACACACCAGCACGAATACTTTTCATGTATACTGTATTATATGACCAAAAGCAATATCTGTAACAACAGTATGTTTTCTGGTAACATTCACAATGTGTCATCAACAACCGCTATCATGCCTGTACCATTTAACTAAGTTATTGCAAGTAACAGCGCCTCAATGCCCCTGGGCTGCTTGCGCGCTATATAAATGTAAATAAATAAATAAAATAAATTGATCCAGTCGAAGGTGTCAAGTGCTTACCTGAAGCTCAACCCCTTCTAGACTGAATTGTTACTGCTGACCAACACCACCAAACACCCAGACATCCAGACCTGCCTCTCCGCTATACACCTCTAGGGCTTCACATCCCAGCTGGCTACTTGCGCCAAGTCCCTTGGGTTTGAAATCAACAGACACCTCTCCATCAAAAAGCACATAGCAAGGAAGATAAAACTGCCTGGTACCAAGTTTCTCCCCTGCAGAAAATCAAGCCCTTCATCCCAGAAAACAACTTCAGATCCACTGTCCAAGCCCTGGACCTCTCCCACCTGGATGGTGGGAATGCGCTTTTGAAAGGCCAGCCTGAGATGTGTACTGCATGCTGCAGCATGACTCATCAAGTACTCTGCAAATTCAACCACATCACCCTCACTGAAATGCATTGGCTCCTGCTACAAGCCTGTATCATCTACAAGTCCTGCTACATCATTTACAAGGGTGTCACCCTAAAGTCCCCAAGCTACCTTGCTAAGAAACTCAGAATTTTCGGAGTTCGAAGATCCACTAGAAGCAAGGACATTTGCAGGCTTGAGCTCTGCCGGCAAAGGAAGGGAAAACCCAGAAGACAGGCCTTCTCTGTCTATGCACGATTATGCAAGAACTATGATACTAAAATAGGGGTACAACACATTACCAGTGACACAGATTATGGAGCTGCAGGGAGCTGCACCCAGGGAATAAAAAGAACTGTGTCTAAGGAGGGGATGTATAGTGTCTCCGACAGACACCCTATGGTGGCAAAACAACACAGGGAAGGTGCTAATGCCACTTGCATTATTGCACACAGCACCAGCACTGACACAACTACACTATCCAACCCATACAGGGAAGGAGGTGCTTGCTGCCCATATGGAGAAACATGGTTCTGTCCTAACTTGGCGGAACTGGTTTGCCGAATTCATGCCTTATTGTTGAGTGTGTAATATACTGCAGGTCATACATTAAGGCTAGTTAGAGGAGCCATACCTCGCCCAGTGGGTCCATTCCAACACACGCACGTCAACTATGTCGCCATGATCCAAGTTTGCCAAGGGTACCGCTACATGATAGTGGTTGTGTGTCTATTTTTCCTTTGGATCGCGGCCGGTCCTTGATTCTATCCCGACACCCTTAGACCGTCAAAATTCCTGGTCCGGGAGATATTGATATTGATATTTTATTTATATCGCGCTCGTACACAAGTGTTTCAGAGCACGATAAGGCAAGGGAGAACAAAAACAATGATCTTACTAAGTGCAAAAAGAAAGATGGGGGGCTGTATGCTTACAGATACAGGCCCCAGTCCAAGGGATTGCCCAGAGGCAGTGTCGGTGGGTGGCAAGTTGAGCAGGTACCTGGGCCCAGAAGTCAGAAGGTGGGCCAGGTGCACGGTGCCGAGAGAGAGCAGGTCAGCAGGGAGAGGAAGAGCAAAGGAAGAAGCAAATAGGAAGGTCTTGAGGTGTTTCCGGAACCGAAGATGGTTTTCCTCAAGTTTCAGACTGGCAGGGAGGCTGTTCCAGACGGAGGCCCCAGCCCAAGACAAAAATCTACCCCCAGCTCGTTTCTTAGAAAAACAGCTGACCCTGAGAGAGTTAGACGTAGAGGATCGAAGAGCTCGAGAGGGAAGATATTTACAAAGGGACAGCTGAAGGTATATTGGACCCAGGCCCCAGAAAGCCTTGTGGACAATGCAAATGATTTTGAATTTAATCCTTGCAGCCACTGGGAGCCAGTGGAGAGATTTCAGGGCTGGAGAAATACGATCCCAGGGCTTGAGGCCAAGAACAGTCTTGCAGTCCTTTTCTGGATAAGTTGCAAAGGGCAGAGCGTAGAAGCAGGTAGATTTAGAAAGAGGCTGTTACAATAGTCCAACCTAGAGAGAACCAGGGCTCGAGACAGTGAGCTTCTGGGAGAAGGAGAGGAAAGGCAGAATACCTCTGAGGAGGTGCAGTAGGAAGTTTGACTTATTAGAGACATCAGAGATGTGGGCAGATGGGGTGTGTGTGAGGTCCTGCGGTCTGACAACAGCCCTCACTTCGCCAATGAGATGTTCCAGCACATTACATCCTTGCTCGGAATCCAACACAAATTTTCTTGTGCCTATCACCCACAAGCGGACGGGATGTGTGAACGCCTCATCGACTTGCTTAAAGAATCTATAGCGAAAACTAGGAAGACTTTGAATAAGAACTGGCTATATTGCCTTCCCTTAGCCTTGTTTGCACTGCGCAATAATCCCAGGTCCGACCACCATTTAACCCCCCATGAGGTGGTGACAGGACGGCGCATGCGACTTCGCCTTGCTCCTCCCACCAGGACAATAAAGGATACTGAAAATGTATCTGGTGTATTCAGTCAAGAAATGTACAAGTATACAACTTCCTTGATTGCTAGTGCCTCCTATTTCTCCCCAGCTGCAAAGACAACAGGAGAGGCCTGAAGCCGGAGAAGAGAGTGACAGCATCGAGAACAAGGACTTACTTAAGCAGCCACCTTTATACCCAGGAGATCAGGTTCTTCTACAGAACCTTTCCTGCAAGTGGGATGCCCCGCGGTTCACGGGACCGCACATCGTAGAACTGGTAGCTGAGCGGGCAGTTAAATTAGTCGGGAAGAATGTTTAGAATCACCTCAGCAACATCAAGCCCTACAAAGCTGTGGCCTCTCCTAACACTGACATCGACAGGACCAATGATCCTCAGCAGGAAGAGCAAACAAATCATTTTGAATCAGCACTGCCGAGCAGAGGACACCCGATGGTTACTCGCTGACGGGCAGAAGAGTTAGGGCAGGGACTTCCTACATATCCAGAGTGAGGGTACCCTGTCTATTTGTTATTTTTTTTGTTCTGCACACATTCATCATGAAAGTGCAACTGCTTTTATTGCATTTCTTCCATGCTTCCCACTGATCCCCATCCTGAAACCTTCCAAGGCCAATTCTTCCAATTTCTTAGAAGATCCAACAGAGACCTAATCCTAATGTGTATTTCCGTTCTGTGTCTTTATAGGGTGTTTTTGCTCTTATTTTTGGCGAATATGCCTTGTAGCTAGTGTTGCCGCGGTATTCTCTACTAACATCCCCCCAACCTCAGCAGGTGGAACGACAATACCAGCTGGACAGGGTAGCCCTGTAAGCACAGTAAGGAGAGGTAAGTGCTGATACAGACATGGGAGGGGGGGACCTATATCTGACTGAGACTGCTTGAGTGTACAAGCACATGACCAAAGTAGGTAAAGAAACCACTGGGGAGAGCTGTTATGTCTGCTCACTGATCCCCTATGCCATGAGTGCCTTCAGAACATTTATAGCAACTGAAATACCAGCAGCAAGGGCACAATGCCTTATGTATCTATCCATGGTTACAACCCAAGGAAGATTGCACGGGTTAACCGCAACATTGGGATGGATTTCCAAGGCAACGTTCCCCTATGAAGACAGTTATATAAAGACTTTTGACATGATGAACAATTCCGGGCAATTAGACCAGGCTATACAATACATAACTGACGGCCGACAGGAAAGGAGAGACAAAACAATAACACTGAAGGAATTACCCTGCCCGAAGAGGAGGGTCAGGGAAATAGGAGGAGAACGAGGGTGTTGGGACAGACCACAAATGCTTGTGTATGGTCAAGTATACACAGCAGAAGGATGGAAAGTGGCAGCAGTAGGAAGCAAAGCACACACCCTAGTACAAGCCCCGGTAAACACATTGCAAGGAGAAAACGACAAGTGCCTGAAAGAATGGGATGCGAGCACCAAGTTACTGACCTGAGTGGACAATGAAGATGGACCAATGCCCATAATACCCCTGAAGAAACCAGCATTATGTTACCAGAATGACAGTGCAGTAAAGGTTGGAGATAACACAGAGTGTAAGTACACAGAAAAGCATCCAGCAATGAAGGTTGGCACGGCATTATTAATGGATCCCTATTGGGCGTGCAGATCCAAAGTATAGAAGCTGCCACCCAACTGGGGAGGAGTTCGCTTGTTGGTGGACATCAATATGCCAGCACTGCTAGTGCCACAGAAGGATGAGAAGATAGACGACTTCCCCAAAATTGATACTAACAAGAGAAAGGAGAGATTGATAGAATTGGAGGAAAAGGGAAGAAAGAAATGGTCAGTAGAGTGAAAAGAGACAACTATTTCTCATCAGAATCAGAAGCATCACTAGACGATGTACCACCTGAACACCTGTTGTTCAGCAGGACAGAGATGTTTTTTTTACGTCAGTGGTTCCAGCTGTGCAGACATATACAAACGCGAAATGGTTGCAGATAACAAGATGGGAGCTGATGCAGATGATAAACTCTACAGTAAATGGCTTCAATGCGATAAAAGAAGAGCTCCGAAAAGTAAGGTTGATGGCCCTGCAAAACAGATATGTTCTAGACCTTCTCACAGCAATGGAAGATGAAGTTTGTGCCAAGATCGGGAGTTCCTGTTGCATGTTTGTGCCTGCAAATGATGGAGTGAATGGCACACTGACAGAAGCAGTGAGAAGATTATCGAAAATGCACGCCAAAATGGAGGAGGAAGGCAAAGGAACAGTAAAGGACCAGAGTTGGTTGTCGTACATCTGGCCATGGATGCCAACATGGTTAGCAGACAGACTGAAATTATTACTAGGAGCACTAACACTACTACTAATGGGACTGTGTGTGGTCAAGATCTGCATTACACAATGGGCCTCATTGGGAGTTAGGCAGCCGCGGAATGAACGGTGCCATAAGGGACCGGCACCGTTCATTCCGGGCCGTCCTATTACGAGGTCTGCAGCGGGTCCCACTCTGCAACGCCTGGTCAGACCAGGCGTCCTTAGCGGGACCCGCTAGCAGACCAGGATACTAACAACAGGGCCGTCATTAACGTTGTTAGCATCCTCCCCATTCCCATTGAGCCCTATAGCCCTATAGGGCTCAAATGGGAATGGGGATGTACCGGGTCCAGCGAAAGGGATTTACCGGGCCCTCCAAGGTCGGAATGGCCCGGTAAGTCCCCTTTTTTCGGACCTAGACCTGATACCCGGTATGGGGATAGCCATGCCACTAAAAGCGGCATGGCTACCTCCATACTCGTAATGAGGCCCAATGTCTCAAAACTACTGAGAAGACAATCGGGATGAAAGTGTGAGTAGATGTGAACATGGAAGAAGGAAAATACAAGATAGTGGAAGAAAGAAATAACCTGAAAACAAGCATAAAGGAATTCCCACTGTTCCCGAGTGAGATGATAACGTTTGACAATCCCTTTTACAACAACAGATACTGGGGAAAATGGGTATGGTGCAGCCGGGAAGGAGACTGTAGCTATATGGCCTGGAGTTTCGATGACCATGCAAATTTATGGACACCTTGGAGTAGTAACAAAGATATGGCTACCCAAAGCAAGAGTGATGAAGTATGGAGGTTTGGTCGACAAGTCGACCAGAGGGGGGACAGAAGAGAGGGTCCCTGGAATGCCCCTCCACACCCCCATGAACATGACGGCCTGAAGAGTAAAAAATGAACAAAGCCACTCACTCTTCGGACAGCCCCAAGGAGGGCCAGTGACATCCATGTATGCGAAATATATTCTCTTAGACAGCCGTTCAAACCATATCCAATCCAATCACTTGGCCTCATTACGTGTCCGGCGATAACCATGCCGGTGCTACTGGCGGGTTACCACCAGACCCGTCAAATATTTACTGGCACCTGACTTCCCAGTGCCACCAGAAGATTACAACCCTGGCGGCCCGGAAAGTCGGGCGCCTGTAAAATGTTGTTGCCCATTCCCATAGAGTCCCATAGGACTCTATGGAAATGGGGACACGGAAGCACCGGCACTATTGTTAACGGTCCTGGTGCTTCCGTGACGAGTCTGCCTACCGTGGCCGCTGTGCCTGGCAGGTTCAGACCTACAGGCACGGCAGCTCTGGCAGGCAGACCTGTAATATGGCGGTCCGGAAACAACATTGCCGGTAAGCTTACTGGCACCCTTGTTTCCGTACTGGCAGGGTCAGAATGAGGCCCATTGTCTTTATGGATACAGGTGCTTCAACATTGGTCATTGACCCAAATGCCTCGATGGATAACGTTGACTAATCCTGAGAAACCAATGTGCTGACATCATTAGTGACACCACGACATAGCAACGTTAGCAACGATGTACACTCGCAGCCAAGCACGAAATTACACAAACACCCACGTGAACACACAAAGAACATGCTTACACAGTTCTGTAAATAGAGGACAGATGCCTATAAATACTGAAAAGCTTTTATTATTTTTCTCGTTAGCTAAGTGCAGAAACGCTGAACGCATAGCAACAAAGAGATGCTGAGCAAGCTTGCAGATGCTTATGGCAACTAACCCTATGGAACTATAGGATCACATAAGAAGCCTGGAAGGACCAAACACGACTAACCTATGGAAAACAGCACAATATAGATATGTAGAAATCATTTTATGAGTATAATGAGGATTACACGGAGGCTACGAGCTGCAGGACGAGAGACGAGGGAAAGAAGAACCAGGCTGCACAGAACAGCAGGCCAGGGCTTGCAGCCAAGGTCAGAGATAAGCAACACATTCCAAACCTAAAATGATAAGGGGCTCTCTGCAGAAAAACAGTCCAAATCCCCATAAATTACAGACCATAAGAGCTCAATTTGATGCAGCTGAGCAACACAATAGACATTCAACCACGGTGGGAAGACAAACGGTTCTCAGAAACCCAGACATGAAGTGAAACATGGACTTGTTAACAACATTGCAATGTTGAGGGCACACTCACAGGCAAAAGTGGTAGGCTAACAGTTACATTGGGAACACATAGTCATTCTCATCACCTTGAAGAGTTGCACAGAGCGCTGAGAAAAGAGCTGGGTCCCAGGCCTGGGAAGACCAGTTCCAGCCAACCTGGGAACCGAAATCCAAGGGTGGATGGCAGAGGGCAAGGGCCAATGCTAACCCTAAGACCCTGCAACAATGTAATAGATTGTTTCTTGGAGAAGGGGAAGGCCAGCCACCTGACATGTAAGGGCCAGTAACACGACATCTATAGGGGTAATCTATAAGGGCTACCGCTCCGATCACCTATCCAAAAGGATTGATAGGTTTTTCGGGGACAGGCCCATATTCTGATGCCAGCAAATTGGCCCGACACAGACTCGGAAGTGTGATTCTTGGAATGCTCGAATGTCCTGTATGATCCTAGTCGGATTTTATAATAAACGCCAGTTCTAACTTGCCTTTGGCTGAGTCCTCTGTTTGTTACTGGGGCAGGGTTATTGGGCCCTTGGAGCTGAACGGGCACATTCTTAGTAACCCCCAGATCTCTGGCATACTGTCATGCGCCCGTTCTCCTGGCGAATTTGGGACCATTGGCATTCTTTCCACCATTGATTGTCCCTCCACGTTATTGCACGTCTAGTCTTCTGCAACATGGCAGCCACCGGGAGGTTCTTAGTCTCAGTCCTCCCGGCGGTCAGCACGTTGAAACTGTGTACTTTTCTCCTTTCCAGTTCATCGCTGTAATTTTTCCCTCTGGCTCTGCTGAGCCATTATCCTTTGCCCCTTGCCGCACTCTGCTCCATTGTATTCCTGCCGTTCCTCATTTCTGCTTCTCCTTTCCTCCCGTGCCTCCCGGCACTCTCTCTCTCTGTTCACTGCTCTCGCCTGGCTCCCGGCCTTTCCTCCTTCCCCCCCTCCAACTGCTCTCTCTCTCCCCGGTCTACTTGGCCGGCTGTCCTCGTTACCTGCTTGCGCAGCTTCTCTCTGCTGTGCTTGGCTTTGCATGGCTCTCTGCTGCGTTTAGCTTTGCTCCGGTCCACCTATGCTCTCCTTCCCCCGTGCACCTTCCTGGACTCTCTTTGTCAGTCTTCTGTTGGACGTCGGATCTGTTGGACACAGACATTGGACTTACCATCCGGAGACGAATCCTGCTAATCACTACACCTTCTTCAGTCCAGGGTTTTTTTGTGCCGCACACAGCTTTTTCCCCTACTTGGTTGCTGCGGGACCGGGGTCACTGGTCTACTGGTTCTTCAGTCAACCATTGTGGTGTCGTCCCGCGGTAGACCGTATCTACACAAAAAAGAAGCTACCAGAATCGTGGGAAAAGGAAACCACCCGTGGTCACCACCAGCAGCTCAGGTGAGGAGCAGGGGTTTAGCTCAGAACCCGGCAGTGAGGTTGACACATACCTAAGCCAACATCAGGTTACCGGAGCGGGAGTTCTCTTGACTCCTAGAGGTTAGGAGTCACAGCCTGCCACCAGAGACCTTCCGACAAGGCCAGCCACATTCCGCTTCCGCGACTCTGCAGCACCTCAGTGCTTCAGACACGCATCTCCCGGCATTCTCATCTGACTACTCCATCTGCGAGCACCTTCTCTCAGCTTTCACCGACTGACTTCTCTTCTGCTTCTTCCTCTTTAGCCTCACCTGCTCTTTAGCCTCACCTGAGCGTGCCATTTATACCACCCCTTTAGCTCCAGGTACAGGCCATTCACATTGAATTCACAACATTCTTGGTACTCTGCATCCCTCTTCCTCATCCCAGTACCAGAGTAGTGTGTGTGTGTGTATGTGTGTTTATGTATGAGTTAATAAAGGATGAATGTAAGTTCCTCTGTGGTCTCTTCCTCATCTCAGTACCAGAGTGGTATACATTGGGAGATGATTTTCTAACACAATAGGGTATAGGGATTGGAAATATCCCATAAAAGCCTGGGCGACAGTATATTCCTGATGAAAGGGAAATGGGGGATACCGTATCTTACCCAAGGATGCCTCAACCCCACTCCTTAAGTCTCCTCCTTACAGGTGATTCTCCCTCGCATATCCACCCCTAGGGTCAGGGTCCAAGAGCGATGGCCTTTCCCTGGCCATCTGGGGGGAAGATATTTTGGGGAAAGAATTGAGGATGCCATCCGATTTCTCGCATACGCTTACCCTTTGAAAATGGCCTCCTGTACAAGGGACAAAGGTTAATGGTTTTTCGGGGTGGGGGTTTTGCGGTGAGTCTACTTGTATAGAGGGCCAATCCCACACAGGAGTGATAGGTACAAATGGGTTTTCTTGCCAACTATTAAATGGGGAGAATTGTAAAGGGCATGGGTTGACTTTCTGGATCAGTGATGGCAAACTCTGGAAATCGGTCCCAATGATAGTCTCTTCTGGTAGACCTGGAATAATGGCTGAGGGAAAGGTAGTAGTTCCTTGCACATGGATGGGAATGAATGTCTGTGATTTCACCGAATCCACGTCATCTAAAGGAGAAATCTTAAAATTAGTTTTTCTTTGATTTTATTTTATTATGCATGTGAGACCCCAATCCCCCTCCCAGTTAACCCTACCTTATCCTATCCCCTTACCCCACCCCATCTATGTTTTAAGATTTGCCTACTTACCTAACCAATTTGAAGAAAATAAAATTCAAAGATTTCTGAGTAGGTGAAATTGTATTCAGTGAAATGTACACTATTGGATGGGAAAGGCAACCATAGGGTAAGTTTTTGGTCTCCATGGACGCATGTTATTCTCACCAAAGGGGCATTTTTTCAGTTTGTCTGCAGAAACCAGATCGGCCCGTACGCCCGTTTTCCTACTACCTGAGTTTACTAGAGCTTGGACAGGAATCCCATTCACTAATGCCGTTTCATCAGTGGATTCAGATGGTGTCCCACAAAATAAAGGTTCTTCTTTTTTAGTTTGTGGACATTTTCTTGCTAGGTGTTCAAATTCTCAACATGAGAAACATATAGCGACTATAGGTGTAACCGGTCTACTGTTTTCCTTTCTCTTTTCTGCCCTAATTTTAGGATCTATCCTTCTCTCTGTTTTTTTCCTTTCCTCAATGGGGAACTCTTTAGGTCTAATGATGATACTTTTGGCCACATTACGAGGGCAGCAGTAACCTGCCGGTGCTACCGGCAGGTTGCCGCTGATATGATTGGTATGATATGATTGGTTATTTATAATGTGCTTAATACCCAGAGGTTTCTAAGCGGGGACCCAGGGATCGAAACCTGTGTTGCTCCATGTCGTCTTGCAACCAAGTCGAGCACGTTGCCCCTGAGCTATCCTCCCGAGAGGTGGGGGATTCGGTAAGTCCACATTCCCGTTGAGTCCAAAAGGACTCTACGGGAATGGGAACTCTGAAGAACCGGCACCGTTGCAAACAGTGCCCGTGCTTCGATGACAACTCTGCCTGCCAGGGCTGTTGCACCCGGCAGGGTCAGACCTGGCGGGCGCTGCGCCCCCGGCAGGCAGACTTCCAGACTGCCACACTCGTACTGAGACCCTTAATCTTTTTTTGGGCTGTACATTATGACGAGGGGGCCCTCAATTACCTCTCCTCTCTTACACTCGATGTAACAGATTAAAGCGTTGATTGGCATCTGGCAAACTTTGAGCAGTTTCGATCGCTAGCGATAATGTGGGTTTGTTAAATTGTAACTCCACTCTTTGAAGGGAGGGAGGAAACAAATGAATACATTGTTCTATGTGTAGAGCTTCTATTACCTCTGGTAAAGTTTTCCTCCACAACCACAAAGACATTGGGCCTCATGCTCAGCGGCACCCTTGTTTCTGGACCGGCAAACTAGGGGTTTGCCTGCCAGAGCCGCTGTGACCAACAGGTCTGACCCTGCCTGCCCTTCCCTTTCGCCCCGTTGGATGAAGTGGTTGAGGGGTTGAACAGGGAGAATCCTTTTTTGTGAACAAATAAACTTAGGGCCCTGGTCGAATACATTCTTTTGGTTTTCTAATATTCAGCAATACTCGATCACCCATTTTAGTTTGTAGGTGGCAAGGGTAAGGGTGTCAAGTAGAATTTGGGATACCAGATCCTGACGCTTGGCAGGGATTTGACACTTAGTAGCAATTAAGGTTTTGATTTTTTAAACCTTATCTTGAAGTTGGACTTTTACGATTGTTTTTTTTCTTGAGGGATGTTGGACCACCAAAAACATATGGGCTTGTTCTAGTCTTCTTGATCAGGGTTCCCCAACTTATATCAGTTGAGAGCATCCCACCCTCTGTGACCATTTGTGAAGGCATCAGGAAGTACACACAGACAACAGAGTAAAGATCTGGGCTATAAACTTTAATTAAAATCACAAAGGTTGGGTTAAGGCATATCTTGTCCTATGCTAAGGTGGGAATTCCCTACCTAACTGAAACTAAGGATAGTCTGTGTCAGGAAGTACAAAGTAAATGTCTGTCTGTGTCTAAAACCTACACTTGCCCTCACATCTATTTATTCAAACTGTGTAGGCCCATCAGCATCAAACAAAAAAGTGTTCAAACAAAAATTCAGAGCTTCTTCCAGCTCTTGGTCGGAAAGGGACTCTCCCTTCCCCAGGATCCCAAATAGTTCACTTTCAATCAGAAAGAGATTCCCTTCCCCAAGCTTTCAAGTCTCTCTCAGTTTTCACAACACAATGCCTTGGGATTCTTCCCAGCTTTCAGTATTTTTGGCTCTTTCATTAACTCTTTCAGTTCATAATATGCAAGCTTCTCTGGATATTCAACCATAAACTTGCAGATGCGTCAAGTGACCTCTCTTTAGTGGGGGTGTGCTCGGTCTAAGCGCAGTTGTCAGACTACACGGTACACCCATCACAGGTCACACAACCGACACACCGAAATGGCTTTTTTTCCACAATTGCACCACAACTGCTTCAGCCCAACAGTGGTACTGGACCTAGATTTCACAGTTCTTTTCAACACTTGTTTTGCCACCATTCACTTGTTAGATTATCAAGCTTTTTCATATTGCTGCCTCAGTTTCAATCTGCAACTTGTACAGTTCCTCTTCTTTTTTTTTTGCTCTTGCCAATGCTGACTTTCTCTCACCTTGTACAATTCACTGTTCCTTTGTATCAGGGAACACTTTTCTCCACTTTCCACTCCTGTGGCATTCACTGCTTATTGCTTTCATTTGGTTCGTTATTCAAAATCGCACTCATTCATTTCCAAAACTATGTAATTGAAAATTCCCAGTTCACTCTCCTGCTGGGAATGTGTACCTTGCTCACAGGCTTCTCATTCAGTTTTAAGTTTTCAGTGTTACTGTTTTTCTGGCTCCCTCCACACCCTTCTCCATTTTGTTACAATTAGGTATTCTCAAACCGTTCCTTTCATCTCATTATCGTAACTGTTAATCATCAGTTTTTTACATTTCCTGTACCTGCAATAACATTGCCTCTGCTGTCGCTCGCAAGCTCTGACCTTCCTTCACCATGCGGCCTGCACCACAGTGTCCCAAAGTCACTCAGCCTCACATGACTCACTGGGTACGCTGTCTTCATGTACCCTTCTCTGCTTCATTCGATCCTTCTCTGCTGCAGCTGTTCCTGGCTGGGCACACCCCTCGTCCTGGGAATCCGACACTTCGGGTTACTGGAGCGGGAGTCCTTCTAACTCCTGTCGGTCGGCAGCTGCACCCTGCCACCGGAGACCTTCCGACAACGTCAGCCACACACCTTCCGCTGCAGTGACTCTTCAGCACCTCGGCGCTTCGGACACGTGTCTCCTGGCTTTGTCCTCCGACTTCTCTGCCTGCAAACACCTTCTCTCAGCTTTCACCAACTGACTTCTCTTCCCCTTCTTTCTCTTTAGCCTCACCTGAGCGGGCCATTTATACCACCCCTTTGGCTCCAGGTGCAGGCCATTCACATTGAATTCACAACTTTCTTGGTACTCGGCATCCCTCTTCCTCGTCCCAGTACCAGAGTGGTGTGTGATATATGATATGATATGATGTGGCATTTATAACGCGCCTGTACACAAGTGCTTCTAGGCGTGACAAGACAAGGAGGGGGAAACAAGGGAGGACAAAATCACGATCTTACTAGGCCTTGTGGCATTCAGATCGCGCAAGTGCAGGGAAGTGGGGAGGGGAGAAGTGCCAGGGGGAGGGGAAGGGAAAAGTACAGTTAACTCACAAATGCAGCCAGCGGGTGGCTCATAAGTGCAAAGAGAAGGGACTGTAGAATTGCGGAAACAGACCCTTAAGTGCTGGGAAGCCCGGAGGCAGTGCGAGGGTAGTTGAACATGCAGGAGCCTGGGTCCGATTTCAGAGGGTGACGAGTGTGCGGAGCAGTCAGGTGCATCAGCAGGGGAGAGGAACAGAGAAAGAGGAAGCAAAAGGGAAGGTCTTGAGTTGCTTCCAGAACCGCAGGTAGTTCTGCTCAAGTTTGAGAGAGACAGGGAGGCTGTTCCAGAGGGAGGCCCCAACCGAGGAGATAGATCTGCCCCCAACTCTCAGCTTGGAAAAGCGTCTGACCCTCAGAGAGTTGGAAGTGGATGAGCACGGAGCTCGAGAAGGAAGATGTTTTGGAAGAGAACGTTGGAGGTAGAGCGGCCACAGGCCCCAGAAAGCCTTGTGGACGATGCAGAGGGCCTTGAACTTGATCCTTGCAGCCACAGGGAGCCAGTGAAGAGATTTCAGAGCTGGAAAGATACAATCCCTGGGCTTGGGGCCAAGGACAAGTCTCCCAGTCCTGTTCTGGTAAGTTGTAAAGGTCGAAGAGTAGAGGCAGGAAGATTTAGAAAGAGGATGTTGCAATAGTCCAGCCTAGAGAAGGCCAGAGCTCTGGAGACAGTGAGCTTCTGGGGGAAAGTGAGAAAAGGAAGAATACCTCTGAGGAGGTGCAGCTGATAGTTTGACTTCTTAGAGGTGCCAGAGATGTGAGGAGAGAAAAAGAGGGCGCAGTCGAAGATGACACCAAGGTTCTTAGCCTCACAGGATGGAGCTAGAAGAGGGCCCAGAGTGGGCGGCCAAAGAGAGAGAGAGGAAAGGAGGGAGCGGTTGTCCCAATGAGGAGGATATCAGTCTTACTTGCATTAAGGCAGAGATCATTGGAAGAACACCATTCCTGAATTGCGGCCAGACACTCTGGTATGAGAGACGAAGCAGAGGTGACTAAGGGGAGCCTGAAAGAGAGCTGAGTGTCATTCGCCTAACATTGAAAATTGGGTAGAAAGTAGCGATGCGGTGGGCAAGAGGTGCCAAGTAGTGGTTGCAGAGCCAGGGAGAGAGGTTAGACCCCTGGGGAACACCACAAGCAGAGAGAGATATAAAAGAGAGGAAAGACCCCAGTTGGACCGAAGAGGGTCGGTTGGTGGGAAAGGAGGTCAACCAGGCCAAGGCCTGATCAGTAATACCAAGGTTGATCTGGAGACGATTGAGCAAGATGGCATGGTTGACCGTGTCAAAAGCAGAGAATAGATCAAGGAGAATAAGGACAGAAGGGAGATTAGAGTCAAGATTGGGGAGCACGTCTTCACGGGTGTTCAGGAGAGCAGTTTCTGTGCTTCTGGCAGCTCTGAAGCCAGACTGGTGGTCATGGAGACAACCAAAAGATTCAGTATGTAGATTAAGCTGAGAGATGGGCAGATTTTACAAAAGTTTGCCCAGGAAAGGAGTGATGGAGATCGGGCGATAGTTGGCCAAAGAGGAAGGATCGACTGAGGGCTTCTTTAGAAGGGCTTGCACAAGAGAGTGCTTAAGGGGGAGGGGAAAGTTTCAGTGACAAAGGAGTGATTGCAGAAATCAGCCAAGGCTGGAGCAAGGGTGTCAATGTGGTCCTTGATAGTTCTGGATGAGCAGGGGAGAACCTGCTTTGTTGAGACTTTTGTTGTATCTAGTGTATTGTTATCTTGCTGGGGAGTGCACGGCGTTCCGAGGTATTTGGAATGTTGGTGCGAGGGATGCCGTGGGTGTGCTCTGAAGTTGACAGTTGGAGAATATGCCTGCCGGGTGGGGTGCTGCCAGTGTTTCTCCTGTATTACTAGCTTATTTTAAGAGACAATAAAGACACCGTAAAGCAATCCGCTGTGTCTTACCCAACTACGAACCCACATTACTACACTGGTGAGGAGGTTTCGGGCTGCTGCGGAGGGAGCAGCGGAGAGGAACGTGACACTGCCCTCCGATGTTGACATCCCACCCGGCGAGGCGCTGGGCCAGTGAGAGGGACTGTGTTGGTCCGTGTTGTCTCCAGGGGTGACGTAATGTGCTCCGGCATAAGTCCTGTTCGTGGGCTGTTCCCCACTGTTGGGCCTGCCGTCGGACTGCAGGACCAGAGTGGGCAGTCTGAGTCGACACGGCCGGCTGGAGGACTCCGGTGGTCCGCAGCGGGGGAGTATGTCCAGTGCCTCTGGGTCCAGAGCCGTAGAGTCCAAAGCTGGTGAGTCCAGGGCAGGAGAGCCCAGAGCCCTATGTGCCGACGTGGCTCTGGTGCGACGGGAGGTTGGTGAGTTCCAGTTCCAACCGTACGCGGTATCCCGTGACAGGGGTTTGGAACTGCCTCCTTTTTGGGTTCGAGAGGCCTGTTACGGGGGCTTGCAGGAGTTGTTGCGGCCTGTGAATGCGCTGCGCTGTCAGCGGAGGTGGCGAGCAGCGGAGCTCTTCGTCACACGGTTGGTTGCCCCTGCTGTCCAGTGGTTGGCGCTGTTACGCCGCCGTTAGGAGGAGATGAACATCTAGTTTGCTTTTCCGGATTCGTTTAGGAAGACTTTATTTCCAGGTGCCAGTGTTTTGCGTCCGTGGGTCTTACTTCATGGGAAGAAGATTATGGAATTAGAGGACATGTGTGGGCAGGAGGATCCTCAGCAGGGTGTCGTTGTGAATGGGGCTGGGGCTGTCAGTCTCCATCACGCCTCACGGAAGAGGTGTTCAGAGGTGGTCAGTGGCGGCAAGTACTGTGTACATCCTAAAAGGATGTGTCAGCACACATGTGTCGTGTGGATCGGAAGGGTGTCACGAGGGAAAATACTGTAACCGATGTTGTTCCTTTCGTTCCATTTTAAAGGAATTCGATCCAGATTTGCACGATTTTTATGTGAGAATAAATGATCTCACATTGAGCGAAGATTAATTTAGTGGGTTGTGTTCGAGGCCAGTGTGAGTGCGTATGAGTAGGTGGCATTAGTGGCCTCTGTTATGTTCTTGTATGGGCCGTATGGTGTGTATGGTGTGACTGTAGCTACGTGTTGTGGCCCTGTCCTGTGTGCTTTTATGTTTGCAAAGTAACAACAATGTTATTGCCTGTTTTCCCTTGCAGGGGGGGAAGGTCTTATTAACTTCTGGAACTGCGTACATTCTGTAACAAGGTATTTCATTTTAAATGTTTTATTCCCTGTTTTCTCTTGCAGAGGGGGGAAGGGTCGTATGAACTTTTGGAACTGTGAACATTTCCTTGCAATGCGTTTTAGTTTTTCACAGAGGATTTGGACTTCCTACGGTTGGGGGGTGTTATGGTTTTCCATATAATTTTTGGGTCATGTGATTTTGAACAATTAAATGCGGTTTCCTCGTGTGTGGGAAAGGGTTTTTTGTACAACCTACGAATTTAGTTGTGCAAGGTTAGGTTCTTCGTGGTTTATGCATAATACATGTTCATGAATTTGCGGGTATGAGTATGTTGTTTATTATGCATATATGTGTGGAAGAACTGTGATTGTACCGCCTGCGTGAGTGGTATGTTTTCTTAGCCTCATTATTCTAAGGATTTAGTCAATTTGTTCCGTATGTGTTTAAAGGGAACTTACGTATCGGTCCTTGTAGTCGTAGGCAGCCGGTGGGCCCACCTATGGTGTCTTGCTGGCGCCACTGTGGGTGTTCTATCTAAGGAGGTTCCAGGTTTTCACTGGCTGTTGCTTGTGTCACGGTGTCTTGAGGTGTCGGTGGCAGTGGCCTGGCACGCAGAGAGGTGAGGTGTAAGTGGCAATGGCTTGGGGCCACAGTTGTGTGGGTGGCAGTGGCCTAGGGCCACGGAGAGGTGAGGTGTAGGTGGCAGTGACTTGGGGCCACAGTTGTGTGGGTGGCAGTGGCTTGGGGCCACGGAGAGGTGAGGTGTAGGTGACAGTGGCTTGGGGCCACAATTGTGTGGGTGGCAGTGGCCTGGGGTCACTGAGATGTGAAGTGTTGGTGACAGTGGCCTGGGGCCATTGTGAGTGAAGGTGTACCGCTGTTAGTGGTGGTCGTGGTTGCAGTGGCCTGGGGCCACATTGGTTGGTTAGTGTGTGTGTGAGTGGTGTTGGTAAACATTCTAGTGGTTTTTATTCTGTTTTGATTATCTGGGGTGGTGTACGTGTTGTGGGTCGTGGACGGCCGGTTGGGTCCATTGGCCGGGTGGTTTGTGCTCCAGCGTGGCAGGCTGGTGGCCCCGGGGGGCAGCCTGGGGTGGAAGGTGTTGTGTGCAGGGGTGGTTCTGGTTGGTTAGTGTGGATATCTTGGATGAGTCAGGTGTGGCAGGCCTGAGCCCCGAGGGGCAGCTGGGGGTCTGGTGGTAGAGCTTCCTTTTGTTGTTTTTTTGTCCTCAACGGTAGTTAGGTCCCGGATAGGTTGGTAGGGATTAGTTGGACTGGGATTGGGTATGTTCTGGTGTATTGCGGGTTTTTATTTCCTTTGATTTAGATAGTGGGTGGTCAATTAGTAGTCAGGAGGTTGTATCACCTGGGTATGTGGATACACCTAATGGGCGGTTATGCGCTCTTATTTTCTAAAAGTGGTGTTCGTTGCAGCGTTCTGTCCTGTGGGGCATTATGAGTGTAGGGGTGTTTGAGTTTCTTTGTTGAGGTTGGGTGTATGGCATGGTGGCCACAGGTTGTGCATCTTGAATGTTTGTCTCAAAAGAAATTATCGGGGGGAGAAGTGTTGTATCTAGTATATTGTAATCTTGCTGGGGAGTGCACGTGCGTTCCGAGGTATTTGGAATGTTGGTGCGAGGGATGACGTGGGTGTGCTCTGAAGTCGACAGTTGGAGAATATGCCTGCCGGGTGGGGTGCTGCCAGTGTTTCTCCCGTATTACCAGCTTACCCTAAGAGACAATAAAGACACACGTAAAGCAATCCGTTGTGTCTTACCTGACTACGCACCCACATTACTACAATTTTCATAGATCGGACTTGTCTAGAAACATTGTCAGGGGTGAACAGGGGAAAGGAGGAGAAAGGAGGAGGAGAGACGGCCTCAGACGGGCCAGGAGTGAGAGAGGAAGAGAGGGTGGACAGGATGTCCTGAGTTTTAGTTGTAAAATTAGATGAGAAGGCCTTGCAGAGGGCTTGGCAGGGAACAGGAGAGGTAGAGACTGCAGCAGGATTGGCCAGCTCCTTGCAGATTTTGAAAAGTTCGGCCAAGTTGTTAGATGCCACAGAGATGCAGGCTTGGATGTAGGCTCTCTTCTTAGAGAGGACAGAGAGTCTGTACTGCCTTTGGAGCAGGCGGCAGGCCAGTTTGTCAGGGGGTGTTCCCGAAGGCCCTCCACTTCCTCTCTGCTGCCCTACACTTGTGTACCAAGAGTTGCACTTGGATTTGGGCTTCACGAGGATCCTCATGACAGAGGCAAGGACATCCAGAGTGTTAGAGATAGAGAGATGAAGGTTAGAGAGGGCTGTGTCAGGGTGTGAGTCAGCCAAAGGTGCAGGAGGAGGAGAGAAAGTAGCGGCGAAAGCCTTAAATGACACCTGCTTCATCGGTCGGATGACCGAGAAGGTAGTTGGCAGTGCTGGAGTTGGCTTGACCTGCGAGGAAGAGAACGGTGGGAAGAAAGGAGAAAGTGATCACTCCAAGAGAGAGAAGTGGTAAGAGGATGAGAGAAGGGGAGGTCTGAGGAGATCAGAACATCCAGGATGCGGCCTGCAGAATGAGTCAGGCCAGAGGGAAGAATAGAGAGAGAGAGAGAGAATCGCAGAGGATGCGAAATAGTCCTGAAGAAGGGCTGGTATGTCTGAGGTAGTAAAGAATGAATGTAAGTTCCTCTGTGGTCTCTTCCTTGTCTCATTACCAGAGTGGTATACATTGGGAGATGATTTATAACACAATATGGAAGGGATTGGAAATGTCCCATAAAAGCCTGGGGGATATTTAATTCCTAATGAAAGGGAATTGGGGGATATCGTGTCTCACCCAAGGGTGCCTCACCCCCAATCTCCAAGTCTGCTCCTCCCAGGTGATCCTCCCTCTCATATCCATATTTTGGGGAAAGAAGTGAGGACACCCACAGATTCCTCACAGGACCCCGCTGGGGCACCCTGGGACTGCAGCTGGGTAGGGGGACAGTCCACCTGCGTGCAAAGCAGATGGCCAATACAGGATGCAGCACCCTCTGTTGCCCTAGAGCTCTGGCTGGGGCCCGTTAGAGGTTTTCTAAGGGATGGGGACTCCACCGGGGCACCCCAGGACCGCTGCTGGGCAGGGGGACGGTCAACCCACATGAAAGGTGGATGCCCTATGGAGGTGGCAGCAGCCCGGCAGTCCTGGAGCTCTGGCCAGGACGTATTGAAGCTTTTCCATCCACGGACCGATGGGGACCCAGCCAGGGCATCCCAGAACCGCCGATGGGCGCGGAGACTGTCAACCGACGTGCAAGGTAGGTAGTCAAGGGAGGGGGCAGCACCCAGGGTCATCCTTCAGCTCTGGCCATGGTGCAATAGAGCTTTTCCCTCTGAGGAGGTACGCCGTAGACCCCTCTGTCGAGCGCTGGAACCTATGCTGTGCAGGGCCATACATAGCTACCAAGATTCACTGTTCCACACAGAATCTTTCAGCCAGTCCTGTTTTTTTTTCCAACTACATGCTGGTACTTGTAGGCCCACCCTTGCAATGGGAAAAACAAAACTCCAAAAACCAGGACTGGCTTGAGGTTTCACACATGGAACTGAGAAACTTGCCATGGAGGGCACATCCTGAGACAGGGACCAAACCAGCAACACCTTCCCAGCCAGCAAGAAACACAGACAGAAGTGCGTACAAATGGCGGCATCCATATTTAAAGACTTCCTCCATGAATTCAGGACTACAAAGCATGCTCAGAGGGGGAATCTGACCCCTCTGGCCAATCAGCAGGAAGCTAATCAGTCCAAGCACTATCTTAGGGCCAGCTCCATGACAAGAGTAGACAGGCGTTTTGTGGTGCAGAGAAGGTGAGTTGTGTTCAAAAGGAAGAAGATTTCTCTAGCAGAGAGGGAGTCTGCTGGGCCTGGCTGTAAGGCCTTGAGTGGAAGACCAGATTGAAAGACCCAAAGAGGCCAGGCAGACTACCAGGCTGGCTATAAGACCTGGAGTGGAGGAACGAATTATAAGAGCTAGAGAGGATAGGAAGATTACTGAGCAGATTGCAAGATCTGGAGTGGAGTAGTGAATTTGTATTCCGGGAGAAGAGAGGCTGACTAAAGCATGGAGACCGGAGGAGGCTAAAAGGGAGAGGACAGAGACACAGAAAAGGAAGGAGACTGAAGCTGCGACCAAATGGCAGGTGAATAGTGACCTGGCCACATCCTTAGTCAAGAAAAAGGCAGAGGAAGTAAAGGGAGAGGCCTTTGACGAAGGAAAAACAGAGACGGTGAAGACAAAGGCTCTGGTCAAGGGAAAGGTAGAGCAGGAAAGGGCAGAGGCCCTGACGAGAGAAAGAAAGGGTGGAGGTCCTGAACAGAGAGACAGAGGAAGTTACCAAAGGTGGCTGAGAATGGAAGGGTAAAGACCCTGGATTAGGAGAAAGAGAAGGTGACGGGCACGAGGAATTGAGGAAAGTAAGAGATCTCCTGGGGAATAATCCAGGAATAAAGAATATACAGTGTCCTTGTGAAATGTCAGGGAACACTACAGCAAAACCCAACCATCTTGACACTATAAATAAAAAGCATAAACTTGAATATCCTTGTTGTGGCATTTGTTACAACTTGTGGTACATGCCTTCTGTTTTCCTACCCAGAGGTACCACAGAGTGGTGTAGGGTTCAGTCCCTTTGGGCTCCTGTTTTGTCATCCTGTTAGGGGTCCCCTAAGCCTGGGGCGGAAAGGATGCGTGGTAAATGTCTGAACTTCTTCTCATTACATAGTGGATTAAGTGCCTGGCCTCAGATCCAAGATGGCCAAGTTCAGGGAACAGAGCGCCCAGAATCTGAAGGCCAGTCAGGAGCTCATTAAGCACTGTCATGACCAGGACTCCACAGTGACAGCGTATACTCCAGGACAGAGGGTTTATGGAACCTGACAATCCCAGCTCTGTTCACAATAAGTGGACTGGTCATTATGTGGTTCGGGAAAAGGCCAGTGAGTTATGCAACCATACTGACACAAAGACCCCAATGCAGACGCACATGGTCTTTCGTGTCAACTGGCTGAAGCCTCACTACAGCAGGAATGACTTGGTGTTATCTCTCTGAGAGATGCCAAGTCTGAGGAGGTGACAGATCGCCTTCCAGACCTGTTACACGCAGAGTCCACAGATGGGTCTCTGGAGAAAGTCCAGATATCTCCAGACCTAAGCAAGTAGCATTTGTGGGACTGCCAGCAGCTGCTGGGGCAGTGCACAAGTCTGTTCTCACTGACTCCAGGAAGAATTGATTGGTGCATCCATGACATTGACAGTGGAGCCAGTAAGCCAGTGAAGGGCAGAATTCACCAGATGTCTGACAAGGTAAAGGACACTATCAAGCACTTCAGCTCAGGCCCTTAAACACATTCAGAACATTCACACTGAATCACAAATCAACATTCTCCTGAGCTGTCAGTCACAGCATGCACCAACATTCTGCTAGCACTCAGAGATGGCCCACAGGACAGGACAGCATTCATACCTCATAACAGCTAGTCCTGTTGTACTGGTACCTAGAATGTCCATTAGTGGGAAGACTAAAGTCCAATTTTGCGTGGACTAGAGGGCTCAATTCTATAGCAAAGACATATTCACACCCCATATCAAGGGCAGATTAATGTATTGACAGATTAGGTGCAGCCAGGTTTATGAGTACCTTTGACCTCGCAGCAGGGAACTGGCAGATCGGCTTAAATGACAAAGCAAAGGAGAGGTCCGCATTTTCCAATCCAGAAGAACACTATTAGTTCACTGTGAATCAGGTCTTATCTGGGTTAAAGGATTTCAGTGTTGCATATCTAGATGACGTTGCTGTCTTACGCCATACCTGGGAAGACTATGGGCCTCATTACGACTTTGGAGGCAGCGATGCCCTTAATAAGGGCATGGCTGCCTCAGAAATCATGTCCGGGTCCGGGTTCCCTGAATGGGGAAATACCGGGTGATTCCGAGTATGGAGGGCCCGGTATTTCCTCCTTCAGAGAACCCCAGCCCGGTCCTTCCCCATTTCCATTCGAGCCCTCATAGGGCTGAATGGGAATGGGGAGGGAGCTAACAACGGGCCCATAATGAACGGGCCCGTTGTTAGCTCCCTGGTCCCCTCGCGGGACCCGCTATGGACGTCTGGAAAAACCAGACGTCCAGAGCGGGTCCCGCGAGGGGACCTCGTAATTGTGCGGAATGGGTTTAACGGCGCCGGCACCATTACCGTTACAGTCCCACAGACCTCGTATGTGGTGTGTGGACATGGATGGAGATTATCCTCAGTTATTGCATTGGGTCATAACCCTACAGGGCTTGGACATGGACATCCGACAGATACCTGGTTCACAGCACTCCAATGTCGATGGCCTCAGTAGATATTTTCACTTTGAGGATGAGCCAGACCCTTACAAGGGTGAGTCCCAACCTTCTTGGCTGGGGTTGTGTGAGGAATTGCCATCTGGCAAGGATGTAGAAGTTCTGGCTTTTTTTATTTTTATTAAATCTTATAATGAGGCAGGTAATTCCATCAAGAAAGGGATGTGTGATGAATCCAATGAGTTTGTCCCCTCTCCCTAAGGGGGAGCCCCTCTCCCCCTTTTGTGAGTGAGGAGGTGAGCTCCTTACACTTAACAGCCCTATGGGACAGGGAAGGTAGGATCCCACTGAGCCCCTCTTAGGGGATAGGAAGTCCCTTCAGAAAAGGGATATACATTATCCTCCCTTCTCCCTAAACCCTAATACCTTAGTTGGCTATGCAGGAGCTGAAATGTATAATAATCTAGAATGTCCTGTTTTCTGACATCAGTTATCCACAATCCTCACCTGAAACAGCAGAACTGTGGATGGCCCAGCCCCATGGAGGAGCCTCAGATAAAGAGCCAATCAGAGCTGGTGAGAGAGAGAAGCCGGCAGAGCCTGAGAGAGCTGGAAGCCTCCTGGTGGGAGGTGTGGCAAGGCAGAGCAGGAGTACACCAGAGGTGGTGTCCTGACATGTGGTCAGGGCTGTGGAGAGGTTGCAGTGCTTGCCAAGCAATGATTCAAAAGGGCCCAGACCAGAGGAACAGAGGAGAGCAGGCACCCACGAGAGCTGAGCGACCAGAGTGCAGGGAGTCCAGCCAGAAGCAAGCCGGAAACGAGAGCCTGCTGTATCAGACACAGAACCCAGTTGACGGGTCATTTAAGCAGCTCAGCATCAGATGGTTTTACCCACCCTCCTGGCGAGACCCTCCGATAAAATGAAGGCAGTGGCTCCAGGGAACTGGGAGGAGGACGGCAAGGCCAAATAAAGAAAGGTCAATGCCAAGGAACCCCAAGGTGGGTGAGCATAAAGAGACCCCAGGGGGGGTGAGAACAAAGAAACTCCAAGGTGGGAAGAATACCAAGAGACCCCAAGGTGGGGAGAATACCAAGAAACCCGAAGAGGCGGTTAATTCAAAGAGACCACAAGGTGTTGTGAAAAAAAAAATACCCCAAGACAGGGTGAGAGTTGAAACGCACCAAGGTGGGGAGAATACCAATAGGCCCCTAGGCGGGGAGGATACCAAGAAACCCCAAAGTGGGGTGAGACCAAAGAGACCCCAAGGTGGAGTGAGAGCCAAGAAACCCCAAGGCGGGGAGAATACCTACATCCCCAAGATGGGTGAGATGGCCCTAAACTGAGGAGTGCAAGGAAAAACCCCAGAGCGCAGTGAGACATAGAAAGCCTGAGAGTGGGGGCGAGAAGGAGACAAGCCCCAGAGTAGGAATATGAGCAAGAGGTCCCCGAGTGGGAAAAGAGGACAGGAAGAATCCCAGCATGGGGAACAAGAGACTGAGTCAAATCACGGTGTGATAGGAGAAAGATAAACCCACATCTGGGAAAAAAACTAAGGCACGAGCGACTACAAGAATCTCAGACTAGAAGGGAGAAAGACCTTTGATAAAACCCAAGTTGGGAAGGAAAGAGACTGCAAAAACACTCTGTGTATGTTTGGGACTGTACACCAAGGCAGGGAGCTTATTTTAAAGAGAAACCAGACACCATTCCTGTATTCAGATAGTGGCCCAACATATGTCTTTGTTGGATTTGTGTCTTACCTTTTGTTACAAATTGAGGATATTCATCCCTTCTCCCCTAGGGGGAAGCTCCCCCTTTGAGGCTAGGGAGGTGAGTCCACTCTGCAAGACCCTCCCTAGGGGTCTGGGCAAGTAGGACCTCAATAAGAGAGACTCCCCCCTCAGGGGACAAGGACTCCAGTTTCCCCATAGCAGCATATATGGGACTAACAGGTGTGAAGAAAGATTCAGATGTTTGGCAGAAAGCAAAATTAAAATACATCATTATGCACAAAGAAAACAGTCTGTTTCTTTAAAAAGACACGTACATTTAACTGAAATTAGTAGATTGAATAGGGAGAGCCCGCCGTGGAGAGGCAAAGCAGAGAGAGAGAGAGGAGAGAGAGAGAGATAGAGGGAGGGAGAGAGAGAGAGAGCGAGAGAGAGGAACGTAAGTATGGGAAGCTCCAAGACATCAGGTTGCTGCATAGAGGCGAGACCGAGAAGGAGAGAGAGCATCGTAAGTAGGGGAAGCCAACTGATAGCACCACTCCTTGCAGAGGTGGACAGAAGTTACTTTTCAGAGAAGTACTGAACGCCAAGGGAAAATGCTGTAGTCTGGCATTTATGATGATGGAGAAACAGCAGAGAAGGGAATCATAACCCCAGTGGTGGCATGATCACAACGACTTTGTGGTGGACCATTCACCTGTCGAACTACACCAAAACCATCCAGGTGGGCACTGGACGAGACTCCCATGTGCCCACAACTCTAACCGTTCGCACAGAGAGAGAAAACCGAGGGCGGGACAGCAGCAATATTGCAAAGCACAAGATGCAGAGCAGAGGAAGAAAGCACGACAACATTACTCTGCAGACTTGAGGTAACGGGGAGACGGGAGGCTGCTGGCGCATCGTTATGAAGTGGGAAAAACTTGTGCCAGTGAAATTGATGAGATAGTGGGCCTCATTACAAGGTTGCCGCTCTGGTAACAAAGGTACCCGTAAGCTTGCCGGTACCGTTGTTACCGGATCGGCAAACTATGATGTCTGCCAGTGATTGCCTCCGGGCAGACCGCCATCCGCAAGCAGACCTACACGGTAGCACCGGCACCGTTGTTAACGGTGCCGGTGCTACCCACTCCCCATTCCCATTGAGTCCTATGGTACTCAAATGGGAATGAGGAGTAATTTTTACCGGCACCCGTCAAAGGGGATTTACCGGGTCCGCCAGGGCTGGAATGCCCCGGTACATTCCCCTTTGCAGGGTGCTGGTAAAAAAATGACTCTGGTGGCAGCCGTGCCGGTATTTACTGGCATGGCTACCGCCAACCTTATAATGACCCCCACTGAGTATTACATCCACTTAAGTGTAACTGTGATAAAGTGATAAAGAGAGTAATGAATAAGCCTGAAAGAGGAGTCATTAAGGAATGGGCACCAATGCCAAGCGTAGAGGGGGAAGTACCCAATGGTTTAAGAAGTAAAGAGTGGAACAAACCAGAGAGAGAATCCTATAAGTATGAATGGAAAGTGAAATCAAGTGATCCAGATAAGAAGAGAGATAATAAAAGGGAGAAGCCCCAGGAGAGGGGGGAGGTCAAATTACAACAAAGTACACCTACCTAAGAAGGTCTGGGATACAAGAGTCCGAATGAGATAGGCACACATGTCTGGAACAGACTATAAGAAAGTGCGTCAAGCAGGATTGTTGAAAGGCAGGCCCTAAAGAGGAGATGAAACCCAAGTGTATTGTGAAAGAGTTGTAAGAACGTATCCAGATGGTGGCAAGGAACTATCTAAAAATATCATACTAAAGAGAACATTTGAGTAAAGAAGAGACATTTCAATAAGAGATGACAAGGAGGAAGGAGACATTTTCCTGATCTAGTTTAAGTTAGTTAAAATAGTGGTTGGGTCAGTTAGAACTAGTTTGGACCATGGACATATTAATTTGGGACTTCCTGATGACTGACGAGCACCTTTAGTTTATTTAGATAGGCTGGGATACCCCTCTAGCAATGGGGAAAGAAAGGTCTTACCCTTGCTATTTTGATAAACAACCGTAGAAGATATCCCTCTAGTGTCCGACTCCTTCTAACCCGCCAGACTTTGCAGTGCCTTTCAGTTAGAACAGGATTCTGGACCGATGGCTTCATTTATGTTAGACGTCCTGTGGGATGTTTTTACCCATGCATCCAAGCCCTACCATAAAACTGTGCAGTACTGGCATGGAAAACATCATGATGGCCAGAACTCCCCAGAGAGTGCACAGGGAAAACATGAAGAATAGGCTGCCACCCATTTTTGCCTATGTTGTGAGCACAGGAGGGCACTGCCTAAAACCACCATTGGGCTACAAACACAGTAGCCTGAAACCATTGGGAATGGCAATGCTGATTGCCAAAAAGCAACTCAGAACTGTGGGGAATTCATTTTCTTAATCCCAAAAATGGTTGCAATACCGGTACTCACCACTATCAGAAAGCCGGCGTTTTAAAACCACCAGACTTTTGTGTAAAACTGAACAGAGGAACCCAAACCAGACCAAGGAAAGACTTGCTAAGAGGTGGATACAATGTAAAACTATATTCTGAAATGACTTGAAGGAAGTAATTATTTAATGTATAGGTAAAAATTGTAAGTTTGATTTAAACTGGGAACTAAAGTGACATTTAGCTGAATTCTGCCTGGGAACTACCCCCGACAGGAGAAACCTGCTCAGCCACTCTTCCCAGGCCTAGCTGCATCCTGCTTCCCCACCAAAATGAGTTGACACCTCTCTGATTAGATTAGGGGAGGGGCACCCGCAGGAGGTTGCACAAAGCCTTGTCCTGGACTCAGGCAAATGTTATATTGGGGGGGCCGTAAAGTGGCTTCCTCTTGGGAGAAGTGGGAGGAGAAGTGCCTCTGGGAGCCACCCGAGCTGGAGGCGGGGGCAGACAGAAGCTTCCCCCATGTGCTTTGGAACCTAAACCACACCCATCTGGGCCAGAGCATAATTTTAAAAAAAGATGGATTATTCATAGTACGGATTTGTCAGAATTATATAAGTAATATCATTATTCTTGTGATTTTTCTGTGCACGTTTTAAGAGGTGTTAGAACCCTCTGGTGTATACTGGGGGGTTGCTAGCGGAAAATAGGGTCTTACTCCAAATGTCTGCATGTTAAAAATCTGACACTTCATCAATTAATGTCCATACTCCTTGCGCACATGTGTGTAATTTTTGGTAAATGTCCGATATTGGTAAACCAGTCAAAAAGCACAAAATGTTGTCATTTTTTGAATGCAAGCCCCCAGGAAGATCAGAGGCTGACAAGCATGGACCATAAGGACTATATAATGTGTACATGTAATTTCAACAAATTGTGTATCTGGGAAATATGTATTTGAATCAAATATAGATTTGTGGGCAAATTGACCAGGGGCGTATCCTCTGACCCATAAACAGACCTCATCATGATGACAATCCATTTCCTTCCCCCAATCATGGGAGAGGGGAGAATTGGGCCAATGACAAGTAGAGAGGGGCAGGCTTAGTGATGCTAGCCTCTCCACCCACTTTTTAAAACACATAAAAAGAGACTGCTGGGACAGGTAGAGACATTCAATTCCATTTTCTGCGGGACGCTCTGCCGGGGGACTCCAGACTTCAGACTTCACATCCATCAATCTCCAAAGACCAGAACTTTACTTCAGAACTTAAAGCAAGGGCCTAAACCCACAAACTGAGAACTCTTCTCAGCAGGCCTCAGCATCCTTAAAATCATCTGCAAACTATTCCACAGCCGGGCGAGCTGTTTGAATTCTGTGCCAAGAACTTTTGCCGGAACCGCAGACCAGACCCAGACCGCTGTGAGCAGAACCAGAGATCCGGATCGCTGTGAGCAGAACCGGTGCCTGATTGACCCGCTGAGCAGAGAGAACCGCCGCTGGACGTGTTGACCAGATCCGTGACGAGGCCTATTTCAAATTTATATTGTGAGTACCTAGCAGAATTGTGCAGAACCAATCTCTTAGTTAAAATAATCTAATCCAAACTATTTTAACCTAAGTAGAACTGCCTCCTAGTAATCCTGTCATCTGTCATTCTAAAGCTGCGATCTGTCATCTGTCATTCTAAAGCTGCAAACTGTCACCTGTCATTTTGAGTTTTACTTTAAATCCGAAAATCTACCTTTATTAAATCGTCTGTATCTCTGGAACCGTTTGTCCTAGGAACGAGATTTAACTTTCCTCTGAAAGCTTAGAATCTAAGCTTTCCAACAAGCCTAGAACCGACTCCTTATACTTTTACCGCAATCGCGATTCACGCACTCGTGAAATTTACCGCGATTTGGCTCAATTTCTCCACTTGTCAAAATAGCAGCTCCATTCTTTCCTTTGTTAAAATCCGTTTGCAACCTGGTAATAACTCATAGAGCATTGCTAAAGTGAGCCTGAACTAATACCAACAAGCATTTCTCACTCACCCTGAATCTCTAGAGGGAATTAAAATCAGTTAGCACATTTTCCCATCCGTTGCCATCACATTTAAAAGCATTTTGGGCCTGTGTTTCAAACTTCTGCCCGTTTCCTCTAAGCTTGCTGGGGGGGAACTGAATTTCGTATTGTATTTGATTGCATTCCTGAGAACTGTGTGCTCCTCTTTCCATCTCCTTCCATTTCTTTCATTGCATAGGGGGGGAGTGAATTGCCAGAGAAAAAGTGATTACATTGTTGTTGGTTGAAATCATATCGAGTTTATTTACTGTACTGCATTTTATTCCACCTTGCATTTCCTTGAAACCATCAAGCATTTTCAGCTACCTCATCCTCTATACTACTCCTAAGTAATCAAGTGTACCACTGTAACATTAGCCATAGTGGATCCACATCATATGTCTCAGTGTACTATCAGATATTAATTTATTATAAAAGTGTGATATATATATATTGTTTAATTTTCCAAATAAACCTTTTAATTTGCAAAAAAAAACTACTTCTTGGCTCAGTGGGGTCAGGGGGATTCTAAGAGGGGGGTGTTATACAAGGGTTGTCATCCAGAGTACTGAACTGGACCTAAAAATATATCAATAAGGGTTTCCCTCAGCATCCCGGACTAGGCATTGACTTAGCTATAGTGTTGAAGTGAAGCCGCTTAACAGTCCTGACAAGCACCCTTTTATGTTTTTTTAGTGTGGGCTATTCGGTGTCGCTTGAGCCACCTTATAATAGCCTAAACTATTGCATTTAAATACTGAATCATGTGTACATAGGGAATAGGGCTTTGGACAAGGGGTACGCAAGAATGACATTTAAGGATGGACACATAGGGCCTCATTATGAGGTTGGCGGTAACCCGCCGGTTCCACTGGCGGGTTGCCGCCAACCCCGAAACACTGTTTCCAGCGCCTGAATTCCCGGTGCCACCGGAACATTACAAGTCCCGGTGGCGTGGGAAGCCAGACGTTGGATTTGTAAATCCCCATGGGGATGAGTACTGGGAAGCACTAGCATTGTTGCTAACGGTGCCAGTGCTTCTGTGACAACTCTGCCTAGCAGGGCCATTGCACCGGGCAGAGTCAGACCTGCCAGGTGCAATGACCCCTGCAGGCAGACTCGTAGTGTGGCGGCCCAGAAACAAGGGTGTGGTACCCATGTTTCCACAACGCCACATTCGTAATGAGGCCCATAGTGTATTAGGTTTTGTTTGTTTATTGTTCGATTCCATTACCTGCCCTTAGCCTTGCTAATCTCTATCGCTAATCGCACACATTCCTGCCCATCTCTAACCTCTATGAGCTCTTAGCTCTTCCATGCTGGCGGTCATGTTTGATAAAGTTCACAAATGCACACTGCATGGTAACTACTGTGCAGCTGGTTACATAGTTATTTATTTCCAGTATTGGATATAATAATGAAGATTATCTCACAAAAGAAGAATTCTGTGTAAAACAATTTGTCCCGAACGGCACCAGAAAAAGTTATTATTTGTATTAACTTACTGTCTTCTTGATGTATTTACCTATTCCTAAATTTCTTTGCACCAAAGGGCACAATCATTTTCCAAAAGCTACATGTCAACTTAAGTTATGTTTCTGAAGCCCTGTTTTGTGGCAGCTCATAGCATTGCTAATGGACAACATCTTGTAAGTATGCTAAGGCTCTATTTGACAGCAGCAGTAGTATGAGCCGAGCACAGTGTCGGTGGGAAGCGACTGCCCGCCCGTGCTGTGTAAACTGGAAGAGTACAAGTGTTATGTCTCCCCCATAGCTCCCCCTTCCTCTGTTTCCCCGGCGTTAGGAAACGGCACCTTCTGCCCACCCGCTCTGCAAGGAGTCTCGGCATCACATCTGCCGTGCTACCTTTAACAGCCTTGTCCTGTTGGGGGCCAGGAGAGCAGACACACTGCATGCCTGCACAGGTGAGGAGAAATGAATGGGAGGGTCCTGAAGGGAAGGAGAACTCTTAGTGCTACTCTTGAGCTCCGCTAGCTCCTCTTTCCAGAGCAACTTGCTGAGCATTATGTCTGCTCCTAGGAAAATCGAGCTTGATGAGAATAAGTAGTTTGGTTGATGAGGGGTTGTACTTTTTGAGATTTAGTTTTATCTTATTCACAGAGTTTTGTCAGAGAGAGATATTACAACTTCCGGCAGCCCCGCATCTACAGACAGACCAATGCAGGAAGTAAATGGATGCAAAGCTGCTCATTTCCATAAGCATAAAGAGCATGGGCCTCATTCTATGTTTGCTGGTCTGGAAACAAGGGTGGTGGTAAACTCACTGGCACCCTTGTTTCCGGACTGGCAAACTACGTGTTTGCCTGCCATGGCCGCTGTGCACGACAGGTCCGGCCCTGCCAGGCGCAGCAGCCACAGTAGGCAAACACTTTACGGAAGTGCTGGCACCATTAGCAACGGTGCTGGCACTTCCGTGTCCCCTCTGCCATAGAGTCCTATTGGACTCTATGGAAATGGGGACTTACAATTTATCGGTGCCTGACTTCCTGGGTCGCCAGACTCGTAATGAGCCGGTGGCACCGGGAAGTCAGGCTCCAGTAAATTATTACGAGTCTGGTGGCAACGTTTCGGTAGCACCGGCAGGGTTACCGCCAAACTCGTAATGAAGCCCCAATTTGGGAGTAAGAATGATCACCTTATTTTATATTTGAAATATGTCGGATAGTAAGTCGCATGAAACCCTTTTGAGCAGGCAATGGCAGTTGGGCTCTTTTTGCTTTTTTTGTCACAATTCTCACCCTACTATGAAAATGTGCCCAAGACAGACACCTATTTTGGGCGTTCTTGAAACCTCTTGGGAGACTCTGGGCTGTTTCTCCACAGAGTTTCAGTAGACTTGCTAAGGAGCAAAAGGCTTTGTGAGCCTGAGCGCTGCACCCCTCTTCTGCGGCGGTATGACGTGTCAAAGCAGCAATGCATGCTCTACCATGGTGGCGATGGATTTGCACCTTTCATTCTCAGAACCAGATGTATTGAAAGGCTCTTAAGTTCTCGGCAGTGGCATCTTCATCCTCTGCAACTAGAAGCTTCCACAAACGTGGCAGCCTCGTTTCATGCAACGCTTTATAATGCTCACATTTTCATTTAATTCCCTCCGTGTTTGTGTCCTAAATCTGTTCACTGAGTGCACACTGCATACTGAGCACTCTGACTAGAAAAGCTTAGTAAAACGTGTAATTTCACTATTCTTTTCCCAGACTACATTGGCTTAAGTGGGTGCCATTGAATGGTTTGCCCAGGAGTCCTGTCAAGTAGGGGGATATGAATATGAATAATGACCATGTAACTAAGTAACTAAGCTTTGTACTGTAACAAGTGCCACAATGTCCTCGGGCTATTGTGCGCTATATAAATACGAATAAAACAAAACAAAACACATATATATGGGTATAGTACAGGAATTAATAGGAAGAAGATAAGACCAGGACATACATGTTTGAAAGTTCCTTTATTGATTGTGTATTTGGTTTAACAGCAAAGACATACCTGAATGTACCAAGTTCCCCACCATGGGGAACAAATGGAACACTGAGAATGTGGACAGTGGGCAGGTATCCACTGCCAACATCAATGGACATAACTGTTTAAGATTCCACAAGGAAATAAAGAGAAGAAAAAAGACAGTTGGAAGTAGAGAAAACAGAGGAGGACAGTGAGAGATAAAGTGAAGGAAAGGAGAAAAGCAAGAGCAGTGCAGCCCCGATGAATAAGCGGCCCAGACTTGGACAATCACGAGACATGACCTAGGAGGCAATGGCCCATCCGTGGACCAGTCGGGACAAGCCGGGAACAGGAGAAATTCCGGGCTGCATAGAAGAGTGACAGCCCAGGTTGGCACTGTGTGAGCGAGCATCCCCAAACTAAGATGTGGTGAAGATGGCGGCTTGGGCTGTAATTAAGTCCTCCCACCCTGGGGCCAGACAGGGCAGGTGGTGAAGATGAAGAACCCTGATGGCATCAGCAGTGCACGCTGGGCCGCCAGCATCACTGGGGAGGGGGTGGCTGTGTGCTTGTGCCCTCCCCTGGGCCACACAGGGAGCATGGCATGGAGCAGGAGTTCCCTGGAGGCGGGCCTCTGCACCCTACATGGCCGGGGCTCATCACGGGAATACATTGGTTCCTCACAGGCCCCGTACAAGTGAGCGGTACATGGGCAGAGACCAACAGAGATGCTCCCAGCTGGTCTCCACCGTGGTGGAAAACAGCTGTGCCCAGGTAAGCAGGGCTTGGGCGGAGCATCATCTAGAATCCCGCCAATCTAAGTACTGCCACAGAGGAAATAGAATTAGGTCTCCAAAAGCATTAAAGCAATGCACCACCACGGAGGAAATAAGTGTTGTGGGAGCCCACTAATAGCACCAATGCACCGCCATGGAGGAAAGGAGGGCTTTTACAGCACTCTTTTCCCAAATGAAAATGGTCTGCTTTAGCCCAAATTGTTATAAGAAGCCCCCATGTAGAAAGATCTGTGGCAGCCACCTGCAGCAGAGTGAAGGTATATGGACAGTAAAGAAGAACAGGGGATAGACACAACAGACTACAGCAGTGGTCTTCAACCAGTAGATCGTGAGCTACTGGTAGCTCGCCTGAGGCTTCCCAGTAGCTCTTTGATCAGACCCCAAAAGGAGCACTGTGTGTTTATTTTGGTGTCTGAAGTCCCTGGGACCTTTCCCCTGCCCCCTCCCGCTCCTCTTGCTGTAAAGTAAACAGTCAAAAGCTGTGTGCACAGTGAGAGGAGAGGCTGCATCTGGGCTTGAAGGGCTTGGGCGGCGTCCCAACATGGAGTTAACTATCAATAACAAAAGTAAATGGGAAATGGGTGTTGTGGCCATTGTCACCAAGAGGTGCAAATGATGGCGGATTAGAAAGGGCCTTGGTGCATAAAATCGGCATGCTGTGTAAAACAAAGCTGGGGCTGTGATAGTTTCAGTCTCACTGTGTTTCTTTAGATTTATTTCAGCTAGCATTACTTTTCATGCTGGTAATTGTAGGCTTTCAATCAGAATGGGGAAATAAAGATACAGCTTTAATCGTTTTCTCAGCCTGCATGTGTGCATGAAAAATAACATTCTGTGTGAGTCCCAGCTTGCAAAAAAAATGTACATCTTGCCTTGCATGTTTATGCTAAAACTGTGAATTATTTTTTAGATTTTCAGATATTGAGTTCCCGGTTCTAAATTTCTAGTACCTGAACTGTATTAACACTTAGGGTGGAATATGGCGTGATATGGAGGTGCCCAAGACAGGAATTCAAGCGTTAACTGCAATTTTACATTTAAGTAAACATGGAAAACTACGAGCTGCACTGCATTCTGGTGCTTGTCCATTTACATTTATAAAAAATAAACAGGAATGTAAAGGGACATGTCTATCAATACCAGGACATAAAAAACATAATGTGAGATATTTTACAAAACGATAGTTGTAATTAAGTGGGAAATGTGAGCAGTGGTTTGCATATATATATTTTGATATGCATATGATTAATATAGCTTAAACCTAGTTTCTAAGTAACAAGGCACTGTACAAAACAGGGTGGTGAATACAGGGAGAGAATATAGAGGCGAGACATGGGATGGGAGAACAATTAACAGGGTTGTTCCACTTTGGCTATGTGCACAAATCGTGAGATCTATAGAGATCTATGGGGAACCTGTACACATGTTCAATTTGTGGCAAGGGATTTCCAGCCTTTCAATACTGGGCTGAAACGGTGCAATTTATGAGCACTGTTTTTGGTAAAAATTCAGCAAAACATAATTTACAAGTAATTGTCAAAGACATGAACAATTCCAATATGTCGGAGAGCTGCACGTGCAAGCCAATCATGGCCCATTGGTCATGCACCAGAATAACATGATTCCTGCAGGGAGAGGCAGCGATCCTGTAAACTGTTCACTTTGCTCCCTTTTATGAAGGAGGCAGTATCAGGGTGGCATGTCACCATCCATTCTGAATAGGTAGCCCCTTGTAACAACCATACTCTTTGCTCAAAATGTTAATTTAAAGTTGTCTCGTGTGTTCATGCTACAAGTCATCACTATAAATCTGAATGTTATTTTAGCCCTGCCATTTACACTATTTTTTGCATATAACTGGATCAGATGGTTTCCCAAATGTTCATATTTACAATATTGCCAATTATTGACATAAAAACCTTTAAGGGTAATCAACAAAGTAGGCTTTGGCTTACTTTTCCTTCGCTGACTTCTTTGACCTAGTGAGCAATGTTTATGAATTTGGGATATGCGAAACTGGCAGTGGATTATATTTTTCGACAAAGCAGAATGTGTTATATGCTGGATTTTGTTTTAAAGCTGTACAACACATTTATTGAAAAACTAGTCAGATTGCAGACTCACCATCCAACAAAAGATGTGTCATTTCCATCCAGAGTGGGAAAAAATTGTTTTGGTCCATTGTAAAAAGAAAATGTGCATCCTTAATCTACGGTGCCCAAGTTAAAGTGGGAATAAAATAGTAACATTGATAGGAATTTTGCAGTAATACACACAAATTATTAACATCATATTCCTAAAGGAATTTGTCTATGATTCTAAAAAGTAGATAAACTAAATGCTGCTATACAAATGCTGTTACAGATCCGTCCTTGAAAAGGTGCTATTTATTTGATGAAAAACAAATGCTCTTTTAAAGATGGTGCAGTTGTGAAGGGCACAGCGACTCCCATGGCTGAGTCTGTTGTAAGCAAGTTTAAAAACTGTCCTGAATGTATGTCTACCATGTCAGGCGTGCAATCACTAAGGCTAAAAAGGTGGGTCTTTTTGTGTTGGGTTGTGGGGTTGTGACTGGTGTACAGTATTGTATGGGCCAAGTAATTGTCTTTACATGACCTGACGGTGAGGGATTGGTAGCTAAATGAGGGAAATTGTAGGATTAAAGTTGGTTTGAGGGGAACATTTTATCGTATTTAATTTCATATAAAGTTTGGGATTGGAGTTTCGTTTCTGGTGGGTATGGTTCAGAATGGTTTTTTGATGTATGTTTTTATGCTTTTCTTAAGTCTGCGGTTTGTCAGACTGAAATCCTTGTACGATGTTTATGCTTTCTGTTTGCTTGTTTGTTTGTGTGTGTTTTGTTGTTGTGTTTACATTTTTCTTTTTTTTTCGGAACCCGGCCTTTTCCCTGAAGATTACTGCCTATATTATACTGCTCTGTTTTGGGAGTTATGGTCGCGTTAACTTTTGTTTCATGGAATGTTAAAGAAATTGGAAATGTTGTGAAACGACGTAAGGTTCTGGCAAGATTGTGGAGAAGTAGGGCTGATGTGGTCTTCCTTCAAGAGACCCATCTGGATGAACATACTGAAAAATACTTGGTCAATTCCAAATATTCTGGGGTGATCTCGAATTGCTTTGATTCTAAATCTAGAGGGGTGAGCATATTGTTCAGAAAGGGCCTGTCGTTTAGGATTGAAAAGACTGTTAAGGATGGAGAAGGTAGAATCCTGTTACTTGATGTACTCCTTGATGGGAAAAAAATGACTTTTGGCTCAGTGTATGCGCCGTGCTCGCCAACTGTTTCTTTTCCCGATCAATTGGGCCTCTTGTTGGATGGCATGGAGGGTGAATCTTTGGTCTTAGCTGGTGACTTTAATCTAGTGATGAACAGTAAGATGGATCGTAAGTCTGAGTGTAGCTATTACAATGAGAAGGTTAGTGAGGAACTTAGGGCATTTGTTTTTAAATACAATCTTATTGATATATGGAGAGAGCTTCATCGTGGCGAAGAAGAATTTTCTTTTCACTCGCCTGTTCATGACTCTTTCTCCAGGATTGATTATTTCTTTATTAGTATGGCTTTGAGTAGTCGCACGTTCTCAACGAATATATTGGAAAGAAATATATCTGATCATGCTCTATTGGACCTTCAGCTGATTTTGGGCAGTGTTGGCCCTAAGACGAGAAGGTGGAGAATGCAGGCCGTGTCACTGAAGGACAAGTTGGTTGCGGAAGATCTAGGGGCATTCATTGGGCATTACTTTCAAGAAAATTTAGGCTCGGCTAGTATTAAGTCTGTTTGGACTGTTTTAAGGCGGTCTTGAGGGGTGAATTTATTAGTAGGTCTGCACATGTGAACAAAAAGGAGCAACATTTGATTAGTGCTCTGGAGACTGAGATCACTGACTTGCAAAGGGTTTGTGCTACTGATGTTTCAGGACACTCCAAACTGAAATTGCGTAGGTTGGAGGCGGAGCTGAACTCTCACATTCAGAATTTGGCGAGTAAAAGTTTGTTTTATTCAAAACAAAAGTTTTGGGAGGCAGGTGACCGCAATGGCAAATTGTTGGCATATAAGCTTAAGGAGATGGTGTCTGACTCCTGTGTTTCTTCCATACAGACTGAAGGTGGTTCTACCTTAAATAGGAGTGGTGATATTTGTGATTGTTTCAAAGATTATTATGAATCTTTGTATAAAGAAGATTGTGACCCGACTATTGATAAACTGGAATCATTTTTTGAGAAGATTTCACTCTCCAAACTGACTCTGGAGAAAAGTACCTCTCTTGATGCTGCAATTGAGGTTGCTGAGGTTTCTTTGGCCATTTCCCAAATGAAGGATGGGAAATCACCTGGTCCTGATGGTATTGTTTCTGAATTTTATAAACAATTTGAAACCCAATTGGCGCCTATTTTGTGTGAACTTTATAATGAGTTTGTTGTGTCGGGAATGATGTGTGATTCCATGAAAGAGGCAGTGATTGTGGTGTTACCAAAACCTAATAAAGATCACACTAGATGTGGGAACTACAGGCCTATCTCTTTGCTAAATGTGGACCTGAAAATTTTCACAAAAATTTGGGCTAATAGATTGGGATTATGTGTGAAAGATTTGATTGATGGGTCACAGGTGGGCTTCATCCCAGGAAGGTATGGCTATGACAATATTCGAACTGTGTTAAATGTGGTTGATGCCCGGTTTGGGAGGGACACAAATGAAGTCATATGTTTCTTTGATGCTGAAAAAGCCTTTGATAGGGTGAATTGGAAGTTTCTGAAATTTGCTTTGCTAAAAATGGGTTTTGGCCCATCTTTTATGAGGATGGTGGATTGTATTCATAATGATATTAAGGCCAGGGTTTTGGTTAATGGTGTGGTTTCAGATTCATTCCAGTTGTGGAGGGGCACGAGACAGGGTTGTCCGTTGTCACCTTTTTTGTTTGATTTGGCGTTGGAACCTCTTGCTGCTTATTTTAGACAATGTGAGATTATTAAAGGTATCAATGTTGGACAAGTTGAAGTGAAAGTCCTATCGTATGCTGATGATATGCTTCTTATGTTAGCAAATCCAGAAGAGTGTGGAGTGGTAATAAAATCGATGTTTCAAGAAGTGGGTGAACTGTCAGGGCATAAGGTGAACTGGGAGAAAACAGAAGTTTTCCCTTTGTCTGGTCGGAGTGACGGTTCAATTTTGAGTTCGTGGAATTTCCCCCTCCAGGGGGGGTTAAGTACCTAGGTATTCATATTATTGGGGATTTAAAGAAACTACTGCAGTATAATCTGGATTTGGTAACTGGACACTTGTCCCTATTGATTAGGAGATGGGAGAGATTGACTTTGACCCTGTGGGCTAAGATCAATGCAATTAAAATGGTTCTTTTACCGAAAATATTGTATATTCTTCAGTCCATCCCGTTGCTGTTGTACAAGAAACAGCTAATTAAAATTGACAAACTCTTTTCTTCCTTCTTGTGGGGTTCTGGTAAGAGACCCAGAGTTCCGAAATATATACTCGTACAAAAAGTTGAGGATGGGGGATTTGGATTCCCTGACTTGGTAAAATATTATAATGCTTTTTTACTAAAAAAAAAAGCTCCTATTACTTTAGAGATGGTGGGGTGAATGATCCAATTTGGTTGCGCATGGAAAGGGGCTTTTGTGCTCCTTTTGACTTGAGATCCGTTTACAGTATGGACAAATTGCCAGTTAATAGATTGAAGTTATGCCCGATTGTGGCTACTAGACATGTGCTTGGAGGATGGTTTCGAGATAATGGAATGAGCTATGGTTTCAGCAGGGATGCCTCTATATGGTACAATACTGCTTTACAGATTGATAATAAATGCTTGAATTGGCTCAGTTGGATTAATAAGGGTATTATGAAACTGGCAGATGTGTTGGATGGCGATAGGTTGCTGACTTTTGAGGAATTGACAAATAGGTATGGTCTGAGGCGGACTGAGTTGCGTAGGTACTTAGCTTTAGAGATTATGGTAAATAATAGATTGGAATTGGCTGATGGTTCTATTGGGAATAAACCAGAGTTTTGTACTTTATTGGAAGGTCCGGAATACGGGGTACGTACCTATATGCAATTTATGCCTATTGAAGAGAAACTCCAGGGGGCATGGTCTAGATTAAGGACTGTATGGTCGGACGATGTTCTGGTTGAAATCTCTGAGTTGGAGTGGAAATACATTTTGAGGGTTCATTTGACATTGGGTCCCGACATGGGTTTACGTTTGATTCGACAAAAAATTATTGGAAAGTTGTATTGGACGCCGGTTAAGATGTTTAGATTGGGGCTCCGGATGGATGATTTGTGTTGGGGCTGTAATAATGATAGGGGTACATTATTGCATTTGTTGTGGGATTGCCCGAGAGTGCTGGAGTATTGGACGGCAGTGTTAGATAGGATTGATTTGATTTATGGTGTGGTTTTGCAGAGGTCGGCAGTGAATATTATACTGCTTTCCCGTAAGGAAAGGGGTGTTCGGATTAGGAAACATTCTTGTTGTATTGATAGGGCCATAATGGTGGCTATCAAGCTAATACTTAGGGTCTGGAAATCAAGGAAGAAACCTAATGTAGATGAATGGTTGATGGAATTATATGTTTTGGCTCAGTATGATAAGGTTTCATTTCATAACAAAGATAAAGATGATGATTATTTGAATCTTTGGGGTCCCTTTATGGCTTTATATGATTGATGGGAAGGTTTAGGTGGTTGTGGTGGAAAAGGTGGGGTTCCCTTTTTTTTTTTTTTCTTTTTTTTTTGTTGGTTTGTTTGTTTTGTTTGTTCGATGTTGACTTGCCGGTTATGCTTCACTAAGATTGATTTCTTGTTTGAGCTGTATTGTTTATGATGCTCTAGTCTATTTGTAATTTCATTCTTTAAGCAGATTGTGAAGCATTGTTGCTTTTTAATATCATTGTTTATATGAAAACAATAAAGTGTTGTTGAAAAAAAAATAAAAAGGTATCTGCACTATTAGCCAATGTGATTGCCTCTCTGTAAATCTGCCTTTTTCGGACGAACTTCTTGAAATCAAAACCTTGATCCCATCTGACAGCATCTGAGTGCTGTTGCTGTTTCAAGCTTTACATCAGATTTCTGAGCAATGGTGGATGCATGCAGATTAAGCCTTCACATTGAATGTCCCGATTTAGTTCCTACTTCTGTTATGCTTAGCAATTTTTAGGAAACAGCATCTAATAAAAAGTAATAAAATAAACATGTTTTTGAAGTTATTGATATATTATTATCACAGTAAATACATACGGTATTCCTTTTTTATATGAAGAGCAAATAAACTGCCCAAAAACATCTTGGCCGAAATTCTCATACTCATGGATATCACTACCCTAGTAGCTCCCGCCTATTGCCATTAACTACAAGTAGCTCTTGCCAACGAAAATGTTGGAGACCCCTGGACTACAGTAATAAGGTACTGTACATTTGGGGTTTATATTATTCTCAATCTGATTGATAAGGGGGGGATTGACAATTAGGGCCAGACTGCAGCTGGCAAAGTTATTGAGAAGGACATCATTAAATGTGTATTGTGGACAAATCCTTGTCTGTCATCACTTCTCCCCGATGGGGGAGTCCCTTCCCATGAGGCCAGGGAGGTGAGGCTACTACCCGATAGTGCCCCTGGGGGTGGTACTCAGCGGGTGAATCTCACGGGGAGTGACCCCCTTGTGGGACTAGGGACAACTATCTAGGGAGAATGCGGTATACTTCACCTCAATCCCCCTCAACTACCCCTCTTTTACCTTGCCATCCCATGTACATGTGTCATGTACATAGTAGCAACAGTACTGGGATGATGAAGAATATAGTTGACCCAAGAGAGATCTATGGTAAAGGTACTGGGACTAAGAAGAGTCAGGTATACCTTAGAGAGAGCTCTCAGGGAAGTACTTACTAGGATGAGGAGGCGATGCAGTGGTCTGAAGAGCGAACCTCAAACCACTATGGATCAGTCTAGTATTTCAGGATTCTTATTGGCCAAAGCCAAAAATAGAAGAGGTAAAACCAAGCAGAGAGAGAAGCCCTCCCTGGATGAACCACGATCATGAGAGCTTGAAAGTAGAGGAATCAGAAGACGGAGTCTGGACCCTTACGGGCCTGCTGAGCAGCTCCCACTTTGTTTGCCATGAGCAGACGAGCCGGAAGGATGCGGGCGACAGCCTCCAGAACCCAAAGGCTGCTGGTACGTTTAGACTGGGACCAACACGCTGCCAAAAGAAGGCAAAGGGCTACGTAGCCACCGTCACATATGGAAAAGCGAGCGAAGCCTAGTAGGACACAAGTTGAGAACTGAACAAGCCGCATACCACAAGGAGAGCATCAGAAAGGCCCTAGAAGGGACTAGGGTTGCCAGGGTGCTTAGTGGGGCTCTATAAGGGTTTGAAAACCATGAAAGACAGGTCTGGTACCTGCATCCTCAGAGCAGGAGCATCATAATTACTCTTCCTAGTCGTAGAACCTGGCCAGAAACAACTCCAGGTCTGCCAATACTGGTCTGAGAACTGCACCCTCATAGGGAGAGCATCATAATCACTCTTCCTCGTCACAGTGCCTGTCAAGGAAGTAAACCAGGTCTGCCAACCCAGGTCTGATACCGGCACCCAAAACAAGAAGCCTGTGAAAAGTCTGTGGAAGGGAGACATTCCCCCAGCCTTTGTGACCTGTGATAAAGAGCCTGAGAAGGGCCTGGGGAAGGTGACATTCCCCCAGCCTTCGTGGTCTGTGATAAAGAACATGAGAAGGGCCGTGGGGAGAGAGTCATTCACCCATCCTTCGTGAACTGTGATGAAGAGCGTAAGAAGGGCCTAGGGAAGGGAGTCATTCCCCCAGCCTTCGTGAACTGTGGTAAAGAGCCTGAGAAGGGCCTAGGAAAGGAAGATATTCCCCCTAGTATGGTAAAACTGCAAGTCAAAAGAGATCAGGGGAAGGAAGCCATACCCCCTGGTGTTGCATACTGCGAAGGAGAGCCAAGGAAGGCCTGGAGAAGGGAATCATTCCCCTGGCATGGTGAAAATACTGAGAACAAGATAGCCAGAGAAGGGAGACAGGAACTCAATAGTGAGGAAAACTATGGGCAATAAGGAATGTTGATGTTTGAGCTGGAATTTTATCTTTTGAGTTTGAACTGAGAACTTTACAGCACCACAACCTAGAACGTTGTTTTATATCTTGGAAAGGAACTGAGTCCGGGGAAGGGAGTCATTCTCTCAGGCGAAGTTACCACCTGCCAATTGGAACTATAATCTTTTGTCCAGAATAAGAGAGCCATTCTTCTGGTGCAAGAAAATCCACAAGTGTGAGGGACGGAAGGCATTTTGACACAAAACAATGGACTCTTTTCACTTACTTGGACATTCTGACCGAATCCATAGATCCTTAGTTGAGGTAGGGAGAGTTAGGTTTTCTCTTTATTTTATCAATAAAGTTTTATGCCAACCAGCATGCGACCTGTGTGTCAGTCTCCGCCTTCTGCACCCTTACATATGGTTTCAATAGTGGGATCTGACCTAGTTGACACAAATCTGGGAACCCTAAAGTTCACTAAGTTAAGTGAGTGAGCCTCTAACACACCTGTCACCACTACAGAATCTATTGAGTTGGACCTTTCCAGCAGTCATGATGTAACTATAGAACCTGGAGACCACTCATTCCCACTGACCTAGTTTGGCAGCCCCCAAGGGTACTGTGAGGAGTCAAAAATGAAACGCGGACGCAAGTTAGACATGGTTTTGGCTAAAGACTTTTATTTAAAAAGAAAATGGGGTGGGGAAATGCCTCACCGTCCCTGCCCTAGAGGTGTTTCCCTACCTAAAACCAAAACTAAGGATCTGTCAGTATCAGAATGTCCAAAGCAAATCCGTCCTGTGTCCAAAATACTATTCTAACCCTCATATTCTAAAACAATGAATGCTAAGCTGGAAAGGGTAATGTCTTTGGCCTTAAGTGCTTTAGAAATGTTCAAAGGAAAAATGTATAACTCCAACAAAAAGCTTTTCACGGATAGAGATCCTTGTTCCAGAGGGTGTTTCCCTTACCCTGAATTCTTCCTCACAATCTTGTTTATTCACAAGTAACAGTTCCTGGTGTTTATCTTGATTCAACAACAAAAGCTATTTGCAAAACTGTTTGACTTTTTGCCTTTCTCTTGTCAGGGGTACCTGGTGTACTCTCCCACCAGGTTTGAACTCTTTATTCTCTTTATTCGCACAGTCCTTTTGGCTATTCCTGATATATTCTTCTCAGGACGTTTTCATAATGTCTGTATACTATTCAGCTTGTTATTGTCTGGTATACTTCCCTACCGGGAATTCCTTCACACACTTGCCACTGCCTGGTATACTCTCCTGCCAAGGCTTTTCTGTAATTCACACACTTGCAACTGCCTGGTATACTCTCCTGCCAGAGCTTTTGGGAAACACACACTTGTAACTGCTTAGTATACTCTCCTACCAGGGCTTTTCACTGGAGAGCTTTTGCTCACACTTCCCAACTTGATAGTTCCGTGTGTTGGCCTATTTTGTCTTGTTTGGGGTTATCATATACTGTCTGCATTGGCAACTTTGAAAGTCTCTCTCCTGGTTCACTTTCCCTTTTTGTTAAATGTTCTTTCATCTTTGGCCCTAGATACCCTCTAAGGATTTCTGGTGGTTATACAAGTGTGCCTAGGATGAACTATTGGCAGCAATTTACTTTTCTGGTATTTTTACCTCTTTTTATTGTACCACACCGCATTCATCGTGTTTGGTCCCTGACAGGGGGCAATGCTGAAAATGGCTGTGCCACAAAGTCTTTTGTTCTGTCCTTTGGCCATCTTGTCCATAGCCTTCACCCAGGTCGAGCTGACCCGGGACTTCCTTGTGTGGGCATGCAGCCTCCCGCAAAAAACACATCTTTCGCAGCCTCCTGCATGTCACGTGTGCTAGTGCACATGGAAGAGGACTGGGACTGTCTGGTCCCAATCCACACTACTGGTGCCAGGTTATCCTGGCACCAGTAGTGTGGATTGGGACCAGACAGTCCCAGTGTTTGGTCCCTGACAGGGGGCAATGCTGAATGACTGAATGGTGTGCTGAATGACTGAGACCATCGTGAGCCATGATTGGCTCACGCCTGTCGTGCATGCAAGAGAGCAGATCTTCCATTGGTTATCCCAGATTTGAGCGCAAAACAAATCTTGGACAAGAGAAGGGGCTCTGCATCCATTCCAGGTTGATCTATTGAAGTTCACTCCAAACTACAGAAGGGGCCAAGTGTCCTGATATGCTGAAGCAGAACTATGGAACCGCCAAAGACGCATTGGAAGGTTTGGCACCCTGAGCCTGCTGCTGTCTCGTCGGACCCCTGCTTTTGTCATCGATCTTAGAAGGCCTGCAAGGGGGCGCTTGAACCCTTTGGAGTAGTGGAACGATTGAAATTCCTGATGTGAACTGTGATCACAAAACCAGGAGAAGGGAGCCATTCTCCTTGGCAACAAACACTTTAGCCTTATCTACTTTAGTTATAAGTGTGAGGGACAGAACTGGGGATTTTGTCACAGGACACGTAAGTTAAACGTACATTCTAACAGATCCTTTTTAGTCTTTAGTTGAGGCAGGGAACCCCCTCATAGAAATAGGGACAGAAAGGCCTTTTTCTTTCTTTTCACCAAGAATAAAAGTCTTTGCCAACCACCATGCCACCTTTCTGTCAGTCTCTGCAAGCAAGAGCTGACGAATGAAATAAGTGTTGGAAATTAGCACAATGAATGAACCTATTATAATAGCCACATGTTCAGCTTCCTTTAAAACATATACAACACAGCTGTATGTTTGCTGCTTACACAGATGTTCCTCTTAAGATCTTCATGAGATCCTAAACACTTCACAGGTTCTTGATGTATCACTAGCGGATGCAAATAAAGCGGTGCTTGTTTTGTATTAACAGAGCAACTGGTAACTATTGCAGAGGATTACGACATACAGCATTTTTCACGACAGGGCCAGACTTGGCAGCACTTACTGAATGGCCTCCAAACTGTATTAGTGTATTTCAAACTCTGACCGATTACTTTTCAGTTACTATCTGTATGCCATTTGCATTAGCAACAAGTACTGAATCCAGTGAATGTGACGCTCCCATGGCCAGAACCTACCCAGTTGTACCATAGGCAGGATTTGAAAACTGAGATACCCCTACCTATTCCCACAAGCGACGGGGCCACACCCGGCAGAACAGACAATACTGCAACCTCCACCAGCAAAGTTAGTGCTCCAACCACAAACGCCACTGCTGCCACTTACCGGCGGCCAACATTACTAGCTGCTGCACAGCTGCCACTGTCACCACACACCACAACCTCTATCCGTAGTGCCTCCACGACAGCCCCTGTCACTGTCTCTTCTGAACCAAATCCTGCAGATGACCAGATACCCTATAGGAAGCCACCTGCCAGGGTGGTCAACCCTCCCCCAATTCCCTGCCAAACCCCCACAGTCCATGGGAAACATTGTCCTCATCCTTCTCCTGCCTTTAGGGCTATGCCAATGGGTAGGGCTGTGCAGGCAATAGCAAATGCAGCTGTAACAAGAGTTCAGGAAAGGATGGAGAGTGAGGACCCACAAGAGCATCAACATTGTTATCTCAGAAGGCCAATTCCATCATTTGGTGAGTACAATGCTTTTGTGGGGTCTGCGGGAGTTCGATGCTGGCTTATCAACTGCCACTGCTGTTTTGATGGTGATTGCGAGCCAACATGTCACAGAGTAGCCCCACGATGCCTTAGACTGACCGGACGAATTCCAGATTGAGGTGCTGTGGCCAATCCAGAACATTCTGCTACTGGTGGCCTGGAAATGGGTTTGGACCCTCGATGGACACAGGTGGTGGTGGCAGCTGTCATCATGTTGGAGAGGCAAAGAATGAGGTAGAGACCACAGAGGCCATGTGGCATGGTTTCTCTCTCAAGTCTCGGACAAAGGAGCTAGCTGAGTGGGCCCTAACTATTGGCCTGCAAGTAAATCATGCAGAGTGCTCTGCCTCCGCAACACCCACTCTGTGCCCTATACCGTCAGCCACTATCAGGAGTATTCACAGACTGCACGACTCCACCAATCTGCAACCAATAGGCCGTGTGAAACTGGGTAGAGCTGTAGAGGGACATTACGAGATTGTTTGGGAGAGGCAGGGGGTCTATCTAGTCTGTGGGAAGTGTTTGTTTACCCCTGATTTCCTGCAATAATTGCTGCATCTCACTCATATTCTCGCATAATTTAGACAGTTTCTTATTACCTTTTCCCATGCCTGCTGTAGACTTCCGTTTCTTTGATGGTGTAGTCTCGTCCTCATGACTGGTTGGTATGGGGACCCCTTCTTTTGGTAGGCTGTATATATTTTCTCTGACCCAGGCCCAGCCATAATGCTCAACTGCCTCCATGGCTGCAAGTAGGTGGGGTGATTTGGGCTTCTGTGAAGGTGTTGGAGGTTCCTGTGATTTTCGCTTGGGGCCCATGATTCTTTGGCCTGAAAAGCTGAAAATGACACGGCCGCCTGCGCCCGGGTAGAGTTGATGTTGGGTTGGGGGTGCCAATAGGTGGTTGGGGTACGGTGGGTGGTGCCACCTAGGGTGATGGTTTAGGTTTGGGACAGTGTTTTTTGCCTGTGAAAGAAATACATATTTTTCAAGCACACATTCTTGAGTCAGTTCAGCCACTGAAGGGATAATGTTTAATAAGATTTATTTTTATGCAGTATTGTGACATACAGCCTGGTGGAGGTCTATCGTTGGACATTTGCATCCATATCCTTAAAAATAATTGTCAGTCAATATCTGCTAGATGATGCACCCATCAGGCCCATCTGCGCCTCGTGTTTTAGTTCACCCACAATCATCATAATTATCATAGCAGTTTGGTACAGTGTTGTCCCAAGCTAGCATCAACATACAGCGCTATATGCACATGTTGCAGATTATGTGTAGGGATGCACGTACAGCGTCCCAGCCAGGCAAAGAGCTTCAGGCTGAGAAAAGCCTATTAGCTTACATCATTGTGCAAGCAAACTGAGTTTGGCGCGGCACAAGTTGCATGTATTTTTTCTAGTTAGGTGTGACACATATTAGATACCCACATATAGCGACACAGACAGAGCAACAAATATATTAATGTTGCGCTTGAAGAGATTATAGATAGGGCAGTGTAGTATACGCCCTGTGTTTAGAAGTAATACACAAAGTTAGATTTCCATTTAGATGTCAGATGAGAGCCGAAATAGGTGGAAGACGGAGTTAGAAAGGTACTGTGGTAGAAGTGAGGTCAGCGTGTCATATGGCAGGAGTGTCACCATATTGGAAGTTAAGGCCTAAAACACAATGAACAGAAAAGAATGCAGGCATTGATGTGGAGCTGCGGCTCTGTTTAGCTCAGGTCCAAAACAAATCCCCTTCTTCCGTTCCCCAGGAGAGAAGTTGAGGTCAGAGGCACCTGTGGTGTGCAGATATGCACTAATTGTATCCAGCTGCAGGGTCTGAACGTGTTGGGAACTGAATGTTAGTTGGAAGACGAGCAGGAAGGGATGTGCCCTTTGAAGGACAAATTCATGAGAAAAGGGCATGTGGTTTTGTGATGCCAATGAGCCAGGTGAAAATTCAGAGCACTGCTGCCCTCTCTCAAGAGTGGTCATCCCATTTGAACTACACGGCGACACACAACCAACGCAAATAAATCCCTGAAATTCAGACTTGAGAGTGGTGCCCTGGTTGTGTCATGGTGCACCTGGACTTGGAAGTAGATAAGGGAGAGCTGTGTCTGGAACATTCCATGATTTGGGATAGGAGAAGCAGAGCTGATGCCGATAAATTCAGTACAAGGTCGGGGAGGCAACTTGTGAGGACACAGTATCTGGTATAATGAGAAGGCCTATTGTCTTATCAAAGCAGAGTTGGCCTGGCCAGTTTACTTTGAACGTGTCTGTATCAGAGGGGTGAACATCACATGGTGGTCTCGATTTATTAGTGTGTCAATAAGGGAAAAGGATCAATCCTGTACCTGGATTTGCTAGTGACGGTGTAGTGGGCCATGTGTCTAGAGGAATGGGTCTAGATTAGGTGTGGCCAATCAGTCAAGGGACTATAGGGGGTATTAGCATGTTCTATAGGTCGTAGCCAATGAGGGTGGTGGGATAACAATGTAACCTACACATTTCAATTCTGCGGTTTTCCACTGTCTAACCTGCAACTTCTTAATATGTGAAAAGCTCTTTGTCAGTTTGGGAAATGCCGCAGGGCCCCCCAAGGCGAGGCAGAGTAACTGATGTTACCATCCGGCAGGCCAGGAGAGGGGCAGCTCCCACCCCCACTCCTCTCCCCCACAAGCCACAGAGACACGCAGTCCCTGTCACACAAAGCCGAGGAAGGGTGAGGTGTGAACAATCGCCTCACTCACCCTTCCTCCAAGCAACAAGGTGCTAAGCACCTAAGGAAAACCAACAGTCCGGCAGGGCCCAGGTTCAAAGAGCTGCCCCCTTCTCAGGGGGCCAGACAAGTCGGTTATCCGGCCGGGGGCTGGCGCACAGCCCCAACTACTATAAACATCAAAGACCCAGGGCTCCCCCTGGTCTTATAAATAGGAGCAGAATGCTCTAACAAAACACAATTGGTTTGTGGACCCTGAACGGGGACCCAAACTAACAGGAGGTTCGCTGTTCACTCAGCTTCTTCCACACTTTGCTTCTTTAGCAGTCTTTAAAAAGTTCACTGCTTACGCAGCGTCTTTTCTCCCCTCTTTGAACATTGCACTGTTCAGAAACTAACTGCAGGTAAGCGGCGAAAAACTCGCTGAAACAGAAGAAACCCCGGGGAGTATTCGTGCGGAAGCAAGATCCCAGGCCTGCACGAGGGAGCGTGGAGGAAAAACAAACAAAGCGCCCGGGCGCAGGCGGCCGTGTCATTTTCAGCTTTTCAGGCCAAAGAATCATGGGCCCCAAGCGAAAATCACAGGAACCTCCAACACCTTCACAGAAGCCCAAATCACCCCACCTACTTGCAGCCATGGAGGCTGTTGAGCATTATGGCTGGGCCTGGGTCAGAGAAAATATATACAGCCTACCAAAAGAAGGGGTCCCCATACCAACCAGTCATGAGGACGAGACTACACCATCAAAGAAACGGAAGTCTACAGCAGGCATGGGAAAAGGTAATAAGAAACTGTCTAAATTATGCGAGAATATGAGTGAGATGCAGCAATTATTGCAGGAAATCAGGGGCAAACAAACACTTCCCACAGCCGAGATTAGGCTAGCAAACCCCACTATACCACTAGTAGGGGACATCACGGTGACCACCCCCCCCACCAGCAGCAGCTACAACAGCAGCAGCCCCATCAGCACCAATAACACAGGTGCCAACAACACCAGCAGCAGCCAACACAGTTTTACCTACGCCGACAACGGCAGCTCCTGACAGAACAGATGCTTTAAATGCATGGACAATCCCCAATACAAATACACTAGGACCGACAGGAGCGAGCAACAACAACCCATTAGACACTGTAATGATTAGTAGTACCCAGTTAGAACTGACACTTACATTTTTTCAGACAGAAATATTGAACAGATACAAAAAGTGTTTAGCATGGAACATTGACATTACAATCAAAGAAGCCATATGGGTGAAAGTGTTCATCGACATCTTTTCACTTCTAGAAGCCCAACGCAAAGGGAAAGATGCTTTTAGGGATCCCAAAAAGATAGAGGAAAAAGCAATAGCCAGAAACACCCAAGTAGAACAGAATTGGGACAACTGGCTAAAGGCCTTTGCCATCTTGGCAACTATATATGAAGAAAAATTCCCCAATGATGGTAGAAAATTATAGGCATACATGGATAAAATCAGAGAAGTGAAAATCGCTCAAAAAGGGAAGACCTGGCTAGCATATGATATCAGATTCAGGAGAAGCATGTCAGAGATGCCAGCCATAGAATGGGACGAGGTCCAGAATGATGTATACATGTTAAACGCTGAGCCTCCTTTAGAGGAGGAGATCGCACAAACAACCCCCAAAAATAGCAAAAACCCACAGGGCCCCAGATTCTCCGACAATGAAAACAACAAAAAGGGGGAACAGCACTTTCAGAAGAATCAGCCATGGGCGGCTAAGTCTAATGCCCACATGCAGAACAAAAACCACTCACCAAAAGCCAACATCCGATGTAAGAACTTTGGAAAAAACCAGTGCACATGGGGAAAAGAATACTGGTACAAACACACTTGCACAAACTGCAACAGTGACCACGCAGCAAGCAACTGCACCAGACTGCCAGCCAAAAATGCAAAAGAGGAGCACCAAAAGCATCCCGCCAACCCCATGTTTAGCACCGGGCAGCACCCCCATCAACCCAAACAATTTCAGAGAGGCTCTCATGAATTTCCCCGACAGAGAAACCAGCAAAGCAATCCGGCAGGGTTTCACCAAGGGCTTTGTCATCCTCTTCAAGGGCATCTGGTCTCTGAATGTTCCAAATAACCTGAAGTCAGCCAGGGACAACCCGCAGATGGTGGAAAGCAAAATTAAGAAGGAATTACTAGTAGGCAGGATTGTGGGACCTTGGGACCACATGCCTCTCAAGGAGTACATAATATCACCCCTAGGTCTGGTCCCCAAAAAAGAACCCAGGAAAATGAGTCTAATTCATCACCTATCCTATCCTAAGGGCCAATCACTAAACGACGGCATTCCGCACATGGAATCCGCAATGTCCTACACACACTTCCAAGAGGCGGTAAGACTCATACAGGAATGTGGCACGAACGCTCTGATGGCCAAACTGGACATTGAATCCGCCTTCAGATTATTGCCAGTTCACCCAGACTCCCAGCAATGGCTATGTTTTACATTTAAAAACAAATTCTATGTAGACAGATGCCTCCCCATGGGAAGCGCAGTATCTTGCGCCCTATTTGAACAATTCAGCTCCTTTTTTTAATGGGCTTTCCAAAAACAGACCAGGGACCAGGATAGTACACTACCTCGATGATTTCATGGTAATGGGGCCAGCAAATCCTGAAGAATGCAGCAGAGCCCTGGCGAAGTTAGAAGGAATGGCCCCACAGTGGGGCATCCCCCTTGCAGCGGAAAAAACGACCAAACCAGCCACCAACATACTTTTTCTAGGTATTGAAATAGACTCCGCAAGGGGCCTATGCAAAATCCTGAAAACAAAAATAGCAGGGCAGAACTCCTAGAGAAAATACAAAGCCTGACAACAAAAGAGAACGGCACAATAAAAGAAATTCAGTCACCAGCAGGAAGTCTCAACTTCGCAGCCAGAATCCCCCCTGAGGGGAGGGTATTTTCCAGAAGTCTGGAACTAAAAATCAAATGATACACCAAATCCCACCTGCACATCCGGCTAGGCACAGAGATGAAACAAGATCTGGAAATGTGGGTGAATTTCCTGAACGAATTTAACGGGACCACACTTTGGCGTACGCCATTGAACACATGGACAAAAAGGGTCCTCTACACCGATGCAGCCGGTGGCAGGGGGTTTGGAGCCAGACTAGACTCAGAATGGGTGGCAAGACACTGGCCCAAAACATGGCAATCTGTAGGGTGGACAAAAAACATCACCCTCCTAGAAATATTTCCCATTTGGCTAACGTTACACCTCTGGGGCAGGCAGCTAGCTAACAAGGAACTCTTGGTCTGGTGTGAAAACATGGCCGTGGTAGGCTCCATAAACAGAAGATCTACTAAATGCCCTTTAGTGCTGAAAGTCGTACGAACCATTACAGCGGTCACTCTACAAGAAAACATTGTGATCAAAGCAAAGCACATCGCTGGAGCAGACAATAATATTGCAGATGCTTTATCTCACTTTCAGTGGCCAAGATTCCGGGAGCTAGCACCACACGCCCAGGAACAGATGACGCCAGTACCAGCGGAATGCTGGGCAATTATGGGAATACAAGAATAATGGCATCAACGCCAGGGAGCCCAGGCCAGAATGCCCAAAAAGAACCAGGCACCTCAAAAACGGGTACCAACAACATAACGGCATCAACGCCAGCGCCAGAGAGCCCAGGCCGGGATGCCCAACAAGAACCAGGCATCTCAAAATCGGGTACCAACAACATAACGGCATCAACGCCAGCGCCAGAGAGCCCAGGCCGGGATGCCCAACAAGAACCAGGCACCTCTAAAACAGGTGCCAGCAACTCGCTGCCCACAGAAAACACGAACCCTGGCTCAGGGTTCTTAAGAGAGATGGCAGAGAAAGCACTGGCAAGCACAACAGCAGCTCAGTACAGTAAGTGTTCGCAAACGGTATTTAGAGCCACAGGGTTAAACCATGTCGAGTTAATAATGATTAAAGACATAGAAACATTCTTAAAATGGGCGCACGAGCCGGGCTTTAAGAAAGACTGGGCAAAAAGACACCTAGTAGCAATCTCATATTTCTCAAAAATACGGGGTGGCTCTGACCCCTCCCAGAACGCCCTCATTTCCTACGCTATGAAAGGATGGGCCAGAGTTGAAGGCCCCCACGTAGACACCCGCCGCCCCCTTAATTTCAGCAAACTGGTAAAAATAGCAGACCAGTTGGAAGCCATATGCTGGCACCCATATGAGATCACATTATTCAAAACAGCATTTTTTCTGGCCTACTTCGAGGCTTTCCGGGTTGGAGAACTTATCACCTCCAGCACCAAGGCCTCAAACGGGTTAGGCGTTATGGAGGTCAGACAGGACAGCGTCAACATAGAAATCCAACAGTCAAAAACCGGGGCCAAAGGAACCATCAACATTTGTTGCATTGATGAGGTAACAAACTGCCCAGTATGTATTACCAACCTTTATTACGCACAAAGGCCTAAAGTGGGGGGGGGGGAGTTTAATCCACAAAGACGCCTTGGCACTGAGCCGCTACCAATTTAAAGGGGTGCTGATGAAAGCAATCAGCAAAGCAGGGTGGGACCCCAAGGGTTTTGGCACCCACTCCTTTAGAATAGGTGCCACCACCTCAGCATGGCAAGGAGGCCTGGCAACACAACAGCTAAAAAACATAGGGGGATGGAAGTCAGATTGCTACAAAAGATACATCAGACCACAGCTAATATAGCCACTCCACCCTTTTTTTTTTCTTTCCCTCCCTCCTGCAGAATCAACAGGCGTAGGGAGGACCTCACTCAGATCAGCATGGATTGTTGGCCACTCTTTCGTTGTCAGGACAGGCCGTTGGGCGGAAGAAACCAAAGACAGGCCACCCTTCAGAAACACCATTGCTTCATGGTGGGGATACAGAGGCCTACGGTGGGCCGACATCCACAAAACACTAGCAGACCTGATTGCATGCAGAGACCCGCCAGAATTTCTGATAATACATTTAGGGGGCAATGATCTGGTTACCACAGGAAGGAGAAACCTATTCGAGGAAATCTGCTCTTCCCTAGCGGGCATTTCACACAACTGGAGGGAAACAGAAATATACTTCTCGGCCATCCTACCCAGAAAGAAATGGCAGGGGGCCGCCTGTTACAAATCCGTAGACATTGCCAGAAGAAAACACAATAGGGGGCTAGAGAAATTCTGTACAGCTAGAGGGTTAGGCTTCATAAAACACCCAGCTATTACCCTGAGTGACCCGGATCTGTTTCACAAAGACGGCACTCATTTATCAAACCAGGGCATGGAACATTTCTTTCGAGAAATCACTGCAACCTTGGCTTTCAGGGGCTGTTACTAGGAGATACTTTGGGGGAACACAGTCAGCCAGTAACCTGCCCATGTGTGGCGGCACGGGCTGGAGGGGTTAACCTCAGGACCCGGTGCCCAAAAGTATGATATTATTATGATATGTGATTATTGTTATCTGCCCGACAATGATGCATGCATATGGGTTCATCAGTTATGGGCAATGCCGCAGGGCCGCCCAAGGCGAGGCAGAGTAACTGATGTTACCATCCGGCAGGCCAGGAGAGGGGCAGCTCCCACCCCCACGCCTGCTCCTTTCCCCCACAAGCCACAGAGACACGCAATCTCTGTCACACAAAGCCGACGAAGGCTGAGGTGTGAACAATCGCCTCACCCTTCCTCCAAGCAACAATGTGCTAAGCACCGAAGGAAAACCAACAGTCAGGCAGGGCCCAGGTTCAAAGACCTGCCCCCTTCTCAGGGGCCCAGACATGTCGGTTATCTGGCCGGGGGCTGGCGCGCAGCCCCCACTACTATACACATCAAAGACCCAGGGTTCCCCTGGGTCTTCTAAATAAGAGCAGAATGCTCTAAGAAAAAACAATTGGTTTGTGAACCCTGAACGGGGACCCAAACTAACAGGAGGTTCGCTGTTCACTCAGCGTCTTCCACACTTTGCTTCTTTATCACAAAACCCTCCCACCCTACAAATAAGGGAGAAGAACAAAGGAAGAAGTACAGGGCACTGTACGGTGTCCACAACAAGTCGTGAGACATGAGAAGGCGGCACGGGCCGGAGGGGGTAACCTCAGGACCCAGTGCCAAAAGTATATTATTATGATATGTGATTATTGTTATCTGCATAACCATATCTGTACAATAAAATCCTACTGCCTTTTATTGCCAACACTTGACCAAATGTTGTGAGACAAATTATTTCGGGTGAGGGTTCGGGGTCGGCCGACAATGATGCATGCATATGTGTTCATCAGCTACGGTTCTACGGGACCGTCTGAGACCTTTTTGCATGCAATAAACCTTGTTTTCCCTTGCAAAGAGCTGCAGTGTTTATTTAGCCCTTGGATTATTTTTACCGTTCAGTTTTTGGGTTGCTTTTTCTCTTTACAAATATAGTAGATGCTGATTATCTTGCCACCTTTTTGGGAAGATTCATGAGTGCAGTGCATCTGTACAAAGACCTGCACCATGCCTTCAGTAGGCCAAATCCAATCTCAGTAGTGGATGAGTCCTGATATGTGCTTTGTTTTACCAGTGTTCATGGTGGCTTTGGGGGACCATGAAAGCCGTCATCAGCTTCGGCTGATGTCAGGGATATCCTGAGTTACTTGTAGAATCCAGGAATGGGATGCTATGAAGGGGTACATGGACATGCACTGCTATACAACTGCACCTCTTTGCAAGGGAAAACAAGGTTTATTGCATGCAAAAAGGTCTCAGACGGTCCCATAGAACCGTAACTGATGAACCCCCATATGCATGCGTCATTGTCGGCCGACCCCAAACCCTCACCCGAAATAATTTGTCTCACAACATTTGGTCAAGTGTTGGCGATAAAAGGCCGTAGGATTTTATTGTACAGATATAGTTATGCAGATAACAATAATCACATATCATAATAATATCATACTTTTGGGCACCGGGTCCTGAGGTTACCCCCTCCGGCCCGTGCTGCCTTCTCATGTCCCACGACTCGTTGTGGACACCGTAAAGTGCCCTGTACTTCTTTTCCTTTGTTCTTCTCCCTTATTTGTAGGGTGGGAGGGTTTTGTGGTAAAGAAGCAAAGTGTGGAAGACGCTGAATGAACAGCGAATCTCCTTTTAGTTTGGGTCCCCATTCAGGGTCCACAAACCAATTGTGTTTTCTTAGAGCATTCTGCTCTTATTTATAAGACCCAGGGGAGCCCTGGGTCTTTGATGTGTATAGTAGTAGCCAACTGCATGCCAATTCACATTGTTTCTAGTATACCCCGTGAGTGCACAGTGGGTTATGTGACCTGCAGTTGGGGAATGCAAGGGAGAGTGCAGGTGGAATTGCACGTGGTGAGCATGGGGAAATGCAGTCGAGAAACATAAGGGTGAGTGCGTGTGCTGACCACAAGGTGGGTGGGAGGAGGGGACATGGATATGGGTGTGTGGTTCAGTGTGTACAGTTCCTGGCTCTGTAGTTACATACCTAGGCGCCATGCCAGTCTGCCCATGTGGCCCAGAACCTTGGCAGGATACTATTCTGCATAATAATGGCACTGTGCACTGATCCATGGACAAGTATGCAGCAGTGGGTGATGGGGGTAATTTTTGCATTACAACTCATTTGATTGTTCATTCTTTGATGTTGCTTCCGGTTCCGGATCACCTGCTCTCTTGCCTGGGGTGGCATCAATGCTGCATGGATGTGTTTCCCTTTTCATGGCATTGATGACATCATGGGTTGTGGGAATTGGTTTGTGGCCAAGTGCATGTTACTGAAGCGAACCTGCCATCTGCCAGAGAATACAGAAAGGGTGACCTGTGACAAATTGTGCAACATTGAACTGGAGTGTTGAACCGTGCTAATTGCCAACACATGTATTCGAGAAACTACCTCAGGGAGAAGGGTTATGGCTGTGCGTATGTTACTTGCGCTTTCTACGTCGCTCTCTACGAGCTGCATTATTGCATCGACTGCCTTATGCAGTGCAGATTGGTGAAAGTCCAGGGTGATTATCTGACCTTGCCAATGGCAGGCTGCTGCTATATTTATTCTGCCTCTCCGTCACCCATTGCATATCTGCACTGCCGTGCCACCATCGCATCCACTGGCCTATCAGCACCACCGCATAAAGAGAGAGAGCCGAGACCTCTCTAAAGTATCCCCCACTAGGCAAAAATCCTGGAGAGTTAAAATGGCAAATGGACACAAATTCGGCCTTTGCTGTTCACTATTCAAACAGGAGCCCTTGGGTGTGCTGCACAAGCCTTTACTGTGTGCCCTACTGTGCGAGTGGCCTCTATCCCTCAATGTTGGGGAACATACAAATGGCAAAACAATTACTGAAAAACAAAAACGAGTTCTTATTTTTATTTTTGTTTAAATAAAGCTTATTGGTACCCAAAGACCCATACCTCCTCCTCCAAAAGCCCACTCGCCAATAGTTTGCGGTGCGCAATGGGCGAGAGAAGCACGAGTTTAATACACGCGGGTTTCTTCTGACAGTTGTTTGGCTCCGTTTCTAGAGACATGTTTTTCAATTAGGGCCTGAATGTAGAAGAGGGGTGGGGCGGAACCTTTGAATGGCAGCTGTACAAGAGAGGGGTTTAACGTTTAATGCGACTCTGCAAGGTCACCTTATTGATTTTGAAAAGCAAATGTTCCGAAAGGCTTGTTTTGCCGCTTCTTTCGTGATGTGTGCTGAATTCCTCCGGAATTAATTGCTTTTTTGGGCGACTTTGGCCACTACTAACTCAAATTGTTCTCTCCCAGCACAACGTGAAATTTGTGAGTCTGCTGATAATTCCTCTAGGGCAACCAATTCCATATCACTCTTCTGCGGTAATGGCTGAGCAGGCTGAGAGATGTGTTGCCCCTCGGGTTTGGGGAGCAGCGAATGTCTTCGTAGAGAGCATGAACGGAATGCAGAAGCCAAATGCAAGATGGCGCCACATTCAAAGCATCGCATTCGTGTGCTAGTCACGCTATATCCTGCTGGAAGGATTATTCTGGGTCACAAAAGGGAAAAGAACAGGAGGTACTGTGCGCTCCCCCTCCATTGAAGCCCTTGTAAGCTAAGAAACCAGGGGATTTTGCAGCAGCAGTTAAACATACTGGGGCTGATTCACAGGAGTGTTTCATAATGGCACAATCCCATTGAAAAACGCCCTGTAACTCCGACCCACTGTGTGAAGTTCGTTATGTTCACGCAGCATTTTCCACGCAGTGGCTCTGAGGGCTAGTCTAACACAAAGTGAAAATGCAACAAAAGTTACACTATGGAACCAAAATTAAAATTCACCACATTCTCAGGTAGAAGAACATTCGTGAACAAAAAAATCAATTTTAAAAATGTTTGAGCCAATAACAGCGGTCTAGACTACCAGCTGTACAGTGCCTTAAGTTTTGAAATCAGCCAACATTCGCCGACCCGACCTGCCTGTCTAGCTGACCTTTCGGACGTTGCCCTTCAGACGAATCCGAGCCTGTTTACACACGTTTTGACAGTTAAAACAAAGATGAAAACTGTGGTGGCGCACCCTCTGGGTGCATTGAATGGATGTGACAAAAGCTGAGGTAGGCGAGAGGATTCATTTACAATCAGGGCCGGCATTAGACCTAAGTGGCCTGTATGGTTGCCCGGGGAACCACATTAGCCCCCTGCCACTCCAGCTATGGGGAGCCTTGCTAGGGCTCCTCTGTCGTGCACCGCCTTGGAACTTGGCGTCTGTGGCCCCGTATGTGTATCCGCACTTCCTGATTCCTGCCACGTCTTATGGTCTACGTGCACCTATCAGTCTAGTTCTTTTTCCACCCGGATGCACGTAGTCCTACTTTAGACACACCCCCGCGTACAGTTCTTGCGTTGCAACCTTTCGGTAAGCTGCTTCCTTTGCTGCCGCTGTTGCGCTACGCTTTTCTCTCCGTTTTGCCTCAGAGACTATGTTTCTGTGCTCTTTTCATTGCAGCTTGGAACTTCATTTCCTACTCTCCTCCGTTTTTCCCTCGTTTTCTCTTTTCTGTTTTTCCGTACGCTGCCTTGTACTATACAAGCCTTTCTTTTCGAGTGGTGCTCCGCTTTCCTCTTTCCTCTGGCTCAATTCTGACTCCTCCTCCTTTCTTCCCGCCAACGCTTTGGCATATCCTATGGAGTACCTCCCGCTCCCCGAACCTCTACCTTTTGGGTACAATTGTGGATTTGAACCACCCGGATTCCATTTTTGACTACTCGCCATACACTACAGTCAAGAGCCCATTTTCTGTACGGAGTCCTGCCGTGAACCTATCAGAGTTTTTTTTTGCCACATCTGGCTTTTCCCCTTATTTGTCCCTCCCGGGAAAGGGGTCACAGGGAGGTGCTCTTAAACAGCCTTCACTGTGGCTTCCTCCCGTGCGAGACACAAGCTACCAATAAAAAAAGAAAAGGACTACAGATCCCGCCGATCTCTCAGGCCAGTGGAAGAAGATACGGATTATACAGGTGAGGAGAAGGAGGAGGGAAACTGGGACATTACACACCAACAGGATAAGGAACCTGACAGTTTGCAACGCCACCTACCTAAAATGGCTACTCCAGAGAAAGTGCAGGAGTTAATAGCCGCAGTACAAAACCTCTCACTAGAGATGCAAAATATGAAGGCTGAGAACAATTTATTGAAACAGATGGTAGCAGCTCGGGACCCACCTACCACAGATCTACCACCGATGGCCTTATCCGTGGGCAAATATGACGGTTCCCCCAAGAAACTAAAGGAATTTCTTGATGCTTGCAGGGTTTACTTTACCTTTAGAGCCCGCACATATGCATCGGATCATGCAAAGACAGGATTTCTGATTTCCAACATGACAGGTAATTCCCTGGCTTGGGCCACCCCATTAGTTACTGGTACCGATCCAGTACTCCAGGATTTTGGGGCATTTGTGGAACTACCAAAGCGCACTTTTGAGAGACCAGAACTTTCTATGGCAGCCGGGGAAGAATTGTTAGACATACGACAGGGTCAAGCTGACGTGTTGTTTTACATGTCGTTGTTTAAAAGACTGGCTATGGAAACCGGTTGGTCTGATCAATCCCAGTTCATTTTGTTCCGCCGTGGCCTCAAAGAAGAACAAAAAGACGAGCTGGCACATTTTCCATGACCTGCCTCATTACCCGAATTGATGACTGCTGCACTACAAATGGAATTCAGAATGCAAGAAAGGCGTCATGAGAAATGGAAGACACATGCTTCCTTCACCGGAACTCCCTCTCCTCCCTCATCTGCTGCCAAACGTTTTGACGAACCCCTGCAGATAGGCGCAACCCGTCGATCTCTGACTCCTGAAGAAAGGAAGAGAAGGAGGGAACAAGGTTTATGCGCCTATTGTGGTTCGGATCGACACACAGTACGAAATTGCACCGAACTGCCCAACAGACCGGCGGAAAATGAAAACCCTCGATCCTAGAAGGGACGGACAATCGAGGGCCATCTTGTAGTCCCTATGTATCAATGGCTATTGATTCATCCAACACTTCAGAGGACTCCCGCCTTATGGTGTTAACTGTGAAGGTTACTGTCGATGGCAATCAAGTAGAGACTCTGGCATTACTTGATTGTGGTGCTGCAGGGAATTTTGCAGACACCTTATGGGTGGACAAAGTTGGAGCTAAATGCATTGATCGCAGGCATTGGCAAAAAGTAGAAGGAGTGGACGGAAAGCCTTTGAGCTCAGGGCCTATTCTCCAGACTACGGAGCCTTTACCTCTCGTCATTCACCAGCATTCAGAGGTCATTACCTTTGACATCATCCGAGCAGCACACTTCCCACTTATTCTTGGGATCACATGGTTACGTCAACACAACCCAAGCATAAATTGGAAGACTAACTGTTTGAAATTTGATTCAACTCATTGCCATACCAATTGTTTTCAAGAAATACATTACCAGCAGGTAAAGACCTTTCCCAGCACTCTTCCCACCACTGTTAGTATACATACTCGGGCCCAGGTGTTAGAAGAGTACAACACATCTTTGCTGAAAGTACTCCATCTGAATTGCCTCCCCACAGACCTGAGGATTGTGCTATAGATCTAGTGCCTAATGCCTTGATGCCTTTTGGGAGAATGTTTGCGTTGTCAAGAACGGAGAAGGAAGCACTTCGGAAGTATCTTGATGAGAACCTATACAACGGCCTCATTCGACCCTCTAAATCCCCTGCTGGTGCTCCGTAGTTCTTTATACCCAAACGGGACTCCATAGACCTTCGGCCATGCATTGATTACAGAGGACTTAATAAAGTAGCCGAGAAGGACAGGTACCCTATGCCACTCATCCCCGACATCTTAGAGGCGGTCCAGGGTGCCTCCGTCTTCACCACGCTGGATTTGCGCAGCGCCTACCATCTGCTTAGAATACGCTCCGGGGATGCGTGGAAGACGGCGTTCAGGATGCCCTTCGGTCTATACGAGTACCATGTGATGCCCTTTGGGCTAGTGAACGCCCCTGCTGTTTTCCAGAGGTTTATAGACCGGATATTTTCAGATCTTCTGTTTGTTTCGGTGGTTGTATACCTGGATGACATTTTGATTTTCTCCAAAGACATGCAAGAACACCTAATACATTTGGAAGAAGTGTTAAAGCGACTCAAACAACATCATTTGCTGGCCAAGAGAGAGAAGTGTATTTTTGGAGCCACTTCAGTACCCTATTTGGGTTTTGTTCTTTCGCCTCAAGGTATTCAGATGGCCGAAAAGAAGATAGATGCCATTCTCAAATGGCCTGCTCCCTCTTCTGTTAAAAAGGTACAAAGATTTTTGGCCATGGCGAATTTCTACAGACGTTTCATCCCAGGATTTTCCAAAATCACCCTGCCAATCGCAAACCTTCTAAAGAAGTCATCCATGCCCTTCACTCGGAGTGCCCAAACAGAAGACAGCTTTCAACACTTGTAGAAAAAATGTGTAGTGCTCCCATACTACGACAGCCAGATCAAGGGAAGCGTTTCATCCTTGAAACAGATGCCTCAGCAGCTGCTGTAGGAGCGGTTTTGTTTCAAGAACATGACAACGAAGAACACCCACTGGCGTATTTGTCAAAGACACTCAGACCGAGCCAACAAAACTACTCGGTCATCGAAAGAGAGCTCTTGGCCATGAAAAAGGCAGGCGAGGTCTGGAGACACCTGCTACAAGGGGGTAGCCATCCCTTCATCATCAGGACGGATCACAAAAACTTACAGGTCCTACAATCCATGGATTGTTTAAACTCCAGACAAGCATGATGGGCACATTCCTTTTCCCAGTATGATTTCTGTATCACTTACATCCCTGGAAGCCAGAACACTTTGGCCGACGCTCTCTCCAGGAAAACCTATGCTTCCAGTGCCTCTTCCTATACACCGGAAAGACTGTTCCCTAGGAACCGGATTATTGCCACCACCTCTACGTTTTTACAACAAGTCAGAGAGACAACAGCAACGCAAACAGAACCGAGAGGTTTAGCAAAGGCTGAAGGCCTCCTGTTTAGGAAGAGGCAATTATGGGTACCATCCAAGTTCTGCAAGACAAGGTCCTGTCATGGTGCCACAACCATGAAACGGCCGGCCATAGAGGACATGCCAGTACCTTGGATTTAGTCAGAAGGGCCTTTTATTGGCCGGGCTATTCCAAGGATGTGAAACAATATGTCAAGACCTGCAGTGTGTGCAACCAGAGCAAGTACAGCACAAAAAAGCCTATTGGGTTGTTGCAACAGGACGCCATTCCTGATCGTCCATGGAGCCATATCACTACCGACTTTATCGTGGATTAACCGCGTTCACAAGGTTGTTCCTGCATTATGGTGACCATGGATTCCCTCACCAAGATGGCTCATATTTCTCCTCTGCCAGGTCTGCCCACTGCGGATGGTATGGCAGTGACTTTCATCAGAGACGTCTTTAAACTCCATGGTCTCCCCGACAAGATCATCTCAGACGACGGGAGCCAATATGTATCCAAGTTTTGGAAATCTCTTTGCAAAGCCCTTGGAATCGAACGAGCATTATCATCTGGGTATCACCCCCAGACCAATGGGCAGACTGAACGCTTAAACGCTACCTTGGAACAGTATCTACGAAGTTACACAAACCTAGAACAGGACAATTGGGTGGACTTACTACCCACGGCAGAATTTGCATATAATAACGCCAGTCATTCTGCAAGCGGGATGTCCCCATTCTACTGTTCGTATGGGTTCCATCCCCGTTACATCGTTCCTCTCTCTTCCGTTCCATCTTCCCTTCCTGCAGTGGAAGAATTGTTGGCTCGCCTTAAAGACACCCAAGAAAAAGCTAAACTCAATCTGGCAGAAAGTCTCAAAACATACAAAAGACAGACTGACATGCATCGGCAGGATGTCCCTGAATGGAAGGTGGGCTCTAAAGTATGGCTTTCTACTAAATATCTACCACAATCGTCTCGTCCGTCTCAACTTTCACCACGGTTCATTGGGCTCTATCCTATCATTTCCAAAATAAACCCTGTGGCATTCCGCCTTAAACGGCCTCATGCTCTAAGGCGTGTTCACCCGGTTTTTCATGCCTCTCTACTAAGAAGTGCGGACCAGACTCGCATCTCTCGGCCTCTCTCTGTCCGGTCTTCTCCTCCTGACATACCTGAGTACGAGGTCTCACAATTGAGAGATTCCAGATATCATAAGGGTCGCCTGGAATACCTGGTACATTGGAAGGGGTTCTCTCATGCAGAGTACTCTTGGGAACCTATTTCACATATCCACGCCCCTGTCCTTCTTAGGAAATTTCACAGGGCTCATCTGGGCAAACCCAGGGGTTTGAGGGGGCATACTGTCATGCACCGCCTTGGAACTTGGCGTCTGTGGCCCCGTATGTGTATCCGCACTTCCTGATTCCCGCCGCGTCTTATGGTCTATGTGCACCTAGCAGTCTAGTTCTTTTTCCACCCGGATGCACGTAGTCCTACTTTAGACACACCCCCGCTTACAGTTCTTGCGTTGCAACCTTTCGGTCAGCTGCTTCCTTTGCTGCCACTGTTGCGCTACGCTTTTCTCTCCGTTTCGCCTCGGACACTATCTTTCTGCACTCTTTTCATTGCAGCTTGGAACTTCATTTCCTACTCTCCTTCGTTTTTCCTTCGTTTTCTCTTTTCTGATTTTCCATAAGCTGCCTTGTACTATATGAGCCTTTCTTTTCGAGCGGTGCTCCGCTTTCCTCTTTCCTCTGGCTCAATTCTGACTCCTCCTCCTTTCTTCCCGCCAACGCTTTGGCATATCCTTCGGAGTACCTCCCGCTCCCAGTACCTCTACCTTTTGGGTACAATTGTGGATTTGAACCACCCGGATTCCATTTTTGACTACTCGACATACACTACAGTCAAGAGCCCATTTTCTGTACGGAGTCCTGCCGTGAACCTATCAGAGGTTTTTTTTGCCACATCTGGCTTTTCCCCCTTATTGTCCCTCCTGGGAAAGGGGTCACAGGGGCTACCAATAAAAAAAGAAAAGGACTACAGATCCCGCTGATCTCTCAGCCCAGTGGAAGAAGGTACAGATTACACAGGTGAGGAGGAGGAGGAGGAGGGAAACTGGGACATTACACACCAATAGGATAAGGAACCTGACATCCTCATAGCTTGCGTGGTGTTTGAAGGCACCCAATTGAAAGGTAATGCAAATTGCTCTCATGCTGGCGCCAGGCGCTGCAGCACGGGACCGGGTTGCTTTTCATTACGATGGGGCACTGATGCTAAATCAGCATGGGGCAGCCTTTAAATGCTGCCCATGCTGCTTTTGCATTGGCGTTCTAGTGAAGTGGTTAACTCCCCACTCCAACATGCGATCCGGGAGTTAATCATTTAATTAGAGCACTGCTAATAGTGGGGCGCACCACATTCTTTCCCGTCCTGGGCACTGCCAGAGCTAAGGCCGGTCCTGTTTACAATTACATAGAGTCAGAGCCTAAGCATTCATCTAGGTAGGAAAAAACTGTCTTCAGCTGAGCAGCGTGCCTTTCGTTTCGCATAAGCTGTCCCTTGACCAAACACTGCTGCATTGCGAGCGCGGAGGATGTGTGGAGCGGGTTTAAGTCCACAATACCACATACCTCCTGTTCCTCAACAATGACAATGACATTGTCATTCACATATGCATTTCATCTCGTAGTCACAGAATCTGCTGGGTAGCTTCCTTTCTCTCATTGGTCTGATGGTAGTAATTTGAGCAGAATCTGATTCATTGTGTGTGTAATGAAGCCCCACAGCCTCACATAACAGTAGCCCCTGGTCCCCCACAGACAGACACTAACACAGGTGTTCCGTACGGGCTCTGGCTGCGCTCTGGTGCGCATGCATGGAGAAGTCCCTTTTACTCCCCGCGATGAAGTTGCATCACTCCATTGCGGGCGTAACGTGACTACGTCACTACACTCCTCCTTTTTCATAACAACATAATTTACACACCAAAACTGTCAACACTTTAAACACATCACAGCAATGCAGTTGAACTCAAAAACACACCACACCAGTCTCTGGCTTCTTTCAGTGCAACACTGGCAGCATGTTAATCATCCACCACATAGTCCTTCAGACGGGCGGACCGAACCTGGATTCTCGTTGATGTTACCTCCTACCTGTACTCCCTCGGGACTGGTCCTCTACCCCTGGGCCAGGATCTGTTGGTTCAGACGGGCTCCACGCTTGATCAGTAGTCAGGCTGGCATCACTCCACACGGTACTGAGGTACACTGTATTCCTGCCACTTAGCTTCTTGAACAAGCTAGAGTTCTGGGTCACTGTTGTCCTTTCATCAGATGCGGTCACCATTGACCCTTTTACTCCAACCACATCCAGCGGCTTTGGGTCATAGGGCAGCAAGATCTTGCCTTCCCGGTGCCAATTCTTGACCAGCACCTCATCGCCCAGAGAATTGTCTGGTGGTCGCAGTTTCCTCCTGATATTCTCTATTTGATTGCAAATCCTTCGTTCTTCAGCCACCTGCTCTTCATCAATTACTCCAGGTGCTCGGTCCTCACTGCCTGGCAAAAACCCATGCAGGTACCTTCTGAACAGGGCTTCTGATCAGGCAACTCCCGTGGAGCAGTGCATAGTGGCCCTGTACTCCCTCAGGAACTGATAGCGCGCCCTTGCCCATGTATGATTCTGAACATCTTGTTTAGGGTCCACATGAAACACTCAGTCTCCCCATTTACTCTGGGCCACAACAGAGATATCTTCCTGTGCTTGACTCCGCACTCCATTATGAAACCCACAAAACTATCATTGTGAAATGGTTGTCAGTGCACACCTCTTCCGGGAATCTATGCAATGCGAAAACCTTCTCCACCACTTTTACAATGTTCTCAAATGAAGTCAACTCCACGTACTCCGCCTCCGAATATCTGCTCCATTCGTCAATCGCCACTAGGAAGTGCACGTCTCCCTCTATCGATCCAAAATCCATGTGCACCACTTCCCATGGTCCAGTGCCCCTGGGCATCAACTCAATCTGGGGTTCTCTCCGCACAGGCGCTGCAGCCTGACACCACACACAATTCTTCACAAACTCATGCACTGCAGTTACAAGTTGGGGAACCACACCTTCATCCTTAAGTGTGACTTGGTCTTGGCCGCCGCATTGTTCGCCCCTGACCGGTACACCAAACAGACATCGTACTCCAATAAGGCCAACATCCAACGCTCAATACGAGCCAGTGGCCTTGATGACAATCTAGCCATGATTGGTAGCAACGGCTTATGGTCAGTCACAACGGTTACCGGTCTCCCCAACACATAGAGCCTGAAATGCGTGTACCCCGAGAGCACTGCCAGTGCCTCACTTCAATCTGGGAATACCGCTGCTCGGTATCCATCAAGGCCCTGCTTGTAAAAGCCACAGGTTGCACCTCACCCTTCGAGTTCTGCTGGGTCAGCACCACTCCAAGTCTAAAAGGGCTTGCATCCACTATGATCTCCAACGCTACAGCTGGGTTGAAAAACGCCATAGTGCTATCGCCCGTTAGGGCTGTCTTAATTTCCTTGAAAGCACTCTGTTGCAATGGGGCCCACTGCCATCTGCTCTGTTTCTTCATAAGATTTTCAGACAATGTTGCCAGATTCAGAATGAACCGCCCACAGTACATGATGGGCAACGCCGCAGGCCCGCCCAAGGTGAGGCAGGGTAACTGATGTTACCATCCAGCAGGCTGGGAGAGGGGCAGGGGCAGCCCCCACCCCATGCCCGCTCCTCTCCCCTTCAGCTGTAGAGACACACAGTCTCTGCCATACAATACCAGGGAAGGGTGAGGTGTGAACAATCACCTCACCCTTCCTCTAAGCAACAAGATGCTAAGCACCTAAGAAAAACCAACAGTCAGGCAGGACACAGGTTCAAAGACCTGCTCCCCCTCAGGGGGCCAGACAGTCAGCTACCCGGCCTGGGGGCTGGAGCACAGCCCCCACCACTATGCACATCAAAGACCCAGGGCTCTCCTGGGCCTTATAAATAAGAGCAGCATGCGCTAAGCAAACACCATCTGTGGACCCTGAACGGGGACCCAAACAAACAGGAGGTTCGCTGTTCACTCAGCGTCTTCCACTCTTTGCTTCTTTAATTTCACAGTCTTCAGGTGAGCCGCTACGCCGGGTTGCGAAGGAAGGGAATGTTAATTGTTAGAACGCGGACGCTTATATAAACATCCCGCGGGCAGCCGGCAAAAAGCAAATCCCCCGGCAGCTGCGGAATGCGCGCCTTTGTTGTCAATTACAAAAGTGAAAGTAGCAAGGTTTTAACCCATGCCACGTGAACTCAGCATTGTAAACCTCACATACGAGGCCGTAACTTACATAAAAAGGATCCTGGGCAATAATAATCAGCCCTCAGATACCTAAATCCAACAGCCGGTCCAATAGCACAGCAAGTAGAGCGTTCGTTTTCACATCTGTGCAGAGCCTGCTAACGCAGGTTCGAATCCGGCCAGGGCAAACCAAATAAAGGATCACAATTTTGCACCACCCTGGTCCAGCGAGTTGGAGCACATATTAAGTGATTTAGAAACGAACCTGGGTAATAATAAGCAGCGCTCAGACACCCAAATTTTCATAGCACAATATAAATGCAAAATTGAGTTTAGGAGGGCAACCCAGGGGCTGCAAGGAAGCCGGGGGAGCAAGCCAGCTCAGGAACAACAGGGGGCCAAGGCCTGCACCCGCAATGAAGGGCAAAAAACAAAAGCGCACAGGGGCTGAATTAAATTTGCTGGTCACACATAGTAAAACAATTTTCTTTGTAATCAAACAGGCTAAAGAATCATGGATCCCAAACGAAAATCACAGGAAGCCCCAACACCTTCCCAGAAGCTCAAATCACCTCACTTGCTAGCAGCTATGGAAGCAGCTGAACATTATGGCTGGGCCTAGGTCAGAGAAAATATGTATGGCTTACCAAAAGAAGGGGTGCCCATACCACCCAGTCAGGAGGACGACACAACACCAGCAAAGAAAAGGAAGTCAACAGAAGGCATGGGAAAAGGTAACAAAAAATTGTCTAAATTATCCGAGAACATGAGTGAAATGCAGCAATTGTTGCTTGAAATTAGGGGGAAACAAACACTTCCCATAGCCGAGACTAGGCCCGCAAACCCCACCATACCATTATAACCCGAAATCACAGTGACCCCCCCACCAGCAACAACTACAGCAGCACCAGTCCCAGCCACACTAATACCACAGGTCCCAATAACACCGGCAGCAGCCACCACACTGTTACCCATGCAGACGGCGACAGTAGCAGACCCAACAGGTGCTTTAAAAGCATGGACAATCCCCAATACAAACACATCAGGGCAGACAAGGGTGAGCAACAACAACGCATCAGACATGGTAATGATTAGCAGTACCCAATTAGACCTTAAACTTAAATCTTGCCAGACGGAAATACTGAACAGATACAAAAGGTGCTTAGCATGGAGCATTGACATTACAATCAAAGAAGCCATATGGGCTAAAGAGTTCATCGAAATCTTTTCACGTATAGAAGCCCAACGTAAAGGGAGAGATGCTTTTAGGGATCCCAAAAAGATAGAGGAGAAAGCCATACCCAGAAACCCCCAGGTGGAACAGAATTGGGACAATTGGCTGCAGGCCTTTGCCATTTTGGCAACTATATATGAAGAAAAATTCCCCAATGATGGCCGAAAACTACATGGATAAAATCAGAAAAGTAAAAATCGCCCAAAAAGGAAAGACCTGGCTAGCATATGATATTAGATTTAGGAGAAACATTTCAGAGAGGCCAGCCATAGAATGGGGCGAGGTCAAGAATGACTTATACATGCTAAATGCCGAGCCTCAATAAGAGGAAGAGGCAGCACAAGCGACCCCCAAAAATAGCAAAAATCAACAGGACCCCAGATTTTCTGACAATCAAAAACACAAAAAGGGGGAACAGCCCTTTCGGAAGAATCAACCATGGGTGGCTAAGTCTAATGCCCACAGGCAGAACAAAAACCACTCTCCAAAAGTCAACATCCCATGCTGTAATTTTGGAAAAAACCTGTGCACCTGGGGGAAGGAATGCTGGTACAAACACACTTGCACAAACTGCAACAGTGACCACGCAGCAAGCAACTGCACCAGACTTCCAGCCAAAAATACAAAAGATTAGCACCAACCCCACGGTTAGCACCGGGCAGAACCCTCATCAATCCAAGCAATTTTAGAGAAGCACTCATGAATTACCCAGACAGAGAAACCAGCGAGGCAATCCGGCAAGGTTTCACCAAGGGTTTCATCATCCCTTTCAAGGGCACAGGGTCTCAGAATATCTCAAAGAACCTGAAGTCAGCCAGGGACAACCCACAAATGGTAGAGAACAAAATCAAGAAGGAATTACTACTAGGCAGGTTTGCAGGTCCCTGGACTACATGCCTCTCAAGGATTACATAATATCCCCACTAGGACTAGTCCCTAAAAAAGAACCCGAAAAAATTAGTCTAATTCATCACTTGTCCTATCCTAAGGACCAATCACTGAACGACGGTATTCCGCACACGGAATCGGGGGTATCCCACACACATTTCCAAGAGGCGGTAAGACTCATACAGGAATGTGGCAGGAACACCCTGATGGCCAAATTGGACATCGAATCTGCTTTTAGATTACTGCCAGTCCACCCAGACTCTCAGCAGTAGCTAGGTTTCACTTTTAAAAACAAATTCTATGTAGACAGATGCCTCCCCATGGGATGCGCAGTATCTTGCGCCCTATTTGAGCAATTCAGCTCCTTTTTTCAATGGGCATTCCAAAAACAGAGACCAGGGACCAAAATAGTACACTACCTTGATGATTTCATAGTAATGGGACCAGCAAAATCTGAAGAATGCAGCAGAGCCCTGGCGAAGTTAGAAGGAATGGCCTCACAGTGGGGTATCCCCCTAGCAGCAGAAAAAACGACCAAACCAGCCACCAACATAACTTTTCTGGGCATTGAGATAGACTCTGCAAAGGGCTTATGCAGAATCCCTAAAACAAAAATAGCAGAACTCCTGGAGAAAATACAAGGCCTGACAACAAAAGACAAGGGCACAGTAAAAGAAATCCGGTCAATAGCAGGAAGTCTAAACTTGGCAGCCAGAATCATCCCTAAACGAAGGGTATTTTCCAGAAGTCTGGAACTAAAAATCAAATCATACACCAAACCCCACCTGCACATCCGGCTAGGCACAGAGGTGAAACAAGATCTGGAAATTTGGGGGAATTTCTTTAAAAAGTTCAACGGGACCTCACTTTGGCGCACGCCATTGAATACATGGACAAAAAGGGTCCTTTTCACTGATGCAGCCGGGAGCAGGGGGTTTGGAGCCATACTAGACTCAGAATGGGTGGCACGACACTGGCCCCAATCATGGCAATCTGCAGGGTGGACAAAAAACATCACCCTCTTAGAAATATTTCCCATTTGGCTAACCTTACACATCTGGGGCAGACAGCTAGCTAACACGGAACTCTTGATCTGGTGCAACAACATGGCCGTGGTAGGCTCCATAAACAGAAGATCTACCAAATGCCAGTTAGTGCTGAAAGTCCTATGAGCCATTACAACAGTCACACTACAAGAAAACATTGTGGTCAAAGCAAAACACATCTCGGGGGCGGGTAATAACATTGCAGATGCTTTATCTCGCTTTCAGTGGCCAAGATTCCAGGCTTTCCACGTTGGAGAACTCATCGCCTCCAGCACTAAGGCCACAAACGGGTTAGGCATCATGGAGGTCATGGTCAGACAAGACGGCGTCAGCACAGAAATCCAACAGTCCAAAACGGGGGCCAAAAGAACCATCAACATTTGTTGCATTGACGATGCAACAAACTGCCCAGTGTGCATCACCAACCTTTATCACGCACAAAAGCCCAGTGTAGGGGGGAGGTTTCTAATCCACAAGGATGCCTCGGCACTAAGCTGCTACCAATTTAAAGGGGTGTTGATGAAAGCAATCAGCAAGGGTTTTGGCACCCACTCCTTTAGAATAGGTGCCGCCACCTCAGCATGGCAAGGAGGCCTTGCACCACAACAGCTGAAAAACATAGGGGGATGGAAGTCAGATTGCTACAAAAGATACATCAGTCCACAGCTAATATAGCCACCCCACCCCCTTTTTTTTTCTCTCTACCCCTGCAGAAACAACAGGCGAAGGGAGGACCTCTCTCCGATCAGCATGGATAGTCCGGCACTCATTCATCTTCAGGACAGGCCGATGGGCAGAAGAAACCAAAACAAGGGCACCCTTCAGGAACACCATTGCTTCCTGGTGGGGATACAGAGGCCTACGCTGGGCCGACATCCACGAAACACTAGCAGAGCTGGTCGCATACAGAGACCCGCCGGAATTCCTGATAATACACCTAGGGGGCAATGACCTGGTGACCACAGGAAGGAGAAACCTATTCGAGGAAATTTGCTCCTCACTAGCGGGCATTTCACACAACTGGAGGGAAACAGAAATATACTTCTCGGCCATCCTACCCAGAAAGAAATGGCAGGGGGCCAACTGTTACAAATCAGTAGACATTTCTAGAAGGAAACTCAACAAGGGGCTAGAGAAATTCTGTACAGCAAGAGGTCTGGGCTTCAGAAAGCATCCGGCCATTACCCTGGGTGACTCTGACCTTTTTCCTCAAAGACGGCACCCACTTATCAAACCAGGGTATGGAATATTTCTTTAGAGAAATTATAGTAACCCTAGCCTCCAGGGGTTGTCACTAAGAGATACTTTCGGGGGAACACGGTCAGCCGGCAACCTGCCCGTGTGTGGCGGCACGGGCCAGAGGGGGTAACCCCAGGACCCGGTGCCCAAAAATATGATACTATTATGATATGTGATTATTGTTATCTCCATAACCATATCTGCACAATAAAATCCTACGGCCTTTTATTGCCAACACTTGACATATTTGGTGAGCCTAATTATTTACTGGTGAGGGTAAGGGGTGGGATAACACAAGTTGCATGCATATGGGCTCAGCAGTTACTATGCTGAGGAAGCTTATCACCTCTGCGACTGATTCTGGGGTTTTGCCTCCTTGATGTCCTTCACCTTTCTGGGATCCGGCAACACGCCTTCCTACAGAAACACAAACCCAAACCCAAATAACTCAATCCTTTCCTTGAGGAATTCACATTTCTCATTGTGGAGGGTGAGTCCCAGTAACCTGATCATCTTAAGTCTCTTTTCTAACCTCTCCATGTGGTCAGTCTCGGACTCGGTGAAAACCAAAATGTCATCAATCATATTAATAACCCCAGCCAGGTCAATCAGTACTCCACGTATAATGTTCTGGAAAACATCCGCGGCCGACAAGACACCAAAACAAAGTCGCTTATATCTGTATAAGCCCTTGAGGTCATCCAGTGTGGGCGTGAGGTACCTTTCCAGCTTGATGGCCTTGTTGGGCAGGCACATATCTACACAGATCTGAACCGACTCTGGTTGTTTTGGCTTCTGTGCCACCACTATCGGTGACACCCACGACGGTACACGCCTTTCCACTGTCTCAATGATGTTCATTTCCATCAGGCGTTCTATCTCTTTGTCCACCTGGTCCCTCAGATGAAATGGCACCCTCCTGTGCTTAAGGTCCACCGGGCAGATGGACACATCAATATGCAGTTTCACTGGCTCATCCACCAGTTTTCCTATGCCCACAAACACAGCTTCAAACTTCCACAGCACCTCGTGTATGCATTCCACATACACCCCATATGCAAAACCGACAATCTTGAGGGCCTCTGCCATGGTGCAGCTCAGCAGAGTGTCCTTGCTGACATCTGTTAGGGATTTCAAAGGTACGGTACACGCCAGACCAGGACCCTTTCTACTGGCCGGGGATGCAGCGCACAATCAAAATGCTTTTATTTAATTTATTATGAATTCAATTTGAGAAGGCACCCAACCCGTCTCACACCCACCTTTATAAACATAAACTGTATAGTCTCTAAAATCAACTGGGCTGGCTTTCTGTTCCAAATATGGACATTCCTTCCAGGCCACATCCAAATGTCAGGCTCTGGTCAGTTTAGCCCAGTGTTGTCATGGATTCACCTTTGAAGCCCTTCAGCTTGAGTTGAGGGGAGGTGTCACCAGGAAATCACACCTATGTGTCCCGGCAGTCCTTTGTTTCATGCTGGAGCAGTGCCGATTCATCTCACGAGGGTGGGAGATGCTTCCCCTTGGCCCATTCATAGTTTCCAGGGGGCTGGTCCATTTGGGGGAAGATGATCCTGTTCCCAGAAAAGGCAGGGCCCTTTAAAGCCAGGGCCTGTCAAACCTGTTCTGCTGGCTTCCCAGTAATTTTATTTATTTATTTTTCTTTCCCTTAACCAAGCAAGTCTAATAAATATCAGGTATAAGTTTAAATCAAACCCCCATGACATTTCTATGCAAGCACAAAGCCTTAGTTTAACATTTCACTTTTTAAAAGGCATTTTCTTGTTTGGCAAAAGCACCATTTTACACGTGGGTTAATTCTGCTGAGATGTCACTTTCAAATGCGGTTTTTCTCTTATCTAGATTTTGAACATTATTTATAGCCCTAGTCAATTTCTACTACACAGGTATCTGTCCAAGGCAAGAGTCCATTGCAACTGACATAAGCAAAGAGAGAGAGAGAGCTTCTTGTGAAGGGGTTGTGTTATTTTGTTGCAAAAAATAAAGCATTTTCCGTATGGCTTGGAGTGAAGTTCTCTGCTCTTTCACAGATTTTACCTGACACAACATGCCATTCAGTGAGGAATGCCCCCCTTGGCTAATGTACACCCTGAATATAGGTGTACATGAATATGTCTTACTGGAACCAATCTGGGTAATGTTGAAAAGATGAAAAGGGCATCAGTGCGCAGTCATTTTAAATGCAGACTATTTTCTTTTTCAGTGAGAAGTATTCAGCTGGCAGCATTGCAGCGCTGCCTTTGAATTATTTTCTTCCGTGCACATAAGGAAAACACTGGCAGCCATTCTTGGGGTGTTCCATGTTCCATCTCGCCCCATATGTGCTTGGTAAAGACAGCGCAGCCATTATTTTGGTGCTGCAAAACGCAGTTTTGGTGCAGGGCCATGGTACTCAACAGAGCCAGCACAGCCATTCTGCTGGTAACTGCTGAAAATGCAGTTTGGTGATGTAGGGCTGGTAAATGTAACCCACACATCAGCGACAAAAAGAATCTCACCTTGATGGTGTTCGGCCCATGACCCACTCTCGAGACAAACAACCCTTTCAACAGCAGTGGCTGTTTACCAACAAAGGTCAGATTCTCACTTTTGCCTGGGCCAGAGCTGGTGAGCCTGGTAATGCATCATAGTGTTCCAGGGCCATCACACTCACAGATGCCCCTGTGTCTGTTAGTACCAGGATCTCACATCCATCAACAGACACTGCACATCTTGGCTGCCTCCTCTTCTTGCCTTTCAGGTCACTGAGACTGGAGATGAAGAACATGTCTTCCTCCTCGTCTTCTGGGTCTGGTCCATGGTCCGTCTGGTCTTCATCTTGATCCACCTGGGCCAGCCTGGGGAAGACTCTCTGAGCAGACATGCCCACCCCGGCAGGTGTGACTACTGGCCCCGGGGCTTTGCACATGCGTGCACAATGATCGACTGTCCCACATCTCCAACACACTCGCCGTTTTGCAGGACATTCAGCCGCGTGCGGGAGTTCATATCCACACAGTGTGCAATGAGTCGGTATCTCCGGTCCCGTGTATCTTTTAGGGTCCTTTCCATGCCAAATGCCCCTGGCACCTTGCTGGCGCCCTATTGTGCAGACATCCTCCAGCTTCACCATTTCATGGCCTTGTCCATCTTGGAAGACCTTGTGTCCACCAGTTCATAGGATCGCCCGAGTTCCAGAATCCGTACCAGGGTGAGCCCTCAATCCCTCAGGACTTGTCACTGCATCTTTCTGGAGGCACACGCCAGAATTAACTGGTTGCGCACCATCTCCTCCTCATTGTTACAAGCGCATGTGGCTGGCATTTGCCTCAGCCTGCCGTGGAAGGAGTCCAGCGACTCATCGTCCTCCTGCTTGGCTGTGCACATTATGAACCTCTCATAATCCACGTTCACCAGTGGAATGAACACTGCTGGTCTTGCAGCGTACAGCAGGGTCGATTTCTTCGCCTGGTCATTCACCACCCCAACTGCTACGAAGTACATCTCCAGGTGCTTCAACCACAAGTTCCAACCAGGGTCCAGAGCCGCTGGCGCCCCAGATACATCAAATTCTGGCATGGGAGCCAGTGCACCTTGCTGACGATTCATTTGGACCACTGCTGGAGCACCTGCAGCCACTGCTTGGTCGTTCTGCATACCGGCACAGCACCCCACTCGGCAACGTCACACCGAGCGCACAGGCACCCCCCAGTAAATAGAGGGCCGCAAACCAGTGTGATCGCTGGCGGGCCTACGCACATAATTTACACGCACCCAGCAGGAGGTAGGAAACACACAAAAATCAGGAGGAGAAAGAAATAACTCACAAATCTCCCACCGCGTGTCAGGAGAAAGAAAAGAAAAACATTTCTCTTTCCTTTTTTTTTGTTGTTGAAAGTTCACACTCATGTTCTCCAGAAATTGTTCTAGAGGTGCACATGCACTTCCCTGGCTGGGAAGCCGCAACCTCTACCTTGCCGGCTTTACAAGGCATGTTTCACATTCCCCTCGTGTGCCGACAAAGCTGCTGAGCAGATCGCTCCCTGTCACCATGTTTCTGTCAGCCCAGCTGATCCAGCACGTGGGTAAGTAAAAGCGACCTCCTCATCGCTATTGTAATGAAGCTGCACGGGCTTACATAACGGTAGCCCCTAGGCCTCCCACAGATAGACACTCACACAGGTATTCCATACGGGTTCTGCCTGTGCTCTGGCGCGCATGCGCTGAGAAGCCACTTTTATTCCCGAGACAGAGTTGCATCACTCTGTTGCGGGCCTAACGTGACTACGTCACTACAGTTTGTACTGCGATCATTTCTCATGCATTCGTGTTCCTCAGCAGAGTCGACACTTGACTTTCTATTCCCTCTATACTGTCGAGAGGGTGTTTTGATTGTATGTTTTCTCCAAGTTTCCTTTCGAGTCTTCTGCTTCAAAGTTCCATTCATGTTGTTCCGGACAATCTTCTGAGCCATGTTTATGGGAAAGTGATACCGTTTGTAGGAGATTGGTTCAAATAAAACTCATTGGCTTCACTACTGTTGATGAAAGGTCACTTTATTCAAGGCAGGTCGGTGTTGTGTCCTGACTCCGCGCGGAGGCAGAACGTAGTAGGCCTCTGAGGTAGGCCTCAATGGCGCAGCTCCACACCACACATTGCTGCAGTCTGTGCCCGGAACTACCTCCCATGCACGGGGGTGGGGCTTTTATTCATACGTCCTACGTCACCACGTCGCGGAGCGCAGGTCGGATATAACATTCCTTCTTTATTATAAACAAACACAACAATTGAACACACCCACACGAATGGGCCTATGCTTATGACCGCAACAACTGCAAACGTTTACTACTTTCACAGTTCTCAAAATACAAACTACCACACATAGTCCTTGAGCCGAGCTGGCGGCTGAGTGGCTGTTCTCAGGCCGTATCTGCCACCCCAGGAGGTGGGTTATACTTTCTCATCAGATCTCTCACCTTCCACCTCAGGCTCACCCAGGTCCGGTTCACTCCACTGCTCCCACGTTCGGTCACCTGCGTTTTCTCCGCCCTGGTGAGTCTCCAGTTCGTCCTCAATCAGCGGGGAATTCTCATCTTCTTGGGGACAGTCCCCATCAGTCCAGAGGTTACGAGGCACCGCCTTGAACCACGACGCGTTGCGCGTCACCTGACGGTGCCCCCTTTGTACAGTTATCATGGTCCCTTGTGTCTCGCTGACGGGAGAGTCTCGTAGCGGGAGTCCATTTTGGACTTCGTCGGGTTCCGTAACATGACCACCTGGTCGCCCACCTGGTGATTGGATGGTCGCGACCTCCTCTTGGCACTCATGTGGGCATTGGCGTCCCTTCTCCGTCTTTCGGTGCGCCCATCGTCAAGCTCGTCCGGTCTTCTACTGGGGTGATGTGGAATGGATGACCTTATGGCGGTGCCGAACATGAGGTCAACTGGTGGGACGCCTGTCGTGCAGTGCGGGGTGACCCTGTAGTTCCTCAGGAACCGATAGAGGTTGACTTTCCACAGACTGGTATTTGCCTTCGATAGCCTCAACACTTTGTTAATTGTTCTCATGAACCGTTCCACATCGCCATTCGCCTGGGGCCACCTTGGCATGATGTGGTGATACCGGATGTTCAGATCTTGCAAGTATTGTTTGAACTCTACCCCTTGGAAGGGAGCGCCATTGTCACTTTTGATCGTAGTGGGTAGTCCATGTGTCGCGGACATCTTCTCGATGGGCAGGATGACCACTTCCGCCGCCGTGGATTCGACCACCTCGACTTCGGGGTATCGGGAGTGGTCATTGATAGCCACCAGGAGGTACAGGCCCTCTCATAGTTTGCAGAAGTCAACGCTTATTGCGTCCCACCTGCCAGAACCTCGTTCTGCCGATATGATCGGTTCTGGATCAGGTGGTGCTCCGGTTATCAGGCATGGTAGGCAGGTGTTGACTAGTTTTTCCACTTTTTTGTCTATCCGTGGAAACCACACTCGGTGTCGAATTCGGGCCTTCGTTCGAGCCATCACTTGGTGGCCCTCATGGGCGAGGGCCACTATCCGGTCATGCAGGCCTGGCGGAATGACAATGCGATTTCCGCGGAGCAGCAGACCCTGCTCTGTTATTGACAGATCCTGGCGGACGGTGAACGTTCCTGTGAGGAACGCCTTTGCCTCTTCCGTCCTGTTGTGCGTGTTTTTCATGAATGATCTCCAGTCACCTGAAATGATGGCGTCTTTTACCAAATCGCAGCAGGGGTCATTGCCTGTTTCCTCCGCGATGTCCTCAATGCTGACCGCCTTCGGCCTCATGGACCGCACCACCTGGCAGATGTGCTCTTCGGTCTCTTCGGCCACCTGAACCTCCTGTGGCGTCGCCGCTCTTGGGTGCCTGGAGAGAAAGTCTGCCGGGTTACCGCACCCCGCCTGATAAATCAACTCAAAATTGTACTGCTGGAGATGTAGCAGCCATTTGGCTATCCTGGCCGGCCGGTGCGAGGAGGTGCCCATGAAGATTGGTAGGGGTTTGTGGTCCGTAATCGGCGTGAACCTGTGGCCGTACAGATAGAGGTGGAAATGGCGGCACCCCCACAGTACAGCAATGGCCTCCTTCTCGATGTGAGAGTATCGCTGCTCCGTCGCCGTAAGAGCTCGCGACGCATAGGCGATGGGTCTCTTCTCGCTCTCTTTGGTGACTTGCATGAGGATGGCCCCGAGGCCGACAGGGCTGGTGTCCACGTAGAGTTCAGTCGGAAGTGCTGTATCATAGTATGCCATTTTCGTTTCCACGGACAGCGACTCTTTAATGCTCTCGAAGGCATCCTGGCAAGCTTTCCCCCATTCCCACTTCGCGTTGAGCTTTGTGGGTTCTCGAAGGGGTTCCGACAGAGTGGCCAGGTTTCGAATTAATCTCCTACAGTATGTGGCCATCCCTAGGAAGCTGCGGACGTCAGTGGGTGTCCTGGGCGGACTCGCGGCCTGTATGTCAGCAACCTTCTGGGGGTCCGGTGAGATGCCAGAACTGCTGAACTTGTAGCCAAAAAACGATATCTCCGTCTTGAAAAACTCACATTTTTCCTTGTGGATGGTTAGGCCGGCATCCTCCAATCGGCCCAGAAGCATCTGTAGTCTTCTCAAATGTTCAGCTTTGTCCTGGGCATGGATCAGGATGTCGTCACTCACATTCAGGACACCTGGTATGTCCCGGATGACTTCTTGAATGGTCTGTTGGAAGACTTCAGCCGCCGAAGATATGCCAAAGGTTAGCCGCTTGTATCTTCGCAGACCCAAATGTGTAGAAAATGTCGTTATGTACCGAGAGTCTTTGTGTAGCTTCAGCTGATGCTAACCTGCTTTCAAGTCGACCTTCGAGAAGACTCTCGTTCCCGTGGGGTCAGCCACAATTTCGTCAAGGGTTGGCGTGATGTGGCGCTCCCTCTTGATGGCGGTGTTCGGGAGGCGCATGTCTATGCAAATGCGAACCTTTCCCGGCTGTTTGGGTTTCCTAGTGACCACCATCGGGGACACCCTGTCATAATGCCCGCTCCCGGGGAGCCGGTTCAAGCTCTGCGTCCCCGAAAGCGGACATCCAGTCCCCAAGGGAGGACCCAGCAACCCCATATAGGGGCCCTTTGGACAGTGTCCTGGCGCCTATAGCGCCAGGCTCATAAAAGACATCAGTCCTGGCGCTATAGGTGCCAGGCTCATTATGGGAGTGCTTGGGTGCGGTTACCTGATGCAGACCATGCTGCAGGATCCCGGCCTCCTTGAGGCCTGAAAGGAACTACTTTACCTGTGGGACTAATTTACCATCCGGGCGTGGTCGGGGAAGGATACATACCTGATTGGAGGAAGGATACATACCTGGAACTTCTTCCAAGGCTATTTAAACCCCACCCGAACAGCCACACGTGCTTCGCGTTGTTCTGCATCTAGCAGCTGGACGCTCACCGTGTCTGCTCCTGCATCCTGACTTCTGCCACGCCTGCCAGCATCCTGGATCACCTGCAAAGGAAGAGAAGAAGAGAACAGAAGAAGAAAAAGTCCTTACTTGCTAAATCCACATCCCGGAGACATCTCGCCGACAATCCTGAAAAGGAAGACTTTAATTTAAAAGCTCATCGCGTCGATCGCTGCAGCGCCGCATTCCACTCACCTTTACAGGGCGCCTCCATGTTCAGCAGCGATCATCCGGATTCGCAGTCACGCCCCAGCGCCTAGGGAGAAAAAGACCAGAGCAAAAGGTGAGAGAGAGAAGGGAATAAGGAAAGCTAAATCTCCATGTTAAGACTTACCTGTTGATTCATTCCCTCTTCATTTCGGGTCCGCGCCGCATCCTGGCATTTCCGGACCCCGGCCCCTAAGGGGAAAAAGAGACATCAGCGTTAATGAGCGAATGAAAAGACATTACCAAAAAACGCTCATTAAAGACTTACCTGATTTCTACAAGGATTTCACCTCTCATCTCGGGTCGGTGCCTGTTCCCCGGCATTCCGTACCCCGGCCCCTATGGGGAAAAAGACACTAGCATTAGTACATTAATGCATGGACACAAGGGGAACCTCTTATCAAAAAACTTACCTGGAAGCCAAGCAAGTTTGGTTCTCACCAATCCGAAAATCTAGTGAAGTAACTGGATACCAACGCGCCCCTGCATCAGAAGCAGGATGGAGAGCTTGTCCTTCCAGACCCTAAGGTGAGACGCTACGAGAAATCACAGAAGGGTTTCGAGGAGGGTGAGAGGGGAAAGTGGGAGGCCGATTGCATTACCCCGCAGACAGTTAATCCCCTATTTTCGCCTACAGAAGGATACTTCTGCGAGCCAGGCAAGCCAGATTTGGGGGCCCGGTCTAGTCCGTCTTCCGAACCCTGCGCATCACCTTAGAAGAGGTCACAGCAGCGCGAACCAGGCCAGCGCCTCCGTGGGAGTCAGGTGAGCGTAACAGAACGTGAAGACTTCCTACAAATTCCCACCCAGGCGCTATGGAAAGTTCTGAGACTGATCAGTTGGCCCAATTACTCGGGGAATTACGGGCCGAAGTACATGCCGCTCGTCAAGAGACTAATGCCCTCAGGAGGGAATTAATAATATCAAAGGAAAGAACTGATGACCTGGCCAGACAGCTTTTGCAAGGTCAAGCTGGGCAAACTCCTCTACCCGGTTCCGGAGGGAACCCCGTTCCTGTGGTTTCCAGTAACCCTGTGCAGATTAATCTACCTGGAAACATGCCGCTGGCCCCACCCGAACGCTTTACTGGGGACCCCAAACGATTCGCGTAATTCATGAATCAGTGTCGTTTGCACTTCCTATGCAGACCTGGGGCCTTCCCTAATGATCAGACCAAGGTAGCCTTTGTATTGTCATATCTCAGCGGCTGCGCTGCCGATTGGTCAGTTCCACTGGTTACTCAAGATGACTCGATTCTCCGTGATTTTCAAAGGTTTCAAGCAGGCATGGAAAGGTTATTTGCTTGACACTCTCAGGGGCAGGCTCTGGATGATGAACTTCTATCCCTGCGACAGGGCAATCAGGACCTCCTATCCTATATTGCAACCTTTAATAGACTAATTGTGGAAACGGGATGGCCAGAGGATAAAAGAGTCACGTTGTTTTATCGAGGCCTTCGCGGAGAACTTAAAGATGTCTTGGCCCAAGTTGTAAATCCGCCCCAAGAATGCACAGAGTATATAGACTTAGTGGTCCAATTGGATCACAGACTTCAAAACAGAAAAGCAGATCGGTCCAGGTTTGAGACCCGGGTGTTGGTCAAGACCCATGCTAATCCCAAGGGAGTTGATGTCTCTGAGCCTATGCAAATTGGAGGGGTTAAAGGACCCTTAACTCAAAAGGAACGTGAAAGGAGGCGGCAGTTAAAATGATGTCTTTATTGTGGGAATTCTGGACACTTTCTACGAGATTGCCCGGCAAAACCGCCCCGAAAGGCGGTAGGAGCCGCTGATAAAAACCATGAAGACTCTGTTTCGGGAAACGACTCCGCCCGACAAGTGTAGGGGTCTGCTTGCCGAGCTTGAAAACAAACTCTCAGACCTCGCATTTCATTGTGCCAATGGTTCTCGTAGATCCAGAACAGCCTAAGCGGTTGCATGCAATAAAGGCATACATCGATAGTGGGGCTATTGGAAACTATGTGGATCGTGAATTGGTCTCTAGGATTAACCTCCCTCTCCGTCCTAAAACCAGCAAAGATGTCATCACCACAGTTGATGGAACTGAAATTGCCTCTGGACCGGTAACACATTCCACTACTGAGGTGACTCTTATTGGTCCCGACGACCATCGGGAGGGTATTGTGTTTGATTTAATCAAGGCTCCACAGTTTCAGGTTATTCTTGGAATCCCTTGGTTAGAGACACATAATCCTCGAATTGATTGGCGAGCTAAGAGAATAACCTTCCCGGATTGTACACAAACCTACTACCCAGAAAACCTGAAGATTAATCTAGCATCTGTAACCTCTGCCTCCATGCAACTACCTCCGGAATACTAAGACTTTCAGGACGTCTTCCAAAAGGAACAGGCCAACACGTTACCTCCTCACAGATCGTACGATTGCCAAATCGATCTGGTGCCCGGTGCACAACCCCCTTGTAGAAGGATTTATACCGTTACCGAACCTGAGAATCTGCATTTGAGACAATATTTGGATCAATACCTGGCTAATGGTTTTATTCGCCCGTCAAAGTCCCCGGCATCCTCGGCTTTGTTCTTCGTGCCCAAAAAAGAAGGCGACCTTAGAACTTGTATCGATTACCGCACATTGAACCAGATAACGGTTAAAAACCGTTATCCTCTGCCTCTGATCCCTGAACTCCTTGACCAGGTGAAGGACGCTTGCATATACACCAAGTTAGATCTCCGGGGGGCTTATCATCTGGTACGAGTTAAAGAAGGCGACGAATGGAAAACTGCCTTCCGTACTAAATACGGATTATTCGAGTACCAGGTGATGCCTTTCGGATTGTGTAACGCGCCGGCTGCCTTCCAATACTTCATGAATGATGTCCTTCGGGAACTCATGGATGTTTGTGTTGTCGTATATATCAATGACATTCTGGTGTACTCCTCTTCGGAATCTGATCACAGAAAACACGTCAGGGCAGTACTTGAAAAACTGCGCCAACACAAACTATTTGCTAAATTGGAGAAATGTGTTTTCCATACCACAGAAGTCGAGTTTCTAGGTTTCATCCTGATACCCAAAGGAGTCCGAATGGACTCAAGAAAAGTGGATGCCAACCTCAAATGGCCATCACCTAGATCTGTAAAAGGGGTTCAAAGCATGCTCGGCTTTGCCAATTTCTATCGCAGGTTTATCCTGGAATTTTCACGCGTGGTACAACCCATTACTGCACTCTTGAGGAAAAATAAACGTTTTGAATGGTCTGAAGAAGCCGAGCAGGCCTTTCAGGATTTAAAAGCTAAGTTTACCTCCGCACCTATATTGAGACACCCGCGTCCAGATCTCCCTTATGTCGTCGAGACTGACGCATCCAGCCTAGCCATGGGAGCTGTCCTGTCCCAAAGAGATCCCGAAACCAACCAACTGCATCCCGTAGCATTTTGGTCCAGAAAATTCTCGGCACCCGAGGTTAATTATGCAATCACGGACAAAGAACTGTTAGCCATTAAGTCCGCTTTTAAAGCCTGGCGGCATTATCTGCTTGGCGCTCGACATACCAACACAGTGATCACTGATCACCAGAATTTACAGTATTTGAAAACCGCCAAGGCTCAGTCATCACGGCAGCTCGGATGGGCTTTGTTTTTCGCTGAATTTCATTTCGTGATTACCTATCGACCTGGCTGCAAGAATGGCAAAGCAAACACCTTATCCCGAATTGGAATGGGAGAATCTGATACAAACTCAGAACCAGTACCAATAATTCCCGAACAGAGGATTCTAGGCATGACTTCGTTACAGACGCTTGAAGACATTCAAGCCAGAGTGAAACAACTCCTGGACCCTACAACCTTACAGGAATGGATACAAAAGGGATCAGACTTTACCATAGATAATGGTTTACCTTTTTTCCAAGGACGCTTATTCCTGCCACATAAGGAATTACACAAACTAGTTATTTCCGGTTATCATGATACATTAATAGAGGGACACCCCGGTATTGCCAAGACAGAGGAAAAGGTGAAACAACAATTTTGGTGGCCCTTTTGGCGAAAAGATGTTAAATCTTTTGTGATGTCCTGTGGTGTTTGCGCCCAAAATAAAAGTCAAAAGAAAAGACCAGCCGGTCTCCTTCAACCTCTAGACATACCACCAGCACCCTGGCACACCCTATCAATGGATTTTATTACGGACCTGCCTCCTTGTTCGGGGTACAATACTATTCTGGTAATTGTGGATTTGTTTTCCAAAGTAGCCCACTTTATTCCTTTGAAAGGTTTACCTTCAGCTTCTGTCCTAGCCAAAGAATTCCTCGAAAATATTGTTCGGCTACATGGATTCCCATCTATACTAATCTCTGACCGGGGAAGCCAATTCATTTCCCACTTCTGGCGCAAATGTTGTCAAATGGCGCAGATCGACGTAAGATTATCGACCAGTCACCACCCCCAGACCGATGGTCAGACCGAGAGGACAAATCAGACCCTTGAACAGTACTTACGGTGTATGTTACAGCAATCTGAAAGCAACTGGAAAGACATTCTTTGGATAGCCGAATACGCATATAATAATTCGGTACACTCTGGAACTGGCCACTGTCCTTTTTATACTTTGTTTGGGCATCACCCTCGAACCTCAAACCTTGACTCACCTCAGAACCTCGGAATGCCAGCAGTAGAACATCTGCATTCTACAATTACCCAAGCCTTCAAAGAGGCAACTACACATTTACAACAAGCCAAGAGAAAATACAAGGAGAATGCTGATCTACATCGGAGTGAAGCACCTCCGTATCAGATTGGGGATCAAGTGTGGTTAGCTACCAGACATTTACCACTCAAAGGGCCTCGAACTTTTAACCCAAAATATCTGGGACCTTATTCTATTACGGCAATAATTAACCCAGTGACTGTTAAACTTGATTTACCAGCTAGTATGCGAATTCACCTTGTTTTTCATGTGTCACTTCTGAAACCAGTGGTACCCGGAACCCGACTACTCAAACCTCCAGAACCTATTCTAATAGATGGGGAGCCCGAATTCGAAGTGAAGAACATTTTAGACTCAAAAATGTTTAGGTCAAAACTGTTCTACCTAATTGATTGGAAGGGGTACGGACCTCAGGAGAGGTCGTGGGAACCCAGCGACCATGTGCATGCACCTCGATTAGTCAGGAAATTCCACCGACTCTTCCCAGACAAACCAAAACCCCCGGAGGGAACAACCTTGGGAGGGGCCTTGGGGGGGAGTGCTGTCATGATGCCCGCTCCCGGGGAGCCGGTTCAAGCCCTGCATCCCCGAAAGCGGACATCCAGTCCCCAAGGAAGGACCCAGCAACCCCATATAGGGGCCCTTTGGACAGTGTCCTGGCGCCTATGGCGCCAGGCTCATAAAAGACATCAATCCTGGTGCCATAGGCGCCAGGCTCATTATGGGAGTGCTTGGGTGCACTTACCTGATGCAGACCATGCTGCAGGATCCCGGCCTCCTTGAGGCCTGAAAGGAACTAGTTTACCTGTGGGACTAATTTACCATCCGGGCGTGGTCGGGGAAGGATACATACCTGATTGGAGGAAGGATACATACCTGGAACTTCTTCCAAGGCTATTTAAACCCCACCCGAACAGCCACACGTGCTTCGCGTTGTTTTGCATCTAGCAGCTGGACGCTCACCGTGTCTGCTCCTGCATCCTGGCTTCTGCCATGCCTGCCAGAATCCTGGATCACCTGCAAAGGAAGAGAAGAAGAGAACAGAAGAAGAAAAAGTCCTTACTTGCTAAATCCACATCCCGGAGACATCTCGCCGACAATCCTGAAATGGAAGACTTTAATTTAAAAGCTCATCGCGTCGATCGCTGCAGCGCCGCATTCCACTCACCTTTACAGGGCGCCTCCATGTTCAGCAGCGATCATCCGGATTCGCAGTCACGCCCCAGCGCCTAGGGAGAAAAAGACCAGAACAAAAGGTGAGAGAGAGAAGGGAATACGGAAAGCTAAATCTCCATGTTAAGACTTACCTGTTGATTCATTCCCTCTTCATTTCGGGTCCGCGCCGCATCCTGGCATTTCCGGACCCCGGCCCTTAAGAGGAAAAAGAGACATCAGCGTTAATGAGCGAATGAAAAGACATTACCAAAAAACGCTCATTAAAGACTTACCTGATTTCTACAAGGATTTCACCTCTCATCTCGGGTCAGTGCCTGTTCCCCGGCATTCCGTACCCCGGCCCCTATGGGGAAAAAGACACTAGCATTAGTACATTAATGCATGGACACAAGGGGAACCTCTTATCAAAACACTTACCTGGAAGCCAAGCAAGTTTGGTTCTCACCAATCCGAAAATCCAGTGAAGTAACTGGATACCAACGCGCCCCTGCATCAGAAGCAGGATGGAGAGCTCGTCCTTCCAGACCCTAAGGTGAGACGCTACGAGAAATCACAGAAGGGTTTCGAGGAGGATGAGAGGGGAAAGTAGGAGGCCGATTGCATTACCCCGCAGACAGTTAATCCCCTATTTTCACCTACAGAAGGATACTTCTACGAGCCAGGCAAGCCAGATTTGGGGGCCCGGTCTAGTCCGTCTTCTGAACCCTGCGCATCACCTTAGAAGAGGTCACAGCAGCGCGAACCAGGCCAGCGCCTCCGTGGGAGTCAGGTGAGCGTAACACACCCATGGTGTCGCCCCGTCACCTCTTCGATGATGCCAGCTTCTTCCAACGCTTTCAATTCTATCTCCACCTGTTCGCGCATGTGGAATGGGGTCCTCCGATGTCTGACAGCCCTTGGCTGGACCGACTTATCAATGTGGAGCTTGATCGTCTTTCCTTTGAGACACCCAATCACGTTTAGCAGATTGGGGTATTGTGCAAGGATTTTCTCGACCTCTTGGGTTTCCTTGACTTGACTGACAAACTGTACCAGCCCTAGGTCCTCTGCCGCATCACCGCTCAGAAGGCATTCAATCCCCGCATTCACCACGTATATTTTGGACGGTAGCCTGTTTTCACCATGGCTGAGGGTGGTGCGGAATCTGCCAACCACTGGTAGCGGCTTTTTGCAGCCATATGCAAACAGGAGAGTGTCAGTGTTCTTGAGGGCTAGTCGTGGTTGCAAAGTTTTGAAGGTGCACGTGGGCATGACGTTCACCGAGGCTCCCGTGTCTATGGTCATCCATATCTGCTGGTTTTGGATGTTGACCTGGCATTTGCGCCTCCGGAGCCCTTTCTTCTGCGTAGCATGCCCACGATCCAGGGCTGACACTAGGTAGATTTTTCTTCCCTTGGTCTGCTGCTCTCTACCGGGGTCCAGTTGAGTCCCTGTGACGTCATCCCCGTCTTCCTCGGTCGATGAGATGGTCGTTTCGACGCGCCTCGTGACTGCTTGCTTCTTTTTCTTTGTACCACTCCTCTCCTGGGGGTTTTGTGGAGGCGTTAGTGGATTGCCCGAAGAACGGCACACCTTGGCATAGTGGTCCTTTCTGCCACATGCCCCACACGTTGTGCCTTGTGCCGGGCAATTCCGCCATCCATGAAGCGATCCACCATACCATCCACACTCCGTGGGCCCAGGGATTCGTGGTTGCCATCTGGCCGGCGTGTAATTGCCGCCAGATTCATCTCTAGAGGACTGTCTATTGGTGACATGGGCCACCATGGACGACGCGAGGGCCGGTTGTAGTTTTTGCAGAGTCATGCCCATGTTGGCGGCCCTGGCATGTGCCAGCTCCCTTTGACTACCCAGCTCCAGAATGAGCGTCAGGGAGATGCCCCTCTCACCCAGCACCAACCTTCTTAGTTTCTCGGATTGGATGCCGTTGATGAGTTGTCTCCAGATTTCTTTCTCGACATCCGTGAATTCACACGACATCGCCAGTTTTCTGAGCCGGGTGTGGTAGGCATCCAAGGTCTCCTCTTCTGCCTGAAACGTGGTGCAGAATATAAAAGTCTCATAATCAGGGTTGAGTTGCGGGAGAAAATGAGCCATCAGAGCGTCTTTCGACAGTTGGTAGATGTCCTGGCCATCCGCAATGGTTAGCGCGTTGAAAATGCGGAGCACCTCGTCCCCCACATTCAATAGTAGATGTGATCTCATCTTCCTGGATGAGGTTACGTCTTTGCACTCCACAGCCATCTCAAATTTTTTGAGCCATAGCAGCCACCGGGGGCCAACCGAGGATGGATCCGTGAACGGGTCGAATGGCTGGATCATTGTAGATGAGCTGCTTTGTGGGCGAGCAGGCGGTAGCGTGATCGACAGATTTGCCGCGAGTCTGGAAGGCGGCTAGGCCCGGGGGTGGACGTGCCGGTCGCTATGGCGGGTGTCGTCGTCACTTGATTGTTCCTGTTGAGGCCAGCCTATGAAGTGTTGGCGGGTGGGGCGCTGCCTCTCTCCAAAATGTCCACTGCCGTGAACGCACGTGCGCACTGCGTGTGCAGTAGGCCCACACGTCGAAGAGCGGTGCCACTGGCCCGTGGATTTTGGTCGGCTGTGCGTCGCAAGAGGAATGGGACGATCGGGCGCCGAGTGCATGTGCGGGGTCCCGTTTCCCTCGTCCCCAGTGTTGTGTCCTGACTCCGCGCGGAGGCAGAACATAGTAGGCCTCTGAGGTAGGCCGCAATGGCGCAGCTCCAGCCGGAGCGAAATGAAACACACCACACGTTGCTGGAGTCTGTGCCCGGAACTACCTCCCATGCGTGGGGGCGGGGCTTTTATTCATACGTCCTGCGTCATCACGTAGCGGGGCGCAGGGCGGATATAACAGTCGGCTTTACAACTTAACATAATAAAACATTGATGCCACAGCGAATGGGGAGGAACGCTGCCCAGAGCATTTGGTGCATTTGTGTTTACATGCTACACAGGTACATGTTCCTCTGTTGTATGCGCAGCATGTTCTCCCATTTTCAAAACCACCTCATTGTTGAACCCCATCCCTCTCTGATGGGACGCCCCTGAAAGGGCACAGGTGGCGCTGGCCTGGTTGGGGCCACTGACTGCAGCCATAATTCTCCATGTTTCCTCCCATTGTTCTAGCCCATCATGCACCATTATTGACCTAAATTATTTGTCATATGTTCACCATGCAAAACCCCCAAAGTTAATTTGTGCTTTTCTAATCACATCTATATATACTTAAAAAGTTAAACACTCCGCTTGGGGAACTTCTCACAGTGCATGGTAGCATCTATCAGGAAGGCTGATGTGCACTTCTGTATATTCATCAGCAGCCTAGGCCTATTAGCTAACTCCTATTCCTCTTCCTTAAAACCTTCCTTTCGTTTCACCTCTGTTGGCAGTCTCCGATGGGCCGCCTCCGTGAGCCCACCACCCCCGTGATAATGAGACACGGAGACAGTGATGTTGTCGGTGTGGGCTCCCCGGTGATCTGACGTCACCAGGAGCCGCCCCGTTTATTTAACAGAGCACGCGACGGAGTGAACGTCACTCCGTCGCGTGCGTACCCTTAAAGGGGCAACGCCACACTCCTCCTTTTCCATAACAACAAATTGGAAACAGGAGTACTTAACTAGCACACATCTATGACACATATAACTCTATAAATTTCAACAAAAACCCCCATTTATTGACAGCCACCCCGGATCCCCCGTGGGTACCTGTCGTGGCCTGACCATTAGTCCCCGGTCAGCCTCCCCAGCTCAGTCCGTAACATAGTCATTGAGACGGGCAGGTTTCCCACGCCCTGATCTCAGGGGGTACCTCCTGCCACCGTCCCTGGCTGGTGTTCCTGGACTGGGTCCGCCTCGAGCCGGAGATTCCACTGCGGAGCTTTCTCCCCCACCTTCATCCAGAGCGCCTTCACTTTCTCGGCTGTCCGGGCTGTCCACTCTGGGGTCACCAATCTTCCTGAAGAACGACGCATTCCTAGTTACCGATGAAGTTCCATCCGAGGCAGTCACCATTGACCCCTTGACGGCCACCACATCTAGGGGGGCGGGTTCATACGTGAGAGACAGTTTTCCATGGGGGTGACGATTTCTCACCAGCACCTCATCCCCCAGTGCGATGTGTGGGGGTCTGAGCCCCCTCCTGATGTTCTCCATCTGTGTCCTGACCTGTCTGTCCTCTTCCACCTGCTCATTATCGATGACGGCAGGGTCTCTGTCCCCCACCTTCGGTATGACATCTCTCGGGCACCGCTGGAAGAGTGCCTCTGCCGGAGCCACCCCCGTTGACGAGTGAGGGGTGGTTCGGTAACCACGTAGGAAGACGTACAGAGCCCTCTGCAAACACTCCCCTTTTCCATGGGCAATTCTGAACACCTTGTTGAGAGTGCGCATCATGCGCTCGGCCTCCCCGTTTGCGCGGGGCCACAGTGGGGTGACCCGCCGGTGTTGGATTCCATACCCTTTCATGAGCTCGGCAAAACTCTCACCCTGGAATGGGGCTCCGTTGTCAGAGCACAGCACAGAGGGGAGGCCATGAGTGGCAAAGATCTTCTCCAGCGCCACCACCACGTTCTCAAACGCCACTGAGTCTATAAACTCAACTTCCGGATACCTCGACCACTCGTCTACCACCACCAGAAAATGCATGCCTCTGGATGTAGATCCAGAGTCGGCGTGCACCACTTCCCATGGTCGAGTCCCTCGGGGCATTGCTTCAATGGACGGTTCCTTCTGGGCCGGGGCCGCCGCCTGGCACCACACGCAAGAGGCCACGAACGCCTCCACCTTCCGCTCCAGCTCAGGGAACCACACCTTCTGACGGAGGCGAGCTTTGGTCTTGGGGGCCCCTTGATGACCTTGGTGCGCCAGCGCGATGACCTGTGCCACTTTGGTCTGGGGCACTACGATCCGTTCCCCTCTTAGCAGTAGCCCCGACTCGGAGAATGTTAGTTCCTCTCTCACTCTCCACAATTGCTCGAGTGTGACCCGGGCCTCACATGTTCTTCGCTCCACCGCCTCCAGCACTGTCTTCCAGGCTCCTTTCTGCATGGCCTCCTTCAGGATGGCGAAACATTCGTCGCCTCTCGATGCAGCCTCAAGTTCCTCCACCTGCATGGAGTTGGGTGTCGCAGTCTCTACGACCAGGCAGACGTGCTCGTCGGCTTCCTCCGCCGATGCCGACTCCTGCGAGTCGTTCCTGGGGTGTCGAGATAGGTAATCCGCCGCATTGTTGGCACCGGGACGATGGGTCAATGACACCCCATACTCCAGCAGGGCGAGCATCCAGCGCTCAATTCTCACTGGCGGGCGAGATGACGAGCCCGCCATGATCGGCAACAGCGGCTTGTGGTCCGTGACCACGGTCACGGGACGCCCCAGAATATAGAGGCGGAAATGCCGACAGCCCCACAGCACCGCCAGGGCCTCCCTCTCGGTTTGAGAGTACCGTTGCTCAGTGTCGGACAGGGCCTTACTGGCGTAGGCTACTGGTCGTACCTCCTGGTCTTTTCCTACTTGCGTGAGCACCGCCCCTAGCCCATATGGGCTGGCGTCCACCACGATTTCCGTCTGTAGGCTCGGGTCGAAAAATGCCATGGTGTCATGCGCCGCTAAAGCCCCTCGAATGTCGTCAAATGCCGCCTGTTCCAGAGGGCCCCACTGCCAGGTGGTGTCCTTCTTGGTGAGCGACCTCAGAGGCTCAGAGCGGGATGCGAGATTTCTGATGAAACGGCCGCAGTAAGTGACCATCCCCAGGAAGCTCCTCACCTCCGCGACATTCTCGGGCGGGCGCGCCTCCTTAATGTCCCTCACCTTGCGGGGATCTGGTGACACCCCATCTCTGCGTGCCCTCGGCGCAGCCAGCGCAGGCGGGGCCAGCATGGTCTTGTAATGCTGGCGGGCCATTACATTTACAGATGCGCCAGTGTCCACCAGCATCGGCACAGAGTCTCCATTAACCAGCACGTTGCACCGGGGCTGTCTTTTGGAGCGGGACTTGAGCACGCTCACACTGGACACGAAAAACACGTTCTCCTCATCCTCGTCCTCCTCCTCCTCCTCCTGAGGGGCCCCTTCGTCACCTTGGTCCACCTGGGCAACGTTGGAGGCCCTCTGGGGCCGGAAGAAGCCGGCTCGAACTGGTCCCCTCGGCACAATTTTGGGGGCGGCAGATTTGCACATTCTGGCGAAATGGTCAGGGCCTCCGCATCTGCCGCACTTGACTCCCGTTGCCGGGCATTCCGCGGGGTGCGGGAGATCGTAGCCACACTTCGGGCACGAGACATTCGACCCCTGCGCGCGCTGGCTCTGAGTGTTCATGGGGCGCCTTAACCCGCGGCCTCTTCCGACCGCGCAGACCTCTTCCACCTTGGCTGGGCGAGCACCCGCTTCCATCCTGGTTGCACGCAGTTCCGAGACCTCGTGGCACCTACCCAGTTCTAGGATGCAAGGGAGGGTGATGCCCGGCTCTCGCAGTATCTGGCGTCTCAGTTTCCCAGAGCTGCACCCCTGAATGAGTTGGTTCCTAATCATAACCTCAGGGTCATTCCAGGCACAAGGTGCTGCCAAACGCCGCAGCCGCCCAAAGAACACATCCAGAGTCTCATCATCTTTTTGTCGAGCCGTTCCCATGAGAAAACGTTCATAGTCCGCATTGGCCATCGGCAGAAAATGATTGTGGAGTGCCTCCTTTGCCGCAGCAAACGATCCGTCCACCGGCTGCAGGGACATAAATACCTCATGCACCGCAGGACCAGCAGAGTACAGGAGGGTGGCCAGCTTGCCGTCGTCCGTTGTTTCCATTGTGGCCCTGAAATATATCTCCAGCCTATCCATCCACATCTTCCACCTCTGTCCCAGGCCCGATGGAGCACCCGAGATATCAAACTCAGGCATTGGCTGTAGGGACCCCGGTGGTTTCGGCGGGGGAGCAGGCGGAGGTACAGGAGCCACAGCAGCAGCAGCAGCAGCCTGATTCATGGTGGAAAGCGCACAGGCACCCCAAAAGATTGGTAGGAACGGGGCCGCAACTCACCACCAGCCGTGATCTTCGTGAAGGTGTCACTCCAGCCAGCATGCAGACAACGAGGTGTCCAAAAATTGAGTAGAGGAAGAGACCCCTAGTGCAACAGCAGGCTTCCCATGGAGTCTCCCTGCCTCTGCTCGACAATAACAGTGACAAATGTCAGAATTTCCTCTTGAAATTGACATGTGCTGTGTTCAGCGATCATCCGCCGCTGAAGTTTCCAAAAATTAAGTCCGGATGGCTCACCGACGCTTCGTTATGAAGCCGTGAGTCTCCGAGGCCTGTTCATTAAAATGGCCGCCGGCCGCGTGCGTCGCTTCCTTCTCTGCGGTCGGAGTTCGTCGCGCGCTCACATGCGATCATCTGCGCTTCGATGAAACTCCCCGCGTGTCCCAGGAAGCGATCCCGGTCTCGTCGCCACTGTTGGCAGTCTCCGATGGGCCGCCTCCGTGAGCCCCCTACCCCCGTGATAATGAGACACGGAGACAGTGATGTTGTCGGTGTGGGCTCCCCGGTGATCTGACGTCACCAGGAGCCGCCCCGTTTATTTAACAGAGCACGCGACGGATTGAACGTCACTCCGTCGCGTGCGTACCCTTAAAGGGGCAACGCCACAACCTCCATATGTAATAGCTAAATATCTATACAAAGTCTCTTTTCCAAATTCTTTCCTTTGTCACCATTGTTAGGTGTGACCCCAATGGTATTGCTACCAGGGTCGCGGCACGCAGTTTGCACCGTCGTGCAGTGCTGCTCCACTTACCTGGGTCTTGGCGTCTGTACCGGCACTGGCGGCTCCTCCCTTGGGAAAAACAGCATCCCCATGAGCCATGGAGGACCGTTCCGGCTGCCGGTGCAGGCGCCGCCATGACAGCATGGCTTAGATGTGGCAGAGGCCCCACCCCTCAATTACGAGGAGCGTGGCCCGGTGTCCTTGTTGCCATGGTGACATCTTCATGCGCTGAGATGCAACAAGAGTGTAATTTTGAGCTATAAAAGCCCTTCGAACATCTTAACAGTCCCTGTTGGCCCGGTCTCCTGATGTGCGCCTGTTAGCATTCTTTCCCTGTTTCTGGCCCTCTGTGTATGCATCCAGCCCTTGGCATCGCCCTACTTCCCCTAGGGTGCCCTCTGGCCAGTCCTTTGTCGTGTCCTTTGCTCCCTTTCCCAGCCTTCTCCTGCCTCCCGCTTCTCTTGTGTTGCCTTCTGCTGTGTCTGGCCTGGCTCTGTCCTCCACTTTGGAGTGTTACCATCTGGACTGCAGCACCTACTGCAACATCACTGCTATCACCTCGTTGTCTCCCCTGCCAGTGCCCCGCACTGTCCCTGTGTCACAATACAGGGGACCCCACCACGTGGCATAGGGAAATCTCCCAGGGACCACTGAGAGTATACAATTCCTTGGGGTGCTTCTTATGTCGCACATACCTGTATCTTCGCCACAGCAACTCCACCGGTTTCCCGAGAAAGCAAGAGGATTTCAGATACCCAGTGCAAACTAGCCCTAGTTCTTGACGCGTGTAAGACAACTTACTATCTCTCCTCATTTTGTTTTCCATTCTCATTTCTCGTTCCTCTACACTGTTCGTGCCCTTCTTTTCTTCATCTATCCTCTCTTGTTGTACTTTCATCTTTTCTTTCATGTCCTTCTTTTTATCTTTCTCCCTGACCTTTTCTTTTCCTGTTCTTTTCTGTCACTAACCGTGCCTTATTGCCCTCGACTTCCACTCTCCGTACCTTTACCCCACTATCCTCCTGCTCTCTTTTCTCGATCCTTTTTTCTTTCAATAAGGTATCCCACCAGCTCCACCCCCTTTCTTGATTCTTCCATTCACTCCTTGCTTTATTCCTGCTCTTTTCTCCCACCACTTTGCCGTGCCAGGACCCTTCTTCTTTTTCACTTTCACTGTCTTCACCCTCACTCTCCTCTGTTTTTCTAATCACATTGCTAGTACCTGCCATTCTGGGAGTGCACCATGACTGTGCCCTGTCTTCTCTTTTCTTTCTCTCGTGGCCATCGCTTAATTTCCTCTCCACTTCTCCAATGCGTGCAGATCTCGTTATGGTCCACCCATTCCTGTCAGTGCATTGTCCATTCCCCAATGTGTCCCATCAAGCTCGTTAAGCACCCTCTTTCTCTGCTGACTCTGCAGGTGACCACTCCCCCCTTTTTCTGACAGCTCCCAGTCCTTTTCGCACATATCATTCTTGCTCATACTAGTTTGCTCTTCCCCTTCCCATTCTTCCTCTATTACTCCCCATACCCTTCTTCACACTTGCATCATGTATCTACCGGTATCTTTTTCTGCATCACTTCTTTTTCTCTCCTCCTTTCTCACTCAGTCATTCACCTTTATCCTGCTCTCACTCTCCCCACTGGAAGGATGTCCTCTCGACCAGCCAGGCCATCTCTTTGTCCATGACGGCAGACTCTGTACATTTTTATTTTCTCCCCCCTCTGTCACACCCCTAGAGGGAGGACAATCCACACTAAGGACTTGTCACTTTTTCCCATTCGTGCCCTTGGTTTTGCACTCTACTCATCTGTCCTTAAATCCTTCCTCTCTCTTCTCCTTCCATCCTACTTCTTTTCTCCATTTTCCTCCTGCTTGCTTTTTCTTCAACTACTTTACTTATATCCCCCTCCACTTCACTCATATCCCTTTCTACATCCCCTTTTTCTTTGTTTCTCCTATTCCTGTCCTTTTAGTCCCTGCTTTCAACCCAATCACCTTGTGACCCTTCCCTTTTTTAATCTTTGTGTGCCCTCTGACCTGGTCTTTCTATCTGGTATGTTATCCTTCTTTACCCCAGTCTTTGTATTTGCCCCCTTTAACCTTCTTTATTGGCCTGTAGCTTCCCCACTTCTCCTCTTGGGGCTACTACAAGCCCTAATAGCTGCTTCCACCACTGCCCATGCTGCCCTTTCTTTTGGCCTTCCCCTCCTGTCCTCGCTCTATCTCTTTCATTCCCGCATATTGTGACCTAACCCCCTCCTGAGCTCATGCACCATCACGTGTCATGTACACGTGGCAACAACCATGTGACAATGGAAATAAAGAGGCGAGTGGTTCTCTCGCTCACCAGTTAATACCACCTGACCCTCCCTCAAGTGTGTTTGTCATGCTGCGCCAGCGCAGTGAGTGAGGCAGAGGGCCTGCCTGCAGGGCCCTGTACAACAGTGTTCTGGCACCCCTGATCACATAACAACTGGCGACGAAGGTGGGATCCTGCGCCTCACTGATCCCGAAAATGGAAGGGCTAGGCCAGTCCTCCTACGCGACTCAAGTGGCAAAGCTGGCTTCCACATGGGTGAGTTTGCGCCATGCCAAGAGGGGAGACTGCCTTGCCCCTGCCAGGATGCTGGCCTCCCTGGTGCCTGGTGAAGCTCACTCCTGCCTGGAGCTGGAGCACGGCACAACAGGGACAGTGTGCCCCCCCACCTTCGGCCTTGCCGACGTGAGTGATGCCGCTAGCCCTGTCATACATCTGATCTGACAGCTTCCCCGGCACGCACCAGGTCTGCCGGCCTCCCCGGCATACCAAAGACCTGCCCACCACCGCAGGCGTGCACCCAACAAATCACTCCCGCCTGGGGGAGCCTGCGCATGGCCCGTCCCAGACCGCCGCCTGCAATGGCTCCTGCCTGGGGGAGCATGGACAGGGCTTGGCTGCAACTATGCAGCCCTGTTTGCATTTCCATCGCTGCAGTGTTCACTGAATTTCCCACCTGGGGTTAGCCTCTGGACCGCTGCCTGACAGCCCGCCCCACCTGGTCTGACAGAAAGGACAGCTGCAGCTGTGGCCTTCAGCGGGGTCCCACTTGGGTGAGAAAAGGTGCAACCTCTGCCATGTCATCAGGGAAGGACACTCCTGCCAGTGGCGGCCTGGTCATGGCGAAGATAACACTGCTGCCCAATGCTTGCTCTGGGCTCCCGCAATGAGAAACTCTGCCTGGGGAGACAGACAACGAAGCGTCAGTCATAAACACTCACTGCTACCCTGACAGCCCGCCACACCCCGGTCGTTGCGGCCTTCTGCTGTTGAGGGTGCTCGAGTGGCCAGACTGCATGCGGTCCCGTGCTCACGGGAGGGTCCGGCCAATGGACTGGCCACCAGCACCCCACGGAGCAGAGGTGTACCCGGGTGTGACTTTGTCTGCACATGGAGGTGTGAGTCCTCCCCATTGTGATGGTACCGGATGAATACCTACCATGGACCCATCATCAATCATTGTACTGTCAGCCATGCTTGCAAAGGTGTTTGTGCTGCTCTCTCAGCATCAGACCGTCAGTGCTCTGCACAGCAGATGTGGCCCCTGGTGCACCCAGACTCAGCTTTGCCTGCATGCGGCCCACAAAACTTAATACAAGGACCAATCGAAGTGTCACCTTTCGAGATAGGTGGGGCCCAGCACTCTATGATGTACTTTTGGAGGGGGTACCTGCGCATGGGTGGTGCATGTTAAAGCAGACACTGTGAAGGGGCGGCTCAAATCGGTGATCCGGTGAACTGCCTATGAGATTAATCTTGCCTCAGTAAAAAGGGACATAAGGGGTGCCCCCAGTAATGGACTAATAAAGCTGTACATGTATGTCACTATTGCATTGGCCCAGTATCCTCAAGTGTATCAACTGGCAATGTGTGTTTTAAGTGCACTGGGCAATGTCACAAGTCACCGTTCTTGTCACTGTGCTGTCATTTTACTTCATACCCCTGGGATGGGTTGTTGTGACCCCTCCTGGCTTGTGCACCATCACGTGTTATGTGCACTTCTTACCGACCATGTAACAATGGAAATAATGTGGCAAGCACTCACCCTGGACATCAAACTCAACTACGAAACCATATCGAGAATACTCAGTAGAAGGCCTCAGGAAAGATGGCAGCGTTGTACCCACTCCTGAAGACCAAGTCCAATGCCCTCCAGACAAAGATCAATGTCTACAAGGCGATCATCAGACCTACCCTGACGTATGCCTCCCCAGCATGGATGACCTGCCAGGAGCAACACCGTAAGAGTCTTCAGTTAGTCCAGAACAAGGCCCTGCGGATTGCGTCTGGAGCTCCACTCTTCACAAGGATAGCTGACTTTCACAGAGAACTGGACATTGAGATGTTAGACGAACATCTAGCAAAACTAGGCAAGAACGTATGCCAAGGACTGGATCTGAACCCAAACCCTCTTATCAGAAGACTCAGTGCCACCATGGCAAACCCTTTTGACCGCTACCCGCAGCCCATCACGGCAAAGACCCTGTGAAACCAGCTTTACTGTGATAGGTCGACACAGACCATGAAGAAATCCAGCCCACAACTACACACTCAACCTGAGAAGGTGGAGTAATGAGGCTCAAGCCTCAGTATCCAATAATCACTGCTGATGGATAAAGTCTGTCATCAAAGAAGAAATAAGGAGACCGCTGGCCAGTCAATACCATCTGACCCTGCATCCAGTGTTTTTTTTTCTTCATGCTGCTCCAGAGCAGCAATTGAGGCAGAGGGCCTGCCGGCACTCTCCCCTCTTCCCCACCATCCAACCTGCAGATGTTAATATTTTAATGGCCGCAATCTCCTATTCAGAGGGAGCCGCTGCATGCGCTACCATTGCTGCCTCCTGTGTCGTTCCATTTTAAAAAGGAAGTTCCCTTCCTTTGTTTTTGCACAGCGCCAGCCCGCTAACCAAATAGCGCAGGCCGTCGTCGTGCAAGATTGCTTTTTCCATCCCCTTTCTCCCACAATGTCCCTGTGGATGGGTGCGATTGTTCTTTTCTGACCATGGGGCTCTCTATCCATATTACTCAGATGGCTAGCTCTTCTGAGGGGACCTAGTTGCTCCCTCATTTGAGTACTTGGTTAGGTGTGCTGAATCTGGACAGGGTGAGCAGCCTGTTGTAGTGTCTTTCTTGGTTTTGAAGAATGTAAGGAGGGAGAAGTGTTGTAATGTCCTTCTTGGAAAGTGATGTCACTGGCAGTGGAGTGTGTGATGTCAGTGTGGAGTGTTGGGGTTTGTTGTTATCTGAAGCCTGGTGTTCTAAGGGAGACAGTTGGAGTATGGAAGCTGGCTCTAAGGGACGTGCCGGTGTCTACTGACTAGCTTATTGACTATGGTTCTCTGGTATGCATGGGACACTGAATAAACCTTACAGTAAACTAACCTGCAGGCTCGGGTCAGTGATTTCCTCATTACCACGTTACTTCACAGTCCTTATTGTTGAGTCTTATCTTTACCACCTCTCCTGTTTCTATTTCCGACACCTTTGCAGCATTTCGTTGGTCATAGAGTTCTTTGCACTTGCGTTGTGCTGTGACTGCACCATATCTTGTGCCGACCCTCACATCAATTCAGGAAGCCAAGAAAGTATCAGTGATGAGCATGTCCTGCGGCCTTTCATTTTTCAGGACACTCCTTGGGCTCATTGCCCATAAGCACATGCATGTTTAAGCCTTCCCTGTCAAAAATGTTTTGAATGGATTTGATGAGCTTACATTTTAGGTACCAAGTGTAACTCTATGCATTTGGATACATAATCCAGCATCAATATTCCTTAGCTGTATTCAAGCTCCATGTGCTTTATGGGTCCTACAAAGCCTAGTCCAACATTTCCTAAGGTTTTTCGGCCATGTCAATATTCTCAAGAGCCCAGCTGGCTTTGAGCCTTTATTACTATTGCTGCGTTCTTAGTGTTCAACAGCGTTGTTTACGTCTGTCCTTTCTAGGCTACCAATGGGCCTCACGAACACGCTGCGTGGAAAATGGGACAACTAAATGCCTCATGTGAGCTTTTGGTATCACAGTTTGCCTTACAATCTCGACGTGCAATCTGCCCGGTTGTTTCTCTAACCTGCAACATGTTCTATTTTAATCATGTTTTTTGGGAGCTTCATGGGTGTGGATGTCTTGATCCCTCCTGGACTCAGCAGATGCACACTGGTATTTGTGGTCTGTGAATAGCTTGAACCTGTTTCCGTATATGTGTGCACAGAAATGGTGTGTAGGACTGGCACACGCCCACATTTCCTTTTCATTTTGTTCTGCTTGCGAAAGCGAGTTCGATGCAAACGTCACTACTTGTGTATTACGCTCTTTCTGTGTGGAGGTGGCCTCTATTCCAGAGGTGCTGTCATTGGCGTCGACTTAGGTCTCAAGGTTTGGGTCAAAAGGCCACAGAGGCCGTGCATTGTGGATGTGTGACTTGAAGGCCTTTCGTTGTGAATCCACCTACTTGAAATCTACACGCTTTTTCAGTAGAGAGTGTCGTGGTTCATTGTTTTGAGAAATGTCTCGAATGAATGTATTGTGTCTTGGTTTATTACAGAATCTTTCACTCACTAAAAACAATAGCAGACATCGAGCATTCATATATCACCAAATGTGACCAATTTTAAAGAAGTACAAAACAAGCAGAAATTAAAAGAAACATAACATATATAGCATGTGAGGGATACGGATTCAATATGCCTCCATAGTTTAAATACAATTCTAGAAAAAATAATCAAATCATCGGAAACAATGCATGCCCAAAATTGGTCCGTATTAGTCTGCCGAATGCCATGCACATAGTTAGCATATGTATTGATGTATATAGGAAGTAACACAAAACATTGTGTCATTAAATGGTCAGTGGTTTCCAAATCGGATCATCTGAATATACGAGCCTCATGTGAAATTTGTTGTCGTTCACCAATAACAATCAAAGACAGCAATAGATTGAATCCAAGCTGCATTCTGGATCTCCGTAAATGCCTGTCAGAAGTCATCACAAGATACTCAGGAGTTAAATAGGTAAAACTTTGCTTAGAAAACTCAGCCAGAGGTTTTTCATGGTCAAATAATCAATGTTATTTATTTATTCGAATTTGTATAGCACACAGCAGCTCTGAAGCATTGTGGCGCTTGCATCCCGTTGTACGAAGGAAAACCCATTTCCAAGAAGGCCACTATGGAAACGGAAGCAGCCTGCTGGAACAAGGGAAGGAGCGAATGTGGGGGCGGCAACCACTACCGCCAAACTAAGGTAAGTAGGTAGGTGGGGTGTTGAAAAAAAATATTAACTGACAGAGGGTGGGGGAAGATGGCTGCGGGAGGAACCGGCCGTCAGGCGGCATGGAACACAGGCTTGTACCGGCAGTACAAGCCTGCGTTCCGAGCCATCTCATTGGCTGGCTCCCCCACCCTGGTGCTAATAGTGCTTTAGATTAGCCGGAATGGATTAATCACTTTAGGAGTGATGTAATTGACTAAATGAGAACAAGAGGCAGTGCAATTTAAAAGAACACCCAAATGTGGTGTCACGTGCCCTTACGTAGAGGGTCACGTGACGCTGAGATAATAAAGGAACCACCGGAACTGGCGTAATAACGGCAGTCCGGGTTTAAGCACCTCACGAACGAGTCGTATCTTTCTTGTGCTGCGGCCTTCCCCGCGCAGCGCCACCAAGCAGCCCCGCTCACGCTCACCAGCTGATGCTGGGCCACATCAGCAACATCACACTGGCGACGAAGCCGGTTTCGAACCCAACGCGGATCCGCGCCTCCTCCACACGCGGAGCTGCGTGCCAACGCCCGCACCGGCGCCACACCTCCGACAACAGCCACACGCCGCGGACGTCACGTGGCTGTGTATAACATCTGCACAAGTCGGTTGAAGCCCCGCAAATACTCAGGACAGGGGCTCCCACACGCTGCAAGGGAAAAGAAAAAAAAAAAAAAAGTCATTCAACACTCCTCCTGCACTTCCTGGAGAAGTCTGGCGGGTCAAAGCAGGTACTACGCAGCTGAACACATGCCGGTTGCACTGCCCCCTACGGTGTTGAAGTGACACCTCTAGCACCGCCACCTAAGGCCTGCGCCCCAACTCTAGAAGGAACACGCAGAAAACCGACATGTCCAGCCCAAGCACCAGCCCCGTAAGGACTAGCATGAGTTCATCCTCCAGGAGGAGCCTCTCCAATGAGCATCCCGACCCAACACAGACAACATTCATGCCACCGTTCGACCCATTCACCACGGGAGCTGCTATCAGGTGGGAAATCTGGCTTCAACAATTTGAGATGCATCTTTAAGCCAGAGACATCACCATGCCGAAGAAGATGCGCACTTTCCTCCTACTCAACATCGGAGCAGCGGCCCTGCGCCTCTTCAACGCCACACCGAACCACGGTAACGTAGACAACTATGACGCAGCGAGATCAGCACTCACTAACATGTTCAAACCTGATCTCAACCCAGACTATGAACGTTTCCACTTTTGCATGGCAAGGCAGCGGGAGAAAGAGACAGTGGACAAATTTCACGCTCGCCTTCGCGAAATGGCAGTAGGCTGTGAGTTCCCAGACGAAGAATTCGCCATCCGTCTCCAGATCATCAACGGGATATCCTCTGAAAAATTGAGAAGGGCCATACTATCTGAAAGGAACATACGCCTGTCACGCATCCTCGAAATGGCGCGCCTCCGCGAGCAGACGGAAGACCAGGTAGCGATAATGGAAGCAGCAATCCAAAGACTACCACTAGACAACCCTGGACCCGCGGAAGACGTAGCGGCCATCTCCAGACACCAGAACATTTGCACGAAGCAGGGTCTGAGGCCCCACCCATCACAGGGGCGGGACAAGAGCTGCAAATGGTGCGGAGGCCCATGGCACAAAGGCGATTCCTGCCCCGCATGGGGATCCACGTGCAGGAAATGCAATCGCCTCAACCACTTTGCCGCGGTCTGCCTGAACCCGCCTGACAAAGACTCAGCCCCGCGCCCGACGCAAGAACGCCGGAAAAAGTTTGCGCCCAGAGAATCCTCCCACCAACAAGCACGTAAAGGAAAAGCCAGAGCCGTCGACGAATCCCAAAGGTCCCCAGACTTGAGCGACAGCGACGACAGCAACAGCAGTACATCCCCCGAAAGGAGAGACAAAGGAAGACGGAAAAAGGGAAGCAGACAAGTACATCGCATACACCTAATATCTGCAGTAGAACCACATCGGTCACGACAGAGGAAAAGACCGTCGTGCACTGTTCTCTCCAACGGGGAACCACTAAAAGTGGTCATTGATACTGGCGCAACAGTGAACGTCATACCAGTGGCAGCATTCAACAGACTTCACCTGAAACCCAACCTTCACCAGAAGGTCAGGCTGTATGCCTACGGATGTAAGAAACCCCTCCCCGTGCGAGGGTCGTTCAAGTCAGACTTTGCCCATGAGAACACCAACTGCCGTGCACGCATATATGTAGTGGACGCCAGCTGCGAGATGCTACTGAGCTGCAAAACAGCAGAGAAGCTGAAGCTAATACATTTCGCTTTCGGCCTCCAACACGACAAACTCAGCAACCTACTAAGACAACACAGAAAGCTATTCCAGGGCATCGGGGGTTCCTCAAGGGGAGAACCATCAAGCTTCATATAGACCCCACTATTGAACCGAAAGCAGTTCGACACAGAAGGAGTCCATTCCACCTGAGAGGCGCAGTAGAAAAGGAACTGGCCAAGCTCGAAGAAGAAGGGATCATCGAGAAAACATCCGGACCGACTCCGTGGGTCTCACCCATGGTAGTAGCTCAAAAACCCAAACAGCCGAACGCAGTAAGAATATGCATAGATATGAGGCTTCCCAACGTAGCGATTGGGAGAGAACGCCATGTAACCCCCACGATTGACGAACACATCGTAGACCTCACCGAAGCAACAGTCTTCAGTAAACTTAACCTCAGATCAGGCTATCACCAGCTAAGACTATCCAAGGAGTCAAGATACATTACCACTTTCTCGTCTCACCTCGGCCTGATGAGGTACAAACGGCTCAACTTTGGAATATCATCTGCCGCAGAAGTGTTCCAACACGAAATCCGCAAAGTCATCACAGGATTAGAAGGAACCACCAACATCAGTGATGATATCCTTGTATACGCCCCAAACAAAAGTGAGCACCATCGACGTCTAGCGGCAGTCCTGAAAAGGCTCGAAGAAGCAGGCCTGACACTCAACGCAGAGAAGTGCGAATTCAGCAAAAGTGAACTATGTTTCTTTGGCTACATTTTCAGCGCAGAAGGCGTGTCCCCTGACCCGTCTAAAGTGCGAGACATAAAGGACTCCAAAGCACCACAATCAGCCTCCGAAGTGAGAAGCTTCATGGAGATGGCAACCTACTGCGCAAGTTTCATCCCCGACCTCGCAAGCATTGCGAGCTCACTCAGGGAGCTGACAAAGAAAGACCAGAAGTGGGAGTGGACCGCAGCTCATCAACAAGCATTTCAACAAATCAAGGACACTCTATCTGCCTCCACCACCATGACTTTCTTCAACATAGAAAGGCAGACTGAACTCCTCGTTGATGCCAGCCCAGTTGGCCTAGGGGCGGTGTTAACCCAAACGGATAACGAAGGTAAAGTGTTCCCCATCGCGTTTGCCAGCAGAGCACTCACAAAACCCGAACAGAACTACGCACACATAGAGAAGGAGGCCGTAGCCATCTTGTGGGGATGCCGCCATTTCAAAGTGTACCTGCTCGGCAAGCAGGCAAAAGTCTTCACTGATCATAAACTCCTGATCCCGATCTTCCGAGGCTCTGCCCCCCACCCGCCTGCACGCATAGAGAAATGGATGCTGCAGCTACAGCCGTATAACATCGAGGTGGAGTATCGCCCAGGATCGGACAACCCGGCAGACTACCTGTCCCGGCACCCGAGGCCGGCTACCGACAGCGAACAACACCATGCGAAGGAGACCGATGAGCATGTCTGTCACGTAGTTTCCTGCGCAAGACCGCGAGCCCTGACACTGCAGGAAGTGGTGCGAGAGACAGAGGAGGACACCATCCTACAGCACACGACCGCGGCTATCCATTCCGGGAATTGGAAAAACTATCTCATGTCAATAGCCCGACGCACAGCATCGGCACAGATCAAACTCAGAGCGCTGTTCGGGATCAGACATGAACTCTCAATAGCCCAGGAAGGGGTGCTGTTAAAAGGGCACCGAATCATATTGCCAGAGTCTCTGGAGGAAAGAGCTCTCAGGTTAGCCCACAGTGGACACCAAGGCATCGTAAAGTCAACAGCATACCTCAAATCCAGGATGTGGATGCCGAACATGCAGCAAAGAGCTGGTAGAGTCCTGCGCGGCCTGCCAAGCATCCAGGAGGCCTGAAAACCCTGAACCGATCAGCAGTGTCCCAAGAAGCTGCAAACGCTGGGACGCAGTCAGCATGGACCACTGCACCATCGCCGGCGAAGGTTACCTGCTCGTGATAATCGATGAGTTTAGCAGATATCCTGAAGTAGAGCACGTAGCCTCTACTAACGCCGAAACCACAATCCTCGCGCTGGAAAAGATATTTGCTACTCATGGAATTCCGAGGAAAGTAAAAAGCGACAACGGGCCATCCTTTACCAGTCAGGAGCTACGCGAATACTTTAAAGAAGTGAACGTCAAACACCAGCGGATCACCCCGAGATGGCCCCAAGCAAATGGAGACGCTGAACGATTCATGGGGTCGCTCAACAAGGTCATCAGAATTGCCTGCCAAAGAACAAGGGCACCCGTGGCTGAAGACAGTATATCGGTTCTTGAGAACACACAGACAAACCCCGCACTCAGCCACCGGGATCAGCCCCGCCGCCCTCATGTTCGGGGTACCCATACAAGCGGAGCTTCCCATACACCCCCACTGGACAGCCCCAGAACCTGACATCCCAGCAATAGACGCCAAACGGCTAAGGCGGAATGAACAAGAAAGCATCACCAGGCGAGCCTGCCACCGAGAACTGACCCCAGGAGACACCGTCATTGTCAAGAACCGTGCACCGCCCAAGAAAATGTCCCTCAACTTCGAGGTTCGACCGTGGACAGTCAGTACAACCAACCATAGCATGGTCACCGCCACCCGAGGGGGAGAGACCGTGACAAGAAACGTGTCGCACTTCAGGAAAGTTCCCCCGGAAATGTGGGAAGAACCGGCAACGCCCCCGAGAGGGGAAGAAGGAAGAGCGCCGCATACGCCTCAAGGACCGACACCACTGGGTGGTCTGGCCACACCAAGAGATCCAGACAGACCACACCGGCCAGATGAGAGAACCGAAGCGGAAGCCACCAAGGAAGACACCCCCATGGAAAGAAGCACCCGCTACCGTCTGAGAGAAAGACCCAAACCGTCGTCCCGCCTCCAGGGATATGTAGTAGACGGAGTCTATCGTCAGAAACCCACGCCAAGATGAACCCTGAAAGCAGTAAACAAGAGCAGGTGCATTGCGATTGTGTATTACTTTATATGTTATATCAGTTCACAATAGTTTGTTGTTAACAGCCGTATAAATACCTCCAAGTTGGGGAGGAATGTGGTGTCACGTGCCCTTACGTAGAGGGTCACGTGACGCAGAGATAATAAAGGAACCACCGGAACTGGCGTAATAACGGCAGTCCGGGTTTAAGCACCTCACGAACGAGTCGTGTCTTTCTTGCGCTGCGGCCTTCCCCGCGCAGCGCCACCAAGCAGGCCCGCTCACGCTCACCAGCTGATGCTGGGCCACATCACCAACATCACACCATACATCAGAGGCGTACACAGGATTGTCTAAAAAGTGGGGCCTGAAGCTAATGTAGTTGGGCCGTTTGGGCGCACTGCAAGGAGAGTCTGCCGAGGGACGAGGGCTTGTTCTGCCCCCTGACCGAATGCATAGAAGTTACTGAGCACAGCGAGGAAGCCCGAATCATCCAAGTGTAGAACATTTTTTAAATAATGGGTGAACATGGTGGATTTTACAGTACACTCTCTGTGAAAAAGTAGATACAAACCCACACAACTTACAATAAGTTTTGTAGAGTAAGATATTTAATAAATCCATTAGATGCTAAGTCAGCAACAATGGACAGGAACATTTTCCAATGTATTTTTGTCAATGCCTTTGCCCACTATATGCCAGTACTATGCTAGTGTACACAACATGTGCATGCTGATTGTGCCCATATATGTATTTGCTGGTGCACCGGTTTATGGCAGTATTCCCACATAAGAACATGTTTGCTTTCTCCACAATGCAATTAATAATACTATAACAAAACATGTTCATAATGATTCTGGCAATATATGCTAGTATGCCCACATAAGGGAACACTCCTGTTGGCTTTGCCTTAGTGCCAATATTTAAAAAAAAGGCTTTGCTACATTGAGAAAACATGTCCTTGCTGGCTACACAAATGTCCCCTCCATATTGGTACCCTCATCATGTTGTATTTGCCCCCTAATGGCAGTAAAAAATGCCAGGGCACAGTAAGAAATCATTGCCTTTTAGGCTGCTCAATTGCCCCGACCCCCATGTAAGGACACTCATAATATTGTCTTTGAATTTAACACCAGTGGCGTAACACAAAATGTGGGGGCCCCCCTACGAGCCATGCTGAGGCCCCCCCCAACTCGGCAACAAATCACAGGTTGTCGTACACTCTGGGCGGGCCTAGATTATCACGCTTGCGGAATACGTATGAACATGCTGCTGAAGGGGTATGCCGGACACTGTACTAGGAGAAAGAATTAAATATGTGTTTTAATGCAATATACAGCACACTTTCTGAGAAAAATTGGTTAAAAAGCCAGAGTGTTTGCAATTGTTTTGTAGGGTAACACCAATCCAATACATGCAAGTAACCAACAGTGCGCAGGAACATCAAAGCTTTGCTATTAAAAATGCCATGCCACATTGAAAAACTTGTCCCACTGGCTGCACAATGTAGACCAGTGTAGACACGTAAAAACATTACAGTAAAGCATGCCAGGCCACATCTAGACATATCTAGACTGGTTGCACAAAAATGCCAGTCGAAGCAATAACACTCATCAAGAAGAGAGCACACATTGAAACCCGGGTCTCTGCGTCCTCTAACAACATGGCAAAACTCTTTAAAATCTGCACGGAACTGGTCAATCCTGTTGCGATCTCCACCTCTCCCTCCCGGGCCCTCTGTTTGGCTCTGGTCTCTCACTTTTCCGATAAAACTCAGGACGTCCTGTCCTCTATCTCCTCTTCTTCTCACTCTTCCTCTCTCGGCCTCCCCTTTGGCCATCTCTACCTCTCCTCCTCCTTTCTCCTCTTTCTCTCTGACAACACCTGACAAGGTTTCTAGACAAGTCCGATTCATGAAAGTGTCGTCCAAACAGGTGCTCTCCTGCTCCTCCAGAATCA